>NC_133426.1:119014423-119653461 GCF_049350105.2 Macaca mulatta | reverse complement strand
CTGTGGGCATGCTTCATTGTTTTTTATTCTTTATTCTTTTGTCTCCTCCAACTGTGTATTTTCAAATTGCCTGTCTTCAAGGTCACTAATTACTTCTTCTGTTTGATCAATTTATTTTTTTTTTTTTAACGGAGTCTCGCTCTTTTGCCCAGGCTAGAGTGCAATGGTGCAATCTCAGCTCATTGCAACCTCCACCTCTCAGGTTCAAGCGATACTCCCACCTCAGCCTCCTGAATAGCTGAAATTACAGGCACCCACCAACATGCCTGGCTAATTTTTGTATTTTTGTAGAGACGAGGTTTCACCATGTTGGCCAGGATGCTCTTGAACTCCTGACCTCAGGTGATCCATCTGCCCCAGCCTCCCAAAGTGCTGGGATTACAGGCGTGAGCCACCGAGTCTGGCCTCAATTCTGCTATTAAAGGTCTCTGATGCATTCTTTAGTGTGGCAATTTCATTTTTCTGCTACAGAGTTTCTGCTAGATTCTTTTTAATTATTTCAATCTCTTTGTAAAATTTATCTGATAGAATTCTAAATTCCTTCTCTGTGTTATCTTGAATTTCTTTGAGTTTCTTCAAAACAGCTATTTTGAATTCTCTGTCTGTGAGATCACATACCTCTGTTTCTCCAGGATTGGTCCCTGGTACCTTATTTAGTTTGTTTGGTGAGGTCATGTTTTCCTGGATGGTGTTGATGCTGGTAGATGTTATTCAGTGTCTGGGCATTGAAGAGTTAGATGTTAATCATAGTCTTCACCGTCTGGACTTATTTGTAGCCGTCCTTCCTGGAAAAAACTTTCCAGATATTTGAAAGGACTTGGGTATTGTGATCTAAGCTATATCTGCTTTAGGAGGCACCCCTTGTCCAGTAACACTGTGGTTCTTGCAGACTCATAGAGGTACCATCTTGATGATCATGGACAAAATCCAGCTGAATTCTCTGGATTACCAGGCAGAGACTTGTGTTCTATACCTTTACTTTCTCCCAAACATACAGTCTCTCTCTCTCTCTGTTCTGAGCCACATAAAGCTAGTGGTGGAGTGACACAATCACCCCTGTAGTCACTACCACTATGACTGCTCTGGGTCAGACCTGAAGCCTGCACAGCACTAGGTCTCACCCAAGGCCTGCTATAACCACTACTAGCTACTGCCCATGTTTGCTCAAGGCCCTGGGCCTCTATGATCAGCAGTTGGCAAAGCCAGCCAGGCCTGTGTCCTTCCCTTCAGGGTGGTGAGGTTCCTCTGGCCCTGAATGAGTCCAGAGGTACCAACTGGGAGTCAGAGACTAGAGTCAAAATCCTTAGATGTCGACCTGATTTTCTGTTGTATTGTAGTTGAGCTGGCACTCAAACCACAAGATACAGTCCTTCCCACTCTGCCCTCCCCTTTCCAAAGGCAGAGGAGCCTCACTGTGTAGCGACTGCCACCCCAGGCCATGAGAAGTACTGCCAGACTATCGCCAGTGTTCACTTAAGGCCCAAGGGTTCTCAAGGGATCTTGTGGTGAATGTTGCCTGGCCTGGGACTCACCCTTCATGGCAATTGAATTCCCTCTGGCCCAGGGCAGGGCCAGAAATGCCATCCAAGAGTCAAGTCCTGGAATTGGCCACCACAAGAGTCCTCTTGTGTTATACACTGCTGTGGTCATGCTGGTAGCTAGGGTGCAAGACAAAGTCCCATTTACTTTCCCCTCTGCTTTTCTCAAGCCAAAGAAGTTTTTCCCCAGCTGGTAATGTGCTGAGTCTCACCTGAAGCTAGCAAGTCTCAGAGGCTCACCCAATGCCCTTGACTTAGTATCTGAGTATCACTGCTGGTTATTCAGGGCCCAATGGCTTTTTAGTTAACAGGTGATGAATGCTGCCCGGACTGGGTTCCCTTCTGGCCCAGGGTGTGTCTAAAAATATCATCTGGGAGCTAGGTTCTGGAATGGGGGCTTCACAACTATGACTGGTGCCCTATATTTTTGTATTTTTTTGTAAAGACGGGGCTTCCTCTTTTAGATTTTCTAAAACTATGTTAAATAAGTATGGTGAGAATTCCCATCTCTAGCACTGCTCCTGATATTAGAGCAAAAGCAATCAGTCTTTCACTATTAAGCTGTTAGATTTTTTTAAGATGTTATTCATCAAGTTGAAGAAGTTTCCCTGTACATGTATTTTTCTGAGAGTTTTTTAAAATTATGAATGAGTATTAAATTTTATCAGTGCTTTTTCTGTGCCTATTGAGATGATCATGTGGTTTTTGTCCTTTATTCTATATGATGTGTTATACTTACTTATTTTTGTATATTGAACACACTTGCATTCTCGGGGTAAAACCCACCTAGCTGTGGTTTACTATCCTTTTTATATGTTACTGAATTTGTTTTTGAGTAATTTGTTGAAGATTTTTGCATCTATATTCATAGGCATAATAGTTTGAGGTGTGTGTGTGTGGGTGTGCGTGTGTGTATGTGTGTGTGTGTGATGTCCTTGTTTGGTTTTGGTATCTGTGTAATACTATCTTCATATCGTGAATTGGTGTTCTGTCCTCTGTTTTCTGTAAAAGATAGTGTAGAATTGTTCTTAATTATTTAAATACTTAATAGAGTTCTCCGGTGAAATCATCTAGAACTGGAGTTTCCTTTTTGAAGAACTTTGTAAAAAATGAATTTGATTTATTTAATGGTTATAAGACAATTTAGATTATCAATTTTTCCTTGATTGAAATTTTGTAGCTTGCAAACATAAACTCACAAGGAATATTTAATGAATGGGTCCATTTTCTAACTTGTCAAATTTATGAGCTCAAAGTTGTTCATAATACTCTCTTGTTATCCTTTGAAAGGCTGCAGGATATTTAACGATATTCCCCATTTCATTCTCAATATTGTTAATTTGTGTATTTTCTCTTTTTACTTTTGTCAGTCTTGCTAGATATTTGTCAATTATTTTGATTTTTTTCAAAGAAACAGGTTTTCAGGCTGGGTGTGGTAGCTCATACCTGTAATCCCAACACTTTGAGAGGCTGAGGCAGAAAGATTGCTTGAAGCCAGGAGACTGAGACTAGCCTGCTCAACATAGCGAGAATTTGTCTCTACAATAAATAAATAAATAAATAAATAATAGCAAGGCATGGTGGTGTGCACCTGTAGTTCTAGCTACTCAGGAGGGTGAGGCAAGAGGATCACTTGAGCCTAGGAGTTTGAGGCTGCAAGGAGCTATGATCACACCACTGTACTCTAGCAGCCTGGGAAAAAGAGCAAGACCCTGTCTCTTAAAAAAGAAAGAGAAAGAAACAGCTTTTCATTTCACCACTTTTCTCTATTGTTCTCCTATTTTGAATTTAGTTAACTTCTGTTCTTACCTTTACTATTTCCTTTCTTTCGCTTGTCTTCTGTTAATTTTTATCTCCTCTTTCTTGTTTCTTAAGGGAGGAACTTAGATTATTAATTTGAAATATTTAATCTTTTCATTCAGTTACATATATATTTCATTTTAGATTTCCTCTTTGCTCTATGGATTATTTATATGTGTGTTGTTTAATTTCCAAGTGTTTAATGAGTTTCCTTTAACTTTCTGTTACTGATTTCTAGTTTAGTTTTGTTATGGTCAGAGAATACACTCTGTATAATTTCAATTATTTCATGTTTCATGAGGTTTGTTTTATGACTTAGGATATAGTCTATGTTAGTGAATATTCTCTATGTGCTTGAAAAGAATATATATTCTGCTATTTGGGAATGAAGTGTGCTATATATGTCAATTAGATGCTTTTAGTTGATGGTTTTGTTTAGATCTATATCCTTGCTGATTTTCTGTTTAGTAGTTCTATTAGTTGCTGAGACTGGGATTATGATTTCCCAACTATAATTGTGGATCTATGTCTCCTTTCAGCTCCATCAGCTATTATTTAGTATACATTGAGGTTCTGTTCCTTGGTTCATACACATTTAAAATTGTTACATCTTTCTGGTTGATCGATTTTTAATTATGATCTAATGCTGCTCTTTTTCTCTAGTAATTTTCTTTGCCTTGAAGTCAACTTTATCTGATATTAATGTAGCTACTTCTGCTTTTTAAATTTTAAATTGATTTATATTGTTATGAAATATATTTTCTCATCCTTTCCATTTAATTTACACATGTTCTTGAGTTTTAAATTAGCTCCTTGTAAGCAGAATATAGTTGGACCATGATGTTACATCCACTCTTCAAGCTTTCCCTTTTGATGGTTTTTTTTTTTTTTTTTTTTTTTTGAGACGGAGTCTTGCTCTGTCCCCCAGGCTGGAGTGCAGTGGCGTGATCTCGGCTCACTGCAAGCCCTGTCTCCTGGGTTCACACCATTCTCCTGCCTCAGCCTCCCGAGTAGCTGGGACTACACGTGCCCACCACCACACCCAGCTAAGTTTTTGTATTTTTAGTAGAGATGGGGTTTCACCGTGTTAGCCAGGGTGGTCTCGATCTCCTGACCTCGTGATCCACTCGCCTTGGCCTCCCAAAGTGCTGCGATTACAGGCATGAGCCACCGCGCCCAGCTTGATTGATATTTTTACACCACTTACATTTAAGATAATAATGGATATGTCAGGGCTTAAGTCTGCAATTATCTTACTTTTTTCTGATTATTTCTTCTGTTTTTCATTTGTCTGTTTCTTTTTTGTCTTTCTGTGGGCTATTTTGGAACTTTTTGTTTGTTTTTTTAGACAGAGTTTCATTCTGTTGCCCAGGCTGCAGTGCAGTTGTGCAATTATAGCTCCCTGCAGCCTTGAACTCCTGGGCTAAAGTGATCCTCCTGCCTCAGCATTCTGAGTAGCTAAGACTACAGGCACATGCCACCACACCAGACTTTTTCTCTTTCTTTTTTTTTTTTTCTGTTTTTGTGGAGACAAAGTCTCACTATGTTGCCCAGGCTGGTCTCAAACTCCCAGCCTCAAGTGATTCTCCCACTTCGGTCCTCCCAAATGTTGGGATGACAGGCATAAGCTAACACGCCTGGCCACTGTGCACTATTGAAAACTTTCTAGATCCCATTTTGCTTTATTTATAATGTATCTTTCATCAAATTTGAAAAGCTTTCAGCCATTATTTCTTTGAATGCTTTTTCGTCCCCCTTTTCTCTTTTACCTCTCTTTTTGGGATCCTGACGACATGAATGACAGGTCTTTTGTTAAATTTCCACAGGTCCCTGAGGCTGTGTTCTTTTTTTTTTTTTTTTTTTTCCAGTTTATTTTCTCTTCGTTTTTCAGATTAGGTAATTTCTATTGCTCTATCATCAAGTTCACTAATTCTTTCTTTTATTTCCTCTATTCTGCTCTTAAACCAATCCACTGAGCTTTTATTTTGGTTATTGAACTTTTCAGTTCAAGAATTTCAGTTGGATTCTTCTTTATATCCTCTATTTCTTTGTTGAGACTTTCTATTTCTTTTCTGATGCTTTTTATTTTTACTTGTTTCAAGTATGTTCATAATTGTTTGCTGAGCATTTTTATGATGGCTGCTTTAAAATATTTGTTAGATAATTCTAGCATGTCTGTCATTTAGGTTTTGGCATCTATTGATTGTTTTCATTGTTTGAGATCCTGATTCTTGGTAGATTAGTGATTTTTTACTGAAACTGGCAATTTTGTATATTATGTTATGAGGCTTTGGATACTATTTAAACTTTATGTTTTAGCTGGTTTTCTCTGATACCACTCCAATATGGGGAAGTAGGGGGTTCCAGATTGTTACTGCCAAGTGGAAGTAGAAGTCTGGGTTCTTCACTTTGCTTCCATTTACAACTGGGTGTGTGGTTCCTCATTACTACTGGGCTGAGATCAGAGATCCCGCTCTTCACTATGTCTCTACAGTCACCTTTCTAGCTAGGATGGGTAGGAATCCCTTGTTACTACTTCCCATGTGACCTCCACTGACATCATGGGGTTGGGAAAGGGGAAAGGGCAAAGGGCAGGCCTTATTATTACTGAGAAATAGTGAAAGTTCTAACCAAGCCTCCTTTGACACCACTCCAATGGAGATGGGGGGAAATGCCTCATTACGGCTGTGTGAGAGGAAAAGTCTAGACTTCCTATATGATGCTGTCTCTACTGATGCTGCAGCCTGGAGATGGGGGTCATTACTGCCTGCCGGAGATGAAGTCTCAGCTCCCTACTTTGCTTTCTCTGACTCCACTCTGGTAGAGGGATTAGGGTGTCTGATTATATAGCCTGGCAAGAAGTTTCACTTCCCATTTGGCATTTGCTGGTAATCCCAACACTTTGAGAGGCTGACAGGAGTGGGGCCACACTTTTTGTTTTTGGGTTTTTTTTTGAGATAAGGTCTCACTGTCACCCAGCGTGGAGTGCAGCAGCACGATCATGGCTCATCGTAACTTTGAACTCCTGGGCTCAAGCAATCCTCCCACCTCTACTTCCCACGTACCTGGGACTACAGGTGAACACCACCATGCCCAGCTAAATTTTTTTTTTTTTTTCAGAGGTGGGGTTTCACCATGTTGCTCAGTCTGGTCTCATATTCCTGGGCTCAAGCGATCCTCCTGCCTTGGCTTTTCAAAGTGCTGGAATTACAGGTATAAGCCACTGCGCCCAACTAGGGCCACAATTTTTAATTGGTGGCATTTGGCTCCTGTAGAGACGTTGTCTAAAAGTTTCCTGCCTTGCTAGGCTGCTCCTTTCTCATCCCTTTGGTTAGACAGAGTAGGCTTTTGTTGTGGCTTTTTTTTTCTGTGTGTACTTCTTAGTATTTCCAGGTTGCAGTATTCAGTTCTCAATCTAGGATGTGTGAGGCAAAAAATAAATAAGAATAAAAATAAAATCTACCCAGGGAACTCATCCTCGTGTTCCCTGACATGTTATCATGTCGTTACTTGGGTCTAGCTAGTCTTCTTTCTTTTACCCACCTCTCAGAGACTTCTTATGTTTTGTTTTATATGTGATTTCCAGAGCCTTTTTTGGTGCTCAGCAGGAAGAATAAGGAGAAGTACGTCTATTCTATTGTCCCTATAACAGAATTCGCAGAACCAACTTTTAAAAAGAATAGGTTGAATTAACTTAAATTATAGGTTACATATGTAGAGGAAGAGAGAGAGAATCTTACTTTGTCACCCAGGCTGAAATGCAGTGGTGCAATCTCAGCTTACTAGAACCTCCGTCTCCTGGGTTCAAGCTATACTCCCACCTCAGCCTCCTGAGTAGCTGGGATCACAGGTGTGCACCACTATGCCCAACTAATTTTTGTATTTTTAGTAGAAATGGGGTTTTGCCATGTTGGCCAGGCTGGTCTCGAACTCCTGACCCCAAGTGATCTGCCCGCCTCGACCTCCCAAAATGCTGAGATTACAGGCATAAGCCACTGTTTCCAGCCTACAGGTTATATATATATTTGTAAATCAGAGTCAGACATAATGGCTGACTCCTGTAATCCTAGCACTTTGGGAGGCTGAAGTGGGAGGATCACTGGAGGCCAGTTGTTCAAGATCAGCCTGGGCAACATAATGAGGCCTCATCACTATAATAATAATAATAATAATAATAACAACAACAACAAGTTAAAAAAATCAGCCAGGCATGGTGGCATGCACTTATAGTCCTACCTACTCAAGAGGATGAAGTGGGAGGATTGAGCCCAGGAGTTCAAGGCTGCAATGAACTGTGACTGCATTACTGCACTGCAACCTGGGCAACAGAATAAAACCCTGTCTCTTAAAAAAAAAAAATCATTAGCGAATTGTTTAATTTCCATTGGTTGCTTTCAAGGTAACTGGTGAAAGAAATGTACTACTAAGAAGCAATGCTATAGTAATATTCCCAAAGGTACAAAAAGAGATATGTTTGAGATTGTCACACACACATTGTTGGAAACTTAAGCAAAAGTTAGAAATAATATAAATGTCCATTAGTAAAGGATTGAATAAATGGATTCTGGTGTATTCCCGATTGATATTTTGCAAGCATGCACAAATGCAGATAAAATAGTTGGTAAAATACTGAAATAAGCCTAAAACAGCTTAATAGTTTCTGTCTTGATTCCACACACTGAGTGCACCCCTCCAGCACTCTGGTCATCGTGGTCCTTTCCCCAGGATACCTTGAACCCCCACACAATCTAACAACTAAAGTCTTAACACTTGCATAGCAGGGGGCTTTAGGACCATATGTTACCACTATGACTGGTGCTCATTCTGATTGCTTGAGACTCAGGCCTTAATACATATTACATATTTTATGTATTACTGCTTGGTCCACATAAACTATAGAACACCATACAGCTAGTAAAATGAATGAGGAGACCTCTAGGTAAGCATAGAAGATTGAACAAATATATTTATCTATACTCACTCCTGAAACCTCACTAAAATGACAGCAAATTTATTTATTTATTTATTTATTTATTTATTTATTTATTTTGAGACAGTGTCTCGCTCTGTTGCCCAGACTGGAGTGCAATAGCACAATCTCGGTTCACTGCAATCTCTGCCTCCCGGGTTCAAGTGATTCTCCTGCCTCAGCCTCCCAAGTAGCTGAAATTACAGGTGTGCACCACCATGCCTGGCTAATTTTTGTATTTTTAGTAGAGACGGGGTTTCACCATGTTGGCCAGGCTTATCTTGAACTCCTGACCTCAGGTGATCCACCTGCCTCAGCCTCCCAAAGTGCTGGGATTATAGGCATGAACCAGCATGCCCGGCCAAGAATTTTTAAAAGTAATAAAAGACCCTAAAGTACAAAGAGAACATGAGAGGAGATGACAGTAGAAGAGAAATACCACACAAGTTTTGTAAGCCAGAAAATAGATGGACAGGTGGTAAATGACTTAGCAGTGTAGACAGATAATACTGAAACGTAAGCCTGAAACTGGGTAGAAGCCAACAAAAGGCAAGGCAATTCATGCTGCAGAACCTCAGAAAGTCTTAGGATTTGCAGGCACCAAGAATCTCTAGGGGCAGGGGTGTGAGTAGGACTGAAAACAGCAAAGTAGATTATCAGTTGGTATAAGAAGTATATAGTCCTTTCTTCTAAGTTCACTCAGGTACTCCATGGCGTAATTTCCCTTTGCCAATGCATGTAGAAGACAGGAGGGTTTTTTCCTTGCCAGAAAAGTTTATATGAATAAGAAGTGGGGTGACTTGCCACACCGAAAATGAGGATACAAAACATGTGTATTTTTCTTTCCTTTTTTCTTTTACTCTTTCCAGGATGTGTTCGCATCTGAAAAACCTGCATGTCAAGTGGTTCAATCTTCAGTCTCTACTTATTCTGTCATACATCCCAGAATACTTGTAGTCAGGTTTATAATTACCTATAGGAAATTGGACTATTTCTTTGTGTGGAAAATAACTGTCTCATAAAAGGGACTGAAAAATACTGATATTGTTGAGAATCCCAGTGAAAAAGCTGAGTTGTAGCCTTCCCAACTTAAAGGACATTTTACCATATAACAGTGCCTACTCATGTACACTGAACTTCTAATCAGCTTCTTGGTGTCTTACTGTTATATATAAATGGGCCATCAAGAGTGATAAGACATTGAGGCTAGAGATAAAAACGACAGAAGGAAGAAAGTGAATTTGCCAGAAACAGAGACAATACAGGGAACAGAAGAAAATTTTAAGAACTAACTTTTAGAGAGATGAGAATATACAGCATTCGTTAAAAATTGGCTTAAAAAAGAACATTCAGAGAATAAGATAAAGCTTTGGAAATTAAAAATAAGATAAAAATTGAAGTGTTGGAATATAAGGTGGAGGAGACCTTCTGAAAATTAAAATAAAAAGACAAAAAGATGGAAAAAAAGCAGAAGAGATGACTTGGGGATCAATCTAGGATGTTCAACATCTGGCTGATAACATTTACAGAGAAAAAAAGAGAAATTAAAGAGTAAAATGATATTATCCAAGTAATAATGCAAGAAAAATTTTCAGAACTGAAGGACACAGGTTTCCTAACTGAAAGGGCCCATCAAGTGCCTAGTATAATGAATAATAATAGATCACACAAAGACATACTATACAGAAGTTTCAAAATACCATGGAATCAAAGTAATAATATTGACTCAATGGCAGCATTGGAAGCTCAAAAGCAATGAGCCAATGCTTTCAAAAGTTTAAGGAAAAGCTATTTCTAACCTAGAAGTCCATAACCAGCCAAACTTAATGGTAGAATAAAGAGATTTCACATATGAAAAATGTCAATTAACATTTTCTCTCTCAAGTAACCTTGCACAGAAAATCTTGGAGGTTGTGTTCAATCAAGATAAAGGAGTAGCAACAACAGCAAAAGAATATGTGGAAAATAGTATTGACAAGGGTTTTCAGGGCTTTCCCCAAGAAGCTGTAGAGCCTGTATTAGGCTCCCTCCTATCTGTGGGTAAATCAAATAAAATCCGTTTTAAAGAGAAAATTTGGTGGGAAAGATTGTATAGCGTTGCCTTGATTAAAGAGTAAAGCAACAAGAATATTAGGCAACAAGAAATGTTTCAAGGAAAGCTTTTCCAAAAATGGCAAGAAGATAGCTAAGAAAGTAGTGGAAGAAGGAAGATGTTACAGAATTTTATTTTCACCACCCCCATAGAGAATCTCAGCCCCTAACGTAGTCTTGAAAGTTACTTTGGTGGATGGATGGCAGAGTGGCAAGCAGGCAGTACAATGTTCCCTACAAATCACAGACAAGGGCTGACTTCCAGAAAGATGGAGATTAAGTAAAGTTGGTGTACCCATTCTGTTACTTCTCTTTCCTTGCCTGCACTCACATGCCGTATGCCAACATGCTTCCCTTGCCTAGTCAAAACTAGGCTTACTGAGACTTTAAACAGGTATTTTCTTCATTTAAACCAATATCAAGTCTTGTAAACTTGTCATCCACCTTAACTGATATCAAATCTTTGTCTTGCCAGTCTATTTCAGCCAATTTTCAGAGGTCTACTAAATAAATCCAGATTAAAATGATAATGACAGATAGCAGGCTGATAGGCTGCCCATCGAGAGGTATTTATATTTCAACAGACTACCCATGAAGACCAAAGACTGTAGGGATCAACCTTCCAATTTCAAATGAGCTAGTGAGGTGAATAATTTTCAAACACAGGGTCATCAGATCGCACAACACACGCAACCACCTACTTCACTTCTGAGCAAAACTAGTTGGAAACTTTTGTCTGAAACCATGTCAATGTATTTTCTAGGACCTAATTATTAACACAGTCATCATGAGCCATAAATTGTCACCTGAAATCAATCCATCAATCAAAAAAGTAGAAACATTTTTCAGCATTATCACATGGTTATTCTGGCGTGGGGAAGGGGATGTCTTAAAATAATTTTAAACATGATTCAAGACATGTTACAGGTTAATGAATTTGTCACTAAAAGATGACTCAAATATATAATCTGGTGGGTAGGTTAAAGCACTGAGAGAAGATAAATTCCCCCTTAAAACTGCCTTATATAAGGATGTCATATTATAACCTGAGACAATGAAATGTCTAAAGGAAATATAATGTTATATAATAGAAAACACAAAGTAATCACATGTAGTCATTTATATCAGTAATCCAAATCACATTAAAACATGTGTACCAATGTAATTGGCAACAGAATCGTGCCCAGAATAACACTTGAGTCACATCAGGTCATTCTTAGCAAACATACTGGACAATCCCATAACTTTGAAATCTAAGGAAAGTGATAGGGGACTCAGGGATTTCAGTAAATGCAGCAAGTACATATCTCATGTTTAGAGCTATCAAATTCGCATTGTGAACTTTAGCACAAATCTCACTGCAACTCAGGGGAATGTTCTAATTCTGGTGATAGCTTTACTGAAGTATTCCGAAGACTTCAGCTAAATCATACTTAAGTCACAATGTAAAACCTAAGGTAGGGCATATGAAAGAATATGAAAATAAATACATGTATATATATAAGATGAGGATATTATTTAAGTACTCTGTAATGTACAATGAGGCCAGGAGCTCGCTTTGGTATGTTGGATACAGTGGCAAAAGCCCAATACTCAATGCCACATTCTCTGAGGGGCAGGAGGCAGTGATGCCATAACATTCCACAAATGTCCTTTCACACTGTAAAAATATTTCTGACAGTCACTCTGCCCAAACTTTCCTATTCATAACACTGTCAGCTGGTGTGTCACTCACAGTGACAGGAAAGGAGAGAGGGAAAGATGATTGTAGTGAAGAAAATGGTAGAAGTTAAATCACTGCATGGTGAACAAGAAAGAAGCACCTGAACTGCCCATTGTCACACAGATTGCTGATATATTCCTGGCTTAAAGGGCTGAGAGGGAAAATATTCCACTGGCCTCAGGGAAAGGGGTAGTCCCAATATTCAAATGATTGCAATGCAAAAATGATGGTATGAGATCAAGTTGAATTAGACCGTCAAAAAAGTGATGAAGCCTGAAGGGATCTTGGCGGGAGGGGCGCTTCATCCAGTGATTTGGTGGAAGGACCTGTCAGTCCGTTCGGGCTGCTATAACAAAATACCATAAACCGTGAGGCTTACAAAGAACAGACATTTATTTCTCACAGTTCTGGAGCCTGGGAAGTCTAAGGTTGAGGTGACGTCAGATTCGATGTCTGGTGAGGACACGTTTCCTCATTCATATATAACTCCTTCTCCGCTGTTTCCTCAAATGGCAGAAGTAGTGAGGGGTCTCTCTGGGGTCTCTTTTATAAGGTCACTAATCTCATCCATTAGGGCTTTGCCCCCATGACCTAACCATCTCCCAAAGGTCCTACCTCTAAGTACCAGCACCTCGGGGGATATGATTTTAACATACAATTTTTTTAGGGGACATAAATATTCAGATAATCAGAGCAGGACCCATGGAAGCCTAGCTCTAAATTAAATCTTACACAGAAGTTCAGTCTGTTAAACAAATAAAGAAGAACTATTTTGATTGAGGGAGCCATATAGGACTTCCCTCTCATTCCCTCTTAACCATCTGTCATCTCTAAAATGCCTCCAAGGAATTCCAGAGATCTTCACCATGCCCTTGGAAAATAGCATATCTAAGCCCCAAATTACTCTGCTGAAGCTCGCACGTGGTGAATTAGTATCAATCCAGAAAATTTTCTCAAGTCTCCTGACTTCCAAGCCTGTGCTCAACTCCAAGCAATACACTGTCATCCTTATGTCAAGTGGCCCTCCTTACTTTCTTCACATGAGTCCATGACATTGTTATCACTGATTCACTGAGCAGATCTAGCAAATCAAAAACGATTTTACTGAAAATATGATCTTTAGGAATAGAGATTATACACAAAAACAAAACCAACGATGGTCAGTCTTAGTGTAAGACATTTGCTACAGTATGTTTTTATATCCTGGCAAAATTAAATATCTGACCCAATTCAAGTATTCGAAGCACAAAATATGTATGCACTTTTTTGATTAGCATGTAAGTTGGCATTCTGTGGTATTTTCAGAAAGGATGCATGGTGTGCAAAATAAAATACTGCTTTTTAGATATGAGTAAAATAGATGTTTGTTAGGAACTTGATTCTTTATAGAAAAACTACTACCAAGATATTTGTTGCATTTTGGGTATACCAAGCTGTGAATTATGTAAAAACGTGTGTGACTAGCTGTAACGTTTATAGTCATTTTTTATAGTTAGCCCCAGAGTCTTGCATTTAAGTACCTTTGTTTCAAGAAGGGAAAAAGTTGAATAGACTTTGCCTTGGGGCATCTTAATGACTAGAACAATCTCATTGTTTCATTTCAGACTGTTCATATAAGGTAGCAATAGATCAAATCCATAGAGATCATACTTTTCCCTTGCCATGACCATGTAATAATGGTATCTTAAGACATAGAATCGATTTGACTGATTTTGCTTTTGCCTCTACTCTCATGTGTTCCTTCTGAATGACCCTTGCTTGGCCTATGGTCAGGAGTTTCACAGCCACAGAAAATACTTTTCTCTGGAAGCTGAAATTTCTTTGTTTGGGATTTGTTTTTAAACAGGCTGAGAGAGGCTGGTGGCCCTTCTGCTCTGGGCTTTTTCTCTCTCATTTTTTAAGGCAGCTTTGATTTTCTGCTTTAGTTTTGCTTGGTTTTGAAGCAAGGTGAGAAAATGACCAAGGAAGGAAGGCATGCACATCAACAGCTATCTGAAGATCTCTATAATCTTCATCTACCCAGCTCCACTACCCTATTCTGAATGGCTTCTACCACTTATACAGGCCATGCGGGGTACTAAGGTCTCTTCCCATCTATCCTGACTGACGTCTGGAAGATCCTTTTGCTGTGGATTCAGTCAAGAGAAGGTTGACTCATTAGAAACAGTGTCTTTTTTATAAAGCATAAGTGAAATTTATTTATTTATTTATTTCCATAGGTTACTCGGGAACAGGTGGTGTTTGGTTACATGAGTAGGTTCTTTAGTGGTGATTTGTCAGATTTTGGTGCACCAATCACCCGAGCAGTACACACTGCACACTATTTGTAGTCTTTTATCCGTCACCCCCTTCCCACCCTTTCCACCTGAGTCCCCAAAGTCCACTGTGTCATTCTTTTTCTTTTTTTTTTTTCTTTTTGTGAGACGGAGTCTCGCTCTGTCACCCAGGCTGGAGTGCAGTGGCGCAATCTTGGCTCACTGCAACTTCTGCCTCCTGGGTTCAAGTGATTCTCCTGCCTCAGCCTCCCGAGTAGCTGGGATTACAGGTGTATGCCACCATGTGTGGCTAATTTTTCTATTTTTAGTAGAGACAGGGTTTCACCATGTTGGTCAGGCTGGTCTCGAACTCTTGACCTCGTGATCTGCCCGCCTCGGCCTCCCAAAGTGCTGGGATTATACACGTGAGCCACCATGCCCTGCTTATTGTGTCATTCTTATGCCTTTGAATCCTTATAGCTTATCTCCCACTTATCAGTGAGAACATATGATGTTCTGTTTTCCATTCCTGAGTTACTTCACTTAGAATAATAGTCTCCACTGTCATCCAGGTTGCTATGAATACCATCAATTAATTCCTTTTTATGGCTGAGTAGTATTCCATTGTGTCTGTGTATATATATATATAATATATTACATAATATCTATAATATATTACACAATATGTAATTACATAATATATTTAATATATTACTCTATATATATATATATATATTCCACTCGTTGATTGATGGGCATTTGGGTTGGTTCCACATTGTTGCAATTGTGAATTGTGCTGCTATAAACATGCGTGTGCAAGTGCCTTTTTCGTATAATGACTCCTTTTCCTCTGGGTAGATATCCAATAGTGGGATTGTTGGATCAAATGTTAGTTCTACTTTTAGTTCGTCAAGGAATCTCCACACTGTTTTCCATAGTAGCTGTACTAGTTTACATTCCCACCAGCAGTGTAGAAGTGTTCCCTGTTCACCATATCCATGTCAACATCTATTATTTTTTGATTTTTTTATTATAGCCATTCTTGCAGGAGTGAAGTGGCATCGCATTGTGGTTTTGAGTTGCATTTCCCTGATCGTTGGTGATGTTGAGCATTTTTTCATGTTTGTTGGCCATTGGTATATCTTCTTTTGAGAATTTTCTATTCATGTCCTTAGCCCACTTTTTGATGGGAATGTTTGTTTTCATCTTGCTAATTTGTTTGAGTTTGTTGTAGATTCTGGATATTAGTCCTTTGTCAGATGTATAGATCGTGAAGATTTTCTCCCAGTCTGTGAGTTGTCTCTTTACTCTGCTGACTGTTCTTTTTGCTGTGCCAAAGCTCTTTAATTTAATTAAGTCCCAGAAATTTATCTTTTTATTGCATTTGCTTTTGGGTTCTTTGTCATGAAATCCTTGACTAAGCCAATGTCTAAAAGGGGTTTTCCAATGTTATCTTCCATAATTTTTATAGTTTCAGGTCTTAGATTTAAGTCCTTAATCCATATTGAGTTGATTTTTGTATGGTGAAAGATGAGGATCCAGTTTCATTCTCCTACATATAGTTTACCAATTATCCCAGAATCATTTGTTGAATAAGGTGTCCTTTCCCCACTTTATGTTTTTGTTTTCTTTATCAAAGATCAATTGGCTGAAAGTTTTGGGTTTATTTCTGGGTTGTCTATTCTGTTCCATTGTCTATGTGCCTATTTGTATACCAGTACCATGCTATTTTCGTGACCATGGCCTTATACTATATTTTGAAATCAGGTAATGTGATGCCTCCAGATTTGTTCTTTTTGCTTAGTCTTACTTTGGCTTTGCAGGCTCTTTTTTGGTTCCATATTAATTTTAGGATTGTTTTTTCTAGTTCTGTGAAGAATGATGGTGGTATTTTTTATGGGGATTGTGTTGAATTTGTAGATTGCTTTTGGCACTATGGTCACTTTCACAATATTGATTCCACTCATCCATAACCATGGGATGTGTTTCCATTTGTTTGTGTCATGTATGATTTCTTTCAGCAGTGTTTTGTAGATTTCCTTGTAAAGGTCTTTTGCCTCCTAGGCTAGGTATATTCCTAAGTATTTTATTTATTTATTTATTTATTTACAGCTATTTTAAAAGGGGTTGAGTTCTTGATCTGATTCTCAGCTTGGTCGCTGTTGGTGTATAGAGGAGCTACTGATTTTTGTATATTAATATTGTATCCAGAAACTTTGCTGAATTATTTTATCAGTTCTAGGAGCTTTCTGGAGGAGTCTTTGGGGTTTTCTAGGTAAACAATCATGTCATCAGCAAACAGTGACAGTATGACCTATTCTTTACAATTTGGATGCCCTTTATTTCTTTCTCTTGACTGATTGCTCTGGCTAGGACTTCCAGTACTATGTTGAAGAGGAATGGTGAGAGTTGGCATCCTTGTCTTGTTCAAGGTCTCAGAGAGAATGCTTTCAACTTTTCCTCATTCAGATTACGTTGGCTGTGGGTTTGTCATAGGTGGTGTTTATTACATTGAGATATGTCCCTTGTATGCCAATTTTGCTGGGAGTTTTAATCATAAAAGGATGCTAGATTTTGTCGAATGCTTTTTCTGTATCTATTGAAATAATCATGTGATTTTCCTTTTTAATTCTGTTTATGTGGTGAATCACATTTATTGACTTGTGTATGTTAAACCATCTTTGCATCCCTGGTATGAAACCCACTTCAGTTTGAGATGACACCACTTTTGGATGACCAGAATCTCTGCTTTCTTTTAGAATTTATTCCCCGTTCCTTTCTGGACACAAGTCCTCCATCTCACCCTCTAACCCTTGGTTGTTCTAGACTTCCACTAGGCAGATGCTCTAACTCTTGAGTCCAACCTCACTCAAGCCTTATTCAGTTCTTGGCATCATTGACCCTTTGAAAAGATGGTGACATGGTTTGGGTCTGTGTTCCCACCAAATCTCATGTCGAATTGTAGTTCCCAATGTTGTAGTTGGGGCCTGGTGAGAGGGGGCTGGATCATGGGGGTGGATTTCTCATGAATGGTTTAGCAGCACCATGTCCCTTCATATTGTGCTGATGATAGTGAGTTCTCATGAAATCTGGTCCTTTAAAAGTGTGTAGCACCTCCCTCACCGTCTTTCTTCTTCCTGCTCTGGCTCTGTAAAATGGGCTGGCTCCCCCTTTGCCTTCTGCCATGATTGGACGCTTCCTGAGGACTCCCTAGAAGCAGAAGCCGCTATGCTTTCCTGGACACCCTACAGAACCATAAGCCAACTAAAACTCTTTTCTTTAAAAATTATCCAGTTTCAGGTATTTCTTTATAGCAATGTGAGAACAGACTAATACAGACGGTGAATTCATATCAGGTCTTAAATATTTCTTCAGTTGCAAGCTATCAATTGTGAATCTTTCAGTTACCTCTCTTACAGATCTCAGAGATTTCTATGACCATAGTACTCTGACTCATTTCTCTTGCTCTTGTTCTGTTCATTTCAGACAGACTCATCAACCAATTTAACTTCTTTTGTTAATGTTCTAGTCATATTAGTTCCCTCAAATTATCAGAAACTGCTTGCCTCTTCTTTTGAACCAAAATATAAATAATATGCAAACTTGACCTTCAAAATAGAAGCTAGATAGGTAACAAATGCAACTCTCATTAGAGTATTACATTTAACATATTTCATAGACAAAGATAAAGAAGCATGTTTCAACAGTGTTTTAGTTTGTGTAACACCACAAAAACATATGCATAATTCTTTAAAGAGAACTACTGTGGGTGTAGTGTGAGTACAACAAACACTGTAGTTTGAGATCAAAAGTTTTTGCCTTTTAAGTATTCATTTGGTCATTTAGGCATGCCTCTTACCAGCCAGAAATTATTAACCAAAATCTGATAATATCCATTTGTCCCTACCTCCATCCATTATCTACTCTTAAGCCCAAATCAGAATTTTGAAAATATAAATGTGATCATATTACTCCTCTACTGAAGACCCTTTAATGACTTTCCTTTGCAGTTTCAATAAAATACAAATTCTTTTTTTGTTTGTTTGTTTTCTGAGACAAGGTCTTGTTCTGTTGTCCAGGCTGAAGGGCAGTGGCTAGATCATAGCTCCCTGCAGACTCAAACTCCTGGGCTTAAGCAATCCTCCCACCTCAGCCTCCTGAGTAGCTGGGACTTCAGGTGCACCCCACAGCATCCAACTAATTTAAAATGCAATTCTTTAACACAGGCATCAACATCCTACATAATCTGATCCCTGCCTACCATCCCCACCTCATCTCATGCTAGTGTCCAGCTACCTCTCCAGTCTTTAGCCACACTGGCCTTTCAGCTACTTAAGCATGTTTTACATCTTCATAAAAGGTGTTATATCCTTCTTGAACATTCTTCCACCCATTCTTTGCGTGGCTGGCTCCTTCTCATTCTTCAGATCTCAGCTTAAATATTGCTTTCCCAGAGAGGGCTTCTTATTCACCCAAGCTAAACAAGCAAACTAAAGTGTGTAACTCCAGTTGTTTTCTCTTTGTGTCCTCTGTTTCTTTCATAGAACTTATCGACATTTGTAATTATGTATCTATTTGGCCATCTAAGTGTCTAATGTCTGCCTCCCCACTAAACTAAAAGTTTCATGAGGACAGAGAGCATCTTCATTTTATTGTAACAATGTAATTCACAGTATAGAACTTAACACATAGTAAGTAATCAATAAATATTTCTCCATTAAGTGAACGATGAATGATAAATGGGAAATTTGTTGCCAAAATAGTTGTATTTAAATAGGAAAAATAAAACAAAATTAGCCACCCTAAAGTAAGGATCTGATTTCATTCATCATCATAAACTTGAGTGCAACTCTAGAATGTTTTTGAAAAAACAAATATAATTTTAGATGGCATCAGCATCAAATATTTCTTGGTACATTTGATTTCCAAAAAGAAATATAATTTAAAGCTTTTAAAAATGTTTTCTCTTCAATTTAGTACTTATTGGACGAGAATAAATATTTTTATAGATGCTCAGATACAGATATAATTTCATATATTGTAACATGATTTTTAAAAAGAAAGGCGCACACTTGGTACCATACACATTGTAGAATAATGCAAAGGACTTTATTGTAGAATAAAGCAAATTCCTGCAATTGGAATCCATTTGTCTCCTTTGCTTTTGAAATGACTTCTGCCAAAAAATGACTATGATGCTACATTAATAGATATGCTAATTGAGGTAACCACTCAAGAAAAACGAATTTTTGAAATTACATTTTAAAAGGCTCCTTAGATCAGAGGGTAGGAATTGTAAAATACCTTTCTTTTATCCTGACACTTACAAAAGGAAAATCCAGAGGTAGTACTAACTTTCTACATATTTAGGATCATCTGCCAAAATAAGCAATTCAACCCTTGTTGCATATACTTTCACTATAGAAGGAGAAAAAAGCATTAGAATAAATTCTTGGTCCACGAAAACTATGCCACTAACTCTCCCTATGAGCTTCTGGACTGTCAAGGACTCTGATTTACTGGTAGTGTCCCCTTCAAAATAATCCAGGAGCCCAGAAGGAGCTGCCACGACACAAATCCTTTTATCATTATGCTAACATGGGTCCAAAATGGCATATGCCTGAGCTCATGGGGAAACACTAAGCTCCGTTTCACTATTCTGAGGCTCTAGAGTTTGTGACATTTATGTTTGTTTTTTAAAAATCCGGCCGGGCGCGGTGGCTCACGCCTGTAATCCCAGCACTTTGGGAGGCCAAATTTGGGAGGATCATGAGGTCAGAAGATCGAGACCATCCTAGCGAACACGGTGAAACCCTGTGTCCACTAAAAATACAAGAAATTAGCCGGGTGTGGTGGCGGGCGCCTGTAGTCCCAGCTACTCGGGAAGCTGAGGCAGGAGAATGGCGTGAACCTGGGAGGCAGAGCTTGCAGTGAGCCACCATCGAGTCACCGCATTCCGGCCTGGGCGACGAAGCGAGACTCCATCAAAAAAAAAAAAAAAAAAAAAGAAAGAAAAAAAATCCGTGTACCTATACCATACTGTTTTAATAACTGTAATTTTTGAACCAGGTTTTATTATTTGTTAGAGTAAATCCTCCTCATTAGTCTTCTTTTTCAGAAAATATTTGCTATTCTTGGCTATATATTCTTTAGGATGGAGTTTAAAAGTACTTTATCAAGGTACAAGAATAATCTCTGGTACTTTTATTGTAAATTTTATTAAAACTATTTCAGAGGAATTAACAAGTTAAAAACTTTTGTCCTCTCATTCATGTTTCAGGAGGTTTTTTTGGTAAAGTTTCACCATTTTCTTCATACAGATCTTGCACATTTCTTGTTGAGATTATTTCCAGGTATTTTCTACACTCTGGTGTTAGAGCAAATGAGCTCTCCACTGTGTTTTCTAACTGGTTACTGAGATGTTTAGGAAAACTATTAAACTTAAAATCTCCTTTTAAATGGTTTTCATTTAGATTCTGTGGGTTAGAAAATCATTTCATTTGAAGATATTAATTGTGCCTCCTGATTTCTATTAGTGATGGCTCTTATTTCTGTTTCCTGCTTTATTGCACTGGCTAGGGAATTTTAAAAATTAAATTATAATGGTGATAGCAGATCTTCTTAGCTTGTTCCTGATTTTAATGGGGTTACATCTATAGTGTTTTACCATTGCAAATGATGCTAGCTGATTGATTTCTGATAGACATTTTCTATCCCAACAAGGAAAAAAGAATATATGATATTCTTCATGAATTGACATATCATTATTGCTCTTCCAATCTTCTCTATATTTTTCCAAATTTAACATATGTGCTGAAGAAGAAAGGACTGCATTACTCTTTAAATAAAACTAGTCTGTTGCCAGGTGTGGTGGCTCATGCCCATAATCCCAACACTTTGGGAGGCCGAGGCAGGTGGATCATTTGAGGTCAGGAGTTCAAAACCAGCCTGGCCAACATGGTGAAACACCGTCTCTACCAAAAAAAAAAATAATAATAATAATAAATAGCTGGGCGTAGTGGCCCGGGCCTGTAATCCCAGCTACTTGGGAGGCTGAGGCAGGAGAATCACTGAACCCAGGAAGCAGAGGTTGCAGTGAGCCGAGATCAGGCCACTGCACTCCAGCCTGGGCAACAGAGCAAGACTCCATCTAAAAGAAATAATAATAATAATAATAATAATAATAATAATAATAAAATTAGCCTGTCATATTTAAATGTCTTTTAAAATATTTTGAGGGTAAAGGTCAAAACATGTTTTAAAAGCAGTCTGCATTAATTAAAAGTAGGGCTCATAGAGATCTGTAGTAGGTTGTACAATATTCAACCTAAAGCATTATGGTAATGAATCCTTTCTCTACGGATGCAAGCTATTCATCTAGAAAAAGGGAAGTCAATTGAGTAAGTTGGTAACTTTGTTTACACACGGAGCTTTTCTCTGATTAGAGGCCAGGCATTTAGGAGGAAAATAGACACAAAGGTGAGACAACCCAAAAGTCTTTTTTGCTCTAAATATTAAAAGTAGGCAAAGAACTGCCATTGTCCTCCAAGTCTAATTAGCAATAATAAAAAAGGGAGCTTTTACCAGAAAGACGAGAAAAGACAGTTAACAGTTTTTGACACCTGTAGGAAAGAGAGGGAGGGGAAGCTTGGGGATTTGATCATTAAGAATTGTTAACGTAGTAGCTGAAGAAAACTGCCAGCCCTTGTCATGATGCTGTGAAAATAGACAGGACATCTTTTCAATATCTGGAAGCAGTGTAGCTGAGAACGGGAAACGTTTTCTTACCCAAGGAAACACCAAGCTTTATTTAAGGTGATTAATAACAGGTGAGCTTGATGAAAAAGGAGGCCAACCTAAGTAGGTGGTAATATTTCTTTGTATTTTGTAAATATTATATATCTAGGTAAATACCTACTTGATATAGCGAATACTAAATGTTTACACAGGTTTTTTTTTTTTTTCCTCTACTATACAAGGATTTTTTTCATTCTAATTTAAGATGTAATTTCCATAACATATTTTGGTATTTGGAAGCATTATATTTCACACTCTATATATGAACAACTATTGCTTGTAAAATAAATAAGCATTTCTACATGTTTAAATCTAAAAGTTTAATAAACTATATTAACATTGCCTACCCTATTGAACTATTTGAATTACCATGTGGATATTACTTTTCAAACAAATATGATCCATTAAAAGTATTTTATAAGCGCCTCTGCCCATCTGCTGCACCATCTGGAAAGTACGGAGTGCTTCTGCTGGGCCGCCGTGCAACCCTACAGGAATGAAGTGGCAACCTTGTGTGTGATCTTTCTGCCCTCCCAAAGTTTGCTTTTTTGACAAAGTTTACTTTTAAATTAAAAGGTTTAAAATGGGGAAGATAAAAAAAATTATAAACAATATATATTCATTGTAAAAAGTTTAAAAACAGAAAAGTGCATAAAGTGAAATTTGAAAGTAGCTACTACATCTAACCTCATTACTCCCAGGTAGCCACTGTTAAGAATTTGCTGTGTATTTCAGAGCAAACAAATCCAAAAGCTAGCAGAAGGCAAGAAATAACTAAGATCAGAGCAGAACTGAAGGAGATAGAAACACAAAAAAACCTTCAAAAAAATCAATGAATCCAGGAGCTGGTTTTTTGAAAAGATCAACAAAATTGATAGACGGCTAGCAAGACTAATAAAGAAGAAAAGACAGAAGAATCAAATACATGGAATAAAAAATGATAAAGGGGATATAACCACCGATCCCACAGAAATACAAACTACCATCAGAGAATACTATAAACACCTCTACGCAAATAAACTACAAAACCTAGAAGAAATGGATAAATTCCTGGACACCTACACTCTCCCAAGACTAAACCAGGAAGAAGTTGAATCTCTGCATAGACCAATAACAGGCTCTGAAATTGAGGCAATAATTAACAGCCTACCAACCAAACAAAAGTCCAGGACGAGATGGATTCACAGCCGAATTCCACAAGAGGTACAAAGAGAAACTGGTACCATTCCTTCTGAAACTATTCCAATCAGTAGAAAAAGAGGGAATCCTCGCTAACTCATTTTATGAGGCCAGCATCATGTTGATACCAAAGGTGGCAGAGACACAACAAAAAAAGAGAATTTCAGACCAATATCCCTGATGAACATCGATGTGAAAATCCTCAATAAAATACTGGCAAACCGAATGCAGCAGCACATCAAAAAGTTTATCCACCAAGATCAAGCTGGCTTCACCCCTGGGATGCAAGGCTGGTTCAACATATGCAAATCAATAAATGTAATCCATCACATAAACAAAACCAAAGACAAAAACCACATGATTAGCTCAATAGATGCAGAAAAGGCCTTTGACAAAAATCAACAGCCCTTCATGCTAAGAACTCTCAATAAACTAGGTATTGATGGGACGTATCTCAAAATAATAAGAGCTATTTATGACAAACTCACAGCCCATATCATACTGAATGGGCAAAAACTGGAAGCATTCCCTTTGAAAACTGGCACAAGACAAGGATGCCCTCTCTCACCACTCCTATTCAACATAGTGTTGGAAGTTCTGGTCAGGGCAATCAGGCAAGAGAAAGAAATAAAGGGCATTCAATTACGAAAAGAGGAAGTCAAATTGTCCCTGTTTGCAGATGACATGATTGTATATTTAGAAAACCCCATCGTCTCAGCCCAAAATCTCCTTAAGCTGACAAGCAACTTCAGCAAAGTCTGAGGATAAAAAATCAATGTACAAAAATCACTAACATTCTTATATACCAATAACAGATAAACAGAGAGCCAAATCATGAGTGAACTTCCATTTATAATTGCTACAAAGATAATAAAATACCTAGGAATCCAACTTACAAGGGATGTGAGGGACCTCTTCAAGGAGAACTACAAACCACTGTTCAACAAAATAAAAGAGGACACAAACAAATGGAAGAACATTCCACGTTCATGGATAGGAAGAATCAATACCGTGAAAATGGCCATACTGCCCAAGGTAATTTACAGATTCAATACCATCACCATCAAGCTACCAATGACTTTCTTCACAGAATTGGGAAAACCTACTTTAAAGTTCATATGGAACCAAAAAAGAGCCCGCATTGCCAAGACAATCCTAAGCCAAAAGAACAAAGCTGGCCGGGCACGGTGGCTCAAGCCTGTAATCCCAGCACTTTGGGAGGCCGAGACGGGCGGATTACGAGGCCAGGAGATCGAGACCATCCTGGCTAACACAGTGAAACCCCGTCTCTACTAAAAAAATACAAAAACTAGCCGGGCGAGGTGGCGGGCGCCTGTAGTCCCAGCTACTCGGGAGGCTGAGGCAGGAGAATGACGTAAACCCGGGAGGCAGAGCTTGCAGTGAGCTGAGATCCGGCCACTGTACTCCAGCCCCGGCGACAGAGTGAGACTGCGTCTCAAAAAAAAAAAAAAAAAAAAAAAAAAAGAACAACGCTGGAGGCATCATGCGACCTGACTTCAAACTATACTACAAGATTACAGTAACCAAAACAGCATGGTACTGGTACCAAAACAGAGATATAGACCAATGGAACAGAACAGAGCCCTCAGAAATAACACCACACCTCTACAACCATCTGATCTTTGACAAACCTGACAAAAACAAGAAATGGGGAAAGGATTCCATATTTAATAAATGGTGCTGGAAAAACTGGCTAGCCATCTGTAGAAAGCTGAAACTGGATCCCTTCCTTACACATTATACAAAAATTAATTCAAGATGGATTAAAGACTTAGATGTTAGACCTAGAACCATAAAAAACCCTAGAAGAAAACCTAGGCAATACCATTCAGGACATAGGCATGGGCAAGGACTTCATGACTAAAACACCAAAAGCAATGGCAACAAAAACCAAAATAGACAAATGGGATCTAATTACACTAAAGAGCTTCTGCACAGCAAAAGAAACTACCATCAGAGTGAACAGGCAACCTACAGAATGGGAGAAAATTTTTGCAATCTACCTGTCTGACAAAGGGCGAATATCCAGAATCTACAAAGAACTTAAACAAATTTACAAGAAAAAATCGAACAACCCCATCAAAAAGTGGGCAAAGGAAATGAACAGGCACTTCTCAAAAGAAGACATTTATGCAGCCAACAGACACATGAAAAAATGCTCATCATCACTGGTCATCAGAGAAAGGCAAATCAAAACCACGATGAGATACCATCTTACACCAGTTAGAATGGCGATCATTAAAAAGTCAGGAAACAACAGGCACTGGAGAGGATGTGGAGAAATAGGAACGCTTTTACACTGTTGGTGGGAGTGTAAACTAGTTCAGCCACTGTGGAAGACAATGTGGCGATTCCTCAAGGATCTAGAACTAGAAATACAATTTGACCCAGTGATTCTATTACTGGGTATATACCCAAAGGATTATAAATCATGCTACCATAAAGACACATGCACACGTATGTTTATTGTGGCACTATTCACAATAGCAAAGACTTGAAACCAACCCAAATGTCCATCAATGATAGACTGGATTAAGAAAATGTGGCACATATGTTATTGCCACATAGTATGGAACACTATGCAGCCATAAAAACGGATGAGTTCTTGTCCTTTGTAGTGACATGGATGAAGCTGGAAACCATCATTCTCAGCAAACTGTCTCAAGGACAGAAAACCAAACACCACATGTTCTCACTCATAGGGGGGAATTGAACAATAAGAACACTTGGACACAGGGTGGGGAACATCACACACTGGGGCCTGTCATGGGATGGGGCGATGGGGTAGGGATAGCATTAAGAGAAATAGCTAATGGTAATGACGAGTTAATGGGTGCAGCAAACCAACATGGCATGTGTATACATATGTAACAAACCTGCATATTGTGCATATGTACCCTAGAACTTAAAATATAATTAAAAAAATAAAAAAGTATACCACATACAATTACGTACAGTACGTAATACTAACAAAGATAATAAGTGACCATACTTTAATGGGTAAAAAAAAGAATTTGCTGTATACTTCTATGCATATGCAAACACACAAATACAAAGATTTTTTTTTGTTTGTTCTTTAAATGTGATTACACTCTACAGATTGTCTTCAACTTGCTTTTATCCAGAACATAATTGATATCTTTCCATATCTACACAGCAATTTTGGTAATCGTAATATTTAAAAAAAAAAAAAAAAAGCAGAGGAATCTAAATTACTACATTTTTTTTTTTTTCTGTTTTAAGTTGGCCTTGTCTGGATAAACTCCACAATTGTACCAAACCGGTAAACCTAATTTAACATCATCCACCTTGTGGCAGCTAATGGAATCATTGGCTAATGTCTCAAAGCAGTAATTCTCAAATTTTAGCATCTATCAAGGTTGTACCACATAATTGCCTTCCCACTCAGTCCTGCAGGGATGATTTATAAGTTTCTTATGAGCAAGGCTTTGAAACTAAGAGAATAGACTCTTTCTCTTCTGAAGACCACTCTATCTCCCAATTACCCACAATAAAATGCCTATTAGCAATTCGCTAACACAACACAACACAGTTGTCCTCAGAAGTAGAACAGGGAAAAAACACACAGTCCCTTGTCCCCAGCATAGCTCAGACCAGTCATTCTCAAACTGTAGTATACACTAAAAGTCACCAGGAGGCTTGTTAAAAAACAGACCACTGGACCCCACAACCAGAATTTCTGATTTTCAGGCTACAGCCTGAGAATTTGCATTTCTAACAAGTTCCCAAGTGATGCAGCTTCACCTGCTCCCAGGACTATTCTTTGAGAATAACTGTCTCACAGAAAATAATCAACCTCTTTATCCACTTCCCAATGTGTCTGACTTAAGACAAACAAAAGTCATAGAACAGAATTCACCAAAAGTCAAAAAAAGTAGGCCGAAACTAGAACTTGCATATAGAATGCTCTTTAATTACTATGTGTCAAAACCAAACTGCAGTAAGAAATGTTGAAGCACTTATCTCTATTTACTGGATTGAAAATACAACTTTTCTTTTCCCCCAGGTCTTCTTACTTTCAACTTAGCTAGGTCCCCCAATTAAGATGGAATATGCGGCCTCAGAGCATCATCACTTAAAAAAAAAAATCGTAATCCCAGAGTGAAAAATGAGAACCTAAGAATGGTTAATAGCATATTTCTGTTCAGTCTTCGTAGAAGCTCCTAGTAGAAATGGAGTCTTTCAAAGGAAGCCCATCTTCATTCCCAATGCCAAACCAAGCTCTTTTTCAACTCAAGTGATTCCTGTTGTCCAATATTCATCTGAAGAATATTAAAGGGGGCTGGGCACAGTGGCTCACACCTGTAATCCCAGCACTTTGGGAGGCCGAGGTGCGTGGATCACCTGAGATCAGGAGTTCAAGACCAGCCTGGGCAACATGGTGAAATCCCGTCTCTACTAAAAATACAAAAATTAGCCAGCATGGTGGCATGCAACTGTGGTCCCAGCTACTTGGGAGGTTAAAGAACAAGAATCGCTTGAACTCAGGAGATGGAGGTTGCAGTGAGCAGAGATGGTGCCACTGCACCCCAGCCTGGCCAACAGAGTGAGACTCTGTCTCAAAAATAAATAAAAAAGAAAGAATAATGAAGGAGTAAAGAGTCCTTGGCTCCAATTCCAACTTCATACTTTCTACGTGTGTCACCTGACATCTGTACCTTCAGTTTCCTTACCAATAAAATGGGTATAATCATAACCCCTATTTGAAAGTTATACAGATTCAATAGTATAATACAATGCATGGAAATCACTTAGCACAGTATCTGCCATATAATAAATATTCGATAAATAGCTATTACTACTAAAACTGCTAATGTCTACTAAATAATTGAAATACAGAATTGGTTTTCTGGCTATATATCTTTCTTTCAACATAAACATAACTACCAACGTACCTTTAAAATTTTTTCTAGATTGAGTGTTACATGATCAAATTTGCTTATCGTATGATCTGTGTGACTGCTATGCAGAGAGTGAGCTATGTGTACACAAAGATGAAAATGAGAACCTACACAGGAGACTATTACAGTAATCAAGGGGAGAGATGATGATGGCTTGGACTGTGATTGCAATGGGGACAGGAATATGAGATTAATATAAGAGATTTTGGGGATAGATCAGATATTAGGTAAAAGGAAGAATTTAAGATGACTACTAGTTTCCTAGCATGGATAACTAAGGGGATTGGTGATATGATTAACCAACATGAAAAAGAAGCAAAGATTATGGAGAATAGGAATAGAAGCAAAATGTTGGGATTTGAAGACAGTATGCCATATGCTCAAGCCACCCTACAGTATGCCAAACTGTAAGTCCTAATCATCCTCTGACTCTGAGTCTTTTCTGTAGCTAGTCACATAAACAATGAAGTAGGTCAGGTGTAACTACCATGCAACTATTTTCTCCCTGGAGAATGCACTTGCTTGTTTACTGCTTGCTACAAAAGGTGCTGAGCCTTTAGTCCTGGATTCCTCAGGTTGCAGTGCAACTCACTCCAGGTGGAGCTACCAACTGGGTCCATACGTCCATGTGGTACCATGGGGAACAAGCACTACCATGTCAATGCTCTTCCTGTTTACTGTAGGCTCAAACTACAACTTTCATATAGAATGCTCTTAATCCGTTTACCGTGCTGTGAGTATTGTCTTGTTCTGATCCAGGGGTCAGAAAACTGTTCCTGCAGTGGGCCAGACAGTAAATATTTTAGATTTTCCAAGCCAGCTGTAAGAATTATTCAATTATTGTCATTGTAGCATGAAAGCCACAAACAATATGCAAACAAATGAGTGTGGATGTGTTACAGTAACATTTTATTATGGACATTGAAAGTTGCCTATCATATAATTTTCATGTGTCATAAAACATTATCCTTCTTTTGACTATTTTAAACATTAAAATATAAAAACATAGGCTGGGTGTGGTGGCTCACACATGTAATCCTAGCACTCTGGGAGGCTGAAGAAGGTGGATTGCTTGAGCCCAAAAGTTCAAGACCAGCCTGGACAACATAGCAAGACCCGGTCTCTAACAGAAAAATAAAATTAAAATTAAATATAAAAACAGTTATTAACATACAAAAACAGTCGGTGGACTGGATTTAGCCAGGGGATGTAGTTCGCTAACCTCTTCTCTATAAAACTGACTCAAGTTGCCTACTTTTGACTCGTATGGCACTGTGGCAAGACAAACTGCTTGCTTAGTAATCTCATTTGGAGTTTTGTTATTCCTTCCTATTCTCTCTGTCAGATTGGGATTCTTTGCCAACAATGGGATACATTTTTAACATGCTTAATTTGAGTTACCCGTAGGACTACAGACATAGAAATGGAGATAGGCATGCCCACCCTTAGGAAAGATATCAGAAATAAAGATATATTTGAAAGGCATTAGATTGTAGGTAATAATTAAGACAAAAAGGTTGGCTAAGTTTGCCCAAGGATAATATGAATAATGAGAAAAGAAGAGAACTAGGGATGTGAGATCCTGGGAAACACATACATTTAGAGTAGTGTTTCAGAACTTGGGGTGATCTTGCCTCCCTAGGGACATTTGGAAATGTTTGAAGCCATTTTTGGTTATCACAACTGGAAGAGTGCTACTGGCATCTAGTGGGTAGAGGCTAGGAATGCTGCTAAACATCAGACAATGCACAGTCTAACCCCCCACAACAAAAAAAATTTCCAGTTCAATATGCCAATAGTGCAGAGGATAAGAAACTGATTTAGAAGAAAGGGGAAGAAAAGAGAAATAAAATAAGACCCAAGGAACACACCCAGTGCCTAGACCTTGAGCTCTAATGCCATTCCTAATAAAAGTAAGCAGTAATTCTGAAAAGAAGTGGTTGCTTCTAGGGACTGGTGCAGAAAATGTACAAATGAACTTGGTGCATCATATGGTGTCAGAAAGTAATTAAGTGCTAACACACACACACACACACACACACACACATTGATGGAGTATGTCAAAGGGACAAGGAAGCCGTAATTAAGTGCTAACACACACACACACACACACACACACACACATTGATAGAGTATGTCAGAGGGACAAGGAAGCCAACTGAAAGAGCTCCCAATGGCCAAATGGAACAGCTTGAGCGACAAAACAAATACAATGCATTGGATTGTCATCCAAGAATTAAATAGATATCCATGAGTCTATACTGATATAAATGAATAATTGAATAAATAAATGAGGAAGAAGAACCAAATCTCCAGTGAAGAAGAATTGCAAATACTTTAGGTATTCCACCCAAAAGGAAAGGCAGAGCACAACTACTCACTCCTTATTTGTGATATGGGCTCTGCAGAGTAGCATCCTTCCAAAAAGAACAGTATGGAAAGGGGGGGAAAACACTACTTTAACCAGGGGATCAAGGTCAACAATTGTGATAAATCAATTTGGTGTTAAGGACCCTTGATATAATTGGAAAGAATGACAATTTACCTCTGTGGTCTTCCTCCTCAAAAGCTGGAACCCCAGTCTACTTAGGAAGAAAACATCAGACAAATACCAATAGAGGGACATTCTGCAAAATACCTGATCAGTACTTCTCAACACTTCTAAGGTCATCAAAAACAAGGAAAGTCTGAGAACCTGTCACAGCCAAGAAAAATCTAAGGACACATGATAGCCAATTGTAATATAGTATCCTAGATGGGTTCTGGAACAGGAGAAAGACATTGGGTAAAAACTAAGAAAATCTAAATAAAATATGGACTTTAGTTTGTTATAATGGACCAATATGGCTTCATTAATTGTAACAAATGTACCATACTGTTGTAAGATCTTAATAATAGGGAAAACTGGATGTGGGGCATATAGGAACTCGTACTACATTTACAATTTTTCTCTAAAACTACTATAAAATAATAAAGAGTTTATTAAAGAACGTAAGGGCTAGGAATGGCCAGAAAGGTAGGATAATTGTAATAGCAATATGGAAAGCAAGGAAGAAGAGGGTTTCAATGATGAGTGAACTATGGGTTAAGGATAAACAAATAAGATAGAATTAAAAAGTATCTCACGGAGTTGGCACTTGAAACTGTTTCCTGAATGACTGGTGTAGACTTTTATTTCAAGTAGTTTGGTTTTGAATAAAAAGAAAGATACAAGGGTCAGCTGGGCGCTGTGGCTCACTCCTGTAATCCCAGCACTCTGGGAGGCTGAGGCGGGTGGATCACCTGAGGTCAGGAGTTCGAGACCAACCTGGCAAACATGGTGAAACCCCATCTCTACTAAAAATACAAGCCGGGCATGGGGGCAGTCACCTGTAATCTGTAATCCCAGCTACTCAGGAGGCTGAAGCAGGAGAACCACTCAAACCCGGGAGGCAGAGGTTGCAGTGAGCCGAGATCGCACCATTGCCCTCCAGCTGGGCAACAAGAGTGAAATTCCGTCTCAAACAAACAAACAAACAAACAAGACACAAGGGTCATAACTGGAAGGTGAGATTGGTTGGAAAGATAGATTTCCTCCTTTTCCAAGTCAGAGAAAAACTCTACTTATTTTCTCCCTCCATATCATTTATCTAGAGAAAACACCCTTCTCATCTTTATTTAGTTTCTACCATATCTTTGTTTTTTTGTTTTCTTCTGCTCCTTGAATCAGCAACTACTATATATATATCCTTTAAGGCCCAACTCTGTCTCCATCTCTATTAACTCTTCCTCAATTACTTCCATCCACACCAAGTTTTCCCTTCCCTAATTCTGACTACACTGTTTGTCATTATTACACAGTTGGTCCCTTATTCTCACGGGGATAACCGCCTTGAAAATAAGGCCTCCAGCACACACTTTTTTACCGCCTGCAGTTTCTATCACTAGACTCTATAGGTAATAGCTACCAGGTAAAGTCTATTTGGCTCGCTGGATGACTTCAAACATTCCAGCTAACTCTAGGAAGCTTGTGATGATCAGCTTCACTGGATTTGACTTCTGCTTCACCCCATTCAGTTTGTCTAAGTGGCGCTTTCTAAAAATCTTCCTCTGTAACTCCTTACAGTGCCCAGTAGAGAATAAATGTTTGTTGAGTGAATATATGAGTTCGCATTCTGTCATCCTCTCTGGATAAAAATCTTCGTGAGGGAAAACTTTTGTTTTTCCTGATACGTCTCCGTAGTACTCAGTACAGAGATCTGTACACAGTAGATTCAAAAACTCTAACTGATTGACCAATAGCTAAATTGCTAGTAGTAAACATGATCCAACATTTGTGTTTGTGCACTCAGGTAGATGTTAGCACCTAAATGCTTCAGTTAGCACCTAAAATGCATATTTTTAAGAAATGCTGTGAAAATTTTCAAACATTCATAGAACTAGAGAAAATAATATAAATCCTCATGTTCTCATAACTGGGCTTCAACAATTATAAATATTTTGCCAATCTTACTTCATATATTTTCTATCCTCAGTAATGTTTTTTCTATTTTTTGAGGGGGCAGTACATCTTAAATAAAATTCCATATGTAACGTTACCTACCTTTCTCTCTTTCTCGTTCTCTTTCTTTCTCTCTTTCTTTCTTTCTCTCTCTTTCTTTCTTTCTTTCTCTTTCTTTCTTTCCTTTCTTTCTTTCTTTCTTTATTGACAGAGTCTTGCTTTGTCACCCACGCTGAGTGCAGTAGCATGATCTCAGCTCTCTGCAACGTCTGCCTCCCAGGTTCAAGCAATTCTCGTGCTTCAGCCTCCTGAGTAGCTGGGATTACATGTGCACACCACCATCCCCAGCTAATTTTTGTATTTTTTGGTAGAGATAGGGTTTCGCCATTTTGGCCAAGCTGGTCTCAAACTCCTGGCCTCAAGTGATTTGCCCGCCTCGGCCTCCCAAATTGCTGGGATTACAGGTGTGAGCTACGGTGCCAGGCACATAACATTATTTCAACTGGAAATATTTCAGCAAATTTCTCTAATAGATAAGGACTTTTAAAACAAAGCGTAATACTGTTATCATACCTAACAAAATAAAAACTACGTTATTAATATCATCTAATATGTATTCAAATTTCCCTATTGTCTCAATTTTTAAAAAATTATTCTAGGTCTTGCCAGGCATGGTGGCACTTTTTATTTTATTTTTTTAAAAAGTTATTCTGAGTCTAAACAAGATCTGATTGGAAAGTGTCGTCAGCTTAACAGCAAAAGTTTTAAAAGTAATACTTGTAGCTGTCATAGAAGAGGGAGCAGGAAGGCCTCGGCATCAACTGTTGCACCACACAACCTAACACTTGATAGTATGCTGTCTTACATTGTTCTCCAGCCATATTATGAGTCTTAGTTCCACAACTAGATTGGAAGCTCTCTAAGGACAAGAACCATGATTCCTACTTCTCTGGATTCCCCACTGTGCATGTCACAAGGTTGGACAGACGGTTTTTGAATTTCTTAATCATATATTTATATCACAACACAATTTGGCTGATTAGATCAATTCAGATATTTTTTAAGTACAAACACAAAAATTAACAACAGCACTACTCTTTTTCCAAAGTTTCTATATCAGAACATACTATTAACTTCCACTATTATCTACATCTCAGGAATTCTTCTAAATACATACCAAGTAGAATCATAGCACTGTGATTCTCTGTGAATTCATAATACCTCTCTTCGGGACCTATTTATTTAATCCATTCACGGTCTAGGTCTGGTTCCTTCCAACTTTTGGCAATTCTGAATAAAGGCTCTACAGACATTCGTGTGCAAGCTTTTGTGTGGACATAAGTTTTCAGCTCCTTTAGGTAAATACTAAGAAGCACAATTGCTGGATTATACGGTCAGAGGATGTCTTCCAAAATTGCTGTACCATTTTGCATTCCCACAGCAATGAATGAGAATTGCTTTTGCTTTATTATCTTCACCAGCATTTGCTGTTGTCAATATTCTCAATTTTGGAATTCTAGTAGCTGTATAGTGATAGCTCATTATGGCTTTCATTTGTAATTCTCTAATGATATATGTCAGATTCTTATTTGCAGTCTGTGTATCTTTCGTAAGATGGCAGTTAAGATCTTTGGCCAATTTTTTTTTTTTTTTTTTTTTTTTTTTTTTTTTTTTTTTTGAGACAGCGTCTTGCTCTGTCACTCAGGCTGGAGTGCAATGGTGCAATCTCAGCTCACTGCAACCTCCACATCACCGGTTCAAGCAATTGTCCCACCTCAGTCTCCCCAGTAGCTGGGATTACAGGGATATGTCAACACACCTGGCTAATTTTTTTTTTTTTTTTTTTTTTTTTTTTTTTTTTTGTAGAGACTGGGTTTTGCCATGTTGGCCAGTCTGGTCTCAAACTCATGGCCTCGAGTGATCCACCTGCCTCGGCCTCCCAAAGTGCTGGGATTACATGCATGAGCCCCAGCGCCCTGCCTTTGGCCAATTTTTAATCACGTTTTTCTGCTTTGTTTTGTTTTTTGTTTTTTGTTTTTTACTGTTCTAAGAGTCCTTTATCTATTTTCAATAACAGTTTTTCTTTCTTTCTTTCTTTTTTTTTTTTTAAAGACAGAGTCTCACTCTGTCACCCAGGGTGGAGTGCAGTGGTGCAATCTCAGCTCACTACAACCTCCACCTCCAGGGTTCAAGTGATTCTCCTGCCTCGGCCTCCTGAGTAGCTGAGATTACAAGCATGCGCCACCACACCCAGCTAATTTTTGTATTTTTAGTAGAGACGGGGTTTCACTATATTGGCCAGGCTGGTCTCAAACTCGTGACCTCGAGTGATCTGCCTGCCTCGGCCTCCCAAAGTGCTGGGATTACAGGCATGAGCCACCGCGCCCAGCCAGATAACAGTTCTTTCCGTGACATGTCTTTTACAAGTAATTTCTCCCACTCTGTGGCTTGTCTTATGATTATTGATATAGTTGTATAAATATCTACCATATTTGTTGCTGTTTTCTATTTGTTGTCTTTGTTCTTTTTTCCTATCTTTGTCTCCCACCTTTTTTCTGCCTTTTGTGGCTTTGAGCATTTTAAAATTCCATTGTCTCTTTTCTTAGCATATCAGTTATCCTTCTATTAATATTTTTTTCTAATTTTTGGTGTGGTGTTTGTTTCTAATTTGCCATGGGGTTTGTAATATAAATTTACCACTAATCCAAGTCAGCTTTGAAATAATACTATATAGTTTCATGGGTAGTTTAAATACCTTATAATAACAAAATAATCCTAATTCCTGTCTCCTATCCCTTGTGTCATTGCTGTCATTCATATCACTTGTACATAAGCAAATACATACATAACTGAACATATTGTTGCTATTACTATTTTGAACAAACTATCATCTGGACCAGTTACGAATAAGAAAAATACCTTATTTTACCTTCATTTATTCCTTCTCCAATACTCTTCCTTTCTTTATGTAGATCCAAGTTTCTGACCTATTTCATTTTTCTTCACTCTAAATAATTTCTTTTAACATTTCTTGCAAGGCAAATCTACTGGCACCAAACTCCCTCCATTTTTGTTTGTCTGACAAAGGCTTTTTTCTCTCAGCACTTTCAGTATTTAACTCTAATCTCTTCCTGCTTGCATGCAAAGTTTCTGAGAAGTCAGATATAATTCTTATCTTTGTTCCTCTATAGGCAAGGTATTTTTTCTACTCTAGCATCTTTTATAATTTTTATCTTTGATTTTCTGCAATTAAAATATACTATACCTAAGTGTACTATTTTGGGAATTTATCCTGCTTGCTGTTCTCCGAGATTACTGGATCAGATACTGGTTAATCTGGAGACGTGCTCAGTCATTACTGATTCAAATATTTCCTCTGTTCTTTTCTCTTCCTTCCCTTTCTAGTATTCTCATTATGTGTATGTTACACCTTTTATAGTTTTCCCATGGTTCCAGAATATTCTATTCTTTTTTTTTTTTAAATCTTTTTAATCTTTGTTTTTCAGTTTGGAAGTTACTTTTATAATATTCCTAAGCTTAGCAATTCTTTCCTCAGATGTGTTCATTCTACTAGTAAGCCCATCGAAGACAATTTTCATTTCTTTTTTTACAGTGTTGTTTTATCTCTAGCACTTTTTTTCTGTTCTTTCTTACAATTTCCATCTCTCTGCTTACATTGCCTATCTGTTCTTGCATGTTTTCCACTTTATCCATTAGTATATTAATCACAGTTGTTTTAAATTCATGGTCTAATAATTCCAAAATCCTTGCCACATCTGAGTCTGATTCTCATGCTCACTCTGTCTCTTCAAACTGTGTTTTTTTGCCGGGCGCGGTGGCTCACGCCTGTAATCCCAGCACTTTGGGAGGCCGAGGCGGGCGGATCACGAGGTCAGGAGATCGAGACCACGGTGAAACCCCGTCTCTACTAAAAATACAAAAAATTAGCCGGGCGCGGTTGTGGGCGCCTGTAGTCCCAGCTACTCGGGAGGCTGAGGCAGGAGAATGGCGTGAACCCGGGAGGCGGAGCTTGCAGTGAGCCGAGATCGCGCCACTGCACTCCAGCCTGGGCGACAGAGCGAGACTCCGTCTCAAAAAAAAAAAAAAAAAAAAAAACTGTGTTTTTTTGCCTTTACATGTACCTTGTGATTTTTTGTTGAAGGGTAGATATGCTGTACATGCTAAAAGGAACTTCTGTAATTAGGCCTTTAGTGATGTGGTGGTAAAGTGTAGCAGGGAAAGAGAGGAAACCGTCTATACTCCTATAATATGGTCTCGGGCATTTAATGAGCTCGTACCTCTGGACTGTGAACATCATAAATGCTTTTCAAATTTTTTCATGCCTTAGGTGGAACACAATGGCTAGACTGGGCTGGAGTTGTGTATTTCTTTTCTTCTATATGGAAGCCTAGATGGGGCAGGAATTGAGTATTTCCTTACCCCAGGTCAGTCAGGTTCTGAAAAAAGCCCAATACTTTAGGGTCTGGTAAAATGATTTCTCTTGAAGACAGGCCTTGTTAAGAAGAACAGAATCATCTGTTGTATCTCAAAATGATTACCTTTTTCCCTTTCCCTGGTGGAAGCACAAAGGGATTTCTCTTTCGTCTTCACTGTGAGAATGCAATTGTATTCCTGGAGGAAAAATTCACAAAAGTGTAACCCTAACCCTAATCCCCCAACCTCATGACTTGTACTTCTGGTAATTTTATGGATTTCTGCTCTGGTAACTGTGATTCTCTGTATTCTCCTGTCTGTCTCTAGAATTTTGGAAGCAGCACTTTACCTTGTGACCTCACTTCTCTGATAGATCTAAGAAGAGTTGTTGATTTTTCGGTTTGTTCACTTTTTACTTTCTGTTAGGATGAAGTGGAGGCGTACAAGTTCCTTATATGCTGAACTAGAAACCGAAAGTCCTGAATTTTTCATCACACTTATAAATAGACCTTAATATAAATGATGTTCAAATCTATAGAGCACTGTTTTCTGTCTCTATAACAAGAATACTACAGATTAAGTGACTCATAAAGAAAATACGTTTATTTAGCTCACAGTTATGGCGGCTGGGAACTCCAAGAGCATGGTGCTGGTATCTGATGAGAGCCTCTTTGCTGTGTTATATACATGGCAGAGGGCAACATATGGCAAGAGAGTAAGAGCAAGAGAGCCAGAGAGAACTCACTTTTATAACAAAGCCACTCACAAAATAACACTCCACTCCTGTGATGGCAACATTAATCCATTCATGAAGCAGAGACCTCATTAGTCCTCTCATGGGGGCAAAGGAATTAATTTTCCAACACATAAACTTTTGGGGGGCACATTCAAACCATATCAAGTATACTACCGTATTTTCATACTCTTCTTTCAGAGAATGATGGGTTTGAAAAGGCTGTACCCACACATGATATCAACATTCACAAGAAAACAATGTCATCACTAATTTCAGCATTCAGAAAGGAAAAAATGAAACAGTATGTAAAACATTCTACAATTCCATGACAAATTCAGCATCCATTATGTATGGATTTGTATATGGTTCCCCAATACATTTTCCCTAAAGCAAGGATACCTATTGATACTTTTTTGTAGACAAGATTGCTAAAGTTTTTCCACTGCCAGGCAAGTCATGTGTGAAACCTCCCAGACCTAGAGGCAGAGGGCCTAATCTCAGGGGCCTTTCCCCACTGTTGAACAGTGGGATGACAGAGCTTCAGTTAGGTTTTGCTTTTGTTCAAAACTATCTCCCCTTTGCAAAATGAAAAATGCGATTTCTGAATGGACTCATTGGGACTGGTAGACGACCCAATAACTTCTTAGGTCTGAGTGCTTATAGAAACTGTTTTGCTTTCTATTGTTTTAGTTGCTTAGTTTCAATTAAACTTGCCACACCAGGCGAGATGATTGCTTTAGAGGCAGTCTCAGAAAATAGGTCACCCTCTATGTCAAGCTATCTTCCTCTCCAGAACTGCTTCAGACCACTCCCAGCAGACATGTTACATGTCTTTCTTTCAGCTAACTGATGGGAGCACTTCCTTCTGAGCCAGATGATGTATTATTAATTTGTTGGAAGATATACTATTATTAGCAAGACTGGCCTTACACAAAGATGGGGTAGGCAGCCTCTTAGTGTTATTTCAGTGACAATGGGAAGGCGCCCTTTGCCAAAAATATCGCTCCAGCCTGTTCTCTGAGGCTTAAAATCATTTAATGAGGACTTTGCATTCTCTTTCAGAATTAGAGATAAAGATGATAAATCAGATACTCTTGAGAGAGAGAATAGGACTCCCACAGCATTTGTCTCATATCTCAGTAATAGCACTTAACTATGTTGCTTTATAATTTATCTGTTTGCTTGTCTGTCTGCCCCCACAAGGCTGTGAATTCCTTGAGGGCAGTGACCATGCCACACTCATTTCTGACTCCTAAGACTTTTACAAGTGCCTGGCAGAAAACAAATACTCAGTAAACAAAATGACAAAGGAACAAATTAGTGAATGAGAAAATTTATATCTACCATGAGATCTAAAGGACTGAGAAGAAACTTTTTCTTTGGAATAGGGATGAAAAGGGAAACAAAAGTGCTATCAGAGCCCCAGAAGAGGTATAAGGAGAGAATAATGATAGTCCTAACTATAGAAAGCCCACTGTTAAAGAGATTGTCATCTATTCCTGATTCAGGGCTGCTTCATCTATTTACTTTACAAGATACATCTGTCGTATTTGGTTTAAGAAAAAAGCAAAACCACTGTCAAAATGTTTCATTTCTAAAGAAGGCAGAAAGAGCTAGCTCAGTTTGCCTCCACGGATTAGGCTTTTTTACCCCTTTAGGAAATTAGCCCTCACTGTAGGAAGTGATTTGTGAGCAGTCTCACATTAAAGTCCAACCTTTTATAAAATGAAAACTTGTCCAAAGTCCTGGTCTGTATTGGGGAAATTAAAAACCCAGCCTGGCTGATTCATTCTTATGTTCTGTCTTTAGAACAAGATGTGTGCTGTGCAAATGATCCAATTACAATAGATAGGTGCATGATATTTTTACACAAACAAAAAAAATCTAATCCATTAATTTTTCAGCTCTTAAGGCTCGGTGTGGTGGCTCATGCCTCTAATCCTAGCACTTTGGGAGGCCGAGGCAGGCGGATCACCTGAGGTCAAGAGTTCAAGACCAGCCTGGCCAACATGGTGAAAACCTGTTTCTGCTAAAAATAAAAAAGATTAGGCTGTAATCCGAGCACTATTTGACTATTTCTTTTGATACCTGTAAAATTCTCAGGCTCTAGCCTGAGAATTTGCATTTCTAGCAAGTTCCCAAGTGATGCAGCTCCACCTGCTCCCAGGACCACACTTTGAGAATAACTGTCTCAGGAAATAACAACCTCTTCATTCACTTCCCAATGTGTTTGACTTAAGACAAACAAAAGTCACAGAACAGAATTCACCAAAATTCAAAAAAGTAAGCCAAAACTAGAACTTGCATATAGAATGTTCTTTAATTTCTATCTGTTAAAACCAAACTGCAGTAAGAAATGTTGTAGCACTTATCTCTATTTACCGGATTGAAAATACAACTTTTCTTTTCCCCAAGTCTTCTTACTTTCAACTTATTAGGTCCCCCAATTAAGATGGAATAGGTGGCCTCAGAGAGTTGTCACTTAAAAACAAACAAACAAACAAACAAACTATTGTAGGCCGGGTGCAGTGGCTCATGCCTGTAATCCCGGCACTTTGGGAAGCCGAGGAGGGCGGATCACGAGGTCAGGAGTTCAAGACCAGCCTGGCCAACCTGGCGAAACCTCGTCTTTACTAAAGATACAAAAAATTTGCTGGACGTGGTGGCGCAAGTCTGTAATCCCATCTACTCGGGAGGGTGAGGCAGGAGAATTGCTTGAGCCCGGGAGCAGAGGTGGGAGTGAGCCGAGATCACACCACTGTACTCCAGCCTGGGCAACAGGACGAGACTCTGTCAAAAAACAAAAACAAACAAACAAACAAAAACTATTGTAATCCTAGACTGAACAATGAGAACCTAAGAATGGTTAATAGTATATTTCTGTTCAGTCTTCGTAGAAGCTCCTAGTAGAAATGGAGTCTTTCAAAGGAAGCCCTTCTTCATTCCCAATGCCAAACCAAGCTCTTTTTCTATTCAAGTGATTTCTGTTGTCCAACATTCATCTGAAGAAGAATATTGATGGGGTAGGGCTGGGCACAGTGGCTCATGCCTGTAATCCCAGCACTTTAGAAGGCTGAGGCTGGTGTATCACCTGAAGTCAGGAGTTCGAGACCAGCCTGGCCAACATAGTGAAACCCCATCTCTACTAAAAATACAAAAATTCTCCAGGCATGGTGGTGCACACCTGTAATCCCAGCTACTTGGGAGACTGAGGCAGGAGAATCACTTGAACCTGGGAAGCAGAGGTTGTGGTGAACCAAGATCGTGCCATTGCACTCCAGCCTGGATGACAGAGCAAGACTCCATCTCAAAAAATAAAATAACAGTTGGGCACAGTGGCCAGTGCCTGTAATCCCAGCTACTTGGGAGGCTGAGTCAGGAGAATCACTTGAACTCGGGAGGCAGAGGTTGCAGTGAGCCAAGATCGCATCACTGCACTTGGGCGACAGAGTGAGGCTCCGTCTCAAAAAAAAAAAAAAAAAAAAAAAAAAATTAAAGTAAAAATAAAATAAAGTAATAAATTTTCAGCTTTTAAAAACTACCAGGCCAGGCGTGGTGGTTCACGTCTGTAATCTCAGCACTTTGGGAGGCTGAGGCAGACGGATCACGAGGTCAAAGAGATCAAGACCATCCTGGCCAACATGATGAAACTCCGTCTCTACTAAAAATACAAGAATTAGCTGGGCGTGGTGGCGCCCGCCTGTAGTCTCAGCTACTCGGGAGGCTGAGGCAGGAGAATCGCTTGAACCTGGGAGGCAGAGGTTGCAGTGAGCCGAGATCGCGCCACTGCACTCCAGCCTGGGGACAGAGCAAGGCTCTGTCTTAAAAAAAAAAAAAAAAAACCTACCAAATAATTTATTCATTTTGCAAGTATCGATTAACTACCTACTATGTGATAGACTCTGAGCTAAGTGCTGGGCATTTAATAGTGAAGATGACCAACAAGGTTGTGTCCCACCACAGACCATTTTGCCCCATCTATCATTTCCAATCCATGTGTAAACTTGACACTTCCTGAGCCTGGTTCAGAAGGATGAGAGGGAGGATGCCAGGAATGTCTGTGGCATACATCATTTGTTAATAAAAGCCATGTTTTTTTAACCTAGTTGTTTTATCAATATAGATGCCACCAATTGGCTATGTCAGTAGGAATTAGCCTTGATGAGGGAGAGCATGGAGGTCCTTGAGAAACTCTTTACTCTAGGCAGAAGAACCTCTGGCTATGTGCTGGGGGTCTAGATTCTAGTCCAGGCTATAACTTCCTGTGAAATGTAAAATAAATCAGTTAAACTCTATGTACTCATTTCTATTTCTTTTTTTTTCTTTCCTTCCTTCCTTCCTTCCTTCCTTCCTTCCTTCCTTCCTTCCTTCCTTCTTTTCTTTTCTTTCTTCTTTTTTTTTCTTTTTGACAGAGTCTTGCTCTGTCCCCAGGCTGGAGTGCAAAGGAGCAATCTCAGCTCGCTGCAACCTCTGCCTCCCAGGCTCAAGCAGTTCTCCTGCCTCAGCCTCCCTAGTAGCTGGGATTACAGACACACATCACCGTGCCCAGCTAATTTTTTTTTTTTTTTTTGGATTTTTAGTAGAAACAGGGTTTCACCATGTTGCCCAGGCTAATCTTGAACTTCTGACCCCAGGTGATCCACCTGCCTTGACCTCCCAAAGTACTGGGATTACAGGCGTGAGCCACCGCACCTGGCCTATGTACCCATTTCTTGAAAGGCAACATGAGAATTATCTTCTCTGCTATTTCTATACCATGAGATGATTTTTTTTTTTTTTGAGACAGAGTCTCACTCTGTTGCCCAGGTTGGAGTGCAGTGGCGCGAAATCAGCTCACTGCAACCTCCGCCTCCCGGGTTCATGCCATTCTCCTGCCTCAGCCTCCCCAATAGCTGGGAATACAGGCGCCCGCCACTACGCCTGGCTAAATTTTTGCATTTTTTAGTAGAGACAGGGTTCCACCGTGTTAGCCAGGATGGTCTCGATCTCCTGACCTCGTGATCTGCCCACCTCGGCCTCCCAAAGTGGTGGGATTACAGGCCTGAGTCACCGCGCCCAGCCACCACAAGATGATTTTGATAATAAGATGTAAACTAATAAATGACAATAATTATAGCGAACATTTGGACACACCATGTACTAGATGTGTGCTAAGCCCTTTTATAGACTCATCTAATGTTTTCAGCTGTATGAGATTATTGCTACTATTTTCTATTTACAGGTAGATAACCTAATTCAGAAAGGATAGGTGACTAGCTCAAGATCACACATTTAAGTGAGGGATGAAATTCAAAATTGGAACTTTCTGATTTCAGAGCCCAACCCAGATGTGAAACTATATATATGGCTAGACTATTTAGCACATTATATTGGAGCTAGATATTAACATCTTAGTATGAACTAATCATTTATTATATCCTGAGCTCCGAAACCTGATGGAAAAATGAGTTAATCATATTCTGCTTGGTATTCTAGACATATTCTCCCCTCCCTTAACCTACTCTAAGCTAACTGTCACTGGAATATCTGATCATAAAATCCACCCTAAGATATTACTTCCTGATAAACAGTTTACGATGTTTTCCTTCTTAGGGTCATTGAATTACAAGAGGAGGCATGAACCATAGGAATTGTGAAGAAGGCATTTTTTAGACTTACGAGTTTCCTTTAACACTCTTTGTATTACATTCATAGGCAATCACTCAGCCTATGCACAGAACCAACACTGAAAAAGTTTCTCTGTAATTATTTGTATAAGCTGGGACAAATCCTACAGATCAAAATCTGGAAACACAGAAGTCTGTTATTCTAGAGCCATGCTTAGTGTGTTTATATAGAAAGCATTTCTTGAGCATCTTCTATATCTGAGGCATTTTTACATGCAGCATTTCCCTTAATGCTCACAGCCACACTGTGAGATAGACATTATTATACCTAATTTTGTAGATGCATTAACTGAGAATTTGAAAGGTTAGATAATTTGTCCAAAGTAGCATAGCTGATAAATATGCACATTAAATCACGTATACTCTGGCATGCATGGTTGGCATCTGAGCCAAAAGTCATTTCTCACTCTTTCTCTCCTAACAGATCCCAGTGTTATTCTAGCAGCAATCTGTTCAGGCCTAGAGGATGTATCATAAATTATTTAAGCCAGCAATGGCAATGCTGTACCCCTTTGCCAGGGACTGAAAATCAGCTGGGGCATCTGAGAAAGGCATAGGAATAAAAGGCTCTTTTGGTGCCACTGATGCCCTCTTGGGTCCTGCTTTGGACACAGTAGTATGATGATGTGATATGTGGAGCTACAGCAGCCATTATCAAACCATGAGGAAAGACATCATGGACTCACTGAAGAGGGGAGGGTGGAAGGCATCACAGCAACCTACCTCCTTAAGGACATTGTTGAAATACCAGATCAACCCTGGGCCCTTCCTTCTTCATTGTTCTGTGATTCAGCTGCTGTTAGTTAGGTATTCTAATATTTGCAGTCAGAAGAATTTGTAACAACTACAACAAAATAAAATATACCATATGAGTCAAATGAATGGTGTACAAATTAAGTGCTGCCTGAGAGCAAGAAGAGGTTCTGTTGGTTGAGTTTGTCAAAGAGAGTGACATAAAATAAGACTACTTGAAGCTAGGTCTTAAAGAATGATGGGCATTTCTTTTTTTTTTTTTTTTTTAATTTATTTATTATTATTATACTTTAAGTTGTAGGGTACATGTGCATAACGTGCAGGTTTGTTACATATGTATACTTGTGCCATGTTGCTGTGCTGCACCCATCAACTCGTCATTTACATCAGGTATAACTCCCAATGCAATCCCTCCCCCCTCCCCCCTCCCCATGATAGGCCCCGGTGTGTGATGTTCCCCTTCCTGAGTCCGAGTGATCTCATTGTTCAGTTCCCACCTATGAGTGAGAACATGCGGTGTTTGGTTTTCTGTTCTTGTGATAGTTTGCTAAGAATGATGGATTCCAGCTGCATCCAAGTCCCTACAAAGGACTCAAACTCATCCTTTTTTATGGCTGCATAGTATTAGAAATGAAGAGGAAGAGTATTTGAAGCCAGGGCCGTGTTTGTCATATTCACTGCTGTAATTCCAGTTCCTAGCACAGTTGACAACACATAGCTGCCACTCAATGCATTTTTATGAAATGACTTAATAAATGAGCAAATACACAGAGACAAAAAAAGTATGGAACATTTTGGACAGATAAGCAACATGGAAAAGAGTACATACGATGGGGAGTGGTAGGAGCTAATGTTGGTCACGGGCAGAGGATAGAGGATTGAGCCTGTCCCTTGAGAAATTTGCATTTCACCTCAACCCTTGCTTACTTTCTCAACCTTACCATCATAATAAAATCGAACAGGGGATTTGGCATGGTGGCCTATAGTATTTCAAGTGTACACTCAGGTGACAAAATAAATTAAGAAAGCCATGGGTCAGAAGCATTGCTGGGTGGCCTCAGAAGGCCAAATATCACAGACAACATTAAACAAATAACTCAGCACTTGGAAAGTGACTAATTCTGCCTTTCAGCCCCAAACCCCCACCCTAATGACTTTTCCCAAAGACAAGAAATATGTCTGCCTTAAGAAAGGCTTTCTCTGTGTTAAGCGATTGCTTCTCTTCTGATAACAATTTCTTGGAAAATGAGCTCTCACACCTTAAAAGTGTTCATTTACAGTTGCCACATTGAGTGCTCTGGTCTAAAAGACAGAAAAACTTATCAGGAGTCATTACTTGCATAAAAATTAGAATTTGCATATCAAGGTCATTTTTCCCCCAATGTAGTCAAGAAAGTTAATTTTTAAACATGAAATAACATATAGATATTAAAAAAAAAATAAACATCATCTGGAATGAGACTTATCCAAACTCTGGAAAAGGAAAAGTTTGGATTAAATTGGAATGCCATGAGAGACATCTCAGCCTCAGCAAGTACATTTGTGACCTGCCATTCTCTAATCCCAGACTCCACTCTCTACCCACACTGCCCTACTCTTTCCTTAGTAATTCTGGCTCAAGACAGAGTCTGAAACATATCCACAATGAGATATCAATGTCTGATAATAATAACACATACCATTTCTTGACTGCTTTTCATATGCCAGGTATTATTCTGAGTGCTTTACTTACATTATCTTATTTAATACTCAAAAAGCCTATGAGATAGGTGTAATTATTATCTCGCATTATTACAGTTAAGGAAAGAAAGGCTGCGAGAGCAAAGCAACTTATCCAATGTCATTCAGTAAGTGGCAGGGCTTACATATGAACCCAAGCATTCCATCTGGAGCTCCTCTTAGCTTACCCACTGTCCTGTGCTACCCCTTCATACATTTGTTTTGCTTGCTTTTAATGTCAGAGATAAAACCTTAGAATACAGAAATGAAATCCTTTAGGTTGAATTTCAAGTATCAGATAGGGGATATAATCGGCTTGGTATTCTAGCACCTTTCCGTCCAGACTGAGTATGTATTAACTCAAAATCTCCAGATTAAGACCACCATTTCAGTTATTGTTGAGTTATTTTTTTCAAAAAGATCATTTGGCTCTTGAAATCAATCATGTTAATTTGATTGGTGTTGCTGTGATCCATCTTCTCATATGACCTATTAAATGGTTTATGTGTTGACTGGGTATAAGTTCATGTTGATTTAACAAGAGAGTTTGCAGTCTTATGTTATTTTTACATCATATTCTTATATTTTTATGTTTATATTCTTCTTGAGTTTCTTTTTCTAACTTGATTCCTTGACTTTCTTTCTTAAAATTTGTTCTCACATGTAGACAATATAACCCAGACAGAAATAGGTTTTGCTACACTACCACTGTGCAAGGAATACTCTTTAGCTTGTCTGCCGACTCTGTGGACAAGAATTATTATTACAATTCTCAAAGGAGAACATCTAGTTTAAACACATCAGTAATAATGGGAAAGATTATTAAATAAAGACCTACAGATTGAGAGTAATAATGCCAATACTATGGAATGAACTATGTGTGTAATTTCTTAAACAGTTAACTTTAACATGAATATATATACACCAATATACAAATAAGTTCAAGCATCATTAACAGGATTTGGGTTTGACTTACTTCCCATCCCTTTATGAAACCCTTAGCCAGGAAACTCTTGTCCTGGTTCCACTACAGGTTGTTTTTATCTTTATTATCCTGTTTTCATACATGATCTGTGCCCTCATTTCATTATATTAGGGCTAATATGCAAATTTCAAACACTTTTGAATCTATTTGTATGCAATTATTCAAAATTCCATCTTCTAAAGCAATGGCTCCCAAATTTGGCTGATCTTCAAATGTATTAAATCAGAAACTCTGCATAGCGAGACCTGAGCTATGTTTTTTAAAGCAACCCAGGAGACTCAGCCAGGTTTGAGAACCACTGATCTAAGAACAGATTTTATCAAATATATTTCCATAGCTTTTGCTTTGTATTTACTACTGCAATTATTATTATTATTATTTTTTGAGATGGAGTTTTGCTCTTGTTGTCCAGGTTGGAGTGCAGTTCATGATCTCGGCTCATTGCAACCTCTGCCTCCCGAGTTCAAGCGATTCTCCTGCCTCAGTCTCCCGAGTAGCTGGGATTACAGGCACTCACCACCATGCCCGGCTAATTTTTTTTGTGTTTTTAGTAGAGACGGGGTTTCACCATGTTGGCCAGGTTGGTCTCAAAGTCCTGACCTCAGGTAATCTGACGCCTCGGCCTCCCAAAGTACTGCAATAATTTTTATAAATGTTCAAATAAGTAAAAGTGGTGTGACTCTTCCAGCATGTGCTTTGTTTAATATGTGATCTCCAAAACTGAATCTATTACAGCTGCCTAGAAATATTTCCTTCTCTCTATGCTATGGTGGGGGAAGAACTCTGGGGACAGTATTTTCCAAACTGTAGTCCCCATAACATTGATATCCTCCAGAATGTTAAGAGTTATTCATTAACTACTAAAAAAATTGTTCTGCAGTCAAATGAGTTTGAGAAATGGTGGGCTAAAGAAAGGTGAACAAAATTCTTAATTGGAATGATTCTTAGCACTAATATTATGCCAATATTCTGGATGAATGCCCCCCAAAAGATTCAAGGTACAATGTTTCCTAAATAAACATTTTTATTCTGGTTAAAAATAATAAATAAATTTTAAAAACATACAACATAAAATGTACCATATTAACTATTTTTAAGAGTAAAGTATATCAGTGTTAACTATATGCACATTGTTGTTTAACAGAGCTCTAGAACCTGTTCATCTTCCATGACAGAAAATCTATACCCATTGAACAACTCCTTATTTCCCCCTCTCTATAGCCCCTGGCAACCATCATTCTACTTTCTGTTTCTAAGACTTTGACTACTCTAGATGCCTTATATAAGTGGAATCATGCAGTATTTGTCTTTTTGTGACTGCATTATTTCACTTAATATAATGTCCTCAAGGTTTATCTATGTTGTGACATGTGACCTGATTTTCTTCTTTTTTTAAGACTGAATAATATTCCATTGTATGTGTGTGTATATATATAGATGTAGATATAGATATATATCACATTTTCTTTATCCGTTCATCCATAGATGAACATTTACGTTTCTTCTACCTCTTGGCTATTGTGAATTACACTGTAATGAACATGAGCATGTTAAAATCTCTCTGAGATTCTGATTTCAATTCTTTTGGATAGTTATCTAGAAGTGGGACTTCTGGTTCATGTGGTAATTATATTTTTAATTTTTTTTGGCAGAAACTTCGTACTGTTTCCCACAGGGGCTGAGCCATATTAGATCCTTTTCCTAAATTAATTTTGAACATGGAAGCTTTTTCTCTTGGAACATATATTAACTTTTCATGGAAAACCAGAATACTGTTGAGGAAAGGATATAGTTTGGGAGACATTGTTACAGGGTGCCTTGGATTTTGACAAGGAAAAGAACAACTTCTAGGCTGAGTGCTACCTCAAAACATATTCCCCTATCTTGCTGGATATTTTCTGTGTTTTGCTACTAGACATCCTGCCTTCAGGAAGCCCACAATCCTTTACAGGACAGAACTTATTCACATTTAACAATTAGAACAATAGAAATACTTACCCAAGGCTTAAAATTAAGAGATAAGTACATTTTTTAAAATAATAAAATAATACAGAAAATGTTTGCATTTAGGACACTTTAGTAATACTGATCTCATTTAAAGGTTCTAGATTTGCTATGGCTTGTAGAAAATACAAGGACAGGCAGTCCTCATTATCCAAGTATTCACGATCTATGTCTGAGAAATTAAGGGGATGTGAAGGGAAGCACAACTTATCAAAACACAAATTATTCACTAACGAACCGACCCCCTTTAAAATTAGCCTCTACTAAAGCACCTCTTCCTGCTTAATATGAGCCTATGTTGATCAGTCTCCGAATGATTTTCTGATACTGCCAGACAAAAAAAGGAAACAAATTGCAAATCTTGCAAAAACATTCAGGATTGCACGAAGTTGGTAAAAGTGATGCGGAAGAACTTCTCCTATCACATGCAACACTATGACAAGTGGATGATCTAGTAGAGTAAGACCAGTTAACAAATGAAGAAAGGCCGGGCGCGGTGGCTCAAGCCTGTAATCCCAGCACTTTGGGAGGCCGAGACGGGCGGATCACGAGGTCAGGAGATCGAGACCATCCTGGGTAACACAGTGAAACCCCGTCTCTACTAAAAATACAAAAACTTAGCCGGGCGAGGTGGCAGGCGCCTGTAGTCCCAGCTACTCGGGAGGCTGAGGCAGGAGAATGGCGTGAACCCGGGAGGCGGAGCTTGCAGTGAGCTGAGATCCGGCCACTGCACTGCACTCCAGCCTGGGTGACAGAGCGAGACTCCGTCTCAAAAAAAAAAAAAAAAAAAAAACAAATGAAGAAAATAAAATTAACAAGAATGATACCAGAAAATAAAATTAACAAGAAGGATACGTCAAAGGAAAATGATTTGGATGTCAAAGGATTAAGAGAAGTCCTTGGGAAAATTATAATAAAGTTCTCGACTTTTTGAGCCTTTTAAACATCTTATTCTAAAAATAGTACAAAACTATAAGTTTTGCCTGAGTTTGGGTACATTTTGGTGAAAATAAACTTTATTGGCCGGGCGCGGTGGCTCAAGCCTGTAATCCCAGCACTTTGGGAGGCCGAGACGGGCGAATCACGAGGTCAGGAGATCGAGACCATCCTGGCTAACACGGTAAAACCCCGTCTCTACTAAAAAATACAAAAACTAGCCGGGCGAGGTGGCGGGCGCCTGTAGTCCCAGCTACTCAGGAGGCTGAGGCAGGAGAATGGCGTAAACCCGGGAGGCGGAGCTTGCAGTGAGCTGAGATCCGGCCACTGCACTCCAGCCTGGACGACAGAGCCAGACTCCGTCTCAAAAAAAAAAAAAAAAGAAAAAAGAAAATAAACTTTATTGTCATAATTTTTGTTTCCATTTTATGAAAATTGGAATACATAGTTACTATCAGGGTTTGAAGTGTATAGACATCACCAGTCAAACAGAACACTCCTTTATTCTGCTTGGAAAATTAGCCAAATACATTGCATCTTCTCAGCTATTTTGGGAAAGAATGGTTGCACTTGGAGGCTTCCTTATTTACTTCAGTTGGCAAATATTCTAGACACTTGCAGGTGCCAAATATGTGTGATCTAAATAAACAGGGTAGCATTCGATTCCATTTATCTTTCCTCCCAGATGCAGTACCTAGCATAGTGCTGAGCATTTAGTTGGTGGTCAAAAAATGATTAAATGTATTTGAACCTCCTCCATGAAGATTCACAATCAAGAAAGTTTATACACTTGGATATCTCAAGTACTAAAAATAAGTTCCAGCTGGGCGTGCTGGCTCACGCCTGTAATCCCAGAACTTCGGGCTGCTGAGGCGGGTGGATCACCTGAGGTCAGGAGTTCAAGACCAGCCTGGTCAACATGATGAAGCCCTGTCTCTACTAAAAATACAAAAATTAGCCGGGCATGGTGGCACACGCCTGTAATCCCAGCTACTTGGGAGGCTGAGGCAGGAGAATCACTTGAGCCTGGGAGGTGGAGGTTGCAGTGAGCCGAGATTGTGCCACTGCACGCCAGCCTGGGAAACATGAGACTCCGTCTCAAAAAAAAAAAAAAAAAGAAAAGAAAAGAAAAAAAGAAAAAGTTCCAAAGCAGTTACCACTGGGTGCCTGTTCAACAGAGAAAACAGAATTTGGTAGCTAGGCTCTTTCCTGAGATGAAGTCATTGTGAGGATTTTGTGGATGCCACAACCTATACGGATGGAATCAGTGATTTCTGAAGAACATGACAGTTTGGGTATATAGATCACAATACCCTTTAGTTTCCTTAGATAGATTTGTCTGGGACAAAAACATATACTCTCTTAATTAAGATTAACATCGTACAGATATGATCTCAGTTGGAAAGATCCTAAAATTTATAACTTCCTTTCTTTTTCAGAACAGTCACGTCTTTAGAAATATATGGTATTTAGATGTACTATGATTAAAGTAAATTATTTATTATCATTCCCAAAGTGCAACAAATGTATTAATGCATTTTTTAATGAAATATGTTTGAATTTATTTTATTATTCTTGGTGAAATATCTGAAAAGATTTTCCATCAGCACACTTAGTACAGAGACTCATGATTACCATATTTGCTTAAAACTTTCCTTCTTTGTGGAGGCATTTTATCCATTATGGAGGAGACTATTAAAGCAAAGTACTTTGGTAGCTGGCTTCTAGGACCACTGCCACACCTAGAAGTCTAATTTCCTCCATGGATAAGCTTTTAAAGGCATGGTCAAGACAGCTAAAGAAGCCTAAACAATGATTAAGTTATCTTCCTTTTGCATTCGTGGAGTTGTTTATTTCTTCTCTACTGCCCAAACCAAGCCTTCAGTGGGGTTACTGCTGGTATATGTAGTGTCTTCCCAGGAGGAAAATCAGACAACATAATTCATATACTTTCCTTCATCACAGGGGAAGAGAACTTATGGAAAAGGAAAATTTTCTGATAAAAGGAAATGATCAAAATTGTTCCTGCCTTCAATAAACAATTGATCACTCTTCGTTAAATGTATGAAAACTTCACAGATACTGATGTCTATGGAGAACATTCTATTAAAGATAGTTCTCAAGTGTTCTCAGTCTTCAAGAAAAAAAAATCAGGTTGCACCATCCTTACCTACTGTCACGTATTTATGAATCTCCTCAACGCATCAGTATATCCATTCGTGCAGCCAGCATTATCTATTGAGCAGCTTACTATTTACCTGCCATTTTTAATTCGGATTTTGAGATGTTTTAAAGACAAATCAGTATCCAGAAAATTTTAGGTTTTCTAAGAGATTCAAGCCCTATGACAACCAGAAAGTTCTTAGAGATATTTCTTTCCCAGGAGTTTCCTAGTGCCTGATATTTTTGTTCATGTCTCGCTTAATCAGAAAGCATCCAAGTAAATGATAATTTAAAGGAAAAAATTAGACTCATATCTCTTTTTGGCTTTGCTGTAAAAATAAAATCCTAAGACAAATTATGTGCTCAGTTGCCACATGTTGAAGAAAAGGAACATTCATCAAGCTCGTTTCCTGCAGAGCAAACCCTCCCACATCATTCAGTCCAGCCACAACATCTGGGTAATTGGCTGCAGCCTGGTGGGAGCCACCCTCCCCAACACACACAAACAAGATTTCTGGATAATTCCCAATCATTAAGAATGCAAACCTCCTCAGTGCTCACCTTGAAGATCTGTTCTCCTTTCTTTCTCATCTATTGTTCATAGTTTCAGCTGCTCACCAACTACCAAATAATTTTAGAATAATCCTCTTTGAAATAAATGCTCTTTAAGAAATGTAAAAAAATCCAAAGGTGATAGGAAAATTTCTTTTCCTTGTGGTGATGCAGATGATATTCTCTTTCCTTCCTAGGCATTACTCTTAAGGGTTGACTTAACTCAGTTCTTCTAGTCCAGCTCTTTGGAGCTCCCGAATTGCAAAAAAAAAAAAAAAAAAAAAAAAAAAAAAAAATTCAAATATATCTTGTAATTATCTTGTACAAAGGAAAACCCAGTACTTATCATTTTTAGATTGTCAAAACTATTAAGATGAGAGTTTTCCATCAGCCCAGAGTATTTATCTTTCCAGATTTAAAAGAATATTGAAGGTAGTTTCCAAATATTTTATAATTCTAGGACTAGATTTTGAATTTCTTTAGGTCATAGGCCTTATATAAACAGTACTTTATACAGAGTATGGGACATAGTAGGTTTGCAATAAAGATTTGTTGAACAAATGAAAGAATAAAAGACTGACCTTATATTTGTATTAATAAAATGCTTTAGTATTCATCTGGCAGGAATGTTACATCTAGTGCTGAGATTCAGCTGATATGCAGTTATAGCCTTACAAGTTTTAAGGCTTGCAAAGTCACCTTTGACTGTTGGTGCTGGTTGCATTCTGGTTGTTAAATATTTTGGAGATCTCTCTTAGCAATAGAATGCCATTGCACAGAGAATTATGTACTCTTTTAAACTTTAAACATGTGTTCATAGAGTGTTTAGGACCCAGACCCTTCCTTCTGAGTAACAGTGAATAGGTATATCTGAGTTTAGCAGTGGTCAAGGATAAAGCAGAGAAGTGAAACATTCAGGGAAAAAAAGTGCAGGTGGGAGTGTCTGTATGACATGTTGGATAATGCCTGGGTTTTAAAATGGATATTAGGGTATAGAGTTGTGGTTTTCCAGAGACGAAAGTGTTAGGCACACAGGACATCAGAGTAAAATTGTTATTTAAAGTTCAAGAACAAGAGGCCTGGCACAGTGGCTCATACCTGTAATCCCAGAACTTTGGGAGACCGAGGCAGGCGGGTCACCTGAGCTCAGGAGTTCAAGACAAGCCTGGGCAACGTGGCAAAACCCCCTCTCTGTCAAAAATACAGAAACCAGCCAGGTGTGGTGAAATGCACCTGTAGTTCCAACTACAGAAGGCTGGGGCAAGAGGATGGCTTGAGCCCAGGAGGCAGAGGTTGCAGTGAGCCAAGATCACACCACCACACTCCAGCCTGGGCGGAGAGTGAGACTCTGTCTCACACACACACACACACACACACACACACACACACACACAGAGAGAGAGAGAGAGAGAGAGAGAGAGAGAGAGAGAGAGAGTGAGAGAACAAGAGAGGTCAGAAGCATAGTCTAAACATAGAAACATAGCCTAAAACAGGATAGACTACTCTGAGGCCCACCCTGTTCCCAGCAGAAAGTTCAGGCTTTGCTGACCCCCACCCCCAGCACCCACTCTTTTTTGTTTGTTTTGTTTTGTGTTTTGTTTTGTTTTGAGACGGAGTCTAACTCTGTAGCCCAGGCTGGAGTCAGTGGCTCGATCTCGGCTCACTCCAACCTCTGCCTCCTAGGTTCAAGCAATTCTCCTGCCTCAGCCTCCCAAGTAGCTGGGATTACAGGCGCATGCCACTACACCTGGCTAATTTCTGTATTTTTAGTAGAGATGGGATTTCACCATATTGGCCAGGCTGGTCTCGAACTCCTGATCTCGTGATCCGCTCGCCTCGGCCGCCCAAAGTGCTGGGATTACAGGCGTGAGCCACTGTGCCAGCCCCCAGCACCCACTCTTAATCAACATAGGCCAGGTCAATCACTTGTTGCCCCATCAGCCTACTCCTCCACTTGGGCCTTAATAACTCTGAAATGCAGACTGCTAGCTTAATTAAAAGTTTCAGCTTGTGCCCTTCAGGGCCTACTGAATTTTACTCTCCCAATAAGCAAGGCAATGTTTTGAATAATGTGGGGAGCAGGTGTGGGGAAGGCACTCTGCTGCTATGTTAGTGTTGTTTCTTTGCATGCTCAATAAGGTCAAGTGTACCAGGGGATTCCATTTGACCTTGAAATTGATTTTTTTAATGCTGGGCAGACTCATACAATGTTCCTGACCATTTATGGGTACCAAATATATGCCACTTGAACATCTCTCACCTTACTAAGTTCACCTGAGATCAATACATTGGGTAAAATTATCAAAAACTTAAAAAGCACATTTCTGCCTTAAGTTCAGAGATTTAAGTATCAAAATACTAACCAACAGCTCTCTGCTTACAACTCCAAGTTGCACCATCAGGCTCAATCTTGGTTGATGACTTCTCAGATAATATGCTGCAGAATCACCTTGCATATGGAAGGCATGATAAAGCTCTTGACTGGATTCTATTTTATATTTTTAGTGTCAAAAAAATGGTCCCAGATGTTAAAACAGAGAAAGGTCCTAGATGGCAAAACAGCATTGCTGAATGTCTTCTAAATCAAAAGAGCAGTTACCAATATTAATCCTGCCCAAACTATGACCAAATGAGTCAACAGAACACATGTGGCACCTGGCCCCAAAATTCTACAGGTCACTTCAGACACGCCAACCCCCATTCTGGCTCCGGAGGATGATATTAATGCTGTTTTTGCTGACTCAAGTTCATGGAGTGGTAATCCTCTCAAAGAGGGGTTACCATTCTTAGTTTGCCATTCAAAGTTTATTCTTAAAATGTCATACCAGGATCACATAATCTCTCATTATCTTAGTTAAAGTAAGCATTTATGCTTCAAGAAAACAAAAGACAGAACTTGTAGCATAGTCAGAGAGTTAACAGCAAGTTAGCTCTGAACACTGCAATACTTGCAGCAGTAGGAAACAGTGTCCATGAGTGTAAGATGGCATGGCCCTAACTTGTTAAGACATTTTCCACAACTTTGTTTCAAAGGACCACTCTCCAAGCTTATTGACCCTCAGGAGTAAAATAACAGAGTTGAGGTGGCTGGAAAGCTTCCTTAGGTAGATGCAGCACGACTACTCCACAGAGATGTTTGCACTTGTAAAGGTAAGAGGGTGGTACAGAAACCTCTTAGAAAGTGACTAGGAAAACATTTGTATCCTTAGTAGTACTGGTCGTTCGAGGTGATAACAAATTTCCTAAAGTGTCCTTCAGAAAACAGAAGGTTACAGGAAAGCCATACCATAGGAATCACTTATATATATTTATTTGTCTGCTACCTCCTCCAACAAAGTCCTTGAGGTTATAAGCATGTATAAAAGAAGAAAAGATAAATAGTTTAAAGAAACAAGGTAAATGAAAAATAATAAAATTGGTGGAAGATTAGTGTCTAGAAATGCATAGCTATGATTGTATTAAGTTACTGAAAGTGGGCTTCTAATTTGATTTGAAGCTATCTACTGGCCAAAATGAAGAAGAAAACTTGATCAGTTATAAAATTTACTGAGGGCAGGAAATAATTATTGGAATACAGCCTTTGTACTTACGTGCCTGAAAGTTAAAAGTTGTATTTTTACATTAAGACATAAAATGTGGTAGTATCTGAGCCTCAGGTACTTATACCCAAAAGGTCATAATAATAGTGTCCATGCTAAAAGCACTGAACACAAAAGACAAAGATCTTAAAAAGTAATCTCAAATTCAAAATAAGCTTGATCAGCTGATGAATGAATTCTTAACAACCAAAACATTCAAAACATTCTTGCACTTAAATCTGCAATAGAAAAAAAAAAGAAAAATCGCGCCGGGCGCGGTGGCTCACACCTGTAATCCTAGCACTTTGGGAGGCTGAGGCGGGTGGATCACAAGGTCAGGAGTTCAAGACCAGCCTGGCCAACATGGTGAAACCCCGTCTCCACTAACAATACAAAAATTAGGCCAGGTGCAGTGGCTCATACCTGTAATCCCAGCACTTTGGGAGGCCAAGGTGGGCACATCATGAGGTCAGGAGATTGAGACCATCCTGGCAAACACGGTGAAACCCCATCTCTACGAAAAATTAAAAAAAAAAAAAGGTAGCCGGGGGTGCTGGTGGGCTCCTGTAGTCCCAGCTACTCAGGAGGCTGAGGCAGGAGAATGGCGTGAACCTAGGAGTGGAGCTCGCAGTGAGCCGAGATCACGCCACTGCACTCCAGCCTGGGTGACAGAGCAAGACTCCATCTCAAAAAAATAAAAAACACAAAATACAAAAATTAGCCAGGCGTGGTGGCACACACTTGTATTCCCACCTACTCAGGAGGCTGAGGCAAGAGAATCACTTGAACCCGGGAGGCAGAGGTTGCAGTGAGCAGAGATCACGCCACTGCACTCCAGCCTAGGCAACAGAGCGAGACTCCGTCTCAAAAAAGAGAGAGAGAAAAAAAAAATCAAAATATCTGCCTCACAAAAACAAGAAGCAAAAACCCTGAAACTCTCAGCAATTGAAATTCAGATTTTAAATCACGCATTGAAGTTTTTAAAGAATACTTTTATTGCCCAAGAGCAGAATGCAAGGAGAAAAGTCACAAGAAACTGCAGGAAAAAAAATCAGCTTTTCTATAAATTGGCCAAGACAAAAGCTACAAGCTATCCCAGAATTGAAGAAAGCACCAAATATTAATTTTGATTCGGACCTAAAATGGCAGGACTCACAGTAATTGCTCCTCTGAAGCAATGGAAAGGGATCCTGTGGATGAATTCTAGGTGTTAAAGTCATTTAACTTCCTATTATACTTCCTGAGGAAACTTCAATGCCCCAAAGAAAAAAAAAAGTAGTATTTCTCATGTGACTACTACAACTGCTGAAGTAGGATAACATGGAAATTCTAAGCAACCTCTTCTAGCAGAAACATCCTCATGCTAGAGTACTTAGGGTACTCCCCCAGTGATGCACCACCCCACCTCCCCACAACCCTGGCCCCTGACAAATACACCCTTCCTGGTTACAAGATTGTATAAGTCGGGTGGGATGAGTATATATGTTTTTAGGAGCCATTTATTTGTATGCTAGAAAAAAAATGGACACTCATGGTTGTGCAGTTCTTAGCTATAGTAGTGTTCTATTGCTGAAATCAGCTTAGCTTCTTCTTAAAAGAATCTCAAAACTCTAAGGAAACTTGGCCAAATCAAGCTAAAACTTTTGGCTCAGATTCAGTCCAGTTGTTCTCATGTAGATATATAATGAGTTCTTCTCTTCCAAAGAAAAAAATAATGAGAAAATAAAAAAACCACCAAAAATGAAAACCCTAACAAATGTTAACTGTTTAACAAAGTCTGATTAAATTCAAAACCTGGAATCCACAGGGCTACAAATGTGATACTGACATTTGCACGTTGTGTGTCTATGAAACAGTAATTTAGGCATTTGAATTATTGTCATGAAAACACCAATTCATCTCTTTTCCTAGATTTCAAATTTTATTGTCTTAGAGTTGAGAAAGTATAATGAAATAAAATTAACTAAGCTCTTCCAAAATGACTACTGATAAGGAACATTCTTAGAATTCAACATTTTACACCACTTTTTTTTAAAAAGTGCTGCTTGGTTCTTAAAAGACTTATCTACGCTTCCTCCAGCTTTAAGTACTAATGACTGAAACTTATTAAAAGTATACAAATTAGGCCAGGTGCAGTGGCTCACACCTGTAATCCCAGCTCTTTGGGAGGCAGAGGTGGTGGGTCACTTGAGGCCAGGAGTTCGAGACAAACCTGGCCAACATGGTGAAACCCACTCTCTACTAAAACTACAAAAATTAGCCAGGCGTGGTGGTGCACGCCTATAATCCCAGCTACTCCTGAGGCTGAAACATGAGAATCGCTTGAACCCAGGAGGTGGAGGTTGCGGTGAGCTGAAATCGTGCCACTGCACTCCAGCCTGGGTGACAGAATGAGAGATCCTGTCTCAAAAAAAAAGGAAACAAAAGAAAAAAAAAAAGGAAACAAAGGAAAAAAAAGGAAAAGAAAGAAAAGAAAAGGAAAAGAAAAGAAAGAAAACAAAATATTCTTAAGAAATAATTTCAGAATGCAAGTAGCTTCAATTGGCCAACACCTCCTCCCCACAGATCAAAGAAAGAACATTCTGTAGAGTTGTTCCCAGTCGTTCCTGTTCAATTCCCCAGCCCCAACCACAGCAGCACTCTCATCCTTTCCAGACACAGAAAAGACTTGGACGACCTGAAGTGTGCTGTCCCATGTCCCCTCCTTTCTATCTCCAAACATCACTTTAGCCACACCCTGCTATCCTAAATCAGAATTTTTTTTTTTTAGTTTTTGTTTTCTTTTCTTTTAACTTTTAAGTTCAGGAATACAAGTGCAGGTTTGTTACAAAGGTAAACTGGTGTCATGGGGGTTTGTTGTACAGATTATTTCATCTCCCAGGTATTAAGCCTAGTACCCATTAGTTATTTTTCCTGATCCTCTCCCTCCTCCCACCCTCCACCTTCTGGTAGGCCCCAGTGTGTGTTGTTCCCCTCTATGTGTCCATGTATTCTCATTATTTAGCTCCCACTTACAATACCCTATCTCTACCAAAAAAAAAAAAAAAATTAAATTAGACAGGCTTGGCGGTGCACATCTGTAGTCCCAGGTACTCTTTAGGCCAAGGTGGGAGGATTGCTCGAGTCCAGGAGGTTGAGGCTGCAGTGAGCCAAGATTGCACCACTGCATTCCAGCCTGGGGAACAAAGCAAGACTCCGTCTCAAAAAAATTTAAATTGAATTAAAAAGTGCCATCTTCTCCCTATCATTTGTGGACGTATTCTAGTTCTATTTTCCTGCACTCTCCTCTACTGGCTTTGCTAGCTTCTCCTTTGACTCCAGAAATGTGGATTGTCTCTTAAGGTTCAGGCCTGCTGTCCTTTTCTCTTTCTATAGTCTCTCCCAAGGTGCTCTCATTTATCTTTTAGCTTCATCTTTCACCTCTGTACAGTTTTCTCCTCAATCTCTTTCTCTACAATTCAATTACTATCTTAAGAAACCATTCTAGGCCAGGCGCGGTGGCTCACCTATAATCCCAGCACTTTGGGAGGCCGAGGTGGGCGGATCACCTGAAGTCAGGAGTTTGAGATCAGCCTGGCCAACATGGTGAAACCCCGTCTCTACTAAAAATACCAAATGAGCCAGGCTTGGTGGTGCACGCCTATAATCCCAGCTACTCAGGAGCCTGAGGCAGAAGAATTGCTTAATCCTGGGAGGCAGAGGTTGCAGTGAGTGGAGATCATGCCATTGCACTCCAGCCTGGGCAACAAGAGCAAAACTCAAGAAAGAAAAAGAAAGAGAGAAAGAGAGAAAGAGAAGGAAAGGAAGGGAAGGAAAGGAAGGGAAGGAAAGGAAGGGAAGGAAAGGAACCATTGTACATTTAAAACAAATTGCTGAAGAGCATCACAGAATATTTTATCTGCACATTAAACTCAATCTGCCAAAAACACACTCATTATCTTTCCTAAAAAATTAGAAGTTCTTTTTCCAGACTTCCATCTATCTGCTGAAAAAAATTTTTTTAATAATAATAATGAAAAACACTTATTGGGTGTTTTCTATGTGCCAAGCACTATGATAAAATGATTTACATTTAGGCCAGGCATGATGGCTCATGCCTGTAATCCCAGCACTTTGGGAGGCCGAGGCCGGTGGATCACTTGAGGTCAGGGGTTTGAGACCAGCCTGGCCAACGAGGCAAAACGCTGTCTCTCCTAAAAATACAAAAATTAGCCAGGTGTGGTGGCGTGCATCTGTAGTCCCAGCTACTCAGGAGGCTGAGGCGGGAGAATCACTTGAACCCAGGAGGTGGAGGCTGCACTGAGCCAAGATCACGCCAGTGCACTCCAGCCTGGGGAACAGAGCAAGACACCATCTCAGAAAAAAAAAAAAAAAAAGTACATTTAATAACATTTGTACCTCATAATAAATAACTGTACAGAATAGACACTATTATCATCATAATTCTACAGAACAGGAAACGGAGACCTTAAAAATTAACTTCCACAAAGTTAACAGCAAATAAGTGAGGAAGGCAAGCTTCAAACCCAGACACGGCAGGTTAAACTGTTAAGGACCAGTAATCCAAGCAGCAGAAATTTTGGTTTTTCAAATATTAATGCTTTATAATGATTCATTTTCAAACAGTCTATCCTGTCAAATGTCAAGGACATTATGACCCAATAGCTAGGGTTATAAGAAGTTGACTGGAGGAAAGTTATGATACTTGTTTTCTTTCTTTAATGGGTGCCAGTGAGAAATCTAATCATCTCCTTTACTGTACAACATAATTATCTCTGAGTTCATCCATTCATTCGTTTAAGTAGCTCCTATGAGCCTAAATTTGAGGTCAATCTGCAATTTGCCATGAAAACACAGAGAAACTAACAATTGAGGAGGTGGGGGACTCTTTTATGAACACTCCGTGGGCGCTTTTGAATTTTCATGGCCAATAAATACTGTGGCATGATAATTCGGTGACTCTATTTGTACTCTTTGATCTTAAGGGCATTAAAGCCTCCCTTTTTATGTCAATACAAGTAGTGACATATGAGCCTAACAAGAAATGTGAAGACATTAGCCCTTTTCAAATGGGGAAAGAGAAGAAATACATTCATATTTATCCAATCTGTGGATATCCCACACACATTATGTACCCACAAAATCCCCAAGGGAACGGATAAGGAAGAACAAACATATCTTGACTCAAGGTGCACAATGACGATAATTGATATTTACATTGACACTCCAAACTTCAAAGGATGCTCACAAAGAGACATTATCTCATTTCACAGAAAAGGCAGCATGAAGCTTGCCTTCAGCAAAATAATAAACTACACTAAGTCTATCATTTAGGCATCCATCCAACCAGGTCCCGTAAGTTACACCCTCAGACACCACCCAGACATCCTTCTGCCATTTTCTTCTCATTCTACACATCCTCTGGATTTGCTTTTTCTGTCCCTCAGGCCAATTATCCAATACAAAACAGTAGGTCTTTAAGAGAAAACATGCTTCAATCATTCATTCACTGAACAAACATTTATCAAGTAACCACTACGTCCCAAGCACTGTGCTGGGTGCTAGAAATAAAAATGTTTGCGGCCGGGCGCGGTGGCTCAAGCCTGTAATCCCAGCACTTTGGGAGGCCGAGGCAAGTGGATCACGAGGTCAGGAGATCGAGACTATCCTGGCTAACATGGTGAAACCCCGTCTCTACTAAAAATACAAAAAACTAGCCGGGCGTGGTGGCGGGCGCCTGTAGTCTCAGCTACTTGGGAGGCTGAGGCCGGAGAATGGCGTGAACCCGGGAGGCGGAGCTTGCAGTGAGCCGAGATCACGCCACTGCACTCCAGCCTGGGAGACACAGCGAGACTCCGTCTCAAAAAAAAAAAAAAAAAAAAAAAAAAAAAAAAAAATGTTTGCAAAAGCACATAGTGCAGTCTTCAATGGGGCCTACTCCACCATTATCTTAGTCAGTTTGGGCTGCTATAACGAAATATCATACACTGGGTAGCTTCAATAATGAACATTTAGTTCTCAGTTCCAGAGGCTGGAAGTCCAAGATTGGGGTGCCAGCATGCTAGGGTTCTAGTGAAAGCTCTCTTCCTGGCCATCTTTTCGCTGTATTCTCACAAGGTGAAGAGAGAGAGAGGGCAAGCAAGCATATTATAAGGGCATTAATTCCATCAGGAGGGCTCCACCCTCATGACCTAATTATCCCCCGAAGTCTTCACCTCCTAATACATCACAATGAGGATTAGGATTCCAACATGCAACTTTTGGAGAGACACATTCAGTCCATAATAGCCATCGACACAAATTGGTCAGGAGATAATTGTCCTGGCTCTGCTTTATTGGTTCTTATATTGGACTTGTCCATCCAACTCTCGTTTTGTTTGCTCTTGCTCAGACTTGGAGATATATTTTCTTGAATTGGTTATCAGCAATTCTGCTTTTATACTACATCTAGTCTTTGGTATCCTGTATCCTGTCTATAATAGAGTCTACCCATTTGGCTTTGCTATTTCTACCTCAGCAATAAGAGCTCAACTGTCCGTAGCTCCATTATGAAAACTATGATAGGATCCCTGCCTCCTTTATTTGAATTCCTGCCCTTACATCTCTTATTTGTCCTATTATCCTCTATTCCATATTGATCTAATTCTCCCCTTCCATTCCTCTTGGTTTACGCTCTTTGTCCTCTAACCAGCACCCTTTTAAAGCCCAGTGATCAACCCTGGTAATATCCCAAGTCACTCTATGATAAGACCTGAAAACCCATAATACATTTCTTAATGGAGTATGCATATTTTCCAGACTTCCTGGATCCCAGGGTTGCCACAGCTATCATGGAGTCCAGCTTGACCAACCAGAGAAACCTGTGTCAGTGAAGCCATCAGAGTCCCTCAAAGCTAACTGATCTTCTCTGGAATGTGGGAATCTTCTTCAATAGTCAGTCTTCTAAAAAACATCATCATCTGGGTCATTTGTTCCTCATGGTCACTGTTATTAGGCAAACATCAAAGAGTCTTGCTTTGGTAAGGGTAAGTCTTTGGTTTCTGATCCTCACCAAGAGGTTTTGAAAATCCCTCTAATTTCATGGCATAAAAAGATGTCCATATTGCCTTTGTGGAAGGCTGCCACCCAGTCATGAAACATCCTCTAGAAAATGTAATGTAGTAGAACAAACAATGGATTGGATGTCAGAAAATCTGGATCCTTCTTCTTGCTATGTCACTGATTTATTTAGAGACTTTGAATCATTTGCAACAGGATTCAGGTAATTCATATGCATAATGTGGAGGCCAGTCTAGCTGGAAACATGGTTGTTTCCAGATTATAATGTTCACGATTCTATTTCTGTGCCTCTGTAACCAATAAGACAGATTTCGGTACCCTTTCTATTCTATTTGAAAAGCCCCATAATGTTATGGTTCCCTGGACCTTTGTGGCTGTGCTGGATAGAGCGATATGAAAACAAACAAATAAGCAAAACAAAGCAATCAGAATAAAAGGTTGGCTGCAGGTGCTTCTGTTTTACACTTAGACACAGCCTAATTCCAGAAAAGCAGATGAGTGTCATGGAAACTGCCTATGAATGTTACAAGATTTGCATGTAAACTGAAAGCCCCATTGCTGGTTGAGGAGACAGAAGTGGAGAGGATTTTGTGCAGATGATTTTCTCCTTTTAATTGAACCACTCCAGTAGCAGGAACCAAACTGAAACTCCCTTAGACATTTAAATGACTCACATGTTTTAGTGCTTGAACATCAGCTCTGTGAATACCTAAAATGGGGCTAAGTGAAAAGTGGGTAACATTTGCTTGACATTGTCATTGGCCTTTCTCTAATGTCAAAGATGAATTTGCATAATTATGCTGAAAGCTAGGAAACTGCACCCAGCAGGAGGTTTCCTTGCTGGTGTTAGGTTTTAGTTCTACTCCAGCTGTGACTCTCAGGATGAAGAAAATCTTTCAGAAATGAAGAGACAGAGTGAACACTTTCTAAAAGTATAGTAACAGCCTAACGACAATTTAACTTGCATACTGATTTCCAAGGTATAATTAAGATAGGCCTGATAAGCAACTGATTGACTGAACAACCTTTTGCTTGGTATCAAAAGGGCTTCAGAGAGCAGAGTGTCCAAGCAATGTTACCTCATAAACCTCTTCCTGATTAAAATTCTTTTAAGCTGGCCAGATGCCTGATAGAAGCAAACTTCTAAAGGCTGCCACTGTAACAGGTGTGTGTCTATGGTGCAATCCTGTCTTTCCAAGGTCACTGCAGTCATAAAATGTCTCCTGAATGTATCTATAAGGGGAAAATGCTGAAGCAGGTGAGGCCTCTCTGGGTTCCAACTTTTACCCCTTACATGGGGCTCGTATTAACCTCAGGCTATTTCCCCATATGCATTTCATTTTCAAATCCTGCTCTCACAAAAGAATTTGAACCCCTTAACATCCTAGAGAATCACTTCTTAGTCTGTCAAGAAATCATCTCAATGTTTTTAACTTTCACTTGTAAATGACAACTGGTCTGTTTTGCTATAATTTTAAATAACACCTAAGTACTTGCAATATATTAATAAGAAAAATAATGAGAAGTGTAAAATTCCTAAGCTCCTGCAACGAAGCTCCAACAAAAAGTGAACATCCAGAATGGAGTCAACTGAGAGACACAATCCTGAGGACTACTAGTCGGTTCACCTGGTACTTGTGAAATCATAGAGTTTAGATAGCAATGAGCTTGGTTTTCCAAAGCAATATTCTCAAGCAGACCTAACAATGTATTTCTCATTGAGATTTCACAGCTTACAAAGCCTTTTATGCTTGTTGTTCACTCTCCTGTTAATTAAAACAATTTCCATGCTAACTCTGGGTTTCACTACAGAATTCATAAATATCTAAGATTATTTCACGGAGAAAAGCACAGATGAAAAGTAGCCCTTTTTCATTCACATGCACTACTTGCTAGGTTCAAAATGTGATTGTTTGTTTGTTTGCTTTTACTGCTTGTATGGCACTAATAAGCAGAATCTGCACATGTAGTTCTCCTCTGACTATGTTACCCTGTCTTGCATATATAGAGAGATAACTTTCATCAGACTTCAAATGCCAAAGAGCAGAGCATATCTTCCAGCTTATTTCTGGTTTGAGCTAGACGCCGCAGCTTGTGCAATTTGCTAGACAGCAATTCGTCTTGGAACAAACTCATAAACATGGAATAGGCAGATAGACTGATTCAGAATTTCTGATTTTTTTTTAAAGGGCAAGAGAGCAAATGTCTAGGTTCTAAGGCAAAAAGGTAGCAGCAGACACAAAAGTCACACACATTTTAACCGAGTACTATTGTTATTATTAACACATTGCACTAGTATCACACTTTACAGTTTACAATGACCTTTTACAGCCATTATCTCATTTGATACACCCACCCTGTGGAACAGATGTTCATTAATGTAGGCATTTGACAGATGAAGAAATCGGGCACAAAAAGGCTAAGTGACTTACCCAAGGTTGCACTGTAAGTTGGTATACATATGTTGCTTTTTGTGCTAGATAGATAAGGAATGGAGGCATCTGAAGAACTCTCAATTCTGTTTTTTATGAGTCCTGATTGAGAAGAAAATCCCACAGCAGTGCGTTGCATGCTCATCTTTATTTCAACTAATGTTTTCAGTATGTAAAACGTTGTGCAGAAGCAGCACACTTGCAGGTTGCTCAGTGAAACTGGCATGATGCAAATGTGATGGGTAATGTTCAATAAGGAACTAATGCTCAACATTATCTGCCACTTAATCAATGTGCAGTGTGGCCTAGGCACCACAAAACATCCAGATTTATAGCATTAATTCTCATGGATTTTATGATCGCTTATTTACTGATAAATTTGGTAAATTAACATCTGCCCCTCAAGCAAGTCATGGAGTAATCATTCTCTTGGCTTGATTTTTACTCAGCATCAGCCAACCCACTTAACAAATGTTGAAAACTAACCTGTTGTTGATGTGTCTCCCAGACTGTGAGAGGCACGTCTCAAAGCTGAGATATTCTGTGATATCTATTAGGATTAATTTTCAAGATCTAAAATGGTCATGTTCCCCAATGCCTCTGGAGTGTAGCAACAAATACCAATTAGTGAGAACACCAGGATACTTCCTAATCCCCTTCCTACTAATTTTTTTAAAGGAAAAAAAAATGAAATGGAAGTTATAGCATATTCCATGAAGGCAGTCTTTCAAACATAAAAAAGTGGGAGTTTTGCAGCATTTATAGCAAAACTTTGCTTTCCTTGGATATATTTTTAAGGTAATTTGATATTCTGTGTTTTAAAGGCTACTTCTGTAGGGAAAAATAAGGTTTACTCACCAAATTTTAATGTTGAAAAATAGTTACTAAACCTGCTAGCTGAAATGTGTTTATGTGAAAAAGTTGCACTTTGAAGATGGTAATTACCACTTTGTATGTTTCCATTGCCGCTGCTCAATTCTCATTTTCATAGTTTAAAAAGAAAAGCAGGTTTAAATAATGTAATGCTTATTAGCGTATGAATATGGACCTAATTGTCCCTTTTTAACTCTAAGAAGTAATTTGGTATATAGTCTACATAAGCGGGTTAAGAAGTGTGCCACATATGCAATTAGGACTAAAAACTTTCATTTTGAAAATTGCAACCTTATCTCATTGTCTTTTAGTAGCAATGTCTTGTGTGCTGCCTGTCACTCTGTACTTTCCTTAGAAGATGTTTATAGGAGTATGTGTAGAGTAGTAAAACCAGTGCATTAAATTATAGCAAAGTTGATCAGTGCCTTGTAGCACTGCGTAATACTGCATATACTCAAGTTGCATCAAACAAAGCCACAAGGATAGTTGAAAAATGAAAACAAAAACAAAATGGTTATTTGGCATCAAGTAGACCCTGAGATAGCCCCCAGGTTTTTCTTTTAAATTCAGTTTCCTTTTGAACTGGAGGAACCCATTCAGGAAGTGACATAGCCTAAAAATGTTCTAGAAGTTTCTCAGAGATTTCTTCAGTGACCTTTCCTAAGACTCGACAAAAAAATGTTTCCACCCAACACTGCAAGTTTCTTCTTTCTACCAGCTCAGAAAATGCCTGTCACATTTCAAAATATGTGCTAGAGATCAATGAGATTTTGGTTAAATTTGCTTAAGGATGATAAACACTCATTTTAAAAACCCTGGGCTCATTTATATATATGATTGCTCAAGCTGTTAAAGTGAAAAACTCTCTTGAAAAAAAACAGATTTCTTTTGGACTGTGTATTGACAAATAGTAGTTTGGCTAATTGTGCTTGTTTGGTTGGATTTTAATCCAGAATGACTAATCAAACTGCCATTTCATAGACCACACATACATGAATTTCAAAATATCCTTGCTATGCACACTTGATATCCCATGCAACCATTTTTAATATATTTGTTCTAGGTTATACTGACATCTATGGACCCCGTAAGAGAAATTCAGCTTTTTAGAAAAATCTTGTTAGCTGCTTATGAGCAATTTAAAATGTGGCTCAACCAGGTAAACTAAGGGTCTTAATCTATTGTGTGTGAGTAACTACTTGATCTTTGAACCTTATCACTTTTTTCAAAATCATTACAGAGTTCTTCTCCCTACCTACAATCAAAACTTAAGGGAGAGGGAATGAGTGAATCTCCCTTAGTAAAGAATTAGGGCATCTTGGCTGGGCGCGGTGGCTCACGTCTGTAATCCCAGCACTTTGGGAGGCTGAGGAAGGCAGATCACGAGGTCAGGAGACCGAGACCACCCCGGCTAACATGGTGAAACCTTGTCTCTACTAAACACACACACACACACACACACACACACACACACACACACACACAAAATTAGCCGGGCATGGTGGTGGGCACCTGTAGTCTCAGCTACTCAGGAGGCTGAGGCAGGAGAAAGGCGGGAACCCAGAAGGTAGAGCTTGCAGTGAGCCGAGATCGTGTCACTGTACTTCAGCCTGGGTGACAGAGCGAGACTCCGTCTCAAAAAAAAAAAAAAATTCGGACATCTTAAATAAAAGAGTGGTCCTTATTGGTAAGATAGTAAGGGGGATCCTGTCAGGGCACTTGTATCCATTTATAATATTCATTCAATAAGTTTTATTATTGTAATTACTGTGTACTGAACACTGTGCTAACAACTAGGGGTACAATGACTAAAGATATACTGGTCCTGTCCCCCGAGGAATTCCCAATCTAATGGAAGAGACAAAGTACAGAAACATAACATACAAGAGAGGATGATAAGTACTATGATACAGTGGTTTTGTCAGGATAGGCTAAATGCTATAACAAACCTCACAATTTCAGTGGCTTAAGACAGCAAAGATTTTTTTGCTCATTCAAGTCAAAGCCCAATGTGGTCAGTAGGAGCAGACGAGTGTCTAATCCAGCTAGTCATTTAAGGACTGAGACTCCTTCAGTTTTATAATGCTACCATCTTCAGTGCATGGTCTCCAAGGTCATTGTGAAGAGGAAAGAGAGAGTGTGAAGAAAACACATCCACTCCTACCTGCCTCAGCCCAGAAGGGACACATCACTTCTGCTCACATTCTATCGGGGAGAACCAGTCACAGTGCCCCACTTAGACAAAGGGAGACTGGGAGAGAGATTTCAGCTCTGTTCCTAAGAAAAGGAAAGAAGTTTGGTGGACAACTATTGATAACTAGATGTAACTGGTAGTGACTAACTTGTTAACTAAAGGTAACTAAAGATAACTAGAAGAGGCCAAGATGCAAAAAACAAACAAAACCAAAATCCTCTTGAATCTAACTTATTTCATCTTAAAATTATGGTGATGACTATAGAAAACTAAAAAAACTAGAGGATCATCTTAACTAGTAACTAGCTAACTAGATAATCAGAATAACTGGAATAAGCCAAGAAACTCAGGATGATATTTTCATCTCAACTCTAACTTCTCATCTCTTGTTTGAATAACTAGGGATAACTAGATGTAACTAGTGTTGATTAGATAAATAATTAATTAGAGATAACTAGAGTAAACCAAGTTAGATTTAAAGTATTCCTCTTAAATCTAACTTTTCATTTCTTGTTAGAAGAGCGAGTAAGAAGTATAGAAAACAAAAAATAGAGAAGTGATACAATTAGTTAACTAGTGACAAGCGAACTAATAGCTAAATATTATAGACAACACGAATCACTGAAGTAAGTTTAGAAGATCAGAAACACACATTCCAATCAATTATAACATCCTATTTCTTATTTAAATAACTGTGAGTAACTAGATATAAGTAGTGGTAAATAGGTAAATAATTAACTAGAGATAACAAGAATAACTAGAGGCAGCCCCAAAAAACTGAAAAAAAAACCTGAAAAACACATTTCTCTCCAATTTAATTTCTTATTCCCACTTTCTGATCATTGTCCACCTCTCTATTTCCTCATTGTTGTAATATGTCCCCTATTAGGACACCCCATTGTTTCATTGTAAACCCTATCTGCTTCTACTGATGTTGAAGACCAATTCCTTTACTGGATGGCTACGTCCAAAACATCTGCTCCATTACTAGCTGGAGTGTAATACTGCTAGATTGGTGCTCAGTGGTGGTGGGCCACAGAGAGCCAGGTATGAAGTGTTGCCCTGTTTACACAAAAGGAGGAGTGGTTGCTGGAGCACAGACTCCATCTGGGATACGGAGGGAGCCAGACAACCAGTTTGAATATGGCCATTATGGGAAGGTACATTTTCAAATGACAGAAACCCAAATTAAAGTCACTTGGGGAAAAAAAAAAAATGATTGGGTTATCCTACTGGGAAGTCCAAGGTAGATATGGCATATTTGAGCCAGATGCTGAAATGATACCATCAAGAATATTTCTGTCCATATTTTGCTTTCCTTTGTTTGTTGGCCCCATTCTCTACTCCTAAGATAGATTTTTCCATATGGCAGGAATGGTGCCTGTTTGTGGCTACCTTTCTTCTTCTAGATTTATGACTTCAAAAGTAAGGCCAATTTTCTCTAGATCGAAATTGAAAATTTCAAGGAAGGAATCTGATGGGCTAAGCTTGGTCACATACTCAACCCAGAATAATTAATGTAGTTACAGACATGGAGTTTTACCTTTGAATGGGCTTGGGTCAGCACCCAATCCCTGTGACCAATGAGATAGAGCACTATGACTAGCAGCTGCCTCAACAAAATTACATGATTGTACAGCACGAGGAGCAGTTCCACCAAATGAGGTAAGGGTGCTGTACAGAAAAACCAAGATATATCCACTACAGCATCCAAGCACTTGTAATCTAATTGTTTTGAGCAGACAGGTCCAGACCTCTATTGAGATGTCATCCGGGGGTTTGTCATGGATTGGAACTAAGTTTATTCTAAGGTATTGCTTGCTGAAGGATATTTGTGCTGTTAGAATATTTGTCAGGTAGTCATCTACGATGAAAACAGCATTGGACACGGTTGGAATTGGAAGATACAAAGATGAAAACCACATTTGGTGTAGAGTGAAGTATTCTTGATAGATATGTAATGTGGTCAGTGTAAGAGACATCCAGTGAGGGTGGTAAGGCTACCTGCATATTTTGCTATAGCAGGTATAGAAATTGAGTCATTGCTCAAAAATCTGGGACTGATGTACAGAAGATAAGTTTGTAATCGGTAAGATGTCAAAGAGAGTCTTTCTAGATCCAAGAGTTGAATTTAGATAGAAAGCAGAACATTTACCTAGGGATGCATATTTGTGCAACCTATTTTTAAGAGAATCTAGTTTCAAGGTAATGGATGGCATCATAGCCCCAAAGTCATGAGTCATCCATGATCAAAACCAGAATTATGAAGGCCCATGTTCTAAACAGTTTTGGATATATTAAATTATATAATACACACTAAGTGCTTAACAAAATCAACACTTTTTTTTTTTTTTTTGAGACGGAGTCTTGCTCTGTCACCCAGGCTGAAGTGCAGTGGCGTGATCTCGGCTCACTGCAAACTCCGCCTCCTGGGTTCACGCCATTCTCCTGCCTCAGCCTCCCCAGTAGCTGGGACTACAGGTGCCCGCCACCACGCCCAGCTAGTTTTTTGTATTTTTAGTAGAGATGGGGTTTCACCGTATTAGCCAGGGTGGTCTTGATCTCCTGACCTCGTGATCTGCCTGCCTCAGCCTCCCAAAGTGTTGGGATTACAGTCATGAGCCACTGCGCCCGGTCACACAATCAGCACATATTAAATGCTCTCATAATTATGAGAGCCAATGGTTCTCTCATTATTATTACTGTGTACGTGGCATCATGCCAGGTATTTTAGATATATTATGTGACAATAATCCTATTTAGATCAATATTGTTACAATATTTTAAATAATTTGCTAAGATAACATAAATTTTTATTTGCAGAGTTGAAATTTAGCCTAGGTCTATTTGACTCCAAAGCTTGTGTTCTTACCATTATGCCACAGGGCTCCCGTGAAATGTTGGTAACAGCCTATGAAACCTAGAAAGACTAGGTACAACAGTCTACCACTTCCTACTTCCCACTGCAGTTTCATAAGTATTATTGAGGCTTTAATGTCATCACTGTCCAGGATAGATAACTGATACTTCTTAACCATGACTTCTTAGACTACATTTCCTCTCAGCTCGGTCTCTGAAGGACATTCAAATTGAAATAAACTTGGAAGGAAGATTAGAAGAAAACTATCTTCCAGACTGAATACAACGTGCACCAATTCAGACACTGTACTCCCCATAACAGCCTTGAAGTCTTACAGAAATTCATGAAAGTTGTATTTCATTATGTACTAGAAGAGTGTGGGGTTATCAGTCTACTTTAGCAATAATGGTATGTACTTCAATGTTCTTGCTTGAGTGAATAGAACAAAACATTCTGGACAGATCAAGTAGCAGCATCAATTTTATAAAGAACTCCAGAAATGCCAATTTAACCTTCTAATGTCAGGTTTCTAATCTTGTAGGGAATTCAGACGTCAACTCCAAAATACCATACCATACTCTAAGCACCAAAAATATACCATATAGTACCTAGTCTTTCTAGGTTTCATGGGATGTTACCAACATTGCATGGGAGGCCTGTGGCATGTGGTTGATATAACCAAGCCAAGACGCTACCTACACACTGTGCTTCTGTGTTTCATGTAACACTAGAGTCCCACCACATATATATTGATAGATAGATAGATAGATAGATAGATAGATAGATAGATAGACAGATAGATATTGCTAGAGGGAAAAGAAAATATATGTGGTGGTCAGAATATCTGGGAAACAGTGGTTTAAATGTTCAATAGGGCCAGGTGCAGTGGCTCATGCCTATAATCCCTAGCCTTTGAGAGGCCGAGGCAGGAGGATTGCTTGAACCCAGGTCTATTGTCAAGACCAGCTTGGGCAATATAGTGAGACTCCATTTCTGCAAAATAATATAAAACTTAGCTGGGCATGGTGATGCATGCCTATAGTCTCAACTACTTAAGAGGCTGAGGTGGGCGATAGCTTGAGCCCAGGAGGTCAAGGCTGCAGTGAGCCAATATTGTGCCACTGCACTCCAGCCTGGGCAACAAAGCGAGGGCCTGTCTCAAAAATTAAAAAAAAAAAAATAAGTGTTCAACAGGTTTATTATGTATTAAATTCTCAGAGATTTTAATAAGCTTATGTACTATAAATCTTTAGAAGCATCTACTATGAACTGTTTTCAAATGTATTTGACCAGGAATTTGTTTCCTTGTTTGTTTTTGATGACTATGTGCTAGCATACTATAGAAAACCAGTATGTTTCCATGAAATACTGTTTAGAGGATGCTGGTCTAGGCTAGCATAAGAATAGGTATGACACAAACCAATTGGTATCCATACTGGAAGATCAAGAACTAGATATTTCTGGCAGCCAACCCCAAAATTCTTGCATTAACCCAGAGAAAGCTTGATAAGAGTGCTTTCCTCACCACACAGCATGTCTGAAAAACGTCTTTTAAGCCCAGGAACCAATGTGTCTGAGGAAGGTCCTGTGAACTCTGGGCCCACTTAGGTTACACACCCTCCCCAGGCCTTGCTGTGCTGAGTTCACTGATAGAGGCTGGGCTTCCTGTTTCCAGAGCACACTCCTGTTCTCCCACTGGCACAGAAACTCTTCTCTGCATTCCAGTCTTTATGGCATTAACTCTGACCTCTTGCTTAATTTTTGTCAGATTCCTCTCCTTGGGGACTGTTGATGGTTAAGTGATAAAGTATGATGAGTAAATGACATGGCCTATGTTTTAAAAGGTAAATTACAATGTAAAACACTCAACACAGTGTCATTTGGCATATACTCAGTAAATGTTAGTTTCTAAATAGATGTCAAAGATTTCTTTAACAAAGCCGACATCCATCCCAGACTTTTACTTTTCATTTTATACACTTCGGTGTTATTTGGAATTTTTAAAGCCACAAACTTAAATTACCCTCATTTAAAAAATTATAATAACTAAATAAGCCAATCACAAAGAAAAAAAGCACTATGTGATTCCACTTATGTGACATACCTGGAGCATTCCCAGAGACAGAACATACCATGGTGGTTATCAGGAGACACGGGGAGGAGGAAGTATTGAGTTAGTGTTTAATGGGTAAAGACTTCTAGGCTTGCAAGATGAAAAGAGTTCTGGAGATTGGTTGCACAAAACTGTGAATGTACTTAACACCTCTAAATTGTACATTTAAAAATGGTTGAGATGGTGAATTTTGCATTATATGTATTTTATCCCAATTAATAATTTTAAAAATTAAAATTAAAATAAATAAATGAAAACATGTCTCTCCCTTCCTCTTGTCCTGCTTAAAAGTCTCTGTTTACCCTTTGTCTCCCACTTAACCTATTTTCCATATTGCCACTGCAGTGGTAAATCTGACCATAGTACTCCCCATTAATCACTATAGGATAAAATGCAAAGTTTTCAGCCTGACATGCAAGGCTCTTTAACTAAAGCCCCCACCTAGCTCCGTCTCCTAACACTGCCCCATTTTGTGCCTCTGATCAAGCCATACCACACTGCTCTTTTCAAAATGTGGTATTTCATGACTTCTTGTCTCTGCCTAAAATGCCTTCTCAGAATCCTTTGTATGCCTGCTGAACACCTCATGTTTCAAGACTAGGCTTAGTGTCTGCCCTGTGGAGCTTTCTTTGACCAAGGAGAACACTGCCTCTTTTGTATCACCACTCTACCTGGTAGAGCACTCTATCACTGCAGGTAGTATGCAGTAGTGCAATGGTTTGTTTATGTGTCTGCATCTCTCAGTAGACTGAGAGGACCTCAAGGGCTCATTCATGTTTGTATCCCCAGGGTTTAGAGCGCGGTGCCTCCTACATAGGAATTGATTAATACATTGTTGTTGAGGAAGTAAATGAATGTATAGAAGTGGAAGCACATATCTGAGAACTTTTATCCCTGTTTTCACTGCTAGTATCAATAAAAATCCCCCCCCCCCAAAAAAAAAATCCTTAAAGAAACTGTGTGTTCTCAGGGTAGCAGGCAGACCAACACCTGGTGATAGAAAAGAAAAGGGGTGGGAGCAGCCTCAAATGCCTAAAAGTGTCTGCCTTCCTTCTCCTTTCCTGCTCCCAAAGAGATCACCACTATCTTGGAGTCAGGGTTTGTTCTCTTTCACACTGCCTGCCTGATAAAGGATTGAGTAAGGGTAGGGAACAGCACTGGAGGGGAGTCACCCCAGGAAAGGGGAATTTATTCTGGTCTTCCTATGTTGGATCAGAACTGTTTTTCTTTTCTTTTGTTTTTTTTGTTTTTTTGTTTGTTTGTTTTGGTTTGGTTTGGTTTTTTACTTTAAGTTCTGGGATACATGTGCAGAACGTGCAGGTTTGTTACATAGGTATATATGTGCCATGGTGGTTTGCTGCACCTATCAACCCATGATCTAGGTTTTAAGCCCCACACGCATTAGGTATTTGTCCTAATGCACTCCCTCCCTTAGCCTCCCCCAACCCCCACAGGCCCTGGCGTGTGATATTCCCCTCCCTATGTCCATGTGCTCTCATTGCAGAACTGTTTTTCATAGAAATGTTATTATATATGATGTACATAAAGCTTTACTTCAAGCACATTATAGGTTAAGTAGCCTTGGGTGGACTGGTTTGGGAATATAACCATAATTTATAACATTGTTTGTACAGGAAATTTGTTTCTGAGTTCAAAAAAAAAAAAACTTTTGGAACTCGACATGAGGACGTCCTGAATTCTTTTTGAAAATACAATAAGTGTGTCAATAGGAATCTAGAGATTTACAAAAATGAAGAGTTTTAATTAGGGGAAAAGTGATCATGGCAATATTTAGCTGTAACACTGTAGGCATTATGACTAATTTATACCAATCCTATTCTGTAGTTCTCAAATTACCCATTATTACAACTAGTCTTAAACTCTATAACAAGGTAATTGAAATAAAGTTTTAAAATGCAAGTTTCCATTTTAAACCCAGTCTCATAAAGGTCCAACATCCAATACAACCTGTGTTGTGTCATACATGATGTCTGCAACTTGCTTTAGGACACAAGCAGCCTGTAAAAGCAGTGCACCCTCTCTCAAGCACTTTCACAGCAAAATGTCAGGCCATGAAAATGACTCACCAACTTACAGTTTGTCATCAGGGTAAAATATTCCCTGAAATGAAACAGTCTCCTGTAGGAACCCTCTGTATGTAAACAGATGCATCTGAAACCCATATGACCTATATGGTTATTTCTGGTCATTCCCCTTCCCACATCCAAATGTTTGTGATATATTACTATGCAGTTGAAGGCTGCAAGGCAATATGCATGATTTGAGAGGAAACAGTTCATTTGCTGACACTACACAGAAAAGTTGAAGAAAGAGGCTTTCTTTAAAAAAAAAAAAAAAATAGAAGAATCTAAAACTGCTTTTAAGAACCACCCATTTTCCTGTTACAAAAAACAATCGTGGATATCTGTCAAATACTAATGACAGTCTGTCAATCACACCCAACCCCACCCCTCCCTGTTTTCAAGAGCTTGTCTTCTTATTGTAAAACTAGCTTTTAACTGTTTCCAAAGCAACAGAATTATATTGCTGCTATGTGTGACTGAAATGTGTGACAGGTTGTTTGGATTGTAATTCCAAGGTCCCAGTTATGACCTACCAGCTAGTATGCTCTCCTTATTCAATAGAGCCTTGTGTCTACATAATGTCAAACAAATGGTAGGGCACTAAACAAATAATGAGCTGATTTAGTAACTTGTGGAGTGTCTCAGGTTATGCTGCACAGTAGGTTGGCAACTTGAGATTATTCTGAGAGGCACAGTGAGGCCTACCCCATGATAATACTGTGATATTGAGCGATTGTCTGGGCCATTGTCCCACATCTTGTCTGGGTACACAGTACTGAACATGATAAACACATTCATTCACTAAATACTGGAATGAACCCTGAGGAAAGACTTTCAGATCTTTCTGAGATGGACTAAACTCACCTAGATTTTTTCTTATTTTAACCAACCGATTCACGCACATTTCAAGGAATGAACTACTCAAACAGCGGCAATATTTTCTTAAATGTTCCCCCAGGGAAATCTTAGGCTATGGCAAATTAAGAGAATTGCTCTGTCTGTCTGGTGACTCAGGGCATGGCTGGATTAAAAGAAAAGGATATATTAAGTGTGGGTCCTAGTGAGAGCAGGAGTGGGAAATGGCCTGAAGTATTCAGGGAAGGTAACAAAGAAAACATGGGCCTTGGGGCCTGCTTTTTAAAACAGATGACACCTGTCCTCTCAAACTCTGCTTCTCTCTACCTCTGAATTCATGCAAGCATCTTTCTCTCCAATCCCAAAACATGATGTACACCTAGTCATTCTCCAAGTTCAACCTTCCTGACTTTCCTATGAACACTTCTAACGCTTATTGTCACATTCAGCAAGGACAACTCTACTGACTAATATAGCTAGTACCATGGCTTGTCTACACAGCTGGATCATAACCTACCTGAAGAGAGGGGCCTTGTCCTCTACTTCTCAGGATAGCTGTGCAATGCTGGGTAACTCTTCTCTTCCTGCTTCTGCTGGATGTTTTGACTCTCTCTTTGCTTGCTAACATGCACAGGACCTTCTCACTGATTAAAAAGACAACAACAATAAAAACATGACTCTGCCTTCCCCAATGTTTCGTCATCAATCTTCTTCTTTTCTTACTGTATTCCTTTCCCTAGATGATATTATCCACTCTCAGGATTTCAACAATCAACTATGAAGATGGTTTGCAAACGGCAATCTCCAGCCCTGATTTTCTTAGAATTCCAGTACTACCTCGCAAAACTGCCCGATGACTTGCGTAATTTTCTGTCATCTCATACTTGGCCTAGGAATAAAATCCCCCTCCAACGTCCAAACTCATTTTTCTCCCCTGACATTCTGATTTCTACTAATGGAGCATGAGTCTCCATATTATCACATTAAGTTCAGTTTGTTTCAGCAAATATTAATTGGGTGCTTGAGACATTGAGTCCCGAAATCTTGCTAGCATATTTATTTATTTATTATTATTATTATTATTATTATTATTATTATTATTATTATTTTGAGACGGAGTCTCGCTCTGTCACCCAGGCTGGAGTGTAGTGGCGCAATCTTGGCTCACCGCAAGCTCTGTCTCCCAGGTTCACGCCATTCTCCTGCCTCAGCCTCCCAAGTAGCTGGCTCTACAGGTGCCTGCCACCACACCTGGCTAATTTTTTGTGTTTTTAGTACAGATGGGGTTTCACCATGTTAGTCAGGATGGTCTCAATCTCCAGACCTCGTGATCTGCCTTCCTCAGCCTCCCAAAGTGCTGGGATTACAGGCGTGAGCCACCGTGCCCGGCCCTTGCTAGCATATTTAAATCTTTCCTCTCATTTTCTATATGATTCAGTCTAACCTGAAGCTCAGTATGTTCTTCCTTTGAAATATCACCTGTATCCAAACCTTTCTCTCTATTCCCCTTGCCACTAACCTCAGCAGTCCCAGGACTCGTGTTCTTACTATGCCTATGTTATTACAGCTTTTTGGCTAGTTTCTATGCTAGTATCTCTCTTTTCTTGATTGCAGTGGTTCTCAAACTTTGCTGAATATTAAGAATATCTGGGGATCTTTTTAAAATCTTAAGGCCAAGGCTATATCCTATACTATTACATTAGAATCTCTGAGGTTAGGAGCCAGACATCAGTATTTTGTAAATCTCCCCAGTTGATTTTAATGTGCAGTCAGGTTTGAGAACCCATGATTATCCTCTCTACACACTATTGTCAGGACATTTACAAACACTGCTTCATCATGTAACTTACCGGTTCAGAAAACTTTAATAACCCCCCATTTACCAATTTCAAGGCTCTTTACATTCTGATTCAATACTAGCTCATGAAACCTATGCCTTCCCACCTCAATGACCATCCACTGGAATGCCTTTCCTCTGCTTATCCAAATCTTACTTGCCCTTTAAGGTTCAGTTTATTTAAAAAACAAAAAAGCGTTCCCCACTTTGGGAGGCCGAGGTGGGCGGATCACAAGGTCAGGAGTTCGAGACCAGCCTGACCAATATGGTGAAATCCAGTCTCTACTAAAAATACAAAAAAAAAAAAAAATTAGCTGGGCGTGGTGGCATACGCCTGTAATCCCAGCTACTCAGGAGGCTGAGGCAGGAGAATTGCTTGAACCTGGGAGGTGGAGGTTGTGGTAAGCCGAAATTGCACCACTGCACTCCAGCCTGGGCAACAGAGGAAGACTCCGTCTCAAAACAAAAGCAAACAAACAAACAAACAAAAGCAGTCCCTAAGGAATCCAAACCACAGTGATTATCTCCCCTCTGGACACTGATAGCACTTTTTGCCTATATAGTCCTTTCCTGAGTATCACCTTGTAGTAATACTTTCTGCTCTTAAGTCTCATTTTCTAACTAGTTTATATGGTTTTGAAGACATAGTCTACATCTACCATATGACCCCTACTATACCTACTGTGCAGTGCTGCAGCACTATGAAAATTATAGATATTCAATAAATATATACACTGGTTTATGTCCATCCAATCATAAAGAATATTTCAATCCACATGTAACTAACATTATATGTTTGTGCCATGTTGTAATATAATAAAATTAGTCAGTATGCTTAATATTCTCTACTTTTTTTTTTTTTTTTTTTTTTGAGACAGAGTCTCACTCTGTCACCCAGGCTGGAGTGCAGTGGTGTGATCTCGGCTCACTGCAAGCTCCACTCCCTGGGTTCAGGCCATTTTCTTGCCTCAGCCTCCCAAGTAGCTGGGACTACAGGCGCCCGCCACCAAGCTCAGCTAATGTTTTTGTATTTTTAGTAGAGACGGGGTTTCACAGTGTTCGCCAGGATGGTCTCAATCTCCTGACCTCGTGATCTGCCCGCCTTGGCCTCCCAAAGTGCTGGGATTACAGGCGTGAGCCACCGCACCTGGCCAATATTCTCTACTTTTTGTCAGTAGACAGAGGAATAGAAAAGAGGATATCACTTTGAGATGGGGCTGCTTTTCTTGAATACCTCCTGAGTATATTCAAAGTATGTAAATAGACTGCATGTAATAAACCCAAGGGAGGATATTAACAAGTCAACATTTCCTGTTCACGTGGGAATGCTAATTCCATTTATCAAATAAAGATAGAAACATTATTCTTTTAGTCTGATCCTCCCTTTTTGGCTCCTCATGGCCCAAGACTATCTTCACTAGTGGAGCCAAGAAAACAGCAAAAACCCTCCCACTGACCTTCGGACCAGAAAGTTAGGCTAACAATAAAGATTTTTATGTTCAGAAATGTTTAAATGGGCTATTTGTAACTGGAAGTAGCTATGGGTCACATAAAAAGCAGGAGGCCTGGAGTCAGAGGAGCTGGGTTCAAATCCCAGCTCTGTCACTAAATAGTCCTGTGACTTTCTGCAAGTCACCGAGCCTCTCTGAAACTCAGTTTTGTCATCAGAAAAATGGAATGGGTAATAAATAGCATAGTGTTTGGGAGAGTATTAAATAATACAATATATGTGACTGTCCCTAGCACATAGTAGGTACTCAATAAACATTAGCAGATTTGAATAAGAAGGCTAAAATAATCAGGCTGGGCACGGTGGCTCACGCCTGTAATCCTAGCACTTTGTGAGGCCAAGGCAGGCAGATCACTTGAGGTCAGGAGTTCAAAACCAGCCTGGCCAACATGGTGAAACGCCATCTCTACTAAAAATACAAAAAAAAATTAGCTGGGCATGGTGGCGGGTGCCTGTAATCCTAGCTACTTGGGAGGCTGAGGCAGGAGAATTCCTTGATCCCTGGAGGCAGAGGTTGCAGTGAGTCGAGATCACGCCACTGCACTCCAGCCTGGGTGACACAGTGAGACTCTGTCTCAAAAAATAAAAATAAAAATAAAAATAAGGCTAAAATATGTTATTTGTACGTTCAGCATCAAATGCAAATATTTTAACAAAAGGGAGCCATCTGGCTTCCCAAAACTGTTCCATACATTTTTAAAAATGAGCGTCTTGTTTGGAAATAATTTCAAACTTAGAAAAATTACAAGAATAAAACGGCACAAAGAATACTCACCTATATTTTACCCATGATAATAACACTATTATAAACATTTTACCTCATTTGCTTTATCATTTTTATCTATCTAAATTTCCAAATCATTTGGGAGTAAATCGCATACATCATGGCCTGTTGCCTCTAACTGCTTTGATGAATATTTCCTAGCTATGAGCATATTGTCTTATATACCACAGTGCAGTTAATAATTTCAGCAATATCAACATCAGTCCAATATTTTATCTAGTCTACTAACTCTTTTCCAGTTTTGTCAGTTGGCCCAATAATGTCCTCTAAAGGATATTGCTCCCCTCCTATACAAGATTCAGTCTAGGATAAGGTATTTCATTGAATTGTCATGTCTCTTTAACCCCATTTTATCTGGAACATTTCCACAGCAGTTCTTTGTCTTTTATGACAATGGAGGTTCCATAACTTAAAATTGAAACTGAGTACTTTCACAAAGTATAGCAGTTAGGAGCATAGGCTCTGAGGCCAGGCTGGCTGAATTAGAATCCTACCCCTGCCACCAACTATCTCTGTGACCTTAAGCAAGTTACTTAATGTCTCTGTGTGTCAGCTTTTTCATAAAAAAATGGGGCTGATAATGCTACTTCATGAGGTTGTTGTGAAGATCAAATAAATTAATACACACCAGACATTTGGAAAGTGCTTACCACATGGTAAGTGCTCAATAATGTTACATATTAATATTATTATTATTCCAACGCCAAATCAAACATACCCAAATTTACTGAGTACCTCTTACATGCAAAGTATTTTACTAAGACCAAGTCATATGTACCACACCAACTACAAAGTCATAGAATGTTGGACTTAAAAAGAGCTTAACGATTATGGGTTCTTAATTTTTATTTTTATCACAGCCCCCAGAGAATCTGGTAAAAATCTATAAACAGACTTCCCTGCCTGCCCCCAACACACACACACACACACACGGTAGTGGGAATGGTTGTTCCCAGAAAGATATGTTCACATCCTAATCTCCAGAACATGTGAATGTGACCTTATTTAGAAAAAGAGACTTTGCAGATGTAATTAAATTAAGGATCTTGAGATGAGGCGATCATCTTGGATTATCCAGTAGGGCCCTAAATCAAATGGCAAGTGTCCTTCTAGGAAACACAGAGGCAGGACAGAAGAGAAGGAAGCAATGTGAAAATGGAGGTAGAGACTGGAGTCATATAGCCACAAGTCAAGACATTCTGGCAGTTACCAGGAGCTGGAAGAGGCAAGAAACAGACTCTCTCCTAGAGCGTCTGGAGGAAGCTTGACCCTCCTGACCCTTTGATTTCTGACTTCTGGTATCCAGAACGGTGAGAAAATAAATTTCTGTGATAATTTGTTATAGTAGCCTCAGTAAATTAATACAAATACACATATTCACTCACAATTTAGTAGACTTCAGCTAGTCTGTGGATGCCGGGTTGAGAAACCCTACTCTTATCCTACTTTATAATTTACTAATCAGGAACCAGATTCAGATAGATCCACAGCTAGGTATTGAACTAGAAGGAGGGAGGGCTGATGGTGGCAACCCCAAGGCCCAGATATGGGATGAGATATGGCTGATCTCAGGAAACACAACCTAACTAGCCAGGCCTAGCAAATCAAGGGTCAGGGCTGGAACATTATCTCTGCACTTCATAGCGTCTCAGTCCTTCTTGCTTCCTCAAGAGCCGTCTTTTCCACCACCATCAATATTTGCAAACTAGAGAAAATAAACATAGTTACACCGAAAGAATTTGAACAAAGAACACTTGAACAAAGAAAGTAAACAAATCTTAAACAATGGGGAGGTTATGCCATTTGTCCAAGTAAATTAAGATATTGAAAACATGACCATTCAAAAAAAGATTGTACAAAGAAAGTTAGACAGAAAAAGTGAGAGCTTGACCATAATAGAGATCAAGCCCAAAGCTAGGTCTGGAAAAAGATTATGTTCCCTAAACTTAATAACCAAAAAATGCTGTTAGGAGCCTGGGTTCATCTGGGCCCTGTGAGTCAAATTGTGTCACTAAAAAGATGTGTTGAAATCCTAATCCCAGTACCTGTGAACATGACCTATTTTGAAAATAGGGTCTTTGCCGATGTAATCAAGTTAAGATGAGGTCACTGGGGTAAGCCCTAATCCAAATATGACTAATGTCCTTTTAAGAAGAGGAGAAGAAACAGAGAGACACACAAAGAGGAGAATGCCATGCAGAGACACAGAGACACACAGAAAGAAGACAGCCATGTAAAGATGGAGGCAGATATTGGAGTGATCCTGCTACAAGCCAAGGAATACCTGGGGTTCCTCGTAGCTAGAAGAGCCAAGGAAGGATCCTCCCCTAGGAGCTTCAAAGGGAGCCTGGCCCTGCCAGCTCCTTGATTTGGGGGCTTAGGGCCTCTAGAACTGTGACAAAATAAATTTCTGTTGCTTTAAACCATCCAGTTTTTCTCACTTTCATATGGCAGCACTAGAAAACTAATACCAGCCCTTACTTGGGAATCCAAAAGACATTTACTGAATAACTAGCACGTGTCAGGCACTATGCTAAGCCCTGGGAAAATACAAAGATAAGACGGGCCATTTTCTTGCTTTAAAGCTGACTTCAGTTTTCTATGATGGAGTAGGTAATTTCTAGGGCCCCACAGATGCCTTTCTCTGTCCTGTGACCTGCAACCATATCTAGTTTTTGTCTTATTTGCTCATGTATGCAGAGTATGTAAGTGCTTTAAAGACAAGATGTCTCCTGGCATTTCTGACTACTCTGCTTAATATTTATCCAGGAATGCAGTCATTCAGACAGCTCCTTCTTCTTTTTAAGGTTCCAAGGAAAGGGGAATGGGGAAGAGGAAAGGGAGAATGTTGCAGGATAGTTTTCATTTTATTTCCTGCCCATAGCTTTCCTGGTAAAGCCGTATTACCAATGACATCTCCCCTGCTCTAAAATGAGGAGCTCCTCACACACTTTATCAAACTCTGTACATGGACCACACTGTGGCACTGTTTCATTCCCAAAATTTAATAAAATACACAGTTCATTTTATATCACAAGATGAGGCCTTCACCTCATGGTTTATGGTGTGAGTGTCTGTAGGGTACACATTTAAGACCAATTAAAAGTCTACTTCAGTAATGGAGCCTACGCCTCATCACTTGGCGATATTGTGCTGCTATTATGGGAAGTCCTTGGCAAATTGATGAAATAGGCTGTATTGACCTTGATGTGATTCCCATATTCATGATTAGAGATCCCATTTTCTATCATGCTCTACCTTCTCCCCTCTGTTTACCCTAGTAAGGTGCTTCTTACGTTGGGTCCTTCTCATATTCTTCCTTTGGCTGGCTACGGTAACTTATAACATGGTGACGTCTTGAGATACGATCCTTCAGAAAAGTCATTTATCTTTAAAGTGGGATATCTTCGAGATGAAAAAAACTCTCGAATCTAGCTTACTGTATTCTGCACATCAACCTTGTGAAGTGGATATTCACATGTTCATTTTAAAGAGAAGGAAACTGAGGACCAGACCACTGAAGTGACTTGCCCACGGGCAGAAAGCAGGAATGCGTCAAAGTTAGAACAAGTTCTTCATGCCTCTCTGATTTCCAGTCGGTACTCTTTCTTCTATACCACACTGCCTCATTTGACATGTCACAGATGGAAGGAATGCCTTCTATGTGCAGGATTCTGCCTTGAGCCTTATGGGATGATGCAGAAAAGGGTACAGCACGTCCATGCCCTCTAGCAACTTAGAACCCATTTTCCATCAAATCGTATCATGCAGGCAGTGCCTCAGAACCAGACTATCTCATACCTTATCTTGCCCAAGTCTAAAGGACTCTCATTCCAAGTCACTCAGGTTAGGGGAAAGGGGAAGGTAGTTAACGATGCTTTCATTCAGATGCTTTCTTGTGACCGAAAGTCTGAAAATCTTTTACCTTCTATACGCAATGTCTATTTTCCCCTGGGTGAGCAGTAGCCTTCTGTTCACCTCCAGCATCCTGTTGTGCTCTACCCTCCCAGGAAGTCAGCTATTTCTCCTGGTTAGGCTGGACTGTTTCTCTGTTGGAACAGAGATTCCTATCTTGCCAGGGCTTGCCCTCTCCAATGATGGGCAGTTTCTGTGGGACCTTCAGTGTGACTTTTTCTCTGTTCATGGCATCCCCTAATGTTCCACATAACAACATCTTCCTCATATTTTAAGTCCTCTGCCACCTTCATGCTTTCTTTGCTCTGTACCTATCAAACCTGCTGTTCTCCAGAAAGGGTCAGGTATCGGCCCTTTACATGTCACTTTGAACATGTTTAAATTCATTCATCTATCTATTCCAATTACAAATACTTTAAAGGATGTAGATATTGTTGATAGAAAAAAAAAGACATGGGCCCTTTCCTTCAAATAACTAATTTTCCTTTGGAAGAGACAAACAGACCATTATAATATAATGGAATGTGATTCCTTTTCTATTGGAAGTATGACTAAAGTACCATGGGGGCCACAGAGGAACATTTGACCCACACTAGGAGGGTTCAGGAAGGGTTTCTCAAGGAAGTGATGGTTAAGCTATCTTGAATGACAAGTAGTAAATAAAGAAGCAAAGAAGAGGTAAGAATTTCCAGAGAGAGAGTGTGCACACAGTATGTGCTAAGGCACTGGGGCATGAGCAGGCACTTAAGGAAGGAAAAGCCGTTCTGTGTGAATGAAACACAAGGCATGAGTTGGAAAGAAGAGTGAGATACGCTAGAATACTTGTGAGCCAAACTAAGGAGTCTGGGTTTTATCTTGAGAGGAATATGGGGCACTACTTAAGCCCTATACATGGAGGAGTGGCAGGATTTAATCAATCACTAAAATATTCAATCAATATCTCTTCCTCACCACTCATATTTAATCAATCAGTAAAATATTTCAAATCAGTAAAATATCTCAAAGCTCTGAGATATTTTAGTGATTGATTATGCATGGTGAGGAAGAGGATTTTTGTAAATCTGTGTTTTGTGATCTCTCTGGGTAATTAGGCAATTAGTGGTACCATTCATGGAGATGAGGCATACAGGTAGAGGCAGAAGAGATTGATGAGTAGAGATGGAGGCAGATTATATGTTTGGTTTTTATATATTCTTTTTTTTTTTTCATACAGGGTCTCTCTACGTTGCCCAGGTCTCTATATTGCCCACTACTCACAGGCATGATCCCACTAGTGACCAGCACAGTAGTTTTTGATCTGCTTCATTTCCAACCTGGGCTGATCCACCCCTCCTTAGGCAACCTGGTAGTCCCCAACTCCTGGGAAGTCACCATATTGATGCCAAACTTGGTGTGGACACCCAATCAGCATAGCATACTATGGCCCTGAACTCCTGGACTCAAGCAATACTCCCACCCCAGCCTCCTAAGTAGCTGGGACTTCAGATGTTCAGAAATGTTGAAGTGTTGAAACTAGCACCTGGCGGGTTTTATATATTCTAATTTGAGGTGCCTATCAAACATTCAGAGGGTTCCAGCAGGCAGCTTGATACATGGATCTTATAAGAGATCTAGCAGGTGGTATTGACTTTGGAATTATTAGCCACCATGTTCACTTGTCATTCTTTGAGGCCATAATACATCTTTGGCTTCTGAATCTTCAAGAGCAGCTACCGGAGGCATTTTTAAGGGAGAGAAACTTCCAGGTATCTTTAAAACACTTTCATGGTCCTGCCACCTGCTGAATATGCACTGCCAGCCCAGTCTAGCTGCTCTTAACCCAGCATGGGTGTGTCGATTTGGCTGCAAAATCTGAGGTATGCAGCGGCTAAGGTATTTTTCAGAGGATGGTAAAAGACTCAAGGAAGTCAAACTTTGTATTTGTCAGTCTTTCTCCCTAGCTAAACAGCATGTATGCACCAAGGAGAACTGAACAGAATAAATAAGATATTGTATACTCCTGTCGTTAATCTTCTTGGTTCTTAATGGTCTATAAAGTCTTCCTAGCCTCTTGTTTATACACACCCTCTAAACCATTCTGAAACACCACCAGGGTGCTCCGTGTAAAATACCACTCCCATCAGTCTCCAAAACCTCTAAAAGAACAAGTTCCAATTGCTGTAGTTGGCATTCAAGTTCCTCAAAAATTTGGTCCTACTTTACAGAGCTAAATTTAACTTTTCCTAACCTCTAACAAATTATCTGCTCCAACCAGGCCAGGCTGCTCACTTGTATTGCAAACAATCCAAACTTTTTCTGATTATAAACCTTTGGTAATGCTATTATTCTATGAGGTTGGAAAGCTTTTCCCAACCTCTCTTCATAAACTCATTCAAAGAATCTGCATTGAACACCTACTATGTACTTTCTTTGATACTCAAAGCTCATAATCTCTCTCTTCTCTATTACAGAAGGCATGGTTACAGTGACCGTTTATTCAGAATAAAGTAAGAGTTTTATATTTTTTAATATACGTAAATATTTACATATATTAAAAATTAAAGCCATTCACTCATCATGATTGTATCATAGAACCCCTTGAGTAGTTATTTAAACAATTTGTCTCTCCAGCTACACTGGAGTTTTTGGAGGTTTAGAGTCCAATTTTAGACTTCTTTGCACCCTACATGGCACCAATCATATGCTAGGTATCTAACAGTTATTCAGTAAGTATCTGTGTTTGGACTAATAGCTAATGTTCTTTGTTTGACTCTGGCAACATTCTTTAGGTGTGGCCTACCCTGGTAACTAGGAAGGCAGCGCACAAGGAAAACCAATGAGAGTAAGATTAAATTCAGCAGAAAATACATTTTAACAGAGAAGATTAGCCCTTCTGCTGAGTAAGCTGAGCTCTAGTAAACTGATCCTGCCTTCTTCCAAAGACCTATGGAAATAAATCACCTTGTGGGCGAAACAGAGTTAGTCTCCATTTGCAGGGGGATTTTAAGTGTCTCCATGGTTTAGTTGTCCACAAAAATCTCCCCATATTTAACATCTGCTCTGTCTTCAAATTACCCTGAGCATTTTTCTGAGACTGTGAAAATGAGCAAGGAGCTCTCACTTTCCGAAGTGTCCACAAAAGCCAAAGGGATATTAATTAGGGGCAGGAGGGGAGGGAGCAGGGAGCTGGTTTTACCGAAGGAAGTTACTCGCTGGGAAAGAAATGAAATGTGAGTTCAGGAGTTAGAACAGAAAACTTTTAAACTCTCCATAACTAGACTGGGAACTGAATGCAAGGGATAGATAGAGATGGCAAAATGGGGCGAATAAAGTCAGAAATTTCCTGTAACCTTGGAAGAGAAGGTGATAGGGTTAAAACTGCTTCAAACTCTGTTTTTGGATACTAAGGAAAACTCTAGAAGTCAGCACACTTTTTCTGTAATGAACCAAACAGTAAATATTTTAGGCTTTGTGAGCTACATACCTATCGTCTCTGTTGTATAATCTTTGTTTCTTTTAACGACTCCTTAAAAATGTATATGTATATATACATTTTTATACAGATACATACACACAGAGAGAGAGAGAGAGAGAGCTGAGGTTTCACAAAAACCAGCCACTGGTGGACAGTAGTTTCCCTGGTCTTGCTCTAGAAGATGGTGGTTTTTTGTGTAAATTCCAATTCCATTTCAACTTGAGGAATACTCACTGAGCACCTACTGCGAAAAGATCAACTATGCAAAGCCAGTGGTGGAAGCCCTCTATGATAAATATAAAGAGGATTCTGAATGAGGAAAAGACTAAACCTGGCAATAAACTAATCAGGGTTCCTCAGCTTGCAATAAGACAACTCCTTGGAGCAGGAAGAACTAGCTGGAGAGAGGGGCAGGTTTGAGTGAATCTAACAGTCTGTGCAAAAGCTATTCAAAGTGAAAAAAAAATAAATGCTGAGTGCAATTTGAGCAGGACACTGAGCATCTGGCCAAATTAAAGCTGGGGAACTCCCTCAGGAGATTTCAGTGCAGACTCGAAAGCAGTCTGGAAGCTGGGGTCAAGGAGAGAGGCAAATGCTGAGGGTGTTTTTTGACCACAAAGGCAGGGGAAGTCCTGGGTTTTGTAATTACCAACCAGCTGACACCACTTTGGGAATGAGTGAAATATCTGCAAAATGTAACTTACCTGCCTGGGATCAGTCTAAAATATCTTGTAGGGTAGACTCTGATGGATGTAAAGAAACTATGCCTGAAAAATTGGAGTCTGGGGACCCTGGGAGTTCTGGTGCAAGGGAGGAAAAGGTTGGAAATGTTCCCTTTTCCCCTTCCCCCACAATAACCACTTTTCACTAGAGAGGACAAAGCTGGCCTGAAGGTAGAAGCTACCTAGTATCTAAAGAGCACCTGACAAGAAGCTTTTGAGAAGCCAAGGGAGTGGCTACCCCTAGATACTGATTGAAAAGACCTAAGGGCAACTAGTCTTAAGCCAAGATCAACATGTCAAGAAGATAGGAAGAACAATGCTTTCCCCACCCACCGATAGCCCAGGGCTAGAGTGTTTAAGAAGGAATCAATGCTTGGTGCCTAATGGGGGAGGAAGAGTTAGTATGGGTGGTAACCATGTTAACCACAGGTGTCCTGAAAATAACCATCTATTTCAGTTTCCAAGTTGTTTTCACAATCATTGTTTGATCTAAAGCTCGCAAGCCAGTGAGGTACCAAGACATGACAGCAGTTATTCTCTCATTTTTAACAGACAAGGACGTTGAGACTCAGAAGGGTTAAGATGCTTGCCCAAGTGTGCACAGCTTGTAAATTGCAACACTACAGTCAAATATCCTCCAAATCCAATGCTACTTTTACACCAAGGTGGGAAGTGACTGGCAAAGAACAAAATTTTTAGGATAGGTGACCCTCTTGGGAGTTAGAGTGGGTGGAATGCAGATGAACAATGGAAAGATAAGGATGGTAGAGTCAGGAAAAACAAGGCTTTCAGAGGCCTGGAAGTTTAAAAGGCTTTTAAATTAAAACAGTTCTGATTCCAGAGTTTGTGTTCCAAGGAAACAGAGTTGAGTCTACAAAAAAAATAAAAAATTGAGGGCTACCTGGGAAAGCTACTGAGATGCAATTAGGATGGCTTGTAGGGGTTTTCATCTAAGGCAGAGGAATACTCTAGAAGAGCAATGACTTTGCCTGCTGACTTGACTACAAATGTTAGAAAAAAATAGCTTTGGCCGGGCGTGGTGGCTCATGCCTGTAATCCCAGCACTTTGGGAGGCGGATCATGAGGTCAGGAGTTCGAGACCAGCCTGACCAACATGGTGAAACCCCATCTCTACTAAAAAAAAAAAAATACAAAAAAAAAATAGCTTTGATTTTGGACTTAAACAGAAAGTAGGATGGGGTATCTAAAAGGATGATAAACAATTCATTTACACAAAAACCTGCATCATAAAATACATGTTTCCTTCATCCAACAAACAACTATGGGGTACCCACTACATGCCAGATAGTTTGTGCTAGGTGTTGGGGATACAGCAGTGAATTGAGATAGTGTCTGTGAGATAGGAGGCACCTACGGCTTAGTTGGCAATACAGAGAATAAATTGTTACAAAACAATGTGATAAGTAATCTGATAGAGATAGGAACTAGGATGAGAACTGAAACGTAGGGAAAGGAAGGAAGCTAGGGGGACATGCACAGCTAGCCCAAGGCATACTATCTCTCCTTGAACACCTTGAGTTAATGCCTGCTCCATCCCTGGGGGAGAAGGGAAATAGTAATTAAAATGCTGGAAATGTGATAGTATATGAAACATGGCACTTGGTGAAATTAACCACATAAAGTGTGAAACATAGTCATAGTTCTGTTGTTCTGCAATAAGGTAAAAACTGCAATTGAAAAAAATCAAACTAGATGCTATGAACCATGAAAAAATATGAGCAGCATCTTCTCCTTCCCCCATTCTGACACACTATGCTTCTAGAAAGGGGGCTATGGAACTAGAGGAGTGGGACATAGAATTTATGTTGAAAGTTCAACTGGTTAATGTCATCCACATAAGAGTATGATGGGAGTGGTTGTAGGGGAATGTCATTAACCCAGATGCATGCTCTTTGATCTCCTGGAGATAATGAAGCAGGAAAGTTTATCCAAATAAACATTAAGCCTACTACTGTTCAGGGCCACCCTGGGCTACATTTTACCTCAGGAGGGATTACTACTGAGGAAACCGTAGTAGAAAAAAGTACTGGTACTTAGAATGGAAAAACCCGTGCAAGCCACCTGCTATTACTATATTGCAAGAATCTCAAGTACTTTTTTCAAGCCACCTATTATTGTCCCTTGCATAGAAATTATCCAGTTTCACCTGAGTTTTAACAGATGGTAATTGCTTTATTAAAATATAGTAATAGTAACAGCCAGTATTTATTGAGTACCTACCCAATTCCAGGACTGTAAGGATATCATGAATTATCACAGATCTTAAATATCTCCCCACTATTCCCATATCCCTCCAAAATATAAGTCCCACTCCACAAAGGCAGGAATTTTGCCTATTTTATTCACCAATGTGTCCCCAAGTGCTTAGAAAGTGTTTAACACATAGTGGATGCACAATACACATTTGTTCAACCAATCAATTAGAAAATTGAGACTTGAGAAGTGATTTATACAGGGTCCCACAACCAGCTGTATCTGGGGAATTTAGTCCAGTTCTATTTGATCCAAAATCTTTGTTTCTTCCACTATACTTGGCTCACTTTTGGTAAATCTAGTACTACTTCACAGCTTTGATGGGGGAACAGGAAGTGACAACATCTGTTAAGTCATCTGGAACCATCTTCTTGCCATCACAGGCATTGAGTCAGCCAGTCACACTTTACTCCCTAGCACTCATGCCTGCACTCGTCTTTCTCATTTGCTAGTAGCAAATAAACACTCCACCTTTTGCTTAAAGCATTCACACCCACATTTCCTAGATATATTTCAAAACTCCCCATTTTACACCAAGATCAAATAACTGCGGGGGGGGGCACGGGGCGGGCAGGAGGATGCCACTTCAGCTACAGCTTCCCACTCCAGCATTCAGAAAACTTGTCAGCATTCTGACAACGGTTAGCAGTTAACAGTTGCAAGGAACCCTGGAGATGATCCAGTTCAATGCCCTCACCTAGTGTAGGAATAGTTTTAAAAATTACGAATTCCTTAGGGGGTAGGAAAGAGGTGCCAGGGGGTGTACAGAGCTGCAGGGTACGCATGAAGCCTCCTCCTGGACCTGATATTTTCTAGACTGGGAAACAAAGTTAAATAATTTACATATTCAATATTTTAAATATTATTTTATATTTAAACCACTTCCAATATAGTTTATCATGTAGAATGCACAATTCACATAAATGTTTAAAGATAAACAAGAGAAGGGAGAGTAAGTTACCACTCAGGGAATATTTCCCTGAAAAGATGACATTTAAGTTGAAGCCTGAGAAATGAATTGAATTAGTGAGGTGAGGAGTGGGAAGAGAGTGGGGCTGAAGATGGGGTATGCAGAAGGAGTGGTGTGCACAAGGGTTCTAAGGCAGGGGAAAAGTGTGGAATTAAAACAGCGGTAGGCCTGAGTGTCCCTGGCCCGTGCTCACAGAGCACATGTTCTATTATCTTGCAATCTCCTGCAGCAGCACCTCCTAGGAGTCTGTCTTTCCACTCACATCCTGCCAAACCCCTGTGAGAATCTTGGAGGCAGGAGGTCCAACACCTAGAACTGAGATGCCTACGACTGCCCCATACCATCCCAAGTTCCCTAGCCAAGATCAGGAAGCCAGGGACATATAACTGTCGTTTGCTTAAGGGTTTTCAACACTCTTACTAAAAACCATTCACTGGCCTGGTGCAGTGGCCCACGCCTGCAATCCCAGCACTTTGGGAGGCCGAGGGGGCAGATCACCTGAGGTCAGGAGTTCGAGACCAGCCCGGCTAACATGGTGAAACCCCGTTTCTACTAAAAATACAAAAAATTAGCCAGGCGTGGTGGCACGCGCCTGTAACCCCAGGTACTCGGGAGGCTGAGGTAGGAGAATCACTTAAACCCGGGAAGCGGAGGTTGCAGTGAGCCAAGATTGCATGATTGCATTCCAGCTTGGGCAACAAGAGCGAAACTCTGTTCAAAAAAAAAATTCACTGGTTTAAATTAGAAACTGCTGGTAGAAAAAGTAAACTCTAGTCAGTCCATTGTACAAAATATTATAAGTAATAATATCAGCTAATATTTGTATGCAACTGTCATTTTACCTTTACAACCATCCTCTGAGATAGATGCTGTCATTTTACAAATGAGGAAACTGACACTCAAAATTTGCCTGAAGTCACATCGCTAGTGAGCAGTAGAACGAAGACTATGAAATTAAGTCCTTTTGGTGCCGAAGCCCATAGCTTAGCCTAACACTGCCCTGTGGAGCAGATTTAGTAGAGAAGAGTGATTGTGAGGGCCTTATAGCTAAGTGCTTTTAATTTCTATAAGCTACCAAGCAAACCCATCGTCCTACACCCTGGAATGCCCTAAGAAGAATGAATGGAGAGGCATGAAGAAATAAACTGTGTTAAGGGACTACTATATGCCAGGCATCATGATAGGACCTCTAAATGTGTTATTTCATTTAATCGTCAAAGAAATCCTTATGGTGGAAACATTATTATCCTTATTTTACAGATGAGGGAATTGCAGTCCAGGGTGGTTAAGGAATCTGCCTCATTGGTAAGCAGTGGAGCTGTGACTTGAATCTTGGCTTGGGTAACCCCAAAAGTCTATACCCCTTCCGCAGAGCACACCAAGGATGGCTTACTATTTAATCCTTCCCAGGTTAATATTTGCACTTTAACAAGGGTCTTTCCTGTGTGAATTTCACAGGACAGTGGCAGATCTGAAGAGAAGGTTGAGTGGGGCCTACAAGGTGGGTCTGCCTTAAATCACACTGGAATGGCATTGACCTGCCTTCTCCCTGGAGTTCCTAAAGTGGGGCAGCAAGCCAGAGAAGATAAATCTCTACTGCAGTCACAGCCTTCTTCTCCCCCAACTGGGATAACAACTCTCAGACACTCTGGCAACTACAGAAACAGAGAGAGCTCTGAATCAATCAAGAGTTTATTTGCAAAGGGTAATGTCAGAGGATGAACTTCCTCTAAATCCTGCTAACTCTGTACATTTAACGTGCTTTACTGGTTCAGGAATTTGATTTTCCTCTGACTTGCTTTCAGAGATTTTTTTTTTTTTTACCATTGACTACATTATATTTTCCCTCTCAGCCCACCACCTTCCAGGGTACAGACTGATGTACGTTCCTCAGCCTCCCTACTTCCCTCTTGCTCCGGCTAACCCAGGAATTTGCAAATAAACCCTACTGAGAAGTATGGACAGTCTGGGCCTTTCCAGAAACTCAAGCTGCTGAAGGAGATATGGTACTTAGTTAAGCTGAAGTGAATCCCTGCATAAATCATAAAGAGGCGAGCCCAGGTTACTCAAACAAGACCTTAGGAGGTGTTTGGGGAATAGACTTGTAGGCAGCTTTATTTTTCTACAGCCGATTTACTTCCAAAATGCTGGGGCCCACAAATACCCCAGGAGTAACTTGGCCCCCAAACGCTGGAGCAGGTCTTGGCCTTGGAGCACAGTTCTAGTGTTGTTTCCTGAATTCCCACATTGCTGTTTTCCACACATGGATCGGGCTTCAAACTTCCTGTGTCTGGACTGTGTGTGCATGCGCGTGTGTGTGTGTGTGTGTGTGTGCGTGCATGCGTGTGTGTGTGTGTGTGTGTGTGGTTGCGAAGGGTGGAAGGGGGGAGGGAGGGAATCCAGAAGGAAGATCATTTAACTGAAGTCTTGTATTGCATATGTGTCCCTTTGTTCCATTCCTGTTCAGATAAACCTGCTATTTTCTGATAAGCTGGTTTTTGCATGTACAGGGCTAGTGTCCTTATGAATAAATAGGAGGCTGACTTTTGGAGGTGTTCTGGAGAAGGCTGCTTCTCAACGTTTGTCTTTGGAGGGATTAAGAGGGACAGTTATGCGTAGAGACATAAATCGTTAAGATTTATTTTTTCTAGTATACGTGCTTGCCTCTGCTTTTGTTCATAAATGCATTTAAATCATTTAGTTGTTCACTAGGCAACTAGAGGAAGATGTGCACATTCCATACTCCTAGTTCACTTGGTAAGTGGGAGAGAATGCCATTCAGTGCAAAGCACTATGGTTTCATCATCTTTCCTTCAAGAAGAATCTAGCCAGGGATTGGGAAATAGACCATAAGGTATACATTCCTTCCCATTTTTCCTGTACATTGGACAAAAATATTGCACACAAAGGGAAGACTTTTTAATTAAGACATTTATTAGTTGGCAACATGAAAAACTGGAGATTGTATATTAAAAACATTTGACTTCTGGTTTCTCTTGAAAACTCAGAAGCTGGTCACATTGGACTGCCCTTCCCTGTAGTGGCAATCAGGCTGCCCCTTTCACATGGGTTCTGCCTTCTTGCAACCCCTATCATTGGCGTTGTCTCCTGACACTAAGCCTAAGGGTTATTACCTTGTGTGTGTGTGTGCATGTGTATGTGTGCGTGTGTGTGTATGGTAAGAGATACATAACAAAATTTACCATTTTAACAATTTTTAAGTGTACAATTCAGTGGCTTTAAGTACATTCAAAATATTACACAACTATCACAATTATCTAGTTCCAAACCTTTTCATCATCTCAAACAGAAATTGTACTATTAAACACTAACTTCCCACTCCCTCTTTCTCCAGTCCCTGATCACCACTACTCTACTTTCTATCTCTATGAATTTACCCATTCCAGATCCCTCATGTAAGTGGAATCATACAATATTTGTCCTTTTGTATCTGGCTTATTTCATTTTGTGTAATGTTTTCAAGGTAGACATTTGATTTTTTTCAATGGACTTTATTTTGTACAGCACAGATGTTGATTTTTATTGTGCAATAAAGGCATATTTTAAGAAAAAAAATAAAGGTCGGCCGGGTGCGGTGGCTCACGCCTGTAATCCCAGCACTTTGGGAGGCCGAGGTGGGCAGATCATGAGGTCAGGAGATTGAGACCATCCTGGCTAACACGGTGAAACTCCTTCTCTACTAAACAAAATACAAAAAATTAGCCGGGCGTGGCGGTGGGCGCCTGTAGTCCCAGCTACTCAGGAGGCTGAGGCAGGAGAATAGTGTGAACCCGGGAGGCGGAGCTTGCAGTGAGAGGAGATCACGCCACTGCACTTCAGCCTGGGCAACAGAGCAAGACTCTGTCCCCAAAAAATAAAAAATAAATAAAAAATAAAAGTCAAACAAGACAGGTAGTTTGGGATGAGGAATCTTGACTTCTGAGCTTAAAATGATCCTCCTTTTTTCCATATCGTTATATGGAGGTTTTTAATGTATAGTATCTAGGCAACCCAGTGTCTTTACACAGGTGTTTTACAGCTAGTGGTTAATTTTCCTGGTCTTCCCCAGAGGGCTTTCTATACTTTATAGTCAGGATATGAAGACACAGGGATGCTGTGGGGATTAGTCAAATGTGTGTGGCACAGTTTGTTGTAAAAACGAACTCTCTGGAACTAGTTTTCACTCTCTGCTCTTAACTTCCACAGCTTTTACTGTCAATACCATTCATTTGGCACTTAGCACATGCTTGTTAGTTGTCTTTTTATATCCTTGAAGGCAGGAGCTAAGTCTCATGCCTGTTTTTTCAGTCTTGTCTATAATAACAGCTCAATCAATGTTTGTTGATGTTGGCCTCCCCCTCCCCCTCTCTTTTAAGTAGCGCAGGCAATGCATAGCTTTAAATCCAAACTCAACTCGGTTTAAACAAACTGAAAGGTTTTCAGGATGAAAACAAAGAAGTCTTGCGTGGCAGGATAGAAGGCTTGGAAGACCTGGGTTAAACAGAAGTGCCAAAAAACTGTTTGCCACAGGTTAAGAAGTGACTTGCACACAGCGTGACTCACCATTAAGTTCAGAGTTCTGCTAACTCTACTCCATCAAAATTTGGAGAAGAGTAATAACCAAGCAGGGTTTGAGGAGTGGATGTTAAAGGAATTAAGTGTTTTAGAGGTTTCCATTGCTCCAGTCCATTGCTCTACAGCACCAGTCACTGTGGGGAAAGGAAAGCATGTTAGAAAAGTGTTTTGAAGGTAACTTCAAGACTAGGGTCAGGCATACTACAAATGTAGCCACCAGGCCTTTGTTACCAGGATTTTTTTTTAAATAGCATCTTCCATAGTAGCAAAATATGGGAAATAGCCCAAATTTGCCTCCATTTTTTTTTTAGAGATAGAGTCTTGCTATGTTGCCCAGGCTGACCTTGAACTCCTGGCCTCAAAGGATTCCCCTCCCTCAACCTCCCTAGTAGTTTGAACTATAGGCATGTGCCACCACCGTGTCTGGCTCCCAAATCCCCATTTAATAAGGGGATGAGTCATGAGTAAAGGAATTTTGGCACAGCTATGCAATAGAATACTAAGTTATAATAAAATAAATAAGGTAAACATAGTTATCCTGAGATGGAAGAATATTTCAAATACATTATTGAGTATAGAAATGCAAGGTGTGCCATGATTAATGATTCCACTTGTAAGGAACAAAAAGGGAATATGCACTCACGCTTGAATATGCAAATAATCTATTTGTAAGATGACATACAGTCATAAAGAGAATGGGACTATGGGAGCAGAGTGGTGGAGAAGAACTTTTTCATTGTAGTCTTTCAGTACTTTTTTGTTTGGTGTTTTTGTTTTGTTTTGTTTTGTTTTTTTGAGACGAGTCTCGCTCTCTGACCCAGGCTGCAGTGCAGTGGCGCGATCTCAGCTCACGGCAACTTCCGCCTCCCAGGTTGAAGTAATTATCCCGTCTCAGCCTCCCAAGTAGCTGGGACTACAGGCGCGTGCCACCACCTGCGGCTAATTTTTGTATTTTTAGTAGAGACGGGGTTTCACCATATTGTTCAGGCTGGTCTCCAACGCCTGACCTCAAGTGATCCACTCGCCTCAGCCTCCCAAAGTGCTGGGATTACAGGCATGAGCCACCATGCCCAGACCAGTACTGTTTTATCTGAATTTTTCCATGTGCATGTTTAACTTTTTTCACTTGGACAGCATTGATTTTAACAAATATCCTGTTGCCACTGTGATAGGTAGGGTAGTAGTCCTGCAGCATATACCTGGCCCCCCATCTAGCTCTCCTGTCTACTCCAAATAACAAGGCTGAAATAATCTTTCCTTGCTTCACAAACCAGGTGTCTCCATATCTTGAACATTCAAAAACTCCCTTTCTCCATGAAAAATCACCCAAATAACCTCACTTCATACATAAACCGAACCATAACGATAATCATTTTGTGCACACTCCTGCTTCTGAATCTTTCCACAGCTCCTGCACACTCCATGACATGCAATCGTCCACTACTTTTCCTGCAGTCAGAGTTGGATTCTGAGCCCCTATTTACTGTGTGATAGTGTTTCCTTTAAGCACACTTCCTCTTGCATGCCTTGATCCATGGCCCCCCAGATGGCTCCCATTAGGCAGGCTTGAATTGGATGTCACTCTTTCATTGGCATGAGTCATTATAATAGCCTTGCGCTGTCAAGGCCTTTACATTTAGGCTTGTTTCCTACTTGAAATGTTTTCTAGGAAATATGGATCTGTAGAGAATGGTGGTTTCCATGGTAAATGTTCCTTCATATTTGTTTTCTCAAGTTCACTTCGGAGATACACAGCATGATTTCCTCTTTCAGTACCAGAACCACAATAGCTTTAAGTTGTCATGAAACTGTTGAACGTTAAAAAAGAAATCTCACCCACCCTGCTTAGAAAAGGGGTAATTTATTATTCTAACTGCAGGGAGTCAACTTCATATCCACCCCAAAATTGTAGGAAAAGAGTTGACTTTTTAAAATAAAGCCACAAAACCTACACGACCTTGGATGTAAATGCTTAAAACAGATGAGCAGAATATTGGTCCCCTAACACATCTAAGACTCTCCATTATGTGTCATACACAAGTAGGAACACATACATATGTGGAGTGCTTTATAGTTTTCACACACATTTTCACACCAGTGTCTTTAATAGGGCATGTCTCATAGCATTTATTTACAGGTAGAAAAATTAAGGCTGAGAAGTTAAGCCACTTAACAGAAGTCACACAATTAGCTAGCAAGTGCCAGGGCCCCAAATGAATTCTTCCTTTGGTTCCAAATTCCGTGTTATTTTGCTACCCGGACACTGTTTCTTTGTGCCTTCGTTTTCCCAGATGTAAAATGGTAGATTTTCCGTGTCCCAGGATGCTGTTCTCAGCCCTCTCTTGTTTTTAACCAATGTCAGTTTTTTTCGCAGCCAGCAGAACACCACAACGACACTTCATGTACTTTCCCCCCTCCTGATTTAATGAATTAAGGGGGAAGAAAAGTTACCTATTCGCAGAGAGCTGGACACTACCATAAACATAAAGGCGTACCAGAGTCGACCGACACACTGTTGCATTCTTTTATGAGACTGAGAAATAAAGCGTCTCATCTTTCTCTTCCCAGCAGTAGCTGGGGTAGAACACAGAACTACACAATAGCCTCTTGTTTAGTTTTATTAATTTTGAGGACGGGTGGGACAAAGGGATCAGACTGGCGACTCCAGGGCCCAATCGCAAGCGTATACTAGGCCAGGCCGGGCCAACGGGTAGCTGCAAAAGAATGGTGGGCGGGACTTACGCTTCAGGGGCCCACTCCGCCCAGGCCGGCGCTCCCAGCCCGCCCAGGGGCGGAGCCTCTGCAGAGCCCCGCCCACGACCCCTCCTCCCTCGCCCCTCAGCTTCTGCGGCCCGCCAACGGGAGCCGGGCAAGCGCCCGGGGTGGGGGAGCGGAGGAAGAAAGGAGGGTGTCTCGCAGAGCTGTGACCTGGGTGGGAGCCTGCTGGTAATAGGAAGCAAGAGGGGAAGGAAAACGAAGGAGCACTGCACTTTCCTGCATTATTTTAAGCAGGCTTTGGTGGAAGGTGCTTTTCAGCATTTCTATTACTTGTTTTTCTTCCTCCAGCAGTGGGGCGGGGAGCTGCACTGCCTCTCCCACGCGACTATGCCGCGCAGTTGCCGCAGATTATTATTGTAGTCTTTTGCAAAACCCTTTCCTTCTTCCCAGCCAGTCACGGCGCAGACTCTCACGGCTACGGCAACCGAGTCGTGCCCCTCTAGTGGGAAGGCGAGAGCGAGGGTCCCCTGCTTTCGCCGGAGCTCCCGGACCCCGCGGTTCAATTGTTTGAAACTTCCCCGCCCCCCGGCCCCGCCTCTCTTCCGCGCTCCCCCCACTCCTCACTTCCAGGGTCCAGGCAGGCTCCCGCCCTTCTTTCCCCGCCCTCTACTCCGCCTTCCTCCCTAGTCCACCCCCCCCCGCCCTGCTCCGGGGCGGTCCTAGCCGCTCACCGCAAGAAGAAAAGCCACCCGTGCGTCCCCCTCCCCTACCTCCCATCCTTTGCCCAGGAGCTGCCTTGGCAGTCACGCCCCTTCCTTCCGAGGAGCTTTCTGGCTGCCTAAACTGGTAGACCCTCTGAATTACTCCTCCGTCTCCTCTCTCTTTCGCCTCCTCTTCTCTTAGTTCTCTCCGCCTCCCCCCCAACTACCACCACCTCCAGTCAGTCTCGCCTCCGACCATCCGCTGCTCCACCCTCTGGCCCGGTATCCTGCCTGTCCACTGCCACCAAGGAGAGCCCGGACGGAGCAGCGAGGAGGGGAGCAGCCGGGAGTTGGGGCTTCCCCCCTGCCCATCCCTGGCCGCTGGCCCGGGACCGAAGCCACTTGAGCGAGCAGAGAGTCGTCACCTTGTCTTCGTTGCCTTCAGGGGTAGGAGACGCGTGGTTACTTTTCGCGGGGAACTGGGGCAGGAATCCATGGTGGCATGAACTTGGTCGTGCCCTCGGCGTGAGTGAATCGATCTAGGCGCGTGTGGGAACGTCCGTGTGTTCTACTTTCTTTGCAGCTCGCCATTAGTTTTTTTGGATGTGCAGCAAGTTAAATCGGTTAGAGTGTGCGCTGCTTTCCCGTCCTACTTAGGTGAGGAGATGCTAGTGGGTACCACTACTAGTTGGTACTTTTACTTCCTTACCTCCTGGGGTTCTTGTGGGTCTCTAGGTAATTAATCACATGGAGGAGCTAAAGACCCGAGGGAAGCTGAAATCTACATTTAGCCCAGCATGCATGTCAGTGCTTATCTCAGATAACTAGATAGGTTTCTCCTAAGTGCTTAGGCTTGGGGTGGGGACTCACACTCCCTGAGGCGGGAGCAGGAGGGGTAGGACCGTGAATTCTTGAAGTTTTAAAGTCTGTGTAATCTAAAACACAAGGCTACTCTTTGAGATGTGTGGTGGTGTTTGTGGTGCCTGTGGTGGTGATAGTAATGGTGAGGAGAGAGTTGCCCCTATCTGCTTAGAAGATCCAAAGATGTTAGTAAATAGTTTTGGGGGATCAGGCAGGTGTCTTGAGGGTCCAAGCCTGGGCCACTGCACGTTGGTGCTTCGACAGTAAGATGGGCTTCATGGGTATGTGAAAATGAAGAGAAAGAAAAGTGGGAGGGAAAATAACAGTCTTCAATAGACTGTGAGCAGTTCCTGGTAAATTGCCACTAATAATAATATAATAATTTGCATAAAGGGACTAAATAGAATTAAATGAGCAAGGAAAGAGAAAGTTGGTGAGAAACAGCATTTTCAATCTCTAGTGTATGTTTTAGAACGAATTTTTCAACAACCTGGGATGTTTAGTTCAGTTATCCTCCCTCCCCGCCATGAAGAGTGGAAGTTGGGAGGCAGTTTAAAACTTTTATGAATATAACCCTCTTCTCCCATTGAGAGAGGAAGATAATTAGTCACCATAATCTTCAATGATGAAGGGCTAAGGGTATTTAAGTCTCCTTGAGCTACGCTTTGTGAAAAGTTCTTTCTCAGGCCAGCCTTTGTGAAGCCTTCTCAGTTAGACCTTTCAGCACCCTCATTTAGTAGCTAAGAATAGTTTGAAATGCCATTTTGAATGTGGTATACATTTTCATCCATCTCCCACCTATCTTCAATTGGACAAGTGCGTCAAGGTTGTAAGTGATGGTGTTCAAAGACTTATTACTGAGATGTCCTTAACCTATTGCTTATTTGGGAACACATTATTTACATACATTTAAAACTAACTTTGGTTGATTTTAATGAGGGAAAGGAAAGTAGGAAGGTAAAGAAGGAACGTTACAGGGTGACAATTTTAAAGGCTATCCTGTTTCAGATCAGCTGGGAGGGAAAAGCTGGCCTGACCAAACTACATTTTATAACTAGCCTGGGACATTTTAACAGCCAGGTGGTTGTAGAGTAGTTGCCTCTATTTACAGATGATAACTCAGGTTCCAACTATTCTGTATGGGTTTATCCGGCGTCATTGACAGACACTTTCTGGCACTACATCATACTTCATTTTAAATTACTTCTTTCCTTGGAAAAGTTTGTGACTTTGTAAAATTGAAAGTGCTTTTTCTACCTTCATGGTCTAGATGTGAAGTAAGCCTCTGACCACGATTGGATGTGGAGTCGCTTTTACATGAAATTTGCAGATCTGTTTACCTATTTAAAAGATTTTAGAAAGGGAATTTTAATAATTCATAGTCGATGCAGTTTTGGATTTGGAAATTAAAATCTCATTTCTGGTTTATGAATTTGGATTTATTAGACTAATTCCCAACTAGGACATTTGTAGAGTTGCTTTTTCTTTCTGAGGTTTTGTAAAGACCGCATCAGACTCTAGAATGCTTTAAGAATAACCTAATCAGAAGGCAGGGGGATGGATACTATGACCTTGAGGTCCCATTGAGTGCCAGAATTCTAAGTGGGTACATCTGCTTCTGTGCCTCTCCCAAGAGCCCTCTCCCAGGGCCTGCGCCTTCTTTAAAAGGGTGTCTTTGTAATTAAGCGGCCCTTCTTCCCCATCCCCCTTTCTTCTTTTGATCCAGCTTTTTAAGGCCTTTTTTTCCATTTGGAGACAAGAGGGGTTTCTCACACTTTCCTGTTCCCCTCTTAACGCTTCTTTTCCTTTACCCCAGAAAAGTCGCCTGAAGTTCTCAGGATGGTTAGAAGTTGTTTTGTTTTGTTTGGGGCGTGGGGGTGGAGTGGGGGAGTTGTTACCAATGAGGAGAAATAGAGGATATATTCCCTCTTGGGAAATGCTTGCGACCAGGTAGCCTCCTCCATGGAGACTGAGCATTTGGAATGCATGAGAACAGTCTATTCTTGGGGACTGTCTGGTAGAAATTGTCCTTTGCACCCATTAAGCCCAGCTTAAACACACTGAAAGGGGTAGGGAGAGGTGTGTGTGGTCGTAGTGGAGCCTTTTAGGATGGTAAATGGGTAAATGTTTCCAAATCTCCTATTACATCATCTCTTTCTCCCATGGATTCAGTAGGTTTAGTGATCTGCTTGACAAGTTAATTAGCTGGGGACTAAACCAATTTGTTTAGAATTGTGATCCATTGATTTCCTGTCCCCAGGAATTTTTGTTGGTGTTTTACTATGATGTGTTGTCTTTAGTCTTACTTACTTTTCCCTCCTTGCCGCCTTTTGTGGACTTTGGTCCAAAATCTAGGGTTCCACCCCCAAGTCAAAGGTTAGAATTTTGTCCCAGGAACTAAGGGGGTATTAAACAGGCTAGCCATACTACATTACTCTCCTCCATGGTGGGCTTCTGACCCCTTTTAACCCAGAGAAAGGAGGGAAGTCGCCCCTTCCACACACAACACACACAATCTGAACAAAAAAAAAAAAAGAAAAAGAAAAAGAAAAAGAAGTCATTTGCTTTATAAAAGAATCCACAACAGGTTTCTTTGTAAGTACTAGCTTTCCTAGTTAGTGCCTTTAAACTATGACTTGATATATAAAAATTCACTCTAACTGGGCCTTCTCGGAAGTATATTTATTGCATAAAGGAATACATAAGAATTTGTAATGATTATCACTTAAATTAAGTGAGGCCATTATTTGGCCTTTGAAATCTTTTTGTTATATGGAATGGAGTTAGTTAATTGTCTAAATCATCCTGGCTTGTAATAATGCTGGCCACGTTAGCTCCGGCCTACAACTGCTTGCAGAAGAAAGCTAGTATTACTTTTTGAAAATAAATCAGACTTTATAGATTTTGAACAATTCTAAGGATGAGACTATCCACCCCATATAGGTAAAATATTTTATTTCCAGTTACTGTGTTTTACTAACCCAGGGATCTAGAAAGTTATTTCTAGTAAATAATGGCTACTGATGCCACTTTTAACCTAAGAATCTGCAATAAGATTTCCTAGTGAGCCTACTGGTGAGAAGGACCTGGGCTCTAGGCCCAACCGTAACTCGGTTTACTACCTCTGTTAAGTTTTTTTTTTTTTTCCACTGTAAATTGTGGATTTGGACAGGGTGATTTTGAGAGCCAGTTCTCATAAGTTTATGGTTTTCTTTCTAAGCCTCAATATCGAGTATGAATGTGAATGATTGCTACTAGAATGAAGTGCAACCGTTGTTAGAAATTCAATCATCTAGTCATCATGTTAAAAAAAAAAAAAGATCCTGTAAGGATATATGAATATAGATGCATCATGTTTTATATTTTAACAACCCAACATTAAGAAGCTAAGACTCTATCCAAAACTTCAAGAATTCCATCATCCTAACAGATCACCTGCTTTCATTTTTTCTAGTTCCTTTCAAGTCCTGGTTCCTGTACTAACATGAATTTTAGAAAATTGGAGCCACAGATATATACAATGTTGCTTTTCAATAAGAGCCCACCTAAGACTTAGCTTTGTAAACCCATGTGGAGGAAAGAAGTCAGAATCTGATGGAGGACACATGAAGACTCCCATATATTTTGTTTCTCAAATGCCAGGAGAAGCTGATGGATATAATAAGTAATCCCTAAACACTCTGTGATTCGGGAATTGTTCATGTATCTAGCAAGGCTGTTAATTTAATTCCTTTGACCTCCTGTTATCTCTCCCCCATTCTTGTTAACAACAGCAACAACGGCAACAAAAACTAGGGTCCACTGTTTACCTTGTCTAAATCATTGGCAATGATTTTTAAATCACTGTATAGTGATATGCCATCAAGTGAGTACAAATTTGGGTGGACTATGAAATCTTCAGAATGAGAAAGGAGAAGCAGGACAGCACAGATATACTTGTTTTATAGCATGGAAAATAATACGTTTAAATTAGACTAAAAGATAGCAAAGAAACTAAGGATTTTAGACAGTTAAATAAAAGACAATACGTGCAGCAGCAGAATGGCCCACGCGTAATGGGTTCTTCATCTGAGGTCTTCACCATGTAGTGAAAGTTCAGTTTCATAGTTCTTTGATTTTCCTTTGATAACAAAGGTATGGTATACATGTGATCGCTAAGATTTGATGGATTCACCGGACGTGGTGGCTCACGCCTGTAATCCCAGCACTTTGGGAGGCAGTGGCGGGCAGATCACCTAAGGTCAGGAGTTTGAGACCAGCCTGTCCAACATGGTGAAACCCCCGACTCTGCTAAAAATACAGAATTACCTGGGTGTGGTGGCGCATGCCTGTAATCCCAGCTACTCGGGAAACTGAGGGACAAATTGCTTGAACCCGGGAGGCGGAGGTTGCAGTAAGCCAAGATCACGCCATTGCACTCTACCCTGGGCAACAAGAGCAAAAAAAAAAAAAAAAAAAAGATGGATTCATTCCTGGAAACCAGTGGCTCATCATAAATTACATTAAGTTTCTCTAACTGGAGTAGAAAGTGCGGTACGGGTTTTTAGTATTTAGAAAGTACCAAATGAGGAACAGGAACTTTTTTTTTTTTTTTTTTTTTTGGTAATATATGATCCTGGAGAAAATGCAAATGGATGTATTTGCCAATGTTTCCTAAGGCAGCTGTTGAAAATCTACTCTTTTAAGTCTGTGGGCTTGCCTTGACGTTTGTAAAGGCACTTTCACTCTTGCCCTAACTCTATGAAATATCATTAGCCTGTGTGACTTGAAGCCGGGATCTGGTTTTCTCTGCCCGGCCCTTCTCTGGCTTACCATGTGACCAAGGGTAAATGAATTAGCTGCTCTAAGCTTCAGTTACCCTTCTGGGAAGCAAGGATATTAATACCTCACAGAGGTGTTTCGGCATGCTTCATATTGGGCACATGCTTTGAGGTCATTGGATGAAAGGTGTTTGCATGATGGCAAAGCAGGCTTATTATAGGGTCTTGAGCAGGTGTTCCTTTTTAATGAGCTTTGCTCTCTCATAACATACAGTGCCCTTTGGTGCCCCATTGCCTTACTAACTGTAATTACCATTAACCCAACATTTGTATTATTGGCCCTCTCGGCTTTTTGAACAAAAAAAAATTCAACAGTTTTGTACTGTGTGGTAAGTTGAGGTACAAATAAGAGAACTCTAGTATCTTACAGGGTGGTGAAAAATAGCTTCAAAAAGAAACGTTAGTTGAAAAGGACTATAGAGATCAGTGACTTCTTCAAAGCTCCTCCAAAAGGTGAAAAAGAATAAAGCACACTTCTGTGTGTGTGCGCATGCGCGTTTTAAGGGAGAAAGTTTTCAGTAATATTTGCTTGTGACACATACTGATGATAGCCAGTAACTGAAACCCAGCCATTGTAGCGTTTTATACACAGCTGGTTTTTATTAATGATGGAATATTTATGCTTGCTGTACAATTCGTGGCTCATTTCCATGTGTATGTCAGAACTTAAATACCCCCAAAAGAAACATTAAGATAACATGAAATATAAATGTGGCCAAGCTAGAAAGGGTGGATTTGGTGGAGAGTCTCCCTTATTCTTATTGGTGTCACATCAGATCACAATAACTGTGCCGGCCCTCTACCAACCTTAGGCATTGATACAGATCTTTTTTTCCCCTTATATATACCCCATAGCAAACTTCACATTTCAGTCTTTTTGATGTGGACAAATGATCTGCTCTCCCCTTTATAATGCAGATAAAACTGATGTATGTGTTTTTTAAGAGCATATTTTCCCTGCACATGCTTCTCATTATCCGAGAGGCCTGGACTCAATCAGTAAAGGAGCAGAGAAACCACATAATTGAAAGGAGAATGACGGTGGTGCATACTTGGAATATTTGTGGGAAGGGGATTGCTGACATCAGAAAATGTAGTGGCCTGAGTGTTAACAGCATGGAAGAGAAATCAGCTTTCTGTGTTTCTGTGTTTTGAAAATTATTTTTAAGGGAATAAAAATATGGGCCAGGTTTGACATCCTTTTATGAAGTTGCCCTGGAAACTTTGATGAAGATTGTTAAAGAATAGCTCAATTAAAACCTTCCCCATTAGAAGCTAATTAGTACATCCCTTATTCATTTTGGTTGTTTTCAAGGGGCATGTATTTGCATTGAATTAGTGACATTTGTTCCATGTGATAGCAAACTAAGATAAAAATCACAGATGGGGAAAATTATTTAGATTGCCTGTTTTGAAGAAACCTAATTTCCTCTTTATTACATTTAGATTTTCAGTTCAGATTTTCGTTTTACTATGTTTATATACAATGATCACATTTTAGTGTGGTAGCCAGTTTTGCTTTCTGGATCATGGACTGTAAACCAAAGCTTATTTGAATTTCCCGTATGAATTAGAGAAATAGAACAAATGACAATAAACCATTTTATTAAGGTAAGATTCCATTTTTTTTTTCTTGTACAATTAGTTTCTCTTTGGTCTATGTGTGTGTGCCTGAGAGAGAGAGAGTGGGGGAGGCAGATTTTTTTTTAAAAGCAAACAATTTTTGAAGCTAAGAAAATTTTGATGACCCCCTTTACTCCCAGGAACATTCTATCTGCCTCAGGCTGCCAGTTGGGCTTTTGTTAGGGAAATATGATGAATTTTCTGACCTGGTGCTTTCTGTGACCAGGCTAAGCGGTTCTCCCCTGGAAGCCTGAAGGAGAGAGGTTATGGTGAGAACAGGAGTGCAAGATTTCTAGCAGGTTCTTTTTACTGTACTCCACCTTTTTTTTTTTTTTTTTTAAGGGGGTGAGTATTTGCTTCTGAGATTTTAGGGTCGTTTGCAGTAGAGTCCATGCTGTGTAGCTAAATCCAAAATATGGGCCTGTTGTGGCCCTCCTTTCCCCCATCACTTTAGGTGACGGTCATTCTGTACCTACGTTCTCTGACGCTGTGCCTACGGCGTAGGTGTATGCCTGCAGTAGTTTGTGCAAGTGAGAAAGTTAGCTGGGTTATATGATTTGTGGTTTAATCTCACTCTAGTCCTTCTTGGGAAGGCAGGGTTTAGATTCAGTTCTGCAATGGCACCACAGGCAAGGCAGGTTCCCTGTGCTTGCAAGGCAACAGCAGGAGGAGGAGGGGCTGCCTTCTGCCTTCAGAGAGTGACTCAGACCCTTCGGTATGAAGATATGAAATGCTGGCTCCTGTCCATGCACCTGCTGGATGCCACACCTGCAGTCAGCACCTGAGCCCCACTCAGACACAAAAACCAGACTGAAGGCAGATGGGGCTCCCTTGAAAAGGGGCACAGCAAAACAGGGAGCTCTCAATTATGTTAGTAGAGCCCCATTGGGAATTGGGTTTAGTCATCCCAGTGTTGATGTGGGGGAACAGATTACTTTCTTTTAGATGCAGCTCACTCACTTGCTCAAGATACTGTTGGAGTGCTTCAGGAGTTTGCTTTCCTAATGAATTTCTCTTGTGAACTGTCCTCTTAAAAACTGGAGAGGCAGTTCTGTGGAGGGTTATGTCTTAGAACCAAGGAAGTCACAAGACCTGGGTTCCAATGTTGGCCCTACCAATGGGCAGCAGTGAAATTCTGTTCCAATTAGTTATGATTAGCTATCTGTTCTGGACTTGAGCTTCCCTCTCCAGTTCTAAAATGGAATTAATCACATCTGCCTTTATTTCCCCACAGAGCTGCCGAGAAGGACAAATAAAATAGCAGAAGTGAAAGAGCTTTTGTTTCCTTAGAAGGAAGGCTGAGAAACTAAAGGTAACAATAACATTATTATTGTTGTTATTCCATGTCTTTCTTTGTTTTCTTCTCCTGCTGTGGCCTCTAGCAAAGTTTTGGGAAAGTTATTTACTCAGAATGCAACTATTAAGCACATTTTATGTACCAGTTAATGTTTTAGGTATTGGGATGGATACAGTGAAAAATCACACACCCAGCCCATGCCCTCTAAGATCTTACAGTCTAGCAACTTCCATTTCCATTTCTGGCTCAACCCGTAATGGTGATTGCTACCGGGGCACTCAGAAGCTTAAAAGGTGAGAGTTAACTTTTTTTTCTCTCCGCACTACAGCTGGGGATTTCTGTCCCTGGAGCTGAGTATTCCAAGGTCTAGATTGGAGATATATGGGAGGAAAGGCCATGGGGACAAATAAAGGAATTTCTTTCCCTCCCACATTTGCAAAGTACCTAACCCTTAAATGACCTTTTTTTTTTTTTCCCAGAAGTCCATGTTTAGTTTCATCCTGGGTTCTGTTCTGTTCCTAGTCAATATGGTCTAGTCCTCTCTTACGACCTTAGCTGTCATCCATATGCTAATGACTCCCAAAGATATATCTCAACCTATCTTTGATGTCAAGTTGGTTATCACATTCCATGTCTTCTACTCAGCTCATAGGTTTTTGGTGTTTTCCTCCTCTTGGAAGCTTTTTGAGGTAGCCCAGGGTTTTTTGCAGAGCGCTATGTGTTGCTGGAGCTATCGGCTCATACCTCTGTTCTCCTGTTGAGTTGGGCCTCCTCTGCCTGACTGGGAGCTCCTCAAGGACTGGGCTCTGTTTTATTTATTTATTTATTTATTTATTTATTATTTATTTATTGCCACCCTAGGGCTTACCTAGCACAATGTCTGGCTACAGTTAAGTGCTCAATAAAAGTTTATGGAAAATTTGCTGTGATAAGTGTCATCATAGAGAATTAATTTTCCATATTGAGCAGAGTTGAGGTCAGGAATAGATGGAGAGGGATTAGGGAAAAATCTTCAAAGAGAAGGTAGAAAGCAGAACTGCCTTATTTTGAGAGTTCTGGCTAAGAAGTCACGGAAAGAATGCCTGTTGTGTCCACTCTTGCTAAGCCAGGGGCATCTCTGACCTATTGCCTCCCCTGCTTTAGGACTGGATGGCTTTTATGGTCAGGTCTGCAAAATAAACCTCTGTCTATAATACATTGACCATTTAAGACAGGTGTCACTTAGTCATATAATACTAAACAGGGCTGACCTTAAATGTGCCACCTTAACTGAGGCTGAAAATAGAGCTACACTCACAGGCTCATTGATCATGCCTGCTTAGTTCTATAAAGCAAAATGTCCCTTAAGATATATTGAAGATTGGGATTTAAAAACTGACAAATTCAATTCTCAGAATGTAAGCAGGTTGGGTCACAAGAACTGAATGTCTTCAAGCTGACTGTCAGATCTTTCCAAGGGCAAAAATGAAAGATGATATAAGCTATTACAGGCCATGAACCTGTTCTCACCCACCTGATGCTTTTACTAATTAGCTTCTTGGCTGGGTGGCAATTTGGGGCAAGTGCATGCAAGCTGGATTCACAGGGGAGCCCACGTTCCACTCTGCCATTTCGCAAGCCACTGGGATACTACACTGCTTCTCTTGGCTTCTTTCCCTCCCAGGAGCCCTGCTCTGCCCTGGTGGAAAAATGAGAGCAGGATAATTTTTCATTAAATGAGGGAGGGATTTCATGGGACTCTGGTGTTTTGCTAATTTTATTTTTTAGTGGGTTGTCTAAAAACATTTATGCTTCTTGACCCATCAGTTTCACTTCTAGGATTCTATCATGAAGAAACAACCTACAGTATTGAAAAAGGTTCAATCACAAAGTGTTTTTGTAACATTATTTAGACTAGCATAAAATTGGAAGCAACTTACATGTCTTAATAATTGAAGAATGGGTAAGTGAATGCTGATACACTTGTTTAATGCACTATTATGCAGCCATTACGATGTTATGAAGTTATGCCACAACATGGAAAAAGTATTTATGATGAGGTAAAATGCAGGATCCAAAATTACATCTTATTAATAATTCATTGCTTTGTAAAAACACAAATACACATAGGAACGCTAAAGGAAATATAATGTTAACAATGCTTAAGTTGAGGTGCTGGGATTATAAGTGATTTTTTCTTTATTAAAAATATGTGCATGCTGTGCTTATGTTACTTGTAAAATAAAATATAAGTAGACATGAAAAATGGGCGGTCTGGCATTGGAGGTTAGAGATTGGTGAAGCAGGCAGCTTCTAGGTATATTCTTAAACTTTTCTCATTTTAGGCTCCATCTAATTACAGGGACCCTTTATACTTTTCCTGAGATAATAAAGAAGGGGATGTGAAGACATAGTCTACTCCTCTTTGGGAATGGATGTGTTTGCTGGGGGATAGAGGGAGATGGCAACAGGATTCTCCTTGCTACACAGTATGTCACTGCTCACATCCACTTCAGGGTTGATCACTTTTGTTGCCTATAAACATGTTCAAGGTAATTGCTTCAGAACAAGGCAAAGTCAAACTGGGACCAAAAACGACCAAGACCTTGAGTTACCGTCCCAGAAACGGATCTCTCACACTGATCCTCAGTAAGATTTGGAAATGCCAAGGCCTTGCTGTGGTTCTTAAAATAATTTTTCAACCTAATCTAATAGGGTGGTGCAAAAATAATTGCGGTATTTGCAATAGAGTGTATTAAGTCGTCCTTGCATTGCTATAAATACCTGAGACAGGGTAATTTATAAAGAAAAGAGTTTTAATTGTCTCACAGTTCGGCAGGCTTTATGGGAAGCATGGTGCGAACATCTACTTCGCTTTGGGATGGGGGCCTCAGGAAGCTTGCAATCATGCCAGAAGGCGATGGGGGAGCAGGCACATCACATGGCAAAAGCGAGAGACAACGGGGGAAGATGCCACACAGTTTTAAACAACCAAATCTCATGAGAACTCACTGTCAGAACAGCACCAAGAAGATCTGCCCCCATGATCCAATCACCTCCCACCAAACCTCACAATTCAACATGAGATTTGGGCAAGGACATACCTCCAAACTATATCGTAGAGGTAGAGATAAGAACAAAGAAGAGTCAGGGCTGACTCTTCTCTTAAGCCTTTTCTTGAACTAATGCTAGAATTAAGAGCCAATGCCAAGCTGGTATGATATTGAACAGACCTGAAATAGGGGGCCTGGAGACATCAATCCGTGGAGGTTCATGTTGCTGTTCAATCCACCTCACATCTTAGCCTAAAAAGTGAATTTGCAAAGCCTTTCTATAGTAGTACTTCTAGCTGAACACTTCCCCCTTACCTCCTTGAATTTTCCTTCCTTCCATTAACATTTTACTTCCAATGGAACTGGAAAATCAGTGGTAGCATTAACGCAGGTTTATAGTCTTTTAAAACCAGGGTCAATTCTATGTAATAAGTAGTTATTAAGCATCTTCTTTGTACAGGCAAATAATGCTAGATAATATGTTGTAGTGGAAGGGTTCTTGCCCTAGGCATTATAAAAACTTTCATTTTGGTCCTGGCTCTCTCTTACCCTTTGAGGCCCTGGCGTCTTCATCTATGCAAGAAGAGGGTGGGACCACTGGGTGGTCTCCCAAGAGCCTTTCCAGTTCTGAGTTTCAATGATCTAAGGACCCCTGTGTAGTATAGTAGACTGAGTTGCAAATAAAGGTTCTTTTTTTTTTTTTTAAGTTTCTTTAAAAAAAAAAAAAAACCTTCATAAAATTGCTGTACATTTCTAAAAAAAAGAGGCTACTTTGAAATAACAGTGACAGTGATAGCTTACTTTTATTGAGGCCTTATTATGTGCCAGTCTCCATGCTTAGCACTCTACATGGATTAATTCCCGTAATCTTTATAACAACCCTGTGAAGTATGAGCACCATTATCCCTATTTTGCAGATGATGCAATTGAGACTTGGGAGATCAGGAGACATGTACAAGGTCTGTTAGTAAACCATACATCCAGGATTTAAACTTGGGCAGTGTGACTCTAGGCCCAGACTCTGTGCCACGGTGTTTATGATGCCTACCCGTTACCTGTTGAAAGTTTAGAGATAACCTGCAAAAGGACCATTGTTTTTCACATCCCAAATGAAGTGAATTGGTATCTTAGGTTGCAAGAGTGTTGGGACAGGTATTCTCTAGGGTACTTTGGCTACAATATGGACCAACCTGAGAGAACGTAAGAATTTACTGGGGCCTCTCGCTTTTTGTGAGAGGTTGTGTGTATGTGTGTGTGTTTGCACAAATACATACACATAGGTACAGGGAAAACTTTGAACTGGCCCAGATAAGGGAGTCAAATTGGATGAAACAAGTTGACCAAGATTTAGCAGAGAAACAGCTTTCTTAGACTTAGATTCTTTATCCTGGTTGGGTAGAATGAGAGGTAGGGGCAGAATGCGGGAGGGTATAGAAGAGGAGATAGAAAGAAGATCTTATAGGCATATTGCAAAATTTATTTGAAGGGTGGGAATTTGGTCTGTCCTGACCACCTTGTAATGTGGATTTTCTGGGACTTGTCTTGGGAAACATCTAGGCCTTCATTAATATGTTTTGGCTCAACCTCACAGGTGTATTGAGAGAGGCCAATGACTGCAAATGGAGTAAGAATTTAGCTTGGCCTTGCTTCCCTGTTGTTGTTATAGAACAGTTGATTATGTAGATTCAAATTGCATTTTTAAAGACAGAACCACAATTATTCTTTTTTTTCCTATCAAATATTCTCAGAGACAGTCTGTGTGCCCAGGAGAAACAAAGTTATTTTATTGATTGAAGATGATGTCAGACCCCTGGCAGTGGCATGATTAAAGCTACAGGGAGATTAAAGGTTACAGAGTTCATACTATTTTAGTTCTTGTGCATGAAACAAGGAGCCTTTTCCTTTCCTTTCTCAAATACATGGAGTAGTGTTTTCCTCATTATGTGACTCTTGACATGTAGATGAACATAAGTTCTTCAAGAAGAAAATAGTAAAATGGAGAGGACTCTGCAAAGCTTTTTCCTTAGGCTGATTTCTTTTTCTGTTTTAAACAGAGACAAAGATGGCACGAGGGGGGTGAGGGTAGGGGAACGATCTGTGTCCAGTTAACATAAAGTGATTTGGGTTTTGAAAAGGATATGGAGGGGCCGAGTGTGATGACTCATGCCTGTAATCCCAACACTTTGAGAGACCGAGGCAGGCAGATCACCTGAGGTCAGGAGTTCAAGACCAGCCTGGCCATCATGGCGAAACCCCGACTCTACTAAAAATATGAAAATCAGCCAGGCATGGTGACACATAGCTGTAATCCTGGCTACATGGGAGGCTGAGGCAGGAGAATAACTTGAACCCGGGAGGCAGAGGTTACAAGGAGCCTAGATCCTGCCATTGTACTCCAGCCTGGGTGACATAGCAAGACTCCATCTCAAAAATAGATTAAATAAATAAATAAATAAATAAATAAATAAGAAAAGGATACAGAGGACAAAATTGAGAGAAGAAAGACCTTGCACGAGTAAAGTTTTCTCAGTGAAGAGCTGAGTATCAGGAGAAAATCAGTAATATCAGCCTGAAGAATCTAAATCGTACTGGAAAATAATCATATGGTAGTTTCTCTCCAGGGACTCAAGTTTAAAAGCCTTGGGCGGTTTTCTGGTGTTTCAGTTGAAAAAGAAAAAAAAAAAAACGGATGAATGTTTTGTTCAGAATTGGACAATAGAAGCCAGTGGTTATGTACCATAGCTCTGTTAAAAGTCCAGCTTTGATTCCAATTAGAAGTTGTTCCTCTGCTTCAAAATTAGGGGAGACACCCTAAAATAATTACCTTGCAGATTTGAGATGATTTTGCTTTTGATCATGATTATATGTTGTGCCAAAACAAGATGGAAAGACACATTTCTGTGTTTGTTCACTGTATGTCTGTTCACTTTATTTTTGGCAACATTGCAAGGAAATAATGTTAAATTAATCACTTTGTGGTTTTGTGGATTTTTTAAAAACTTGAATGTTTTGAACATGCTCTCAAAATACAGAGATGTTTGTGTACTTCTTTTGTATTGCTTTCCTCCTCTCATGGAGTGGATTAAGCCTTTCCTTTAAGTGATATGAATGAATCATAGATAGGCCAGGACAGAAGATAGGAATGTGGTTCATGTGCATCTCACTTAAACTCCTGAGTCTTAGAATCATTTTGATTAGGCTGACAAGGCTTTGCAGAGAGTCCAAGCAGAAATTAGACGTAAGGACTATCTCAAATCCAGGTCTATTATGCATTTGCATCTAGTCTATATAATGTAAGTCTGTGAGTTTTTTTTTTTTTTTTGCTGAGACACCGGGGCAATGGAAGTGCCAAGAAAGCAAGTGGAGGCATCTTCTGCTTGGAGAAGGGTTGCACTCTGTGTTGGGAAGGGCAGTCTACTTTCCTACTCCAAGAATGGATGGACCGTTGATTAGATGATCAGAGTGTAAGCTCCATGAGGGCAGGGATTATATTTTATGTGTCTTTGTAGCCCTTATTGTGTCTAGCATGAGGCTGACACATGTGTGGAATAGTCGATAAATACTTAATAAATACTTAATGACTTGGTTGAAAAGAAGTTGCCCACCTCCCGCCCCACCTATCTGAGCTTGAGGCACTCAAATTGGGAGCCTCACTGAGTGTTCTTTTTTTGACCAAAAACCTACCTTATGATGACTGCACTCCCTTCTGGGATGTGGGACAGTGAGCCTCACTAACCTCCCCTGCTACTAATAGCAGTTTAAAGGTTGCACCCTAAAGGCGACAGTGGTTTTGGCTTTTGTCATCATCCACCCTTCCAACTTGGAATGGAAGTGGTAGCTTTCTAGGGCTGTGAGGTCAGAACAGAGCAAGCCTTTCTAGTCTCAGACCTGAACATTTCCATCACTGGAGACCGGCCTGGCTTTCCGGACACAGCTGCTGGACACTGAGGTTTCTTTTCTGCCCTAGTGGAGATGGACTCTGCTACTCATTTAAAAGCCAAGCACCATAGGAGGACAAGTCATTCTCTTGGAAGAACTGGTTTGGTTAACTGCTGGCCATTGGTGGCAAAATAGAAACGACGTTTTTATTTCTCCCTCCCTTCCCCTCCTGAACATTTCAGAGTGACCAGTGGTTGGACTCTTGGCGGCGCTTACCCTGAACCTGAGTGTTAGGGGAGAGGGAATCTGCCGTTGCGGTTTCTGGAGCTGCTCATAAGCAAGAATTCCCTATCCTGATCAAGGCTTTAAGCCTAAAAGAAAGCAGAAATAGGTATGGAATATTTCTGTGTGTGTGTGTGTGTGTGTGTGTGTGTGCGCGCGCGCGTGCGCGTGTGCATGTGTGTATGCATGTGTGACTGTGTGCATGCAGGGTGGGGTGGATGTGACGTGGGAGGGGGTGGTATACTTTTCAGGGTCCAGGGCAGCTCAGTGTCTGCATTTCCCTGCCTTGCAGGGAGCGTATGTAAGTCATTTTTGCTTTAACACCATACATGTTCCTGTTTCCATTTTTTGAGCAAGGAAAAGTAATTTGGTAGTCATCTCTCTAGTTTTGGGCACCAAAAAAGATTTATATATTATGCTTGTCAACCTATCAGAATATCCCAATTTGACAGTTCAAGTACAGGAGTCCTGGAGGCACATTGGGAGGAATGGAAAAGGGACTGGTTGCTTACCCCACTGGTGTGCACTTCCCAAGAGAATATGATGAAGGGGACTTTCGAGGGTCCCTTCGTGTTGTCAGACTGCCCAGCACAACAGTTGGAAGCCAGGTAGCAGTAACCAACAAGAAGTGAAGAGAGAAGATGAACTTTCTTCATATACTATATATACATTCTGGGTCACTCTGTCTCTGCATGACCAAAGGAAGGGGGTTCATGTTTCCAGAGAGATTGCAGGCCACTTAATATCATAGAAATAAGAGCCTGGGAGCCAGGGATCCAGAGTTGCCATCTAGAAACCTGATGCGGGTTAAATTGACCTTTATTGTGACTTTTTGTGTGACATTATCTTCATTCTCCACCAATTACTAAAGATCCTTAAAGTGAGAGTTTCATTATTGAACGTTATTATTTAATTCCAATACTTAACATGACAGATTCTGTCCAAAGAATTTTTGAATCTCTAATGAATTAGTGGATACTGTACAGTGCTGAGAGAGAGAAGTCATCTACCAGTCATTTTTCAGTTGAGAAAACAGACGTCAAGAAAAGAGGAATCAGTTGTATACCCTGTAAACCAATAGTATGATTAGAATTTGAATATTAAATTGTGTTACTAAAGTTATCAGTTTCAGTCAACCCATATTACCTGTTTAGAAGAATTGGTGGTGAGGGAGGGGATATGCTAATCATACACCCTTTCCAGAAGGATGGTCTTTATATTTTTCAATTTCTAAATTTTGTCAGAGGCACACTTCAAATAAAAGAGGCTTCCCCTTTAAGCTTCTCCTACCCAATAACAACAACAACAAATCTCGATGACTATTTCGGGAGGGCTGAAAGGCAACTTTGTCAGTAATAAGTATTCCAAGTCCTTCTCTTATTAAGCCAAGCAGCATCCAAAATGGACACTACAAAAATGATTTTTTAAAAAGATGTTTCAGAGCCTTATGAGATCAGAGAAAAAGATTTGCATCGAGGCAGGGATCATTACTATCTGGTGCAAGCCAAGCTCTCTTCACCTTTTATTTATTTGAGTCTTTATTTTGCATTTTGTAGCTCGCTTCATATGCTGAGCTGCTTTACAAATCCTGTTATGGGGTAATTTTCCCCACTGTCCTGCCCCCACCTCCACAGTAATAAGATTTGGGTTTTTACCTTAAATAGAATACAGAGAGATGAAGCCTGTGAATATGGACCTTGAAAAGTTACCCGCTTTAATTACCCTACTTGACTGTTCCAGGTTTCTCAAGCATTCTTAGGAGTTAAGTCCAGATTGAATATTTAGCTCATGCTAAAAGTGAAAGAGGAAGCCTAGAGCTCTTATGCCTCCACTTTCCTCATCATATCAGTGCTAGGGCCTGGAATCCCCAAAAATCTATTAATTTTAGGTTAAATTCTCTACTTTGTTTCTGCAATAGAATCCTCACCCTCCAATATCCATTTTCATTCCCTTTAGAGGACTAATTTATCCATCAACTGGGTGTTAAGCTTCCTGTTTCCCCTTCCCAGGTCAAGGGCAGCCCAGGTGCCCAATTTCTCTCTCTCTTCACAAGGCACCACCAGCAATAGAGATGAGAAATTCTGAAGAACAGCCAAGTGGAGGGACCACAGTATTGCAGCGTTTGCTACAAGAGCAGCTTCGCTATGGCAATCCTAGTGAGAATCGCAGCCTACTTGCCATACACCAGCAAGCCACAGGGAATGGCCCTCCTTTCCCCACTGGCAGTGGGAACCTGGGCCCTCAGAGTGATGTGTTGAGTCCCCAAGACCACCACCAACAGCTTGTGGCTCATGCTGCTCGACAAGAACCCCAGGGGCAGGAAATCCAGTCAGAAAACATCATCATGGAGAAGCAACTGTCTCCTAGAATGCAGAATAATGAAGAACTCCCGACTTACGAAGAAGCGAAGGTTCAGTCCCAGTACTTTCGGGGCCAACAGCATGCCAGTGTTGGAGCTGCCTTCTATGTCACTGGAGTCACCAACCAGAAGATGAGGACCGAGGGACGCCCATCAGTTCAGCGGCTCAATCCTGGAAAGATGCACCAAGATGAAGGACTCAGAGACCTTAAGCAAGGGCATGTCCGTTCCTTGAGTGAACGACTAATGCAGATGTCACTGGCCACCAGTGGAGTTAAGGCCCATCCACCTGTTACCAGTGCTCCCCTCTCCCCACCACAACCCAATGACCTGTACAAGAATCCCACAAGTTCCAGTGAATTCTACAAGGCCCAAGGGCCACTTCCTAACCAGCATAGCCTGAAGGGCATGGAACACCGAGGCCCCCCACCAGAGTATCCCTTCAAGGGCATGCCACCCCAATCTGTAGTGTGCAAGCCCCAAGAGCCAGGGCACTTCTATAGTGAGCATCGCCTGAACCAGCCAGGGAGAACAGAGGGGCAACTGATGAGGTATCAGCATCCCCCTGAGTATGGAGCAGCCAGGTAAGAGAGTTCTCTTTCTGTCATTTCCTGACCTCATCCCCAACCAGCTTCTGCTGTGTGTTGGGAATCTTAGGGAGGGAATGGGCAGCTGTTTGGTATAACAAACTCTGCAATGCATGACAGGCTTCTGGCTTAGAGAATTGCCTGCCAACCTGAATTTGTAGCCTCTGTAGCCATGATTAGCACTGTATTAACAATCCCTTAGCTTTGTAGGTTGAGCGTGGCCTCAATGGCCTAGTGGATGAACAGGAGCAAAAGTCTTGATTTCAGCGGCTATTCGCTGTCCTGTCTCCTAGGATGTTGAAGAAGGGGTCTGTGTTTCTCATAAACCCTCCTTGAGAAGTAGAAGCAAATTACCTTGCACTTTAATTAGTCTGGAACATCCTATCACTTGCACATATTCCCCTCCATGAAGTTCTCATCATTTATTTTTGCAAACAAATCTGTGTATTTCTTGTCAGTTAGCATTTTTCCATAGAATTACCATTATTCTTTTGGACACTAAACAAATACCCAGATGTTATGGTGGGGGAGCTATGTATGTATGTAGGTTCAGAATGTTACTTGCCTTATGCTTGCAGTTTATGAAATCTGGACTGTTGTATCTTTTTTTGGTAGAAAATTTATTAGTTGCCTGTCACATTTTTAAACCTTTGAGTTAAATTCCCATCACATCATATAGAAATTGTAGTCAGATGCTAAAATACAGAAGGAAAAATAGTACCATTTCTGTCTTATATACTTAGTTGTTCCTATATATACTTCTTAATTATTCAGAGGTCCTTTGTCCCACTGCTATATTCACTAGATCTTATGATTCTATGATTCTGTTCATTGTTCCTGTTGTTAGTATTTGGGCCATGTCTCTGATCAGTAGTATTTCAACATATAGGGCAGGAGAAAAGGTTTAAACTGTGGGCACCAATGGTGGCATTTAAGTGTGGCATCCTGCCCCATGACCGTGAGTAATGATGGGTGGCCATCAGGTGTGAAGTGCTTGGTCCTAGGCTGGCCTTCATCTATATGCAGCTCACAGACTAGGTCTGTGATGTCCTTTGATGTCTACCTCTTTGTCTCCTGTACCCTACTTGCTTATTTTGGAAAAAACCTTCTGGCTTGAAGTTCATTGAGTGACTCAGGAGAGAAGGCAGTCATGGGGTGGAGTAGGGTGAAAGTAAGAGAAGGCACCTAGCATTTCCTGGTATTTCTTTGTTTTGCCCTCCAGGTCCTGTTTTTTTTAGCCAGAGGCAGTTCGCTTTGGGCTCCACCCCTAACATTGCCAGTTTAGGATTTTTTTTTCCCTCTTAACCCAGGTTGATTTCCTAACCCTTCAACCTCCTCTGTGCAGCTTTCAAAGCGCAGGAGCCTATGTTCTGATAAGTGTCTTGGAACAGGAAATGGGGTAACCGACAGGGCCACTCAGGTTTAAAAGAGATCAGGAACCAGATTCCCATCTGACCAATGAAACGGAAGACCCGGGGAAAGGTTGATCTGTTCAAGACTGCTTCACTTAGTGGAAACCCATTCAAGCCAGCAAAATATCAATGAAGCTGGGGGTTTCTGTTTTACTTTTCCCGTCAGTATGGAAGAGTCTGTTGATGGGCTGACGTCTGTTGCCTTGTGGGAGGGGAGTGTGTTGGCTGGGGTGTGGAGCAGAAGCCACAGCCCCACTCAGCACACAGCCCGCCTTCCTAGGAAAGCTATTTTCAGAACTCATTCACCAGTATTGTTTGTGATCTGAAATGACTCCCACAGTGTTTGAAGCTAGATGGAAAAGCCCTTTGATCTCCCTAAATAAATAATAGGGAGCCCAAAGAGGGTTTTTTTTTTTCTTTTTTTTCTTTTTTCCCATCCTGATTAAACCACCGGAGAAATTTAGCTGCATGTATTTTACAGGAAGATACATATTTTTTTATCCTCCCACCTAAGTTATCTGTGGATTTCTCTTTCTTTCTGTCCTCAAAAGCAACAGAGCCCATGCTGATCTACCCTTGTTGAGCAACATTTTAATACACAGTTTTGCTGTAACAAGTTTTTCTCTATGGGAGAGCAGCAGAGTGCTTGATAATGCTTGATGAATAAGCAAACCTAAAATGGCCCTAGTGGGAGGATGCTCTATATGAAATTTGGGTCTGCATCAGGCAAATTCTGGCTGTAAAATTGTTGCAGGGCCCTGCGTGAGGGAGTGGCACCTATTGACATATTACTGGCAAAAGGAGGTAGTTGAACTGCTTTCCAGAAGTGTACTGCTTTAAGGTGGTGACACATTTTCCCTCCTCCATTTCCTTTAACCAACTAGCTATACAGTTTTTGAGTACCTTTCCAAGTAACTGCTGCTAGCAGCAGCCAATTAGAAGACTACATTCTGAGCCCTTAATCCACAAATTACAGATCAGGATGCAAAGCAAGCTTTTTGAACAAATTGCTGTTAAGAAAACATTTGTTTGCTTTTAGAGATGCAGTGAACTGCTGGAGATTTGCTGTTAAAATGAACAAAATTATAAACAATCCTTTTATTACTTCATCTTTCTTATGTCTTCCTCTCCCCACTTAAAAAATAAATACCTTGAATGCCCAGAACTCCAGATGAGAAACAAGGCCAAGCCATCTGAAGAATTTTAAAATTTCAGAGTCTTTGTCTTTCTAAGTGCCGAACCTTTTCTGCATCCTGGGTTTATATATTTATCAACTGCTTTTAAAAATTAAATCATTTCTGTTTATAAAGCAGCCACCTCCTTTCAATTGTTGAAATCATGCCCAGATCCGAGGTTTCTTGAAATCCTTGTTTAGTGGAATCTAAGGGTGACCTAACTCTGTAGTTCAGAGCAGAGCTGGTTGTGCAAGAGAAACCATCAGGAATTTGCAGCCTGCTCCAGGATTCACAGATTCACCGATTCACCATTGCAGAGCCTGGGAAAGGCAGTTTCTGTGGTGAGGATCAGTCGAGTTCCAGGCTATTGGGTGGCACCTGCTCTGGTGAGAGTGTGTGTGCAGGATTGCACATGTGTGTGCCAGGAGTGTGGAGTGTGTGTGCATGCACATGTGTGCATGTGTGTGTGGCTGCAGAGGGTGACGACTCCCAGTCATCGATGTGGCAGGGTGGAAGGTGCTATGTCAGCTGGGTGGAGTGGCTTTTACTTTCCCTTTGTGTCCTTACTACTGTCTCTGGGAGGAGTGTACCCCCTACCCCACCCCATTCCCCCAACTTTGGGGAGGATCCTGATTTTAGTCACTGGCCTTTGTCCTGCATGTATGCTATGTCCCCTTTTCTGCAGAGCCCCAGTTGCCCAGGTAGCCTTAGGAAGGAGCAGGATGAAGGGAGGGAAGTGGCGGGAGGCAGGTCAGGGCTTGCATGGAATCATGTGATTCTGTTGTCTGCAGGCGGCTTGTTGTTCCTGGTTAACGTGTCAGTGGGGAGTGATTCAGGCTGCTGTGTGCTGAAGGACCTGGAGAGTGTGCTGCTCATGTGGCTGCCACCTTTATTATTACTGTCATTAATCTTACTGTTATTATTTAATTTGGGGTATATTTTGGCTTCCTCTGACATCCCTCCCCCACCTCTCCGCCCAACACACACACACACTCTGCCTTACCCCCTGTCATTCCTTAATCCTTTTTTCTCAGGGGGAGCTTCACCCCAGTGTTCATTCCATCCTGCTTTTCCCTGGTGAGTGGATGCTGAAGCCCAGATTGAGTTCTTCACTGAAGGGCTTTCTCTCCCTTTGCCACTGCCCAAGCCGTTGCTTGTTTGCAAACCAGCCAGTGACGGCCTGCCTTGGTTTTCCCAACATCACAATGCACTGAGATCTGCTTCCTTTTCCAGTCTGGGGAACTGAGGGGCAGCTGCCTTGTCTCTGTTTATCTTCATCCTCAGCTTATCTGACCCCAGAGACCTCCTTCTGCAGACCTCATGGTCTCCTCCTTCCCAAGGTCCCTGGAAGGCCATGTGCTGTCGTCCAGGGAGTGGAGGGGCCTTTCAGTCTCCAGGCAGGAGGGAGGCCAGTGGCCGAGTTTGTTTGAGAGAGAGGTCTGGGTTGCTTGATGAGGCCCAGGGGAGCTGTGGAGAGAAAGCCCAATTCAGAACTGGGCGTTCAGTCTTTAAAAGAGAATACCTTCCAGGCCTTGGACTTGCAAATTCTGGGAACAAAAACGAAGGTTAATATAGTGATTTTTTTTTCCCTTAAAATTTGAGAGCTGCATTGGAGAACATGAAACGTAAGCCCCTCTTTTCTGCCCACAAAGCAGAAAAGAGGCACACAAGCCCCAACAAATCTCAGGACATTATATTTTAACTCTGTAGACATGTAGAAATTATAATAGCTCTCATTCAAAGAGAGAAAAGAGCACATAGTCTTTTACCTGTGAGGAAACTGAAGATCCATAGACTGGAAAATAGGAACTCTTCACCACGTAAATGTATAAATAACTCCCAGGCTTTTGATTGAATGAGTGCTTTGAGCTCTGGGGAAAAATATTATGTATGGCAGCAACTTTCCAATTGTACTCATGAGTACCATGCCAATTCTTCTTTGCCCAAAGAGTTCGCATGCCCTGTTCAATATTCAGCAATTATTTATAATGACAGATGTATGTGATTGGAAGAATGTGGGTACACCAGAGGCATAGATGGGGCTGAGCGACAGAATCCAGGGTTTGAACAGGTTTGAGGACTCTTGGGAAGATCTAGGTTATTGGGTATCCATGAGAAAGTGTTTGGAATGATTTTATAGCTATACAAAGCCCTTATAGTGAAGATCCCTTGTAAACATGGATAAATGAACAGTAATGGTAAATGGAGTGTGTGTGTGTGAGGAATGTGCTTTAGCATCTGGAATGCCAGTTAAAAGTTAATTGCTCCTGGTTATTTGTCCCAGTTCCACCATGAATTTTATGCAATTTATTGCAAAGATTAAATGGATATCCTTTAAGTAACAAGCTAACAAGATCAGCTTATCTCACTGGGAGGTAGAGAAGTGACTCTTTGTAATTCCTATTGCGCCAAAAATGAGAAGACCTCAGTATTTTTGCAATTTATTTGTGATCTCAAGAATAAAACGGGCTCATGCAGATTAAGTAACTTGCGCAAAGTTACACAGCTCGTGAGCAGCAGAAGAGGTCTCCAGACTCCCTCTGTTGGGATCCAGATCCCATGCACTTAGCCATCTGTCTTCCCTGGATTGAGAAATACCAACGGTAGAACAAGCGTCCACAGGACATGGGAGCATATGAGGTTAATTGGGCATGAGCTAGGGGATGAACAAGCTTTTTGTCTTCAGTGCACACTGACAGATATTATTCCTGGTAGTGGTGACAGTGGAAGTGATCCATCCACATACTCTTAATTGTTTCCCTTAATGGCTAATAGTCATTAGGTAGGAATTGTTTATACCTAGATGTTAGCATTTTGTACCTGGTAATTGGGTACAAAAATGGGAGAGCCACATTAAATAATGTGCCAAAGGTCTCTTTCTGGAACTTTCTATGACCAATAGGCTGGAAATCTGAATATCAGTACACAGAAATCAATATATTATGGTAGTAGAAAAAGCCAGAAAATGGGAATTGGGAAAGAAGGATTCTACCCTGGCACTACCACTCTAATATTTGGCAGATCATTTCCCCTTTCTGGACCTCATTCCCCATCTGTCCAGTGATGGGGTTGAACTAAATAATTTTCTTATAAGGCCTTTCCAGTTCTTACATTTTGTGATTCATTACACCAAAAATAGTATGTTAGCATTGCTTGTAACCCTCTTCAAGTCTTTTTATGGTTACTGCTAATGGGAATCATTAAATCATTAACAACTGGAAGCAACAATAATTATTTAGTGTCTGTAATATAAGTATCTACCAATCCTTGAATATTTTTTTTTGTTTTGTTTTGCCTTTTTTTTTTTTTTTTTTTTTTTTTGGTGAATGTATGAATTACTAAAGGGAGGTGCAGATAGCAAGATGAGGGGTGGTTTCTATGGCTGTTCGTTGTTTCCTTCCTGGCAAATGGAACATAGTTTCTTAACTAGGATCTTTATGTGTGCTGTACCACATGTATAATGTCAGAAAAGGTTTAACTTAAAATAATGAGATGAAAATTACCTTGTAGAAGAATGGTTTGAAATGTTTAGACTTGAGCAAATGGGTATACAAGTGTGTATCACTATGATTTTCACAAAGTGACCATGGAGGTTGTCTGGCTCTGACCCTCATGGGATCACACCTCTGTTTGTCAGGCAGAGTCACAGAAGGTCAGGCTGGAAAAGGGCTGTAGTCTTTGCAGAGATAGAGCAGGCAGGGTTAGACTTCCCCATAGTCAGACCCTGCCTGCTCTTCGTTTTGCAGGTGTCCTGGGGGCATCAGAAGCCTCCTCATCTCACTTTTGTGAGCCCTTCTCCCCCAGTGCCTTGGGAGAGAAATTAACCCGCACCTGCCCTTCATGTTTTACAGGCAAGCGCAGGACATCTCATTGCCATTGTCAACCAGGAGCTCTCAGCCTCACAGCCCTACTTCTTCTCTGACCTCTGGGGGGTCCTTGCCCTTGCTACAATCTCCAGCATCCACTAGATTGTCTCCTGCCCGACACCCCTTGGTCCCAAACCAGGGAGACCATTCAGCTCACCTGCCTAGGCCGCAGCAGCATTTCCTTCCTAATCAGGCTCACCAGGGGGATCACTATCGTCTCTCCCAACCTGGCCTGAGTCAGCAGCAGCAGCAACAGCAGCAGCAGCACCATCATCATCATCACCACCAACAGCAGCAGCAGCAGCCACAGCAGCAGCCAGGAGAGGCCTATTCAGCTATGCCTCGGGCTCAGCCATCCTCTGCTTCTTATCAGCCAGTGCCAGCAGACCCTTTTGCCATTGTTTCCAGAGCCCAGCAGATGGTTGAGATCCTCTCAGATGAGAATCGGAACTTGCGGCAGGAGTTGGAAGGATGTTATGAGAAGGTGGCAAGACTGCAGAAGGTGAGGCTTCCGTTTTGGGATATTAGGGCCTCTAAGTCTTATTTGTGGGACTTGTTTAATATCCACATTAAAGTGTCCACTTGTGAATCCCAGCATTACTTGTGGCAGATCTTCAGGACTTTTATATCTGGAGGTTAGATATGGGTCAAACTTCGGAAAAAGCCTTCTACCTGTCTACCTAGGAGAAGTAATGTCTTACATTTACACAAGGAGAAAAATAATTTCCAGATGCCATAGTCCTAAAGAAAACGTGATTGATTCTTTTAGAATTCCAAAAGGCAGTGATACTTTTTGATAAGAATACTGGTGATGCCTGTATAGGTAAAGGATCTGACAGCACCTTAAGGCTCATTGTCTTGGTCACATTTTCCCAAATATGAATTTGAATCTTAAATGTAAAAATAAATGTAGTTCTTAGAAAAATCTCACCAGCTAAAGTTAGAGCGGTCCTGCCTTGTTCTGGAAAAGGCTCAGAATACTTTTCCTAGTGGGAGTTCTCATAGTAACTCTCTTTCAACAATCCCTCCTCCCCACCCTTTGATTTGGTCCCTCTCTGCAGCTCAAATTCAACATCTGCTCTCTTTCTCTGGTGTGTGTTGGGGGCAGGAGGGGCTTAACACCACAGCTGGGTGACAGGTGACAGCCCTAGGCTGAGGAAATAGAAAAAGGATTGTATCTCCAGTTCACATTCTTCTCTGCCCGCCCCGCTCCTGCAGCTGGGACTTTAGCTCTGGAGTACTCCAAGCGAGGAACCTTAGCTCTTGGCTTCCAGGGGCTGCTGGTGAATAGCGTTATGCCTTTGGCAGCTTCTTTGCAGCTTTTGTCATCGTGGAGCTCATGTGGTTTGGTCTCCCTACAATGTGAATTGTTCAGAGAGGTGAGGGTGAAGGTGGGGAAGGGACAGGGGGATGCCTTGTATTGTCCAGAAACTCTGTCCTTAGGAAACACCAGGAGTAGAAATTTCAGAGGCCTGAATGAAGCTGAGTATTTGTAAACAGACATCAAATCTGGGGGCCTAAAGGAGATGGGGGCTTATTATCAGCAGAGGATTTTTTCTTTTTTTTTGGAGACAGAGCCCCGTTCTTGTCATCTAGCCTAGAATACAATGGCGCAACCTTGGCTCACTGCAACTTCCGCCTCCTGGGTTCAAGCAATTCTCCTGCCTCAGCCCCCTGAGTAGCTGGGATTACAGGCATGTGCCACCACACCTGGCTAATTTCGTATTTTTAGTAGAGACGGGGTTTCTCCATGTTGGCCAGGCTAGTCTTGAACTCCCAACCTCAGGTGATCCGCCCGCCTCGGTCTCCCAAAGTGCTGGGATTACGGGCGTGAGCCACTACGCCTGGCAAACAGGATTTTTATATAGGAAAATGGCTTCCCTGTCCCTTAGTTTTCCTAAATCTGGATGAGGGTTGTTGGAGTGCTCTGAGAATTGTTTCTTCCCGGCTATTCCCTGATTTTGTATTTTCACCCCCTCATTTTAACTATATCCCTGCCCCCATCACTTTGGTGGAATAAATTAATTATATCCATACACTGGAAACCCAACCTGGCTGATGAGGTTAGCAGTTGACACCCCCTCTCCAAACTCTCTCTTCAGAGTGATCCCAGCCCATCTTTGATGCAATCACTGAAGGATGAACCCAGCTCTTCTACAGACCCTTTTTGCCAAAGGATCCAGGGTGATTGTATATGTGTGTGTGTGTGTGTGTGTGTGTGTGTGTGTGTGTGTGGGTTCAGCCAGTGACAGGGAAGAGGAACAGAATAGGATTGCTGTTGTTTGTTCCCCAAGATGGGAAAAGATGCCTCAAATGAGTGTAACTGGAACAGCTTGAGTGTTGGGAAAGTAGAGGCTGACCCAGTGTCAGGTAGAGTAGAGGGGAAGGTGGAGCAGGAGAGGAAAAGAAAAGTGGGGAAAATTAAGGTAGATCCCAGGTAGTGCTGGAGGAAATGAAAAGGCCCGAGGCTCATGAGGGGAATAAGTAGACAGAGTAAGTCTGGAAAACCCGCTGCCACCCTCCTCTCTGCCCCCACCATCACCCAGCCCAAACCAGTGGATCTATCCTTCTGTGATGGCTTTTCCTGGAAGGCCCTACTGAGAGCTGTGGGACTTGCCCTTTTGAAGGATAGAGTATCTATACAGTGGGTAGGGGAAGGATTAGTATAAGATCTTGAAATAGCAGTCTGCACACCTTGAGGAAAGACACTGCCTTCCAGGTGTTGCATTCTGTGCACAACTGGACAGCCTTGAACTATAAGCGCTGCCCAGAGCAGACCAACACCAAGCCTGCTCTTTCAGATAGAAATGTTTATTTTCTGTCCCCAGCGCTTGAGTTTCATGCAAAAGCTTCATCAGGCGCAGGCCTTGCAGATCTTGTCTCTAAATGCCATTCACCAGTTTTCACCTTCTGTGCTGCTATCTTGGTGCCATCTGTGAAGAGAAAAACACTTTTGAGTCTGCTCTTTTCCGTGGTGTAAGCCTTATTTGTTTGCAGGCAGTCCTGTCTCTGGCAGAATTTTGGACACGGAGGCGTGTTGAATCTGACTGGTTTGGCAACCTTACCTTTCCTCTAGTGTCCCACTAGGGGCCTGATATTTCTCCCCAGAAAGTACCCTGAGCTTTGTTAAACAGGATAGTGGAAAACACAGAAGGAATGCAGAATGGTTGCAGAGTCCAATTTAATCTGAAAATTGCTTAATAGGCCATAGGTTTATTTGTCTTATACAAATTATATGCAAATATCTGTGTGGTTATTATATGTGCAATGGAGCTATACTAGTTACAGAAAGACTGTGGAGTCTAATTTCTCATTTTCTGCCTGATTGTGGCTGATTCAGAGCAAGACTCTTTCTCTTTGAGTTTATTTTCCCCATTTTATTTTTTTATTTTTTTATTTTTATTTTTTTGAGACAGAGTCTTGCTCTGTCGCCCAGGCTGGGGTGCAGTGGCCGGATCTCAGCTCACTGCAAGCTCCGCCTCCCGGGTTTAGACCATTCTCCTGCCTCAGCCTCCCGAGTAGCTGGGACTACAGGCGCCCGCCACCTCGCCCGGCTAGTTTTTTGTATTTTTTTTTTTAGTAGAGACGGGGTTTCACCGTGTTAGCCAGGATGGTCTCGATCTCCTGACCTCGTGATCCGCCCGTCTCGGCCTCCCAAAGTGCTGGGATTACAGGCTTGAGCCACCGCGCCCGGCCAATTTCCCCCATTTTATGAGATTTGCAGGGGTGTCATAAAACACAACTCTGATTGTGAATTTCTGTTCAAAAATCTATACTGGTTTCCCACTGACTATGGGATAAAGCCCAAATGCCTGGCATTAAAAGCATTTTATGATCTGACTCCAGTCTATCTTAGCAGCCATATCTCGCCAGGTTCCCTCTGTGTACCCCACAGTGTCCAGCCAAATTAGACGACTGGTCATTCTGGGAATGCATTTGCTTACTCAGAATAGAATACCCTTCCCCTCACCTCTGCTCATTGAAATCTGACCCAGCTTTCAGGATCTGACTCTAAATGCCATCTCTTCCCAGATACTGTTCTCCTCCCCACTTCCCCCAAACAGGAATAACTTCTTCCTTGTCTGTACTTTATGGCACTACTTCTACTTTTCTTAAAGATGTATCTTGCCCTGTATTCTTTCATTCGATTGGATTGAAACCTCCTTGAGGGCAGTGGAAATGTTCTCATTCATATTTACACACCCCCAATAGTACTTTAAAGAGTTGGTATAAATATTTGGTCCTTGGTAAATGTTTGTTAAATTGAACTGAACTGCTTCATGAAGCTTGGGGTTTTTAGGGTTGGTCTCTGCTGCTGACAGTTGCTCTTCAGAGGCAATTTAACTTTTCTCTCTGCTAAAATGAGAAGAGGTATCCTGCTTATTAGTCAGATAATCAGTACAGACTGGAACCAACGTGTGAAAGCCCTTTGAATGCTTTGGAATAAAGTATCTATATACTATATATATTATTACTAATATTTTCAAAATTAAGAGTTTTCTTCAGAAATTAAAATTCTTTATAACCATTTATAAAATTTATTCTGTCTTACCATCTCCTCTGAAGGTAGAAAGTGTCTATTTTTTTAACCCGAGGAAAGACCATGGCACCATGAGTGAATTACTAAGCTTATGGTTGAAGGTGGAGATCCTTCCTTGAAACTTTTCTCGTCTGACTGTGTTATGCTTGCCTCCTGGCCATCTGTGAGCCCTGGAAGAAGCTGTCACCGAGGATTTGCATGTTTGTTTTCAGACCATTTTCCCCATCAACCTCCTACCATCACCACCATCTTCTTTTCTGTTGTTGTTAAGGTGGAGACAGAAATCCAGCGCGTCTCAGAGGCATATGAGAACCTCGTGAAGTCATCCTCCAAAAGAGAGGCCCTAGAGAAAGCCATGAGAAACAAGCTAGAGGGCGAGATTCGGAGGATGCATGATTTCAACAGGGATCTGAGAGGTGAGGGAACCAAAAGGACTTGTCTTTGTACTTCTGAAGCAACTGCAGGGTGGTGAAGGGAAGGGCTGAGCAAGATTCAACTAGGCTCTTTGGGGCTGTCCAACCCACCGGTATGGGCAGTAAATGGCTGGGCATGTGCCAGGCTAATTTTTTATGACTGCAATAGTGCTCAGTCCCAAGCTTGATTGATCAAAGTGTGGATGCACCTCACTGGTCTTCTGAGCGATGAGCTGATGTGTTTATCAGGCAGGATCCCTGCTGGGACCCCTGGACCCACCTGGCCCACCCCCACAATAGGTGCTGCCTCTTCTTTTTAACAGGTTTTGCAGAGGCATGCCCTTGGACCGTGCAAGCTTGAAGTATAATGTCCTCTCTTATTTCCAGGACTCACTGACTCCTTTTATTTTTGACTTTCACCTGATAATATTGAAGACTTTGGGAAATATTTCTACTTTAAAGTGCCTTCAGCACGTTCAAAACTACTGACTTGGGGATGGTACTTTCTTTATTGCTTTTTCTCTCTCTCTCTCTTTTTTTTTTTTTTTTTTTTTTTGAGTTCGAATCTTGCTCTGTCACCCAGGCTGGAGAGCACTGGCACAATCTTGGCTCACTGCAACCTCTACCTCCCAGGTTCAAGTAATTATCCTGCCTCAGCCTCCCCAGTAGCTGGCTGGGATTACAAGTGTGTGCCACCATGCCTGGCTGATTTTTGTATTTGTAGAGAAGGGGTTTTGCCATGTTGGCCATGATGGTCTTAAACTCCTGACCTCAGGTGATCCACCCGCCTCGGCCTCCCAAAGTGCTGGGATTACAGGCATGAGTCACCGTGCCCGGTCAGGGATATTACTATCTATCTTTGAATTTTGGTTATTTTATCTCTAAAGTCAGGCAGCCCAACTACGTGCTGCTAGTTGTCCCTTTCTAGCTTTGACATTACATGAGTTTGAAGACTTTATAGTAACTGTGATGCTCTTTTTCTCTGGTTAATGAAAGATATCTTTATATATTTGGGGAAGGATAATTTCATTGAAATTTAGAATTCTGCAGTTAACTTAGGTTTTGGCAGTGAGGAGTGAAAGCATTAAATACTTACCTCCTCCTCCCCGGCCATGGTCTAGTATTATTTTGGGATTCACATTTGCAAACTCATGTTAGTCACCCATTCCTGTTTAACAAGAAGAAACAGGCTTGTTTTACCAAAGGTCAGTATTTAGAGGGCCAATAGTATGTGCATGATAGTTTATATTTGAGACCCTGTTGATTGTCTCCAAATTCCACAGAGCGTCTAGAGACTGCCAACAAGCAGCTTGCGGAGAAGGAATATGAAGGGTCAGAGGACACCAGAAAAACCATCTCGCAGCTCTTTGCAAAAAGTAAGTCTGCAAGCTGCGGAAACAGGTATTAATGTGTGGATGGGAGCAAGGTGCGTGAAAAGATTACACTGTTCTCTTTAGCCTTTTAGAACAGCCAGGGCAGAGTCAATATCACCTAAGGATTGTTTTTCCTATTCAGGCATGAAGTTGGAAGATTCTGTTCTTTTCCTCCTAAGCCAAGAAGGCTGCTTGCCACAACATCTTGTCACATCACATTGCTCCTTCAGCATTAAACTAGAGAAGCCTGTTGAAATCCCTGCTAGTGTCATTGCTACCTAAATAAAGAGCCTTACTGAACATGAGGTCCCTTCATGTTGAAGGGATTTTCTTAGAAGATCCCGTGTGCTGGCTCTGGTAGAGATAGGATTAATGTGCAGGATTGATGATAGTGTTTGGAATACTTCACCTGTATCTGGGGCTCCCTTTGTTAGGCATCTAGTATTTATTGTTACACAGTGGCAGATTGCAAGGGGAGCTAATCCTATGGCCTGAACTAGTGACTCTGGCTGCACAGTTGGAGGATGTGGGGGAGGGCAGAGCTGTGTCTTCCTCATAATAGTGTTTCCTTTGTCTGGAAATACTCCTAGGACCATGACAATGAATTAATCTTCTTCTTTATCGGTCTCTAATGGACCCCACCCAGCTAGACAATGTCTAATTATTTCCAATTGCCTTAATAAAACCAGCAATAAAAACTTCGTAGTGGATTGAGTCCACAGGGAGAATTACTCGGGGAGAAACAGATGAACTGCTCTGGTTTCTGCAGATGCCTGTAGCTGGTTTCCTCTCCCCCCAGCCTCCCTCAGTGTAGCTCTGGCTGTAGTTGTGCTCAGTAGGGATTTGTCAGTCTCTTCCATCTTTGCTGGGTCTCCAAATGACCCTTTCAACTCATTCCATGCAGCTTCTAGCGAGCTTTTACAAGTTCGTTTGATCTTCACTTACAATACCGCCCTCCCTTCCTGAGTTATTCTGTTGTGCTCTGGCTTCAGAACAGGTTTTTTCTTTTTCTTTTCCGTGTACCTCCTGTTCCTTTGTCAACATATCTTAGAGTAAGGAATGTAGTTTTTCTGGTGTCATCAGTGCCTAGTATAAATTTTTGTGAAATTGCTTTTGTGGTATCACAGTTGCTCTCAGAGCTAGTTCACTGGCAGAAAGAGGGTGGCAGACTTTCAGATCAAAACAAACAAAACGTATAGATTCTTTGTTCTGGATCAGCTAGATCATACTCCTCTCTGTATGGAGATGGTATTTCAGGTGTCCTAGGAGCTCTTCTACAGGTTTATACAATGTGCTAACTTAGTAAATCAGACGGTATTACCAGCAGAGCAAAAGACTGTCAAATGGCTCTAGGAGGGAAAAGTGAAGTTCACCAACTAGCCAGGGAAGAGGGCATGACTCTTGTCCCTCCTAATTTCTTTTGGCTTGGGACATTGACAGGGCCCTGCATGGTTGGAACTGTGGCAGGAGAAAGGAAAGCCCTCTTGAAAAGCCTCTCTGGAGAAGGTACTGCAGGAATCCTAGAGAAACCAAACCAACTCAACCCTAGAAGAAGGCAGCCTAGTACAGTAGAACCAATCTGGGTGTGAATAGGGGCTCCACTACTTGTTTACCCACTGTGGGACCTTGTGCAAGTTGGTCAAGCTGTCTGGGTCTCTGTTTTCTCATATGCAAATGGGAGAAGAGAATAGTACCTTCCTTGTATGGTTGTTCTGAGGATTAAGCTAGTACAATACCTGGTATGCAATACGTATTCAACAAATATTCCTTTCTTTCCAAATGCAAAGTCAGAATGCGAAGGAAGGTGAGGCTGCCCTATTGAAGTTTCTCCTATAACTTAAGGTTTGAGTCTCAAGATGAAGAGCACTTAACCTCCAAAAAATCAAAACTACTTTGTTTGAGTTTCTGGTGTGAGGTCTGTCTTAGTTAAGAGGAGAGGAAAGACATGGGACATAACTACTTGTGTCATGGTCCCCTGTAGTTATAATGAATTGATTCAGAAACATGGAATTGCTAATTTTATAGGTCAGGTGACTCTCAACCTTCTCATACTAAAAATTAGTATACACAATCTGTTGTATCACAATGAAAGGTTTTGAATCTACAGATTCTCATTATTAATCGTGGTGATGATGATCATCATCTGCTTTGTGTAGTAAGTTCTTTTGGCGTTTGGTTGTGCTTTCTAACATTTCTTTCACTTAAATAAATATTCTATCTCATTTGATCCTTACAAATATTGTGAGGTTAAACAAGATAGTAAAATTACCTCTGTTTTACCATCTAGCATTGTTGATTCTTTCTTAACATGTCTATCTTTCTGCTTATATTATTGATCTGATTTTGCATGCTGTCTACTTTTTTCATTAGAGCCCTTAGCATATGAATCATATTTGTTTTAAATTCACAGTCTGTTAATTCCAGTATCCCTGCCTGATCTCGGGGTCTGGTTCTGATGCTTGCCCTGTCTTTTCAAACTGTATATTTCACCTTTTAGTATGGCTTGCAGGTTTTGTTTTTTTTTTTTTTTTTTTTTTTGCGTGTGTGAAATGGCAGACCTGATGTACGGGGTAAAAGGCACTGCGGTAAATAGGCCTTTCGGGATGTGATGGTAAAATCTGGGGGAAAGGGAAATGTCTTTTACTGAGCCTGTACCTCTGGACTGAACTTCACAAGTGCATCTCGGTTTTTTTTCACCCCTTTAGGTGGTGCAGGATCACTAGAAAGGGCTTCAGCTGGATATTTCTTTCTCTCGTGTAGAAGGCCAGAGGATACTGGAGTTGGATGTTTCCTTTCCCCTGGGTCAGTTAGGCTCTGGAAACAAACAAACAAGCAAACAAAATCCCAAAAACTCATAGATTAGGTTCTGGTTAAATAGTTTCTCTTGAGGGCAGGCCTTGTTAAGAACAGAATGCCCTGGCGTGTTTCATGATGGTTCATTTTTCCCTCCCCCTGCTGGAATCACAAGGGGTCCATTTCACTAACAGACATCTACAACTAGGAATAAGCAATGAAATCTTTAAGTGATCATTTGGGAAGAGTGAGAATTACTTTGTTGGAATTCAGTGATATCACTTCAGGTATAATATTCTCATATTCTCATTAGCTGTGGGTACTGGAACAAGGTACAGCCAGCCACTAGAAGAGGGCAGATTGAGATAAGAATAGTATATGGAACAAAGTGTAAAATCTGTTTAGAGATTACTTATAAATCTCTATTAATTATACAAATGCTAGCTTGTGATCATGTTCTTTCATTCTCCTAAAAATTATAGTTTTGGCTACTGTCTCATACTGGTGCTTTCTTCCTCTATTTTTCTTATATCCATCCACAGATATTTATTAAACCCTCATATAGATGCTGCTCATCTGGGCTCTCTTTAAAACCCAAGCCCGAAAGACCATTATGTGCCCACTAAGCTCTTCCATTCTAAGGTCAGAGAGTATATTTGTATACACATGGGCACACACATGCAAGTATATGTACACACACATGTTTTTGTATATATGCAAGTATATATATACACACACACATTTTTTATATATGTATATATACACACTTTTTTTATATATGTATATATACATATATATGTGTGTGTGTAAGCACCCAAGCATATTGGATTACTTTTTTTTTTTTTTTTTTTGAGACGGAGTCTTGCTCTGTCACCAGGCTGAAGTGCAGTGGCGTGATCTCGGCTCACAGCAACCTCCACCTCCCGGGTTCAGCCCCCGGGTTCAGCCTCAGCCTCCTGCCTCAGCCTCCCTAGTAGCTGGGATTACAGTCGTGCGCCACCATGCCCAGCTAATTTTTGTATTTTTAGTAGAGACAGGGTTTCACCATGTTGGCCAGGGTGGTCTTTATCTCTTGACCTCATGATCCGCCCACTGCAGCCTCCCAAGGTGCTGGGATTACAGGCATGAGCCACCCTGCCCAGCCATATTGGATTACTTTATTTTAAAAAACTGAACTTTCAAATGCTAATAGACTTAAAGGGAGAAAAGGAGATTCGCAAATAGAGGATGTTTTTTTCAGGTGAAATGGCTGCCTTTCTTCCTCTGATCCTGATGTTTTCCATCTAACTTTGCCCTGTTCTTTACAGTGTTCCCTCCACACCTAGCCTATCCTACCAGAGAAGGAGTAGGATAAAAGCATAACATGGCTTTCAGTTTTACTGTATTATCTTTGACTGTGTATATACCCAAAGGATTATAAATCATGCTGCTATAAAGACACATGCACACATGTGTTTATTGCAGCACTATTCACAATAGCAAAGACTTGGAACCAACCCAAATGTCCATCAATGATAGACTGGATTAAGAAAATGTGGCACATATACACCATGGAATACTATGCAGCCATAAAAAAGGATGAGTTCATGTCCTTTGTAGGGACATGGATGAAGCTGAAAACCATCATTCTCAGCAAACTATCACAAGGACAAAATCCAAACACCGCATGTTCTCAGTCATAGGTGGGAATTGAACAATGAGAACCCTTGGACACAGGAAGGGGAACATCACACACTGGGGCCTGTCGTGGGGTGGGGGGAGGAGGGAGGGATAGCATTAGGTGATATACCTAATGTAAATGACGAGTTAATGGGTGCAACACACAAACATGGCCCATGTATACATATGTAACAAACCTGCATGTTGTGCACATGTACCCTAGAACTTAAAGTATAATAAAAAAAATTAAAAGAAAAAGACATTGGATTCCCAAGAGAAGCAGATGCTGAGATAAAGTGAGTTGGGTTAGGGGGTGATGTTGGGTTACGTTTTCCGTGGAGAGGACATGTTGTCAAGTAGACTTTATCTCAGTTACAAAGTAATGTTAGTGCATGAAGGGTGGGCTTGAACTGTTATCCAGTTTATGAAATATCATTTTTAGTTCTATTTAATGTACTGTCATGAGGAAACAATGGGGAAAATGTTTTGAGCTCAATTGCTCTTTTGCCAGTGTAAGACAATTTGGAAGAAATAAAATTGAGGGGACGAGTCTACCTTTTCTTCTGAGGGGTGTGTGTGTGTGTGTGTGTGTATGTGTGTGTGTGTATTCTTTGTGTAATGCCTAATACTTTTTGGGACACATTGCACCTATTTTCTCATTGCTTCTGCTCAACAACCATTAAGGTGTTAAGTGACTTTTCTGAATTTCTACAGCAAGTTAGTGGTAGAGCCAGTGATAGAGTCCAGATCTTGGGTATACTGGTTCTTCAGCTGTGCACTAGGACAGTAGGCTATCTAGTAAAGGGTATGATGTGTCAGTTTTGCTCAGGTAAGGCTTTGAGCCAGCTCCAGGCTGGCAGTGTTGACGTTTAATGTCCTGACAGATAAAGAAAGCCAGCGTGAGAAGGAGAAGCTGGAAGCGGAGCTGGCCACTGCCCGTTCTACCAATGAGGACCAAAGACGACACATCGAAATCCGAGATCAGGCCCTGAGTAACGCCCAGGCCAAGGTGGTAAAGCTGGAAGAAGAGGTATGGTTTCCTCAGGTAGCATATGAGCCTGGGGGTAGGAGGGCTGGGAAATCAGGGACACTGGGGTCCACATTGTGGTGAATTGGCAGCTGCATAATCCCCAATAGGGAGGTGCCATCTGCTGCTCCTAGTTTCCACTGTGCTGATGTGAGTGGACTTTGCTTTGCTTTCTTTTCTCTTCTTGGTAAATTCTTTTCTTTTGCTCCAAAATAGGAAATCACCAGGGTCAAGAAACAATTTCCATTTGTTCATTTGTATAAGCTCACTGCCCCCATATTCCAAGCTTTTACTATATACTTAGCCCTATCTTAAGACTATGACAGATATATAAATATATATATAGATATAGATGTATAGATATGTATATGTATAGATGTATATTTTAAAATTTCTGCACGTACAGGTATTTTAAAACTTTATAAAACTAGAAAATAATTCGAGGTAGCTTAAAGTACTCTAAGGATTTTGAAATCTGAACAGCCCTTGTCTACCCGGGCTTAGTGGGAAGTCAGTCCCCTCTCAGGTCAGAAATGATTCTTGCTGGCCATATCTTTACTTACTTGGACTTACTTGGCAGATTGGTTTTTGAATAGAAGCAATCTTGGGAGGTCTGAGACAGGATGGGACCCAGGGACAGTTTACAGTTTATGTCAGAAAAAATGCACTGTCCAAGAGCTGTGCTGTGGTTCTCAGTGGCTAGCTCTAGAAAATAGTTACGTGGAGGAATGCTTGTCATTTATTTGTGTGCAGAGATGAAGCCTTCCCTTGACAAATGCAAGGGCCCCAAAACTCTTAAGCATATGATTAATATGTATCTGATTAGACTTGACATAGATGCTATTTGATTGCAACACCAAACTGTACTCATGTGAAATAGAGGGAAATTTGCTGCTGGCTTGTCATTAATTTATCTTGGATGTCAGTTGTTATTGCACTGGACTACTAACTCTTAGATGTTTTGCCCTTCAGGGGATGGGTGTGTTCCAGCAAAAATTGATGCTAAAGTGTAACTTGGTAAAGAAAATTTCATATCTCACAGAATTCTGCTCTGAAATTTGAATTGTTTAAAGGGAAAAAGTAGCCTTCATCATACAAAGTTGAGAAATAGATTTGAAACAAAAGAAATTTAATAGCATTAAAAAAGCATTCTGACTATTGTATATGAGGTATCTATACTGCCTTCATTCATTGCTTGCTTCCTTTCCCTCAATAAGAATAGGTCTAGTTCCTGGAGATTTCCCAACTTATCAATTTCCTCTGCTTTCTTTTTTGGATATTAAAATGCTTGTTGGAGTTGGGCTATAAATACACACTTTACCAGTGGGTAGTGCCATCTAATTCATGATATCCCTTAGCCTGACTTGGTAAAATACCAACTTCAGGTAGTATAAAATCAGGTTAATGTCTTGCTTCATCAGTTGTCTATGTCAGAACTATGCTAAGTTGCTTAACAGAAAATGAGAAGACTTGTATTTACCTGATGTCTAGCTTATCGCATCCTTTTGCTACACCCCATATATTCCCTTCCCTCACATTTTTGTGAGGACATTCCAGAGAAAATTACAGGATAGGGTAAGACTGAATTCTTTTAGAGAAGGGCAAGCTAAGAGACCTGCTGAGAAAGAAGTAGCTTGCTGGTGGTCACATGGCCAGTGTTGGGTAGAGCCAGAAATAAAACTGGTATCTCATGACTCTTCATTCCCTAAACCCTGCTGCCTTTCTCCCTGTCTGAATCATCCTTTGGTTCACCTCCCAAAAAGAAAATGTGGGTGCTTGTTCAGATTTAGTAACCTCTGCATCTTTTAAGTTTTTAAAAAATTGCTTCACTCGTTGGGCCTTTCTTTTTTCAAAAGACTATGAGAAACTTGTCCAGACTGCTTTGAGATTGGGGTGTACAGAGAGTCCTGCTGCCCCTCCGGGAAGGGTGCTCAGCCAGTTGGAGATAAATGGGGACAGAGTGTCTGCAACCATTTTTCTTTGCAACATCTGAGGGCACAGTGGTAACTGGTTGTTTGAAAATAATGAAAATAATATATGTTTTGGGAGAAAATGTTCATTTCTAGTTCCCACTGGGCAGCCCTTGCTGAAAAGGTTGCCTGAAATATATTTCTGGCTTCAGACTTCTGAGGCTTTTCTGGGCATTAGTCCTAGAGATTTTTAGTAGTTTTCCAGGGGCCCTCCCCAAAATATGTATGTAGCTTTACAATATAAAGAAGTTCTAAGTATTGAGCTGGGATTGAATGATGGCATTTATTTCAAATGAGGTCATCAATTATTGTTAAGTTTTTAGTCCTCATCCAATTTGTGCTTTCACATGGAGTCTAATTGTTAGGAAATTCTGAGTTGCTCTTGCTAAAGAAGGTGAAACCTTGGACTGGGAGAGCAGGCTTACCACCCTCTACCCAGCGGAATCTCAGAGGCCATGTGATGTCTTCCCGACTTTCAAGCCGGCTCACTTCTAGCACATATAAAGCCTTGGAAGACCACATCTCAGAGAAAATCAACTGGTTCTTACTTCCCTTTTTGTTTTACCAGTCTCTCAGAGCTGGATTTGCTCCTGGGTGCTGTTTGTCGTGTCTCCTCTATGTTGTTCAAAGGAAAACATCCCTTTTGCTTATCCTCAGATATAGGAAATTGCTAATTAAAGTTTTGCTTTTCTGCTGTGACTCAGTCTTCATTAGGTTTTGCTCTTTCAGGGCTGAAATTTCAAAGTTTGGAACATCATCAGGGAGGTATTTGGGGTAAGCAGGTAGTTCTGGAACAGATCTAAGAAGGAGCCTTCATTGTGATTGCTTCACAAAATCATCGAACATTTCTAAACCAAGAAAGGTATTCATGAATAGAAGAGTTATCCTTCTGTCTGTTGGAAATGGCTCAAGTAAGGCTGTGTTTGAAGGCAGATGGATATGTTAGATAACCTGCCTGTGTCCCATATAAACAGATAATTTAGTGATAGCTTACAAATGGCATCATGAACTTTCCTTTTTTCTCGAGCCTTAGAAGTTCTTCCAAGGAAAACCTCTCTGGCCTACTTAGCAAATCAAAATTAGGGAAACTTTCTCAGATTAGACCTTTTGTTAGGATACTATTTTTCTCAGCTTTCTAAGTACAAGGTCACTCAGGTAACTACTACTCATTGCATTAAGGTGGTCAGGGAAAGGTTATGACTACTTTAATGGCCAGAGGACCCTTGCATTTATTTATGTCTTTCTCTTTACAAAGACCTCATTTAGATTCTTTTCCTGAAATTCATTCCTTCTTGCTAATCTCATTAACTCTCTTACCTGAAGTTCTCTGCAATCACTGTGCTCTAAACTCTACATAGAAATGTTGCCTCAGGCTTACAAAGAACTTTCTCCTGCAATCACAGCTTCCATTTGCTCCCAAGTTCAGTGCATTCTTTCATGGACCTGGCTCTGCTGGCATCCAGGAAGGAGGTATCTTGCTGGGGAGGGGATAGCACTGTAATTATAAATCAGACCTGTTTTCTTGGTGAGTCACTCTGATCCAGGTCTTGAACCAGGGTGTACCCTGTGCCCCTATTGCAGCAGCAGCTGAACGAGGTAAATGGTGCCTTTCCGTCCTTGCCCTTATCTTTCGGGACACGTAGGTCCTATTGAAGTGGAGGCTCATTAAACTCCAAGTCAAAAGAGCTCTGTGTCCTACAGCAACCACGGTATTCTCCCATTCAAAGACAGCCTCCCCACCCCCTACCAGTTTGACCTCACTGGAGATTTTCGATGGATGCCTGGCATATCCTCTCACAAGGCTCAAGGCAGCCCAGGCTTCTGGCTGGCTGCTGTCTTATGATGATCTGGAGTGGAAGCGGCTTGGGTAATTGTTTCAGGGATGGTGGGAAAAAGGCCTTGGCAAGATCAAAGAGGGAAGATGCTGCGGGTGGGCTGCTTACTGAACTGAGTGCACAGGAAGGGAGAGTGTGGAATGTGAGAGGGCTGGCAGAGAGAGCCAGCGAGCCTTGTTCTTTGGCTTTAGGCTAGAATGAAAGCCATGGAGATTCAACAAGAAGGGGCCCAAATGTTAACCTTTTCTGAACTGCAGTGGCTAGTGATGATTTAGATGTCACATTGATAGCTCGTATTAGAGTAGCCAGTGCATTTTCTAGAGTCCCATTGCAATTCTACTCAGTTCTCTAAAGCTAAATTCATACTGTTTTACTCCATTTCCACCATTGTTCTTAAGGGCTAATATTTTCCCTTCTTTCTAGATCTCTTACTACTTATTTGATTTGTCTTTTTGGTTTTAAAGATACATAATTTTCTGCTGCCACACCTATCCACAAAGCATCATAACCAATTTCCTCCTTCCCTGATATTAGAGGAAGATGTCATAGGCATAGATATTTATATGTCTAATACTCCAAAATAATTTTCCAACAACAATAGGATTTCATTGGGGAAGGTAAATCTTATCCAGTGTTTTGATGGATTATAGATTTGGATGGAAGATCCAAGGATGTGAATTATGTGTGCATTTAGAGTATTGATAGGATACAGATAAAATACATATCCACCCAGGAATATTCCAAGGTATTCTGCTGGTGCATTATTGATTTATTTGAAGATCATTTCATCTAAGGATGGCATTCTCCATATTTATCTCAGTGTATTTCCTTCTTTCCTTCCTTCCTTCCTTCCTTCCTCCATCTATTTATTTATCTATTTATTTATTTATTTATTTATTTTTGAGATGGAGTCTCGCTTTGTTGCCCAGGCTGGACAGCAGTGGCATGATCTTGGTTCACTGCAACCTGTGCCTCCTGGGTTCAAGCGATTCTCCTGCCTCAGCTTCCCAAGTAGCTGGGACTATAGGCCTGTGCCACCACGTCTAGCTAATTTTTTGTATTTAGTAGAGACGGAGTTTCACCATGTTGGCCCGGCTGGTCTCGAACTCCTGACTTCAAGTGATCCACCCACCTCAGCCTCCCAAAGTGCTGGAATTACAGGAGTGAGCCACCGTGCCTGGCCGCATTTACTTTTAAGTAGGTGTTTTTCCACCCAATGTGTTACAAGAAAGAAATTATGTCTACCCCCAAATAGAGATGGAGTGATCTCTCTGAGCTCAATTCTTTCAGTCTTTCCTATGATTTTGGCTTTTGAAATTCCTAAATTGGAAGCTTTGTGGGTTTCTCTTTAGTCGCCTTTACAACATGAGCCCTATTCCTGAGGTAGAAAGTTTTTAGAGGTGGTTTTTTTACTCTTCAATTCTTTTAATATCTACCAGTGGACCACAGCCTACTGGCAATGGATGGAGGCAGCTTGCTAATACCAGGGTAGTGTTACCAAATTGCTTCAGCATGAACCCTTACTTGGATCCAGTGGCTCCTGGGTAAGACTAAATCAGCTCAAACTAAAATCAGGCTCATGGAGCAACATATAACCCGTGGTATGAAGGAGAATAGCAGTAAAAATACACTTCAGTTGTGACATTTGTATAATAGTGTTTGGAGTTGTGGACAATACAAGGGAAGAGGAAAATTAGACAATGAAGGCACTGGACTTAGTTTTATATTTTTAGCCTTAACGTCCTTTAGCCAATGGAGTGTTTGTGTATGTTGGTGGTCATCCAGCTAGTATTAATAGTCTGTCCTTTCTGCCTACTGATCTGTATTTTCTTGTTTGTATTTTTTAAACATTAAAAATATTTACAGATATATCAGTATATCCCCAAAGAACCTTGCAAGTGTTATCCTCATTTGACAGATTAAGACATTAAAGTACAGACAGATTAGGTGATACAGTCAATGATACATTTAGGAAAAATCCCAGATCTCTTAAATCTAAAGCATTTTACCCCTGTTCTTTGTCCACTAGTGAATAAATGGGAAGCTAAATGATTAAGTCACTTCCATGCAAATGGCTAAAACAAATGGGGCTCTAGAAGCAATTTTGTGTATAGCCATCCTTTAAAAACTAAGTTTGAAAGACACCCACAGTTGTTGGAAGGAGGGAAGAGATGCCATCACGTGGTATTCATTTGCAGGGATCAGATTTTCCTGAGTCAGAAGGGGGTTAAGAGATCTGCCAAATATTTGGGAACTGGTTCAAAATATTACAGAAGTGTAATGGAAAATCATATGATTGATTGAGCTCAAGAGTATTTGCCTTATGCTTCAATAGATTGCCTTCCCACTGTTCTTCCTCCCACTTTTATGATTTTCCTTTAAAAACTTACCTCTGAATAGGAATGATATGAAACTCTTATCTTGACTGGGCCAAAGCGAATACATTTATGAGGTGTGTGTGTGTTGTTTGTATATTTACAGTGTTGCAGATAAGCTATACTATGCTCATTTTTGTTCTTGAATGTAATAGTTATTTAATATAAACTGTTCACCAAGAATATAGTGACCAACAAACTAGAACTAGAACTTAAGAGAGATACCAAGGAAAATAGAAGGGCTCTACCCTTAAGTTGCCTATGGATATTGCCTTCCAATTGAGGCAGAAATTTTGTCTTGTTTCCCGCTACATCCCTTCTCCTCTCATTTGCAGAATAGGGCCTGATGCATAATAAGCATTCAGTAAATATCTGTTGAATGAATGAATAAATCCACACATGAATGAAATCTTTAAAAAATGACTGCTAATACAGTACACATGATGAGAAGCTATCGAGAAAAGCAGCAATCAGGATCAGGTAAGATTATTCAAGGAAGAACTCTTGGAGAGTTTAGTGATTTAGTAAGGAGGGATAAGAAGTGATCAGACCAATGTGAAATTTGAGTATTTGCATAGTAGACGTGGTAGAATTTTAAGGCAGCAGGACCCTAGATTGATAAGGGCATTTTAAAGAGCCATATCTAGGCTGAACAGAGGAGAGTGTGACAGTAGACTGAGTGGTAAACATAAAAGCATCAAGTAGTTTGAGGTATGGATGAAAGAGAGCAGCTCTGGTCTAAAGAAGAGAGGAGGTAGGTTTAAAAGTACCTTGGATATAATAGGTACCTAATAAACACTAATTGAATGGGTGTGCAGTAGGTTAGTAGGTTGCTCTTTCTTTCTTTTTCTTTCTTCTCTCTCTCTCTTTTCTTCTCTCTCTCTCTTTCTTGTCATTCTTTCTTTCTTTTTTTGACAGAGTCTCTGTCACCCAGGCTGGAGTGTAGTGGTGCAATCTCGGCTCACTGTAACCTCCGCCTCCTGGGTTCAAGCAATTCTCTTGCCTCCACCACCCAAGTAGCTGGGATTATAGGTATTCATCACCACACCCAGCTAATTTTTGTATTTTTAGTAGAGACAGTGTTCCACCATGTTGGGCAGGCTTTTCCCGAATGCCTGACCTCAAGTGATCCACCTGCCTCAACCTCCCAAAGTGCTGGGATTACAGGCGTGAGCCACTGCATCCAGCCGGTTGCTTTTTTTCTTAAATGACTATTTCAGGAAGTCTGTTACAGCAGCTCTATATAGGATGGACTCATGGGTGTATGTGTGTGTCTGTGTGTATGCGTATGCATGTGTGTATAGATCAGGAGAGCAAATGAAAGTAAGATCTGTTAGGTGTTATTATAGCTTAAACTGTGTTGGCTATGAACATATAAAGAAATGAAATAATATGAGAGATGTTAGAATTAAGACATAGTGGTAGATTGGATATGGTAGACAAAGGAAAGAGGGAAGAATGATAATTCCAAGATTCTGAGACTGGAAAAATTAGGTAAGTGATGATGATGACTGAAGTATCAAAAGGATGACATTTTGAGGAAAGATGAAAACTGTGGGGCATGCTAAGTTTCAGAGTTAGAAATCTTACAGTCACCTAGAGGTCTGTGACTGAGGATAACATGATAACATTAAAATATTAGTGTGGCACAAAGGAGATCTCCAGTAGTGCTGCAGTGTTGAGCAAGGTTTCTGAACCTCAGCATTACTGACATTTGGAGCTGGACAACTCTTTAGTGGTAGTGGTAGGATGCTGTCCTGTGTATTGTGGGCTGTTTAGCAGCATTCCTGGCTTCTAGTCACTAAATGCCAGTAGCACCCCACCTCCAGTTGTGACAACCAAAGATGTCTCCACACATTGCTAAAATGTCCCCTGGAGAGTTGGGCATGGTAGGGGGTGGGGGAGCGATTGTCCCCAGTTGAAAACCGTTCATATAAAGCCAAAAAAGGAAACTACCATAGATTGGACCTTGGAGTACAGTAGGAGGTGGGAGTCAGGTTAGGGTTAGGGAGAAAGTGGATCTAAAGATCAAGCCAGGGAGTAAAAGTGGTGTAGGGGTCTACATTAAGAAAACACAGAATTAGAGAAAGCAAGGAAAGGATTTGACAACTTCTTGAAAGTTGGCATTTTGTAAGAAAACTTTAATACATAAAGGATTCCTTCCATTCACTGAATGTTCAGGAGGGATTTGGCTTAAATGATAGATTTACTTAGAATCTTTAGGGCTCATGGGTACTGGTCTCTAGATTAGAAACTAGAGTCACTAATCTGTGGTCCTCACAACTCATATTATGCACAAACACTCGAACCACTATCTTGGCTTTGGAAACTTTTTAAGTGAACCTTCGGTTCCTTGAACACTGAAAACAGAAAAATAAATCATCTAGGGTCTTATGACAAAACCACACATTATGTGGTATGTTTCTTGCATGTACTTACACACAAACTAAAGCAAAACTTTTGTTTTTACCTCTAAGAATGTGTCAGTACAGAATTCTAGGACCCCATTTGGCTGAGCCCTCTCGGATATTGGTCAGTGTTGAAGGTGAGAAGGGGATTCTGATTCATAACCTATTTTGGGAGTTAAAGACTCTTATAGATCTTCTGAGATCACGTATCTAGCCCTGCTTTTTCTTTTTTTTTTTTTTTAACTTCTTAAATCCTGGTGGGGCAGGACATTCCTAAGAGAGAGAATATCACCTCCAGAGGCAGTGAGGGGTGAAATATTATGGGCTATTCAGTAACCTTAAGCTATGTAACTGTACTGAAGCATCAAGTATGAAAAGATGATGGAGCAAAATAAGGTGGGAGGCCCATTCTCTAGGGAAGACAGATACAAGACAACAAAAGTGAACATGAATATAACACATACAAAGCTCTGGCAATTGTTTTTTCAAGTGAAATTTTAAATAGAACCCTAATACGTAAAGCACATAAAAGAGGAACTGTCTGATGTAACCCACCCACTATAGTGGCCCCTAAAGCACTTCCACCAAACACTAGGACTCTGCATCACCATCTGAAGACCTCTCCAGGGGTTTGCCAACTTTTCTCTAAAGGACCATATTGTAAATACTTTGGGGTCTGTGGGCCATGCAGTTTCAGTTGCAACTCCAGCTGCTCGACTGCCATTGTAGCTATAAGGCAGCTATGGACAAAATCAATGGACACGGCTGGATTTGGGCGGCTGCTGACCATTTTGGTTTGCTGACTCCTGAAACCCCCTTCATTTTTTTTTAAGCAAATGAGATCTCTGTAGCTGAGAATAGAGAAGCAAGTTGCTATTAATAGCACAGATAGGACTAGAACCCAAGTCTCCTGATTGTCAGCTTGTTCCTTTACCTTTCATTGTGCTGTCAGATAGAAATTTCTGATATGTATATCTGTGTGTGTGTCACATACACACACACACCCACACCCACACATACAAACACAGCGAGAAAGAGGGAAGAGAGAGAGAATGAAAAAGAGAGAAAGAGAATTAGTTTTGCCTAAGGGTCTTTATTTAAATAGTACTTTTGATCTTAGGTAAAATATTTCTTTCTCCTAAAGTAGAGGTACCTTGCAAATCATGTCATTTGGAGAGAAATATGGTATCTTTGCAGCTACTCAGTGGTTGCTTCTAATTGTATTTCCAGTGAACAACTTGCTATCCAAAGATATCTACAGCATAAAGTGTTTGAGGCCTAATGTTATATGTCTTCCTGTGGGGAAATCGCTATATTTGTGTTGTCTAATTAGACAATGAGGTGATCATTAGAGTTACTAAGAGAATGATAGCCATGTCAAGGATATCTGGAGTGAGTGTTCAAAGTTCAGAGGACTGGAATGTGTATGACTTGGTATTAATTTTTCTCTAAAAAGGAACAAACAACCTGGAGTACTTTCTGTACCATATACTCTACTAAGCACTTAATGCATCATCTCATTTGATTCATATAAAGATACATGGTGATTTGTCATGACTAAGGTAAAAGTGAAGCACATAACGTCCAAGATAGTAGTGGAGTCAATAAAGCATGTAGGTCTTTGTTCCTTTTTACATGTAGATAAGATCTAGAAAATGTAGAGAGTGTAACTTAGAAGATGGTTGGCTTTGTTGATTGCATCTCTAGGATCTTGCACTGGTCACATGCAAGAGTTGTCTTTTTCTACCCTAACTTATCTAGAGAGTAGGCATTTACTAGGTGATTATGATGTTAATGGGTGAGTTGCACTTTTTCTCATTTTAAATGAGGTGGGAGAACTATGCCAGCCACAATGGTCCTGCTACCTTGTGGAAAATCATCCCAGTGGCAAATCAAAATGGGATATTTTTTGGCTTGCTTTGTGGTATTTATCTGACCTGCATGCCTATCTTCAGCCAACTCAGACAATTCCCCGGGCCTTTATTGCATTTCCCTTCCAGAGAGTTGGCTCAGTGACTTATATTGCGGGGGTGCTTTTGCTAGGATACTTTGGTTTCCTTTCTCAAGAAATCCACATGGCCCTGGATTGCTTATTTTTCAGTTTTCTGAGCTTGCATTGCAGTAGTTTACCACCAAGGCAAGAACTGCATGCTATCTAAGTTTAATTGCCTTTAAGTATAACTGCTGTAAGCCTTAGTAATTATAGTTAACTTTCTCTGTATTAACATTGCCCTGCTCCCTTAGGGCTTTCAGAGCGATTCACAAATAAATGCATTCAGCTTTAAATTGCTCATAAGGATTATAAGACCCAAAAGGTGAAGGATAGAGGATGTTTCCTTCTCTCCAATTATTCCAAGCTTAGCAAATAGGAAGACAGAGGCAAAAGTTTTGGTTGCCCTAGTCAATGTTGTTATAAACAGCCACAAACCCCGGGGAAGAAAGGTTTAAACTTATTGAGATAAAGAGAGTGATGGTGTTTTGTTTGTTTTATTTCCTAGGAAATGTTCTAATGGATAAAAACATCTAGGCTTCGAACTCACCTCCACTGGTTTATAAGGCTAGATTGAACTAGACTTGGAATGAAAGGAAATGTCAAGGAAGTACAACAAAAGTAGAAAAAGTTTTTTGTTTTCCAGTCACCTAGGCAAGGCATACTACAGGTCTGGTAGGAAAATACAAGATAGGATTCCTTCGACTTAGAGAAAGTTCAGCAATTCTAATTTGAGGAGGGGGCCATTATAAGACAAGAAGGTTTTTCCACCAGTACATGCTAGTGCTGTCTGACTGGAAATTCTACCAAGTAGTGATTTGGACTCATTACCATGAAGGTTTCTGCAATGAGGGAGTCAGGTTGGTTCTGCCAGCTGGGCCTCAGCTAAGTGGCTGTTAGGCAATGCTGGTAGGGTGGATAACTTCTTATGTTGCAGTTATCTACCTAGGTAACTCAAGAGCTTGGGAATTTGTTGAAAAGTCAGAATCAGATGCCTGAATTTCTTTTTGACTAGGTTATCAATAATATTTTCATATTTTTATCTGAAGAGTGAAAGTGTCCCTATAACATCAACTTCCATCAGAAGGATAATGACAGACGTGCCCCACTTGGAAGAGTTTCTGCTTTGGAAACAGCTATGAGTTGATTTATTAGCATTGAGGGGGCCCCACAAGTGTTACAAGAAGCGTCATCTGCTTATTTGTTAACAAGTTGGAAAGCCTGTAGTTTCCCCATCTCTTCTTTAAAGATATAGACAGACAGATAGATAGATGCACCATAGGTGTATGTGTGTGTGTGTGTGTGTGTGTGTGTGTGTGTGTGTGTGTGTGTGTATGTATCTTCTTTAAAGATATCTTTTAAAAAGATATAGATATATATATCTTTAAAGAAGATATAGATGTATCTATATCTATATCTTTAAAGAAGATATAGATTATATATATCTTTAAAGAAGATACATATCTTCTTTAAAGACTCTGAGATCTTTCTCATTATTTTATCTGCATAGAGCCAAACTTTTGCTTCTAAGCTACAAGGTTACAAAGAACTCACACTCTTATTCCCTGCTTGCTTCTTCATTTGCTTTTGGATATGGCTTATAGGCTTGCAAAGAGAAATAATAATGTTTGACTCATTTAGTTTCACTTTTGAGTCATTAGTTTGAGGCTTTCGGGATCTTTTATGGTTCCAGAATAAAAGTTATGAGACTATAACCCAGGGTTTCCAATTCAGGCTCATGAAGTAGCAATCACACATAACCTAAAGAACTAGCAAGGCAGTGCTAGGCAAGGTGGAGGGTAAAGGCTTTTGAACCATCACATGACACCTTTACTTTTGAGAAGCAGAAACTTCCCAGGAGAGCAGTGATGGATTATATGGGGTGATTACCAGGACCAAAGACTTCAAAAAGACAATTCTGACCTTGTACCTTCAGCAGTTAATCACTCTTTTTCTCTCACTTGGAGAAGAGACAGCTACATAAAAGGGGGTGGGCTTCCTTTCCATACCAAAGCAAACCTTTCTTCCTGGAGATCCCCCCTTTTAAAGCATTTGCCTAATGCAGTAACCAAAATAAGATATGCCTTCCCCAAGAATATTCCATATGAGAGTGAAAAAGACCAGAGATAAGGATGTGCGTAATCGGGAATCTGAAAAACTTGGCCTTCTAACATAGATGGTACTGATGGGAGTAGACTTTGGAAAGGTATAGAGATGGGGAAGAAGGAAGAGGTTTAAAAGGGACTCTCGATTCCTTCACATTCTCTGTATGAGCAATACAAGGCAGCCTGCTACTCACCGTGAAGGACCTTCTCGCCATCCATTCCTTTTTGCAGCTGGACTCTAAAACAAGAAGAGATGTAAACACAAGGCTGGATTTGGGGGATACATAATTGACCCTGTTGCTTGCTGTTTTTCCTTTCACCTTGCAAATTACCCAACGTGGATTTCCAGCTGAAAAAGAAGCAAGTGTACGTTGACAAGGTGGAGAAGATGCAGCAGGCCCTTGTACAGCTCCAGGCAGCATGTGAAAAACGTGAGCAGCTAGAGCACCGTCTCCGGACACGACTGGAGAGGGAACTGGAATCCCTGAGAATCCAGCAGGTATGGAGAACTTAAAGGAAGAAAGGGGAAAAAAAGTCAAGAAAATGACATTATTCCTGGTTGCTTATTTTTCAGTTGGCATTTGACGTGAACACTGAAAGCACACACTTGCTCATCTTTACATTTTTCTCCCACCTAATCTTACTCCAGAGTGCCTCCCAATTGTGAATACAAAGTCTGTTTCCTTAGCTTCCTATCCCAGAAATATCCTTTAAGCCTATGATCTTGCACCTTTTATTTTCACATGAACTCCAGGAACAGTAGATGCTGTAAGAATTAGAGCTGCTACACAAATACACGCCTTGATACTGTAGAACTAGAAATGGTCTTCAGAAATCATCTGGCCGTACCACTCTTCAGTTTTAGATGAATGAAAATCAAGACTAGGAAAAGTTGGCATAAATCGCTAATGATAACTACAAGTTACGGGCAAGATAGGAACTAAATCCTAGATTTTTTTTTTTCTTGAGACTGAGTCTCACTCTATTGTCCAGGCTGGAGTGCGGTGGCATGATCCCAGCTCACTGCAACCTCCACCTTCCAGGTTCAAGCGATTCTCCTGCATCAGCCTCCCGAGTAGCTGGGATTACAGGCATGCACCATCACCCCCGGCTAATTTTTTTTTGTAGTTTTAGTAGAGACAGGGATTCACTATGTTGACCAGGCTGGTCTTAAACTCCCGAACTCAGGTGATCCGCCTGCCTCAGACTCCCAAAGTGCTGGGATTACAGGTGCGAGACGCCGTGCCTGGCCAGATTTAAAAATTCTCGTTTCTGTTGTGTGTTATGCTGGCAGGCAGGGATGGCAGTTTTTAGCCCATTAATTCACTTTCTGAGTAGCATGACAATTTGATATGACAGGCCCCTTTCCTGGCCAAGGGAATCTCACATTCAAGCCCATGATAGGAAGTCCTGTGGCCTTAGGAGGAGATCTGAATTCCCCCTGCTTCTTTCTGAATCAGAGTCGAAACAGAAGTAGGCTGGGCAGTAATCCTTTCCAAGAATAGGGGCTCAGACACCATGGTTCTTCTCTCACTCACTTGAGGATTCTCTGCATCTGGCCCAACAGCGTCAGGGCAACTGTCAGCCCACCAGTGTTTCAGAATACAATGCCACTGCGCTGATGGAGCTCCTTCGGGAGAAAGAGGAGAGGATTCTGGCTCTGGAAGCTGATATGACAAAGTGGGAGCAGAAATATTTGGAGGAGAATGTGATGAGACATTTCGCTCTGGATGCTGCTGCAACCGTGGCTGCTCAGAGGTAAGTAGTTAGCTGGTAGGGCATGAGTGGGAAGAACAGAAAGGTCACTGATTCATAGATTTTTCCAGTGTTTTATTTTCTTTAATATTCTGGGTTCCCCCCCCCCCCCCCACCGTTTCTGCCTAAGTGTGTTTTCTTTCATATGATTATGCAGGGACTGAACGGCTGTAGAGACAGAGAGTCAGCGATTTGAACATAAAAGTTGTCTTATAAACTTATTAGAATCATAGTTCAGCTTTCCCCAGAAGCCAGAATAATTGCAGATGGGATCAGCTGTAAATTTGCACCCCTCCTTCCCCAGCGCCACAAGATTCTTTCAGCCACATATGCAGGTTGTTTAGCCCCAGGACTGGAGTGAAAGCCCCTCCAGAGAAACTACCACTCAGAAACTAAATGTCACTGAGGAGTTGCTGCTGTCATTTGATAGCTCTGGCTTGTCCAAGGTATGTCAAAGGCTGTGCTGAACTTGAACCCATCCCTGCCCTTTGGGAAGGTCAATATTTGAAGGCCGCATTCTCTATGTGCACCACCTCATCACGTGTGAGCAGTCACATTTCATCTGGTAAGGGAGAGAAAGTGGCCGAAGGATTTTTGTTTTTTGCTTCTTATTTGTTCCCCTTTTCAAATTATAAAAGTTCATTATTGGCCTTTGGAGGAAATAGTTGCTGTTACTCCATGTGTCTATCTTGCTACTGCTCATAATCATCAGTTGGGGTAAAAAGACAAGAAGAAAGAGAGAGAGAGAAACAATAAAAACTGAATTCAAGTCAGGTGATGACTTGAGTTGTGGCGATAACAGAGCCTTGGTCTGGAATTGGGTATGAAAGGCAGGCTACAGCATATTGCACCCAGATAGGTCTCTACCCAGAAAGTTATTAAAAACCACAGTGTTGTTTTTAACATTCTCCTAAACATGGTAAGCCAGCAGAGTCTGGAAGTGCTTGCCAGACTTTGGGTTGGTATATGTGTGTGGAGGGGGTGGTGGATACATTTATTTTTGAGTCCGCCTCATGCCAAATCAGAGGTGGGGAGGTTCAGTGCTAAGAGCTGAACCGGTGCTTTGTAAGCCCACTTCGATTCTTTAGGAAGACATGTCTCTCTAATGTGATCTGCTTGTCTTCATTAGATACCATCTATGCCTCAAATGGATGGAAGCTGTGTGTGGCTTGATTTTGAAGTCCTCATGGGCTTAAGCTTGCTGGCCTTGTTTCCTAAGCAAGGTATACTCAATACATGGCAGTGTGGCAATAGAGTGCACAGAAGGCCCAGCTATGCCAGAAGATGGTCTCGAAGTTTGTAGGCAGGTTAGAAGCAGAATTAAATGTAATTTTACCTGCTGGCTCCCAAGGAAACACCTGTGTCTAGCACTTGTTCAGAGGTTATATAAGAAACGCTGACGTTAAAAAAACGTTGTTATTATTGAGAGGTGGAAAGATACAGGGTAATTTTGTCACCTTTAGGGAGAAGCTTAGAAATGTTCAGGTCACGAGAGTGTGCAGTGTGAGAAAACACTAGAAAGCTAGGGTTCATGGTTCCTGCTTCAGAATAGACTCCAGGTCAAAATGCAGGAGAGCTTAGGGGGTTGTCACTGGGGCTTTGTATAAAGAAACTACCTTCCTTCCTTCCTCCTTTGAAAGCTTTGTGTATTCGGGGAAACCCCTTTCAGATGGATTTTCAGAATCTATTGGCTCCCACAAGATAGATTTAATTTAAACTGAATTCCCTTTAATCATCAGGTAGAAACTTTTCATGTAATCACTGTTTTTGGCAAAATGTGCATGCCTATCACTCAATAGGATAAAGCACAGCCTGTTCCCACCTAGAAAGAACACTTTCTGATAGTCCCACAGGCGAACATTCCAGATCAGGACTGTGTGTCTTTCTGGCATGCTACTAATCTAATCCACAGGAGACACTGGCAGACAGACTGTATTGAAATTTCTGTAAAATAAGCGAATTGGATTAGGTGATTCCTTCAGACCTTCCTATTTCTAGGATTATATTACTCTTCCAACGATAGTGCCTCTTATGTTCTACCATGGAGATTGGTTTTCTTTTCCTCTTTCCTTTCAAATGAGATTTTATATTTGGGTGGTAACATTCAGAAAACTTTATTTCAAAACCTGTGGGCTCTTCTGCCTTTCTTTCCAACATTTCTTTTTATTCCTTTTGTCTACCTGTTTTCCTCTTCTTTCTCTCAGTCTTAAATGTACCTATTGACCAAGGTTCTGCCCTTTGCCCCTTTCCATGGTAAAAGTTTAATATTTTCTTTTCTTTCAAAAAAAATTTTTTTTTCTTTTTTTTTGAGAAGGAGTCTCGCTCTGTTGCCCAGGCTGGAGTGCAGTGGCGCTATCTCAGTTTACTGCAACCTCCGTCTCCCGGGTTCACGCCATTCTCCTGCTTCAGCCTCCCAAGTAGCTGGGACTACAGGCGCCCGCCACCTCGCCCGGCTAGTTTTTTGTATTTTTAGTAGAGACAGGGTTTCACTGTGTTAGCCAGGATGGTCTCGATCTACTGACCTTGTGATCCACCCGTCTCGGCCTCCCAAAGTGCTGGGATTACAGGTGTGAGCCACCGCGCCCAGCCTCAAAATAATTTTTAAGTGTCTAGGATATTGGCTACAGTTGGAAAGTGCTCAAGTGTATTTGAGTAAGGAAGGAAGGAAGGAAAGAAGAAAAGAAAGAAGAGAAATGGAAGGAAGGAGAAAGGAAGATGTGAAAGCAGGAAGGAAACAATTTCTAAATGTATAAATTATATCCCTAAATCTGGTGCCACATTTTAATGATCTGCTTGGTTTCTGTGTATTCTACCAGGATCTCAAGCTTAATATATTCCAAACCTAATGGCTCATTGGTAAATGACAGATTTCACAATTAGGACATCTTGCTTTGGTGGTATCAACGATAGTTGGAGAAAACAATTTTTTTTTTCAATTGTGATATTGGTTACATATTAAAAAATCACCTGTTGTAAGTGTACGGTTTGATGAATGTTGGTAATTGTATACAACAGTGTAACCACCACTACAATTAACATAGAGGACCTGTTGTAAAGTGTTCTTGTGCCCTTGAATTTGATCGCCTCCTCCCATGCCTGACCCCAGGCAATGACTAATCTGTTATTTTGTCACAAAATTATACTTTTCTTTTCTAGAATGTCATATAAAAGGAATCATATTGCATTTACTCTTCTTCTTTGACATATTGCACTCAACACAATGATTTTGAGACCCATCCAAGTTGATGCTGAATAGTGTTCCATGGTATGGATGTATCACAGTTTATGTATGCATATTTGGATATATGCATATTTGGATTGTTTCCAGTTTTTGACCATTGTGAATAATAAAATATAATATAAGAATAGGCAAGTGTCTTTTCTCAGGTGATAAGTCATATTAGGTGGTCTATTTATATCCCTTCCAACACTTAGATATTGGTTTTTAGCCTTAAAGAGTCCAGGAGGAGGCATTTTGATGCATATGGAAAGTGCTGGCGTTGTCCTTTATCCTGAGATCCATCTTAAACATCAGATACAGCAACTCTGTGAGATTGGTCAGTTGTATGTTTAGGTGAATTTTACTTGATGAAAGGTTAAGAGGGCCGAGAGATAAAGATAGATAGATAGATAGATAGATAGATAGATAGATAGATAGATAGATAGATAGTAAATTAAGATATTTTGGCATATCTAAAATGAGTATTTGTTACTTAAAATATTTGTTTTGTTGAAAGTGATAACAGGACATTTATTTCTTTCATTTTAGTTAGATAATTTGCCCAAGATCACACACAGCTACTAAATGACAGAAGAACTAGGATTTAAATCTATATTTTTGTCACCTTAGCTGCTATAACTCTGCTGCTTCTTAGAAATGGTGTAGCTCAAAGATGGTAATAATAGGGATTATTAGCTGTTCAGTAAGATACTAATTGAAGCTAATTGTTTAGTTACCTGGAAATATTATAAATAATCACAATAATATGGCCTGAATTAAGGCTCCATATTATTTTGTCCCTAGGGAGTCCTCTCTAGATGTTTAATATAGATGAGGGGAAATTCCTACTGAGTAGGAGTCCCTGTTCATTTGCAGAAGAACCGATTTGGCAATGCAGATTTTTAGTTTCAGCTCATAAACAATGAATTTATTCCTGAAGAGCAGCAAAAGGATGACAAGATAATGCACCCAATCAACCATGTAATTTTTATCAGCTTGCATTTACTGAATTAGGTTACTGCCTTTCTGAGAATGTGTAATGTTTCATGTTTATTTTGAGCAAAAGTAAATTCTGGAAAGAAGGAAGTAAAGAAGGGGGAAGCAGAAGGTAGAAGCTGTTCACACACATAATGCATGTCTACCTATTCCCTCTTTGTAGGCATTCCTCAATTTCCTTCCTCTGCTTTCTTCTCATTCTACCTTCTGTCTTAGTTATATCTTCTGCTCTAGCTTCTCAGTAATAATAGCAATGATAATAACTGTAATAGTAACTCTGATATCTCTAAAATTAAAGTTAGAATTTTGACCAACTTGTTAGATATTGGCATATGGCAATTCTTAAGTCACTTTCACTCCAGTGTACCTAAAATCAAAACCCATTGCAGTGCTTTCCAAAAGAGCCATTCCTCAGTTTCCTTTCACAGCAAACAGTATTTCATTTTTTCTAGGCATTTGAGTTCAAAATAACAAAGTTGTCATTCATTCTTCCATCTCCCTAACTCCCACATTGATATTGTCTCTAAATTGTATCAGTTCTACTTCCTACAGCCTGTTTCCATTTCTCTTGCCACTTCGCTGGTGCATAGTTTCATGATCTGTTGCTGGGATTATTACAATCACCTTGCTGACTGGTCTGCCTGATTCCAGGGTTTCACTTCTCTTATCTCTCTGTCACATTTCTAAGAGAGATAAGGCCGTCTTCCTAAGGCATGGCTTAGATCATTTTATTCCCTTGGAAAGCTCTAATAATTTTCACTGCCTTTTGGAATAAAGTCCAAACTCACTTCTGTACTAGTTAATTATTTACTTTTTTGTCTTCCCTTGTAAGTTTCCTACAGTTACGGACTAGTCTTATCCATGCCTCTCCCCTCTCCAGCCTCCCAGGAACTTCAAACACAGTGCTCCACTCGTGTAGAGTTCACACATTAAATAAACAAAAGGATGATGCTGATAGGAAAAGATAGGCTTGAAGTTTGAAAGGCCATTAGGTGTTTTAATTAGGAGGTTATTGGTGACATGCTAGAAAGCAGTTTGAGCAATGTGATGGGATAACTTTGTTGGAGAAAAGAAGTAGAAAGAAGATGACAAACTATTTACTTAAGAATTTCAGGTGGAGGATGTCAAAATCAAGAATATGCAGCTTGGGGTTTGCAGGTTTTATTTTCAGATTGTAGCCCAGCATCTCTCTCCTGGTGTTCTTAGAGAACGTCATGGAGTGTTGGAAGGTAGCAGGTCAAGTTGCTCATTCAAATATTGTGCTTGCTTGCTTTTGCCTAAGCCATTAGCCTAGTAGCCCTAGTCTTCTAGAAGGAAGATTGATGCTGAGGGCTGCCCTGGCAGCCCTGTCGGAATTCACTAAGTGCCCCACATTTTCAGGCTCCATTCCTGAGGAGTTCACAGTGTCCATATCAATTAGCTGGCAGGGCTCTGAGTCCCCAAAATGGTCTTTTATGCGATGAAAGTGGCAGCAGGCCAGCACTAGTTCCCCCAGTGACAAACCGTATGCTCAATTCCCCAGTGTCCGTAGACACCATGCACTTTTCAACAGTCCTGGCTCTAAAGCCCCAACCTTCACATTGGAATTCTGCAGTACAGGAATTGCTTCCAGGATTTTACCAAGAGCTGGAATTCTTTCAAGTCAGAATCTCTTGTAATCTCTGTATGTTAGTCTCCTTCCATCTATCCATCTATGTGATTCATTCTCTCTCTCTCTCTCTCTGTCTCTCGCTCTCGCTCTCACTCTCGCTCTCCTCCACCTCTCTCTTTCCCTCCTTCTCTCTTCCTTTTAGAGACAGTGGTCTTGCTGTGTCACCCAAGCTGGAATGCAGTGGCACAGTCGTAACTGACTGCAGCCTTGAACTCTTGGGCTTAAGCAATCCTTTTGCCTCAGCCTCCTGAGTTATGTGGTTCTCTCTTAATAATAGCTTTGTTGAGTGTTTTTACCATGACCGACACTGTCTTACTGCATAATTTTATCCTCTATGAGATGAAGTTATAAATATTGTTCCCACTTGGCATATGAAGTGGCTTGCTTAGAGCAGGTAACTTGACTTTCAGAGGTCATAAAGCTTGTTAGGGGCAGAGAATACTTGGAGAAGCTGGGACCTGCTGAGTTGTCTGTATTCAGAGCCTGTGCTGTCAAGCACTATGCAAATGCTGCTTCCTCTTGGGTACCCAGTAGGACTACAAGCCAGTGAATTGCACTAGAGAAAGTATAGAATGCTGAGATGGTAAAATACTTTGAGTTTAGCAAATGATGAAAGCCATTGTATTCTTTCCCCTTCTTGCTCTCCAATTCTTTCATCATTCCATACATGGTTTCAACCTTGCATATAAGGTACACGTATATTTTGGGGAACAGTAATTTTATAGAGGCTCACCCAAATCCCCAACCTTAATAGCAACTTTCTGCCTCTTTCTCTTGCCACTTCATCCTCATCGGCACTGGACATAATCTTGAAGCTAAGAGAACATAGTTAGCTGCCAACAGAAAACATGCCTGGAGTTCTCCTGCAGATCCCCATTCTCTTAGGAAGTATAATGAAGCAGTGCCAGTTCATTGTTTTCTCGGTCTATTGTCTGATTTCCTTTAAGACCAATATAATTGCATCAGTATTCTCCCTAATCCTAATACCGCCCCCCCAGCCCCCCACCACACACACACACACATGCACGCCTTTTTTCCTTATTAATTGGTCTTTGAGTTAATGGCCTGAGACACTTTCAGATGGAACATCATGGTCCTTTATGCAGTTAGAACTCTGGCAAGAGAACAGTCACTTTGTTGGGATAGACCCATTGATTTGGTGCTAGAATGTTTCAGATGTAGATTAGCTAGGAATCGAGTGGGACTGGCTCAAAGGCTCTATTTATTAGCTCACATGCCCCACCTGATCTTAGCCGATATGTCTATTGTTTGCTTCTAGTACTCAGGTGTATTTACCAATGTTCATCTGTAGCAATAAGTTACTTAGTATACCCTCTGACTTTCTTGAAAGTCTGACCTTTCTCCCTTTATGACTTCCATAAGAATAAAATGGAAATAATATATACTTATTCCTTTTTTTTTTTTTTTTTTTTGAGACAGAGTATCCCTCTGTTGCCTAGGCTAGAGTGTAGTGGCTCGATCTCAGCTCACGACAACCTCCGCCTCCTGGGTTCAAGTGATTCTCCTGCCTCAACCTCCCAGATAGCGGGGATTACAGGCGTGCACCACCATGCCCAGCTAATTTTTGTATTTTTAGTAGAGACAGGGTTTCTCCATGTTGGCCCGGCTGGTCTCAAACTCCTGACCTCAGGTGATCCACCCGCCTCAGCCTTCCAAAGTGTTGGGGCTACAGGCATGAGCCACCATGCCTGGCCCAATATCTACATATTCCTATTGCTTGGCCATGATCTAAAAACTTGAAGGGGCTCTCTGCCAGAACTGAACATGGGATGATACCTGTTCAGTTCTGAAGGCAAGCCTGTGCCTATCTCATCCCTCACTGACTTTTGCAGCCACTTCTATACTAACAACGTTGTCTTCTATCCTGAACGCTGAACTGTCCTATTTTGGAGGTTCTTACGGGTTAGTTCCCCAGAAACCATCTGTTCCAAATGAGCTTGATTTCAGCGTAGGACTTTCCAGAAAAGCCTTTCTTGACTTAGAAGAAAGATAACATTCATTGATTTTGCTATGCTCCCATCTCATCACTTCCATTTTCCTCCCCAGGGACACAACAGTCATCAGTCACTCTCCTAACACCAGCTATGACACAGCTCTAGAAGCTCGCATCCAGAAAGAAGAGGAAGAAATCTTGATGGCCAATAAGCGTTGCCTTGACATGGAGGGCAGGTAAAATGTTGTTCTGGACGCTGAGGAATCTGAGACGTTGATATAGAGACCAGATAGGATCTTTATTCACAACTAGGAAATCTGATCATGCAGTCTCCCCGCTCCACCATCACCCCTGCCAGCCTATCACTTAAAGGTGTGAGATGCAATGACTTTTACCTTGATACTCTCCACTAAACATGGAGTTCCAGGTAGGGTTTCTGTCCCTTTGGCCTTCCTAATTGCTTTTCCTCTGCCCTCTGCCTGAGCTTAAATTGTTGGCATTTGCACTCTGGGGTATTCTTTCTAGCACTGCACTGCAACCCTGTGGTACAGCAGATTGCTTAATAAAAGAGTAAAACAATATCTGCTTGGCCGGGCACAATGACTCACGCCTGTAATCCCAGCACTTTGGAAGGCCAAGGCGGGCAGATCACCTGAGGTCAGGAGTTCAAGACCAGCCTGGCCAATATGGTGAAACCCCATCTCTACTAAAAATATGAAAATTAACCAGGTGCGGTGGTGGGCACCTGTAGTCCCAGCTACTCAGGAGGATGAGGCAGGAGAATCGCTTGAGCCTGGAAGGCAGAGGTTGCGATGAGTCAAGATTGTGCCATTGCACTCTAGCCTGAGCAACAGAGCGAGACTCCATCTCAACAACAACAACAAAAGAACATCTACTCAAAGTGGGAGGTAGGATACCTGATTCCTTTTATAAACATATGATCATTGACTTATTACCTGAAGGTTGTCACTCATTCATAGAAGATCTCATCTTACTGAGTAAATTGTTTCCATTGACTGAGATTCTTCACTACAGCACCCAGTACATCAGTTCATTCTCTCATATTCAGCCCTTTTTTTTCACTGGTACTTTATTGTGACTTACTAAGGTTTAAGCAACAGCTCCTGATGCTCTGCTGTATCCATTTGGGTGTGCAGAAAAACATGTTGTTGTTTTTTTCTCACACTATTGCCTTTATGAATGAAAAGTCATCTTTTATATATATTATATATATTTTTTATTATTATACTTGAAGAAAAACATGTTTTAAAAACTGTAGCACACCATCCCTTGTCTTCCAACTCAGAACTAACTAGATCAACCTTTAGTCAAAAAGATGATGGGAACTCTATGTAGTCATGTAGTCAATTAGACCAAAATGTAGAGGTAGCAAGAACATCTTTTTTTTTTTTTTTTTTTTAAAGGGCATAGTGCTTTATTTATATTCATTCAGCAAAATCTAGTTTTCTGTTTATAATGAAGAACAGCATAATTTGATTTACATTTTGGAGGACTTGTGAAATGAATTTGATACCTTTCCAGGTTTATCTTTTTTTTTTTTTTTTTTTTGAGATGGAGTCAGTCTTGCTCTGTCACCCAGGCTGGAGTGCAGTGGCACTATCTTGGCTCACTGCAACCTCTGCCTCCCAAGTTAAAGTGATTCTCCTGCCTCAGCCTCCTGAGTAGCTGGGACTACAGGTGCCCGCCACCATGCCCAGCTAAATTTTGTATTTTTAGTACAGACAGGGTTTCACCATGTTGGTCAGGCTGGTCTTGAACTCCTGACTTTGTGATCCACCCGCCTTGGCCTCCCAAAGTGCTAGGATTACAGGTATGAGCTACCGCACCTGGCCGCAACAAGGTCTTTATATGTTCTTTGTCTTTGGTTCCTAGGATTAAGACCCTACATGCCCAGATTATTGAGAAGGATGCCATGATCAAAGTACTCCAACAGCGTTCCCGGAAGGAGCCGAGCAAGACAGAGCAGCTGTCGTGCATGCGGCCAGCGAAGTCTCTGATGTCCATTTCCAATGCTGGATCAGGCTTGCTCTCCCACTCATCCACCCTGACTGGCACCCCCATCATGGAAGAAAAGCGAGATGACAAGAGCTGGAAGGGGAGCCTAGGTAATGACAGTAAATAAGGAAGATTATAGTCATGTGTTCAAAGAGAGCCATGAGACAAGCACCCATGCTTAAGGAAAAGGGATGATGGTCCAGGTTCTGGAGAGGAAGGTGTACCAGGGTTTTGGGTTCATATTCCTCCTGAGACCCTAGTTCCACATTCTGGAGCTCCTCCACACTTTGAAGTCTCCTGGTGAGAATACTGATTGAGGCCAAAGCCTAGAGGACAAGAATCTTGAGTTTCATTTGGGTGTGAAGGAAGGTAACTCTAATTTCCTCTAAAATATTCTCACATTTGACCTTTGCCATGTGGCACCTTTATCTTTCTCCAGAACCCATGTGGCCTTTTTGTCATTCAGAATTTCAAAATTCCAGCATTTCTGTGCTCCTTCCTCCTGTATAATAGGAGAACCCAGAGTTTTAGTTACGCTAAATCGTTTGGGTAGCAGGTTTTGTTCCCACAGTGTTCTGAGATGAGAACAGAATGTACTTTTTCATTCCATTCCTGTCCATTCCCTCCCCTCTAATCAAAACCCCAGACATATTGTGGATACCACGGGCACATTTTTAGAGCCTGAGGAAGGAAGCTTATATGTATTTTTATTTTAACCCTTTTTGTTGCTTTTAATTCCTTTCTTGGTCCTCTGATACTTATAATATCTTTTGGTTAGAATAAGCATTTTGGAGACTATGGTCATGGTGAGAACCTTAGATCACACAATTATTACCACACTTAATCTGTGTCAATAGACTTATTCTCCAAATCCTTTCTTGCTCCCTGGTAATGTGTGGTAATGGTTTATAAGTGGAGCCGAGTAGGAGCATTCTGACAACTTGGTGGAACCCAATCACCATTGGAAAAATAAATCAAAACAGATACCCAGGTCACTTACAGGCTTAATATGTTGTGCCAGGTGATGGATGAGGACCAGAGGGATCTTCGAAGTCTGTAAGAAACTTTTAGCCATGGTTGGAGGAGCCTCACACACTGATTTCTGGGTTCCCTGGAGGCAAAAATAAATAATTTAGACACATTCAAATTTCTTCTGAAATTTGAATGGGAGAACAGGTAATTAGATGTCTGGATTTGAATCACCTATTTTTTTCTAATGTCTGTTCCCCTTTCATTTGTAGGCATTCTCTTGGGTGGAGACTACCGTGCTGAATATGTCCCTTCCACACCCTCGCCTGTGCCCCCCTCGACTCCCCTGCCCTCGGCTCACTCCAAGACAGGCAGCCGAGACTGCAGTACCCAAACTGAACGTGGGACGGAATCGAACAAAACTGCAACTGTTGCTCCCATCTCTGTTGCTGCTCCAGTTGCTGCCGCCGCCACTGCTGCCGCCATCACCGCCACTGCTGCCACTATCACCACCACCATGGTAGCTGCTACTCCAGTTGCTGTTGCTGCTGCTCCAGCTGCTGCTGCTGCTGTTGCTGCTGCCCCGTCTCCAGCCACCGCTGCTGCTATTGCTGCTGCTGTTTCTCCAGCTGCTGCTGGTCAGATTCCAGCTGCTGCCTCTGTTGCCTCAGCTGCTGCCGTTGCTCCTCCTCCTCCTCCTCCTCCTCCTCCTCCTGCTGCTGCTGCTGCTGCTGCTGCTGCTGCTGCTGCTGCTGCTGCTGTTCAGGTTGCTCCAGCTGCTCCGGCTCCGGTTCCAGCTCCGGCTCTGGTTCCAGTTCCGGCTTCAGCAGCGGCTCAGGCTTCTGCTCCTGCTCAGACTCAGGCACCAACTTCAGCTACGGCTGCAGCTCCAACTCCAGCTCCAACTCCAACTCCAGCTGTGGCTCAGGCTGAGGTTCCTGCAAGTCCAGCTACCGGTCCTGGACCACATCGTTTGTCTATACCAAGTTTGACCTGCAATCCAGACAAAGCAGGTAATTATTCCCTTTAGCAGGTAACTTTTGGTTTAGTTCTGCTCTCAAATACAGATTTATTTCTTGTTGCCTGATGTCTGGGCAGAGTTATCCTTTGGACTGAATTTTTCATGTTCTAAGGGAGAGAGAAGAGAGTCTGTAAATGACTTCTCATCCACCAAGATGGGAACAGGCATGAGTGGAGGCCATTATCTTAGCAGAAGTAAATGAGGGAGGTGACAAGTCTCACTTTGCCATTGGCTTCATGAGGGCTCTGATGGTGTCTAGTTCTAGAAATACAGGTTTTTTCTTCATCCCTAAGTGTTTTCTAACCCTTATTTCCATTTAGATGGGCCTGTGTTCCACTCCAATACTCTGGAAAGAAAAACTCCCATTCAGATCCTGGGACAAGAGCCTGATGCAGAGATGGTGGAATATCTCATCTAAACGGCCAAATCAAGAGCTGCAGATTCTCAGCAAAAATGCTTTTAATCATTTCCCCCTTTTATTGGTTCTTGTTTTGGGGGTGAGGACAAGGGTTGGGGGGAGGGGATGTTTTTTAACAGGACTTTTTGTTGGAACAATGTACTACTTGAGTAATACCATGTGAACCACCAGTCTATTCTGGTATGCTTAGGGAGTACCTCTAAAGACAGATTAATCCGAATGTGCTCTAAAGCTTATTGTTTGAATTTATACAAATACTGGGACTGTTAACGGGTGGGCATACATCAGTGTTTTCAATGTGCTTAAATTTGTTTAAAATTTCCATATTCTAGATCATTTTTAATTGAAGAGCACAGTATGTGTGGAAGACAGTGTGTAACACGTAGTTTGGAAGTGGGAAGCTGGAGAGAATTGAGTGTGTGCTGTCTTGTATAGTTACTATCCTGTGCAGCAGCCGGAGAAAGCTCTCACCTCAGGCTTATAAAAGGGAATAGTTTCAGGAGCTATGTAAGCTGGAAAAAAGGTAGGGAGTTTTGGGATGCAGAAGGGTGCTGGAGCTAATTTTTTCTTCCAATTTCCCAGCTACCCTGCCCCAGGGAATTGTGTTTGTCTTCATTTCAGTGGTGCTTTGGAAACGGATTCTTTTGGTTCCCTCCTGGAGGTTCATACATTCATATATATGCTGTGGAATAATTTATGCATTTGGATAATTAATATATTGCTTTCAGATGCTGGGAGAGTACATTAACTGAGTGATGCACAACTTCCTCTCTCTTAGGGAGTTAGACCATCAGAGGCCTTGATGGAGACTTGCGTGAGGTGCTATATGCAGACTTTCATGGTCTGTGTGTAGCCATGAACATAGCTTGCTTGCATTTATTAAGACCAATCAGCTTAGTGTTTATTTCTTCTACAGCACAGATTCACTGGCTGGGGCTCCAGTCTCAAATTGCCAATCATTTGCAAAGTGAGGAAGGATCTTTGTTGACAGGTTGAATGCTTTGAATTTCTGGTGACTACTTTGAAATAACTTGTTTTGTGTGTCAAATTCTAAGCATATGTCTTAAAAGGCATTTTTGACTATCATCTCCAAGGGAATAACATGAGAAACCCAAAGTACTATGCTGCAGTCGGGGGAGAGGTGGATTGCAGCAGTATCCTCAACTACCTCTTCTCACTGTCAGTGACTCCATCTTGGAATACCTTTGGGAAGCAGCGGGAAATGTGCATGTGGGTAGAGATCAAAGGAGGCAATGGTTCCAAGCCTTGCCATAGGGCTGCCTCCAAGAACACAGAAGGATGCCAGTTGCCACAGGACCCTGCCCTGTGTCACCTGTCTGCCCTTCATTAAGGTGACAAATCTGCAGATAGCATCATTAAGATCAGTTTTAAGGGGTATAGGGAGGGTGAGGGAAGGTGGGGGGGTGTTAGGTAAGGGTAGGGGGGGTAGAGGTTTTGGGATGTCTTAGTTAGAAACCAGATTAATAGAAGAGTAGGCCTGTTATATTACATCATGAGCCATAGCGGTGGGAGAGAACTTTAGCAATAGAGCCCTACCCCCTCATTTTAGTGATGAGGAATCTGAGAACTGGAGAGGTTCAGTGACTTTTTAAAAGTCACACAACACAGCTAACCATTATGCCAATCACCATGCTTATTTTGGGAAGCTCTTATCTTTTTTTAATTCCATTTTACGAAAAGACATCTTCATGGTCCAGGGAATATGTATCTTGTAAAATGTCCCTGGCTGGAGTAGCTTGTCCAGTCTTGACAAACTACTGAATTTCTGTCTTGCCTCTCCTTCAGTGCCTTTTAAAAGGTTTTCCCTTTTCTGATCTGCATTACAACATCGAGTCACATAAATGTCCCCCCTAAGAAACCAATCCCACTTCTTACTAGGAGATTGGGTATCTTAGATAATCTTTTGGGGTTCCTCTGTGAGTATAGGAATGATATCTTTCCTAATTACCTTCCAAAGGAATTATTCTGTGTGTGTGTGTGTGTGTGTGTGTGTGTGTGTGTGTGTGTGTGTGTAGAGAAAGAGAGAGACATAAAGGAAGGGTGATGTGATTTTCAGCTAGTCCTTTCACATTTTCAATAATGAGGTAATCATGTTACATACACATTAGTCCTCAGTTATAAAGTGAATCTCAGATAGAAATTAAAAATGCAGTTGTGTTAAGACTCTTTCATACTACCCTTTAGTCGTAAGGAGAAAAATAACCTCAAATAGTAGAAGCAGCAAGTAGCAAACTTCAGGAGAGCTACTTTCTATCCAAATAAATAATTTAAAAACACTTTTCACCTACTCCTTTCATGGTTATAACACATTGGCAGACTTTTTGCTGGCTCTGGGAACCATGATTTTAATCACATTCTGCAAGGTGACAAATGTCATACATTCCACATTGTGTGGTAGCCATCTCTTTAGACTCATGTGTTTGGGGGAAAGGAAGAAGTTCTTGGTTAAGTACTATTTTGAACTTTCCGGAACCTATCTGTCCTCTCATACCAGAGACAGTTCCTCTCTGCTCAGTTTCCAATCCGGATAATTCGCTAAAATAACATTGTACATCTAAGAGAGGAAAGAAGAGTATGTCAGTATATTATGCAGAAGATAGATAGAGCCTTTTCAGAAGATCTCCACTAGTTGTTGATCCAAAAATTCAACTTTATGGGAGAAATCTCAATTAGCCACCTTTTCACAGTTGTGTGGATGTAACATTTGGGGGCTCTTTCTGGACTCCTACCTATCTGTGCATTTTACTGGCACCTCAGGAAAGGAGGGTGACCAGGTTGTCTTAGCTTGTACTGCTTGGTGGTCTCTGAGGACCTTCTAAGTCAGTTGTACCCCAATGTTCCATGTATAGAAAAACTTCATTAGAACAAACTTTACTTGATATGAAACTCCTATTAACAGTCTTTTTTGAAATAAAAGTAGCTTGAGCTTTCTTTTAAAATCATGTATCTTGATTGTTGATTTAATGAAGGATTTCCTTTTAATGCTGCTTTTGAGCTTCAAGGTAATAGGACAGCAGGAACCTAAAATATCTGCCATCATCTGCCATAGGAAAGATACCCAGAGACCCGTCATGTTCTCTTTTTGTTGTTACTCTGTTGAGTGGGTATAACAATTGGAAGATGAACAAACTGATTGATTGTGCAAACTACTTTTTATGACAAGCCTAAACCCTGATAATGCGGCAGCTTAAAGTGTATACATATGCACTAACTTTGATCAATTATATTCTCATATCTGTTAGCCACACAATCTCCTATTATCTCAATTGCTTATGCGCATATGGAGTATGTTACTTAAAACGTGCATTCTTACTGAAAATGTTTTCTAAGGAAGATATCAGCTGTGGGCTAATTGCCACCAATTTCAGCCTGCCACGATTCTTGGAAATGTATCTTCCAAGTGCCATCCATCATCAGTAGGACAAGTGTCGGGAGTTTGTTTATTTTGTTCCAGTAGCAACGATGGGTTACATGGAGCCATGAAACCTCCTTCTGGCCTCCCTTGTGATTAATGGCATGTGTTTGTAAAATGGATAGCTGGGGTTGGCAGATGGCTAGAGAAGAATCGCCTTTGGTTTAAAATGTATGTGGTCCCCTAATGATTGTGACCCCATTCTGTAATCAACTGAGCTAGTTCCAATAAAGTTAAGCAGGTTTAAATCCACTTTGTGCCTATCTTTTCACTGACAATAAAGTTAGCTATTTTAAAATGCAGTACCGTGTGGAAAATGCTTTGGTGTTTACCCGACAGAGGCTTTATTTGTGCTGTATCAGTGATTACTTTCAATTCAGTATGCAGTGAAATTGCCTTTCAAGGGCAGCGTGCAGCAGAATTTGCATTTGCTTGAAGTATGGAATGTGATTATAGATTATAAAGTATTAAGACAACACCACAGGCCACATGCTCTAATCGGTCTCTTTATATACTCAGGCAGCATATATTAAAAGCTTTGCATCTTTTTATCTCCTGGTTTCTAGGGATAAAATGATGGCCACCCAAAGCAGAGAATTCATCCTTTGGTTAGCATTTTGGAAGGCCCCTTGATATTCCTTTTGTACCCTTGTTCTGATGCCAATTCATCAGTTTTGGTTGAGGGAGCTTGTTATTAAAAACAAATCAAAACCACAAACGAGTTGGCTCTTCACTGAAAATGTTAAGGCTGCCTTTACACTGCCCTTTCTGTGCCTCCTGTTTACCAATGAGTTCCAAACCTGACTGGTGAGGCAAGGATCCCCAAGGACTTTGAAATGACACGTTTTCACAGTGAAATAGACTTGATGGGTGTTGCAAAAGGGATAGGGTAGGGGGTCTAGAATTCATTCAACTGTAAATTTGATTTTTCTTAAAGTTGGACTTGATTCCCTCCATATTTATGATGAGTGCTTTGAAAACCGTATGGATAAAAGCCTTCCCTCCTTTTCAGGACAAAGAAGATAAGGTATTAAGTTCACCAGACCTTCTTACAAAGCTTTGGAAAGCATTCTTTTCAGAAATGTATTGTGCCCATTTCTTAAGGGGCAGTCACTTGTTGGAAGAAAAAGCCAATGTTCCTTCAAAAATGTGTTAGATTGGCCAGGTGCGGTGGCTCACACCTGTAATCCTAGCACTTTGGGAGGCTGAGGCGGGTGGATCATGAAGTCAGGAGTTCGAGACTAGCCTGGCCAAGATGGTGAAACCCCATCTCTACCAAAACTACAAAAATTAGCCAGGTGTGGTGGCGGGCACCTGTAATCCCAGCTACTTGGGAGACGGAGGCAGGAGAATCGCTTGAACCCAGGCAGCAGAGGTTGTAGTGGGCCGAGATCTTGCCACTGCACTCCAGCCTAGAAGACAGAGTAAGACTGTCTCAAAAAAAAAAAAAAAAAAAAAAAGTGTTAGATTGCATTGTAGGAGCATTTCTAGATATTATTATCCAGTTATATAACTGATCTGGCATCCGCATGGTACTTCATCTCTCCCTTTCTGTGTGCATTTCCTATTGAGATAAGTGATCTGCACACCCTATATGAGTTACACAGTGGCAGAAAAAAAAAATGTCCTGCTTCCCACCTCCATCTTGTTCTGCAGGAAAGTTTTTATTGGAGAAAAAATGTAAATGGTTTGGTCTTAGATCACTTTTTACATTGACTGGCAACTGCCCTGGTATTTCAGTGAAGAGCCCTGTGTTACAGGACTTAGTTTCCAAGAAGAAAAATGTTCCCCACAGCACCAAAATTTTATAACACATTACAAATGCCCACTCTTTAGATGCACAAACTAACCAAGCCCATGGTATGTATTTTCGTCTCCATGTTTTTTTATTTGCTAGTAACCTCTACCAATGGATTCAGGCACATGTGGGTTGTTGAATAACTACTTACTAGATGGTGCCATTATGTAGATGGCCCTAGGATACAAAATTTAAAAATAGTCCATGATTCTAGTTTATTACAGAAAACCACACACAGACACACATTTATAATTCATTGTGATATATGAAATAGCAAAGATTTGAACAAGAATACAGAACTAATGCAAAGGAGGGAATGATTGTTGGGATGGCACAGGGAGAGGGAAAGGGAGAGGAACTAAACTGAGCTTTGAAGGGTATGTAGATGTTAACTAGGTGAACCAGGGGATGGGGATCAATATTCCATGTGAAGGAATAGCATGTGCAAGGACAATCTCACTTTGTCAGACCTGCAATCAAATGAAGACTCCGTTTCCAAGATCAAAGTCCCTAGAGAACTGCTCTGAATTTTAACAACCTACTAATGGAAACATAAACTCACTCAATCAGGTGGTAGAATGTACTAGTCTAGAAGTCAAGAGAACATAAAGTTTCAGTCCTACATCTGCCACTGAACAGATATTTACTTGTGGGCAAGTTCCTTAACAGTGTCGGAGAAGTTTATCAGTAAAATGGGGATAAACACCTGTCCCTGTGAACCTTGTGGAAAGGGATAGGAGAGGCTAACAAAGAATATGAAAATGCCAGTCAAGGCTGGGCATAGTAGCTCACGCCTATAATCCCAGCACTTTGGGAGGCCCAGGCGGGCAGATCACCTGAGGTAGGGAGTTTGAGGCCAGCCTGACCAACATAGAGAAACCCCGTCTCTACTAAAAATACAAAATTAGCTGGGCATGGTAGCGCATGCCTGTAGTCCCAGCTACTCAGGAGGCTGAGGCAGGCAGGAGAATCGCCTGAACCCGGGAGCCAGAGGTTTCCACAAGCCGAGGTCGCACACCATTGCACTCCAGCCTGGGGAATAAGAGCAAAAACCTCGCCTCAAAAAAAAAAAAAAAAAAAAAAAAAGATGCCAGTCAAAGCAAAGGGCTGAATCTATAAAGATGAAGTGGTTTCTTTAACTTTTTATTAAGGAAAAATTCAAGCATATGCAAAAACCGAATAGCTAAGGCACCTCCATTTACCCATTTCTAGGCTTCAGCAATTATCAATACATGGCTGATCTTGCTTCATTTATCACCCCTACCCACCCTATGTTATTTTGGAGCATATCCCGGACATCATAGCGTTTCGTCCATAAATATTTCAATATGCATAACGATAAAATTTTTAATAATGAAAAAGTCAAGTGTTACATCTGGAACCAAAATATATAACACATCAAACACATAGAAAAAAATGCCAGCATGTTTGCCACTTACAAAGCTTCTTCATCTGATCCCACAACTTCTGCTTTAAATTGAAACATACGGTCTCAAAAACAGAGGGGTTCCTTCTCTCACAACCCACATATCAAAGGGCAGGATTGTTTTTTAAAGGCTCCCCAGCATAGGTTCCAAGCTATTATTTCTCCTTCACTCATATAAAAAGCTCTGGCTCCCTTAATGTCCCTGTCATCCAGTTGTTCCTTGTTTACCCTCGTCTACTAAGTTGGTCACTATCCCAAGTGCACTGATGGTTTTGGGCCCTGGATCACAGTTGTCTCTCTACCCCAAACAACCCAGACAGCATCTTGGCCCATCAGCTCCTTGGCCTCTCTACCTTCACTGACCTCCACGTCCATTCCACCTCAGCTCACTGTGCCCATGGCCAACCCAGAGCTGATCATCAATCAGCACTGCTCCACTGTGGATATGTCCGCCAGTACCCTACTCTCTGACCAGTCTCCCACCCTCTCAGTTTGCCTGCTCTGACTCTATCTACTTTTTCACTACAACGAGACCTCAAATCCCTCAATGCCTCCATTTCCTCCCAAACTTTTAGCTCTTACCCATCTATTCTTGGCCTCAAACTCGATCACTTGAACCTGCAATCAATTCATACCCTCCAAGAACCTCAACCATTCATCACAAAATCAGAAACTTACGAGTCATCCTTGACACCTCTCTCTCTCTGTTAGCTAACATCCAATCTATTACTGATCCTATCGAAATAAATCTCAAAATTCATTCACTTCGTTCCAACTCTACTGCCTACAGCCTATTCTAAGCCACCATTATCCTTCACCTAGTCTATTTTAGTAGCCTATTCACTGATATGCCATGCCGAATCTTTTTGTTGTTGTTTTTGTTTTTTGAAACGGAGTTTCACTCTTGTTGGCCAGGCTGGAGTGCAATGGCGCGACCTTGGCTCACTGCAACCTTGGCCTCCTGGGTTCAAGTGATTCTCCTGCCTCAGCCTCCCGAGTAGCAGGTTACAGGCAACCGCCACCACGCCCAGTTAATTTTTGTATTTTTAGTGGAGATGGGGTTTCGCTATGTTGGCCAGGCTGGTCTCAAACTCCTGACCTCAAGTGATCCACTCACCTCAGCCTCCCAAAGTGTTGGGATTACAGGTGTGAGCCACTGCACCCAGCCTGCCATGCTCAATCTTTTCCCATTGTTTTTATTCCAGTCACTAGTCAGCAACAAATATAATTAATATCATGTCATTTCCCTGCTTACAATCTATCAAAAGCTTCCAATTGCAGTGTGAGTAAAATGGTGCCACAAGAGGTAAAACAACTAACCCAAAGTTTTATAATTAGTGAATTTGGAACCAGGATGCAGATATCTTGAACTATTATTCCATCAGAATCATTGTCACACAATGTATTGAATATCTTTTTTTCTTTATGCTCAAAGGATACTACTGACATGACATCATTATTTTCTCTGATACTAACCTAGAGCAACTATTTTTGAAGTGTGCTCCAAACCATCTGTCTTGAAATCACCTTTTCTCTGGCCTTGCTCCCAGAGATGCTTATCCTGTACTTCTAGAGTAAGACCAAGGAATTTGCATTTTAACAAGCTTCCCAGGAAATTTTAAAAAAAATTTATGATAGACATAAAATAATTGTACATATTTATGGAGTACAATGTGATGTTTCAATGCATGTACAAATTGTATAATAATCAAATCAGGAATATTAGTATATCCATCATCTTATAATTTCTTTGTAATGAGAAGATCCAGAAACCTCTCTTCCTAGCTATTTTGAGATATGCAATATATTGTTAGCTCTAGTCTTCCTACTATGCAATAGACCACCAGACCCTATTCCCTCTATCTAACTATATAGCTTTATATCTGTTGACCAATCTTTCATTATCTCTTCTTCCCCTTACCTTCCCCATCCTCTGTTAGCCACCATTCTATTCTCTACTTCTATGAGGACAACCTTTTAGATTTCACATATGAGTGAGATCATGCGGTATTTCTCTTTCTGTGCCTGGCTTGTTTCACTTTGACATGATATCCTCAAGGCTCATCTATGTTGCTGCAAATGACAGGATTTCCTTCTTTTTTACAGCTGACTAGTATTCCATTCTGCATACACACACACACACACACACACACACACACACACCCCACATATTCTTTATCCATTCATCCATTGGTGAACACTTAGATTGATTCCATATCTTTGCGATTGTGAATAGTGCTGCAATGAACACGAGAATGTTGCTATCTCTTCAGCATGCTGATTTCATTTCCTTTGGATATGTACCCGGTAGTGGAATTGCTAGATCTTTGTAACTACTTCTGAAAGCACATACTCTGAGAAACACTGACCAAGGATTTCCTGGCATTTATCTACTTCTCTTCATCTCTTCAGTTCCCTTGCTACATAACAGACCCCAACTGCATGTTGTCAAATGGGTAAGTCTGATGTGGGTATTAGCTATCACACACCCCGGTACTTCAGTGGACAGTCACCTTATTTTCTTAATTCACCCATAGTACCTATGGTGAAATGGCTGCCTATTCAGCTCCCCAGATATGACTCTAAGTAGTTGGATTTACTGCTCTGATCAAACAGGTCATGTTATTGGCTACTTTTGTTGTTGGTTTACATGGCTTATAGTTCTTGAGGCAACCACAACCACATTTGTAATCTTGGCCAGCTCATTTACCTCCAGTGACCGTTCTGTAATATGAGGTCACTGGATTATGATCTCTAATGTCCCTTCTGGCTCTTACATTCCGTGATTCCATGAGACTAAATACTGCCTTTGAGGTCATAAGTTCTTTCACACGGATCCCAAATTAGCTATGTGGCACAGATAAAAAAAAAAAAATTAAAATCTGAATATACTGAAAATATTCTACAGGCCTGCAAATTTATCCATGAAGCCTCAATTTTTTTTCCTCACTAGTTGTATCTGTATTTGATACTTTAGTCTCCCATTTTGGCTATACCTACTCCATTCTCCTACTTTGTATATCATTTTCCAAAGAAGACAGGTCCACAAGAATGAATTTACCCCCCAAATCTGAGGAGATCATAACAGAGGAAAGCCAGGAGAGTTTGTATATATTTTTAGCCATGAGTCTATGGTAATTTGCATTTATCCAGTTTTATAAGGACTAAGTGGCACAAACAAGGGAGGGTAAAAGGGAAATATTCAAGGCATTCGTCATCTCAGTAGATGGTCAAGAAAAGTGTGGCGGTTGCTGAGCCACCATGATATCCATGGGAATAACTAGAGATAGGAAAAGGGGAAAAGAAAATTACTTTTTTGTGAACTGCCAGGTGTCGAAAACTGGTTGTGTGACAGATATATAACTTAGGTATTCTTTGAAACAACCAAAGTTATAAAATCTAATAGAAAAAGGCTGGGGTGGGGCTTGGGGTGGTGCATATCTTTCAATACGCTTCTTTCTTTCACACCCAAGGGGCAGATCCACACTTTGTGAGTCCTGAAGCTCACACAATTTGGGAGGTCCTCTTTAAGAAAAATAATTTTAAAAATTATGAATACACAACCAGATACTAATTATGTAAAACTAGAAATCACAGCTAAGTACAAATTTTTTAAAGCTGAGAAATACCACAAACATCACAATATAAAACCCTAAACAGTAATTTTTAATTAATTAACTAGCAAACACACCTCCATAGTACTTTTTTCTTGCATATTTGGTTTCATATTCTTCATTTCCTTCTTTATATGGTAATGGTTTTGCAATACTGAGATAATTCAGTCTTTCCACAAGCATGGTTGATAAAAATTTATTATTATTACTGATATTTGGGAAGCTAAAGCACACAACTTTACACACAGATGTTCTCAGTGCTTGTAGAACTAATTCATGTTTGTGCTCTACAAACATAAGAATTCTGATAAATTATGCTTTATGCAATTCCCATCACAGATTAAATAAAATACAATTCATAGTTGCGTACATTGTATTATTGAGTATATTCCTAACAGAAGAGAACTTCCTCTGTGTTTAGGCATTAATGAGATCGGAATACTCTGCATACCATTTTGCACATCAGGTGATTGAAGGAATTAGTCATGGACTAGCATCTGAATCCATACATTTCAAATCTTGTTTCTTTTCCAATACCACACACTTTCAGTGCCAAATACCGTAAGACACGTTCATATAGTGATAAGACCTCTGGCTTTGCACCTTTGTAATTACCATGCTGGATAAGTTAGCAGAATAAACCATAGGGATATTTCTGGAAGCCATTCCTTTACCAGGATAGGTAAGCAATGATTTATCTATACGCAGGACTGACTGAAAACCATATAAACATATCTCACTAAATACAAACTGAATCTGTCTCCAACTCAACCTTGCCTTTGTGGATCTCCAACATGAGAGAAAGTATAATACAGGGAAATCAGAGTAGAAAGAGATGATATTTGTATTAGTCAAGAATCTTCAAAGAAATATAACCAAGACACATAACCAAAGAAATACAGCATATACAGGCAGGAATATAACATATATATGTTAATTTCTTTGGTTATGTTTATATATATACATATATGTGTATGTGTATATAGGTATATATATTGAAATTGTCCTATGTAATTCATACTACACATCCCATCCATCAGCAAATCTCATCAGTTCTACCTTCACAACTTACCCAGAATCTGACCACTTCCACTGAGTTCTGCCAGCTCTTCTTCTGTTATATCTACATGTCTTCCCCAGTTCATTAATCTCTGCTTTGTATTCTTCATTTAGATGGTTAATTACTTAACTATTTTTTAAATTTTATGGAGGAATGTTTTAATCTACTGAGCAGCAAAAGTTTTGTGGTGTTTTGTTTTTGTTGCACTTTTCCACCTTTTAAAAAATAGTGTAGTTTTATCAATATTGTTCCAGTCCCTTTTTAATTATCCACCTTTGCATCATTTGGATTATCCTGGCCCAACTACTTACAGGTGGCTCCAATGATGGACAAATGGACTAAGGTAGTCCTCCATGTTTCAGAACCTGAAAAAAAGAAAAAATTTAGACAAAATAAATTTAATGGTGTTTGTTTGAGCAAAGTATGATTCATAAATTGAGCGGTACACAGAACCCAAAGAGGTTCAGAGGACTCCAGTCTGCAACTTTGTCAGTGAATGTTTATAGACAGAAAAAGGCCGAAGAAAGTAGGAACAAGAAACAAAAAGCAGTTCGGTCGTTTGAAACATACCTTCCTTGGAAAGGTTAAAGCAGAGGGGACTTCCTTATCACGCCGACTAAAACTGGCCTATTTGGGGATTTGGCTATTTTATTTCCTTCTCTCCTGATTTCTTGGAAGATCAGATAAACAACTTAGTTTCAGCTTGTTGGTGTATCTTTAGCATGGATGATTTCATTTTGGTTTGGTCTGTTGGGGCCTAGTGCAGGAGCTCAGTCCAAATCAATAGCCTCCTATAAATTTTATGTAACACAATCAAAAACCTCTTCCCCTACAGGCAGAGAAACAGACTGCTTACTGCAAATATGGCTCCTTTGTGTGGTTCTTTGTCTAGTCCCACCTCTTCAGCCACTCTAAGCCAAACTTAGTCTGGGAGGGAATTTGCCCCTGCTCTACTCATCCTAGTTTCTGAACTTGTTGAAAACTAGGGTATAGTTTTTACAACTCAGGTGGATCCCTCATCTTCAGGAAGTATATTTTTGTTAAAGCTTTCGGAGATCTATGCTGTCCTTTCTATATTCTCAGTGCTTCTCTTCACTGCCTCCCATCCCTTCCTCCTTTTCCTCCTGTTTCTTCCTTTTTTCTCATATTTTTGTTACTTTGGGCAGCTATTAGATATAATTTTGAATCTGTACATAATATCTGTCTTAGTAGATGCATGGAACTTGTAGGGATTTTTTATTGTATTCCCCTTGTTGCTCTTGCATGATTTCCAGGAAATGAAAGGGAATATGCTGACTTCTACAGCCATTTTGGTATTGCAAATGACCTTGTCTATATCTGCTCATTACCGTATCTCCAGAGCCCAGAAGAGTGCCTGATGCAAAGTAAGTGCTCAGTAAATGCTTTTAACAAATGAATGAATGAATGAATGAATGAATGATTGATCTAGCAAACTGTATTCCCCACTCCTGTATTGAGCTATTGTGGTTGCTGGAGAAAGATGTGCAGATTGGTGCCATCACACATTCATAGGCTCCAATTTCAGCTGGGACCTTCTGTACTTGTCTTTGGCCAGTGTCCTGTTCCCCTCAGCAAGTATTCCACACATAGCATTCTTTTCACACAACCTGCAAATATTCACCTCCCTTACTCACAGGTAGCAGTCAATGCCCATTTCAATGTGAAAGCAGAGTTTGCAGTTGGGAACATGAGGCTCATATTAAAAACATATAGCAATAGGTAGAGCACAGTTGCTGAGCCAATCAGAAAGCAGTTCAGCTGTAAACAGCTACTATTGCTGTGCTGGTGTTTACCAGCTCAAAATCTGCCTCAGGAATAACCTCAACATCCAACCTTCTCCAATGGCAGACTTACTGACAGCTTCACCCAACTCACATTTTTCTCTGGTCTCTGAGGATAAAGGATCCTTCCAGACCAAGATTAATTTTCACACCTCAGTCTTTGCTCTGGACCTCACCCCCTTCTCATCTTCCTCAGGCACCTTAATCCACCCACAAGCTCCCAGTTTCCCTTGTCTGCAACCTCTTCCCTCCTCCCTGGATCCTCCCCCAGTCTAATCAAGGTGCTCAAGCTGCAGCCTCATCTCCTTCTCTTCACAGCCACGTTCCGAAGGCCAGACGCTCGGACGAGAAGCCTTCTTTTCCAAACTAGGGCATGGATGGGGAAGAAGCTGCAATTCAGAAATGAATAGAACAAGGAAAGTGTCCCAACGCAAAGCCCCAGCAATTGGAATTTACAATGGAGGAACCTGAGGCAGGCTGCCTGAGTTGCTTCCTGAGGTGGGATAGAGTCCTTGGGGTAGATCAGTAGGTCCAGCTGTGGGGTAGTCCAGGCAGACAGAGGCAGAGACAGGGAAGCTGAAGAGGCGGTGGCTGATGATGACAGTCATCTTCAAATATTTGAAGGGTTGTCAAGTGAAAAGGAAGATTTACACTATATATCCCCAATGCTAGGCCTATGAGCAACACGTGGAACGAAAGGGGAGTGAAATTTCTGCAGTGAGAGCTTTCTGTCTAAATGCTCCAAAAATGGAATGAGCTGTTTAGAGAAGGATTAGATCCTCATTATTAGAGAAGTACAGTCCAGAGGCCAAATAATCACTTCCTAGACATTCATCATACTGCAGTACTTATTTAGTCACACTCCTTTAGAAGAGTACATGTGATTTCTTTAGGTATCCTCAGCATTTGTCACAGTACCTGATTTAATGCCTGCTGCATAGTAGGTGCTCAATGAGTGTTAGTTGTTAATAATAAAAATAATGGTAAGTTCTCAATAAATGTTTTATAAAATGACTACACTAAAATAGAATTAAAATAAGCATCATGAAGATTGGTAGACGAAGTGACCTTTTTAAACATGCTATTCTTGTAGTTTCCATAAAGATCAAATATGTGCAGGCCCTTTGCAAAATGTAGAGTGTTATTATCAACATTAGGTATTGGGCCAAGCATGGAGGCTCACCCCTGTAAACCCAACACTTTGAGATACCAAGGCAGAAGGATCACTTGAGTCTAGGAGTTCGAGACCAGCCTAGGCAACATAGCCAGACCCTGTCTCTAAAAAAGAATAAAGAAAGAAAGCAAGCAAAACATTAGGTATTTTCAGAAAGCTCATCATCTTAGTGCAGTCCTATAGTAAGCCTTATGGGCAATACGATAATACATAAGCCCGGGCCCCTGATTTTGAGAAACTTCCAGTTCAAAGAAACCAAATAAATGCAAACAAAGTAACTGGAGGAAACCAGTGCTAAATTGTGTGGTGCTGTGTACATACAGCACTTCTGATGCCCAAGGGGCCAGTGTGGCCCTGTTACTTTGTTGATGACTGCTGACATTCTTTAAGACTTCAGTATTGACTTCAACAGTAACATGATTTGTGACTTTGGACACTGTCATAGCTCCTTGGCATCTGTTTCCTCATCTGATAAATGAGAATAATAACTCCTGGTTTACTTTGAGGACCAAGTGATGTAATGTACCAGAATATACTTAGTCAAAGTAAACCATACTCTACAAATGCAGTTATGATCATCCTTATACAAGCATTTCATTTATCTGCTCTTGTGATACCTAGCTAATGCTCATTTTTCTTACTTATCATGCTAATAATTGATACCCAAATCATCCCACTTCTCCTTCTCCTTCTTTTTGAAGGGAAGATAATTGAGCCCTAGTGAGCATACATCTACTTCCTGGGGTACCTGTTGAAATGTGGGCTAAAGCGACACCCCTTGGCAGAGGTACACCTCTATCCATTGGGGATGGCAACTGGTTGAGTGTAGAAGTGGGAGGTGAGGGTTGCAGAGTGCAGACTGGCTGTCGTGTTGGCAGATAACTCTTTCCCTTGTCTAATATGTGCTTCTCTTTCCTGGTTGGACCTCTCCAGAAATTGTTTGCAGGCTGGCCTAGGTGTCCATTTTCAGTGTTTTTACACTGCCTTCCTGCAGGACTGTTTTCTGAATAGCCTTGGACCTAATCATTCCTTCCCCTTTTCTCACTCATAGTTCTCCAGAAAAACTGTAGAATGTGCTAGGAATGCAACATTCTGAGATAAGTGGGGAGCTATCTGGAGCAGCCCAGATGCTGTTTCAGCACCTCCCTATCCCCAAGAAACAGGGATGCTTTAGCCCAGTGAATCCTGTGACTCCAGGTATAATACCCAGGGTGGGTTGCTTTCTGGGGTCTCTGATTTAACAGTGAAAGTAGGGCATACTCAGTCAAGACTCCATCCACCCCAGGCAGCTTTCCGAGCCTTGGAGGACCAGTTCATCATGAATTCTAGGCATCTGTTGTCCCTTGCTGCCTACCTGTAAGTAACAAATCTGCTTCATACAACTCGTTGCATGTGTGAGTATTCTATTTCAGCAGACTCAGACAAGTTGGTAACTGGTGCACAGTGAGCCTACTTTGTACTTCCTGCTATGGACTGAATTGTGTCCACTCCCACCCAAACCCATATATTGAAGCCCTAACTCCCAATGTGACTGCATTTGTAGACAGGGCTTTTATAAAGAGGTAATAACGTTAAGTGAGGTCATAAAGGTAGGGCCCTAATCCAAAAAGGTTGGCAGCCTTTTAAGAAGAGGAAGAGAGCACTTTCTATCTCTTTCTCTTCCCACTCCTTTTCTGTTTCTTTCTCCTCCCATGAGCATGCACTGAGGAAAGACCACGTGAGGACACAGTGAGAAGACTGACCTTGCCTGACAGACTTTGATCTTGGACTCTGCAGCCTCCAGAAGTGTGAGAAAATAAATTTTTGTTATTTAAGTCATCCAGTCGATGCAAGTATGCTGGTCTATGGTATTTGCTATGGCATCCTGAGCTAAGAAACATCCCATCACACTTCAGGTACATACAGATTTGCACACAGGAGCCGTGGAGGAAGTGGCTACAAATCAAGAGGAACAGAAACCCCAGCCTGATCTGCAGTGCCTAAACACAGGGAGGAGTGGTGTGTGGTGTGTGAACAATTGGCGCCTATATCCCCAGACAAGGATAGCTGAAATTCAGTGTTGGGTTGGTGGAATCCACAACTGGTTTTTTTTTTTTTTTTCAGCAGGGGGTCGTTTGTGTTTTAAACCAAAGCCGTATTTCTGAGCAAATTGCCGAATCCTTCTGTGGTAAAGCTGGCGAGGTTGAACCATGAGAAGCTGAGTCGCTGAAGCAAGGAACAGTCTGTTTCTTTTTTTAGTGGTCAAGTTCTGTGGAGGCCTTCTGTAGCAGATGGGATTATTTCTGCACCTTCTTCTGGTATGTTTCTTCCCCTGCTTCTCTAGAACTGGAAGTATAAATAGAAATTGAAGTCAATTGAAAAATTAAAAGATATTTTTCTTTATTTGTCAATTATTGATATTGCTGTTTTTGATTCTGTGTTCCATTGAGCAGACTTATTTCCAGGGATGCAGAGGAACGGGGGCTTCTTCAGACTACAACACCTTACAAGTCAATGCATGGAGACAGAACGAAAGACCACAGGCTTGGGGGCTGCTTCCTGCACAGGCAAAACTGGCTGCTGTCCTTGCTTCACCAACCTGCCTAGGAAAACATTTAGTTTCCAGATGCTATGTATGACAGAGCACTTGTTCTTTCTTATGGTCCATGTGACCTAGGCTATGGATGCCTCTAGAATACAGTCAGAACTACTTTCTATAGTCATCGTTTTCAAGTAAATGTGTAAAGTTTAGGACAGCAGGACAGGTAGGTGGTATAGGCTAGGAAAGATTCAGTGACATCTACTGGCCAACCTTGACTTTCTTTAAAGCACTGCTTAAAATTCATTTGGGCAGTATCTAAAAATACAAATTCCTGGGCCTCCATTCCCAGAGGATATGATTAAGTTGGTCTGGCATGGGATCTGAGTATCTGCATATTTACTAAACTCCCCACATTATTCTGATACACAGTCAGGATTGAAAAGCCCTGTCTGTTTTCAAGAGTCTCCATAAAGAAGAGGTGGACAGAGTGGCGCAAAAGTCCACATCACCTTTCTTTAGTTACATCAGTTTCAGACCCTCAGGCTGCCAGGTTTTGAAGAAAAGCAGCTGTTTCAGGGAGATGCTTGATATGTAAGGCAAAATAAATGATCTGTCATGCTTGCTTTCAGATGAAGAAATATGAAGTAGCATTTTGAGCTAAATGAAATGGAATATGCCATTTGAATGTTGCCATTTAAGGGACATTTATTAAATATTTAATAAGCCCCCACAGTGGGCAGAAGGGAGCTTTCCATTCTACTATTTGGTAAAAAAAAAAAATTGGTCCCATCTGTAGATGTTATACCAGCCACAGAACTTCAGCCCAATTTTTCATTCTTTTGTTTATGTATTCATATTTCCATACAGACCCATTCATTCATTCATCAAATTATGTACCACAGACTGTGCTGGCTATGGGATTATAATGAGAAAGTCAAGTCTCTGCCTTTAAGGGTGCTAATGATTAAAAAAAACAAAGCAGCAGCAGCAGTCTGGCACAGATGTTACCAAAACAAAGTTGCATTTAGGGTGAACCATATATATGGGCAAAAGAGGCAAAGGCTTCAAATAAATCTATTTGTTATTATAAACCAACAGTTATGTAGTACAGTAGTCCCTCCTTATATGAGGGGGACACATTCCAAGGCCCCCAGTGAATGCCTGAAACCACAGATAGTACTGATATACTATGTTTTCTTCCGACACATACATCCCTATGGTAAAGTTATAAATTAGGCAAAGTAAGAGATTAACAACAATGACTAATAATAACATAGAACAATTATAATGATATGCCAGCATCATCACTCTTGCATTTTGGGATTATTATAAAGAAAAACAAGGGTGACTTAAACACTGCAATACCACGGCAGTTGATCTGATCACCTAGACAGCCACTAAATGATTAACAGGTGGCTGACATCTACATGGACAAAGGGATGATTCATGTCCCGGGCAGGATAAAGCAGGGTGGTGACGTATTTAATCATGCTACTCAGAATGGCAGGCAATTTAAAACTTGTGAATTGTTTATTTCTGGAATTTTCCATTCAATATTTTTGGGCAGCAAGTGACCATGGATAACTGAAATCACGGAAAACAAAACTGCTTGATAAGGGGAGATTACTGTATTTACTAAATACCTGGTTTGTTCTATGTGCCTTACATCTATTAACTCATTTCATCCTCAAAATAATGCTAAGAAAGAAATACTGCTATCCTCATTTTACAGATGAAGAAATTTTGACGCAGAGAGATTAACTCATTTATTAAGAGACAGAGCTAAGATTCAAAATCCTGTTCTTAATCGCTTTGCTACAGTCTCTTCTCCTTGATGTCTGAAATCCCCACCATTAGAGAATCATTGCTCTTAATCGCTGTAACAACCAACAATGGTAGCATTTGTGAAATACTTAGTATGTGCCAGGGACTGTTTTAAGCACTTAAATATATTGCTTATCTCATTTAATTTTTACAACAAATATCCCCATTTTAGAAGGAGGAAGCTGAGAATCAGAGAGGTTAATTCAGTTGCTCAAGGTCACATAGCTGGTAAGTGGTAAAGCTTTGATTTGAAACAAGTTCTGTCTGAAGAGCCCACACTCAACTGCTATATCATATTGCCTTCCAGAAACTAGTGACACAATTAAGGCAAGGTGATGGCAAGAGAGCAGTGATTAAAAGCACACACACTCCAGAGCCAGAATGCCTGGAATTCTACCTGCTCTATCACTTACAAGCTGTGTGACCATGATACGGTGTCCTCATTGATAAAATGAGGATGATAACAGTATCTATCTCACAGAGCTGTCATGAGGATTAAATGGATTAATATAAGAAAGTAAATAAAGAATGCCTGCCACATGGTAATCGCTATATAAATATTGGCTATTACTATTATTATTCCTTCATATGTCCAAAAGAAGCCATCACCACACATCTCAGTATGAATGTCTATCAGGTATTAGCTAGCTTGTCACCTAGCAAAGCTCTGACAAGACGTACTAGAGGATTTGTGTGGGAGGGGGTTATGAAAAACGGCATTCCAGGCAAAGGCATGAAATTCAGAAGTAGCATGGTGTGTTTGGAGTTGGGGACTGCAAGATTCTCAGGATGACTGGGACAGAATGTATTTGAAAAAGTGTCTAAAGCTGAAGGAAGCAGGGCAGGTAGGCAGAAACCGCATCATAAGGAGTCTCACCTGCACATACAGGGATTTGGACTTGACCCTCTGGAGAGTTATAGAAGATTTTAAGCAGGAGAGGGACATGGCCAGCTTTGCATTTTAGAAAATAATTCTCTCAGTATCCTGGAGAATTGATTGAAAAGGGTCAGACTTAAAGCAAGTTGTGACAATAGTTTTCTCTCTCTCTGTCTCTCTCTCTTTCAAAGAGTAGTAATGAGTACCTGAACTAGGGCAAGTATTAGCAATGGGAATGAATTTCAGAAACAATTAGGAGGTGGCATTCACAGGACATGGTGAATGATTGACTGTAGTGGGGGAAAGTGGAGAGAGAAATGTAATATGAATCCCGGTGTTTCTGGCTTGAGTCACTTTGTAGGGGCAGTGGTACAATGGACTACAAGTACACAGGAGGAGAAGGCTGGTAGAGTCAGGAGTAGAGATAATCCGTGCGGGAAACATTACATTCGATGCCCCTTTGGCACATTCAAGCTGAGATGCCAAGTAGGTAGATGGATATATGGGTCTGTAGCTCAGGAGGGAGCTCTAGACTAGAGATAAAGATTTTTGATTCATCCATCTGTATGTTGTATTTAAAGCCACAGGCCCAATTGAAATTGCATCACAGAGTGCAAAGAGAAAAAGGACAAGGAAAGAACAGCAGCACTTAAGAAGTGAGCAAAAGAAAAAGAGGTTAGTAATGGGGCCTGGGATGGAACAGCCTAAGATAAAAAAGAGAACCAGGAGAGAAGCTTTCTGTTAGGAACTGGGGTAAAATTTTGCTAGTATTTAGATGGCATTAGTCTATAAAACCAGGGAATGCTAAAACCCTGCTTTGCCAACCAGCCTTTCCCCTTATAAGATCCTGTATGGAAAGATGTGCAAGGATCAGTAGCCAAAGGGTGAACAAAGTATCACTTTAATAGAAAAGCTGAAAACTCTGGGAGTGGTGGCTAATGCCTGTAATCCCAGCACTTTGGGAAGCAGATCACTTGAGGCCAGGAGTTTGAGATCAGCCTGGTCCACATAGTGAAAGCCTATCGCTATTAAAAATACAAAAAAAAAAAAAAAAAAAAAAAAAAAAAAAAAAAAAAGGTTGCGTGTGGTGGCACATGCCTGTAATCCCAGCTACTCGGGAGGCTGAGGCATGAGAATCACTTGAACCTGGGAGGCAGAGGTTGCAGTGAGCCACAGTCATGCCACTACACTCCAGCCTGGATGAGAGAATGAGACTTTGCCCCCACCCCCAAAAAATAAATAAGAAAGAAAAAGAAAAAGAAAAAAAAAAGGAAAATAAAAAGAAAAAATAAATGAAAACTCAATGCATGGCTCTCTAGGAAACCTGGAGTACATTGTTTAGGTTAGAGGCATTAAGTAGTGCTTCTACTTCTTGCTAAAACCTATCACTCTCTTGGTAGAATTCGGAGGAAGCTGCAAGAGCAACCAAGCCAAGAGCAAATTTTGTGACTCTTTTATCTACCAGTACCTGAAAAAGTGGCAACAGGATAAAAAGAAACCCCAGTTTAATGGAAGAGAGAAAACACAAGAGAACAGAAGGTGAACCAAAGAAATAAATAGTAAGACAGGCTAATAGGACAACCCAGAGAGTGTTCAAGAAGAGATTGGTCATCAGTGTTGAAAGCCACAAGAGAAGTCACATAAGATAAGGCAACAGAGGCAAGTGCTGGAGTTTTCTCCTTATTTTCATTTCTGATCTTCACCCCCAAGCACTGTGACATCTGCCGTGGAACAAGTTATTTTAATGAGCTCAAATTGTTCTCTGCTTGCACCCTTGGTTTACAAGGATGGTAGAATGCGTGGCCCTGACTTAAAATCTGAACTGGCTCCTTGCGTGTTCAGAGCCCTAGAACAGTAGTAAACTGGTAGCTGGCAGATGTGATTTATTTAACCTTAGCAGTGTGTGCCAACATATAAAAATCAGGAGAATTCACATAACAATCTGGATTTCTGTATTCTTTTAAAAATTTAGATTTGGCAAAGCTGGGCATGCACTGTGAATGATTATAAATCCTGGTTGCCACCTTTAGATAGACATGTGTTCTTTAATTTTCTGCACCCTCCCGTATTGCTTTATTTCCAGGCTGTGTCAATCACTGATGTCAATAGCCTCGCATTTGCCAAGTACAGAACTTCAGAGCATATTAGCAATGAATAGATGAGCATGCACTAGAGCAGAGGTTGGCAAACTTATTCTGTAAAGGGACAGATTGTAACTATTTTAGGCTTTGCAGACCATACAGTTTTGTCACAACTTCTCAACTCTACCGTTGTAGTGTGAAAACATTCATAGACAAATTTGTATTCCAATAGGTGTGGCTTGTCCTAATACAACTTTATTTAAGGACTGTAAAATTTGAATTTTATATAATTTTCATGTCATCAAATATTTTTCTTCTTATGATTTTTTTAAACATTAAAAATGTAAAAAGCATTCTTAGCTCATAGGTCACATAAAAACAGGCTGCCGAGCAGATTTGGCCCATGGGTTGTAGTTTGCTGACCCTAGCCTAGGTAACCAAAAGCCTCATTTCCCCAGTTAGGACATGTGATCATGCAAAAGAACTGATATAGTTATTACTATGAGGAAGGCAAGACTGGCTTGAGTATATCATTTTGAATGGCTAGGTGTGGGACCTGGCTTTATAAAGAGTTGTGTTCACTATGGAAGTGCCAAAGGCAATGCAAGAGTAAAGAACCCAGAAAAAGACAGCCATCTGAAACCAATCAGGCAAAGGGAGGCTGGTGCCAAACAGCAATCCAAATCAGGCAACCCCTCTAGTTAACCTCTTCAGATTTCCTCATTTTGATAAATAGCATGACTATTCCCCAAGTCTTAGGGGACTTTTGGTGGACAAGCACCTGAGAGAGAGACTAGCCAATCCTTGTGGGGACAGTAACATAATGAAAAAGCTGTTAAAATGATCAAGGTCAACCTGACTGATATGAATTAGAATGAGTCTGGAGAGTGGATGCATGTGGCAGGGGAGGGGGAGAAAGAGGCTTTCTGAGGAAGGTGGAAAGTTATTATTTGACTTGGGCTAGAGTTTGTAAAATGGGTAGACGACAGAACTCACCTCATGGCTAACAACACATCCTGGGACCTTGTCAGAGAATCCATAAGGGTACCAGTTTGGGTAAGATATGAGCAGGTACCAAAAGATGTCTCAATGTCTCTTCATCTCTATGTGAGATGGAAATGGGGGTCTTTTCTTTTTTTTTTCTTTTTCTTTTCTTTTTCTTTTTTTTTTTTTTTTTTTGAGACAGAGTCTTGCTCTGTCTCCCAGGCTGGAGTGCAGTGGCGTGATCTCGGCTCACTGCAAGCTCCTCCTCCCGAGTTCACGCCATTCTCCTAACTCAGCCTCCCGAGTAACTGGGACTACAGGCGCCCGCCACCATGCCCAGCTAATTTTTTGTATTTTTAGTAAAGACAGGGTTTCACCGTGTCAGCCACGATGGTCCTAATCTCCTGACCTTGTGATCTGCCTGCCTCAGCCTCCCAAAGTGCTGGGATTACAGGCGTGAGCCACTGCACCCAGCCAGGTTTCTTTTTTGTAACTAACTTAAAAAAAAAAATTTGGTCCCAATGGTCAAAACAACACACATTGACTGTAGAAGTGTAATATGGGTAGTATAGAAAAGTGTTAAAAAAACAAGTTAAAAACATTCCTAATTATTTCTTCACCTAGATGAAGCTCCTGTTCATGTTCTGGTTCAGTTTTATTCCAGTGCCTTTAAAATACCTCTACATGGTTGATAATTATGTATTTGATTTTTAGCTTGCTTTTTTCACTTGATTTAAAAATTTTTCCATATCATTCAAATTGTTTTGCAAACGTGGTTTTTGAAAATTGTATGTGTGTGTATACATATATATTCCCCATTCTCCCACTCTGCACTTCAGCAACAGCAGTGTTAAACATTTAAGCATGCTTGAAAGATTTGCTATTAGAAATAATGTTCCAAGTGGTGCTTTTATTTTAAATGATTTCATTAGGAAAAATATAGTTAGAAGTAGAACTACAGGGTTAAATGGTACAATATATTTTAACTATTGCTAAATATTTTTGTCTGATTTTAAAGATCTGTATGGGAGTTTTCATGAAGGTTTTAATGATCTTCTTTTTTTGTCTTCATTATTTTATTTCAGCGTCTTCATTATTTTTACTCATTTAGTAAACATTTACCATCACCTCCTATATGTCAAAGTTCAGAGGTGGTTACAAAGAATTCAAAGGTATAAACTGAGTTCTTTGGAGCATGCAGGCTATCCAAAAAGATAAGACCCAAACACCAAATTCTACTGGAATTTCACTTGTAGATATACTTGCACAATTTCACCAAGACATATGAAGAAGGATATTCACTGCAACAACAATAACAACAACAACAACAAAAACTAAGAAACAAAAATAGCAAACAATAAAAACAAAAGCCTGGCACTTTGGGAGGCTGAGGCGGGCAGATCACGAGGTCAGGAGATCAAGACCATCCTGGTTAACATGGTGAAACCCCGTCTCTCCTAAAAATACAAAAAATTAGCCGCGCATGGTGGTGGGCGCCTGTAGTCCCAGCTACTCGGGAGGCTGAGGCAGGAGAATGGCGTGAACCTGGGAAGCGGAGCTTGCAGTGAGCGGAGATCACCCCACTGCACTCCAGCCTGGGTGACAGAGTGAGACTCTGTCTCAGAGAAAAAAAAAAAAGCCTGGTAATTACCAAAATGTCCACCACAAGGGCAGAACAGTGTGTATAGTGCTCTCTTTGTGTCTGTGCGTCTGTGTGCATGTGTATATTTGAGAAAGCAATAAAGAGAGACAAAGAGAAGATGAACATGAAGACACTCCGTTATCTGCTGTTCCTTAATTCTAAAAAATCTGAATATTGAATATTTTCTTCAAAATCTGGCACAAACTCATTTGGGGGAACCTCGTATGAACTGACATGTAGGTATTTGTATTCTTCATTTATCACACCTAATGTGATTATTCAAACACCTTGTCCCATAAATTTTAATGTTCAATTAATATTAAACATGTCTAATTTACGTCTTTGCTGTCCCAAACCCTGCTGAGGGAGTGACATACTAAATGTCACAGGCACTATATCATCATGTTAAAATCCTAAAAATGTTGCATTCCAACATTTTTCTGACCTCAAGAGTTTGGAATAAGGAATTATGTCTAGTACAGATACATTTGTGTGTGTGTGTGTGTGTGTGTGTGTGTGTGTGTGTGTGTATGTGAGTTTATGTTGTTTTCATTTTTTCTGGATGATACTGCATGAAATATTTTATAGCAATCTCTGGGAAAGGGACTAGGAATTTTGGGGAGTGGATTTTACTTTTCATTTTGTACCTTTCTGTAGTTTGAATTTTCTGACCTTACATGCACATTATTTACTTATTTATTCCTTTAAAAATTTTAAATTGCAAAAAAGTGTGTATATGTACAGTGTAGAACATGATGTTACAAAATATATGTATATTGTGGAATGGTTACATCAAGCTAATTAACGTGTTACCTCACATAATTATTTTTTTCATGGTGAGAACACTTACATCTATTCTCCTAAAAATTTTCAAGTATAAAATACATTGTGATAACTATAGTCATAATTTTACACAATAGATATCTTGAACTAATTCCTTCTGTCTAACTGAAGTTTGTATCCATTTATCAACATCTCCCCAGTCCCTAGGCCCTGCCATGTGTTACCTTGATATATATTTTTAAAACTCAGCAGGGTCATAAGGATGAAGATTATGGTCCACTTTGTTTTCTTCTTTGTATCTCTTATTAAAGCAAACTATGGCCTGAAAAGGACTCCGTACTTTTATATTTGAGTGCTTGTGGATGTACTGTAAGCTAGCTTAATAGTCAGACAAAAATGGAAAAACTAACTTAATATTATACACCTGTAACAATAGCTGAGTGTTGGCCAATCCCAGGGGCCATACTTCAACCTCTCAAAGACTGCTGAATGTTCAAACTGTATTCAAATAAGGCCTCACTATACCTCACTTCCGATTCCTGTACATCACTTTACCTTTTTTTGTCTATAAATGTGTTCTGACCACGAGGCAGGGAGTCTCTGTGAATCTGCTCTGATTCTCGGGGCTGTCCCACTCGCAAATCGTTCATTGCTCAATTCAACTCCTTCAAATTTCATTTGGCTGAAGTTTCTCCTTTATCGCTCTCCATATTTAATATCAATATGAAAATAATTAAAATTTTTAAAAAGTGCATTTAAAACAATAAAAACAAAAGTACCTATGATGGGAGAGCAGTCTATGGTAAGAATTAGGAGGTGCATATCCCAAGAGCCACAGAAGTCTGAGGGGTCCCTGTAACCTGAGAGAGATCCAGACAGCCTTCATGGGGCTGATGGGACTTGAGCTAGACTTAACACATATTTAGGATGCAATTGGTAGACTTGATAGGGAGTTCAAATGGGGAAGGCCGTCCATAAGAAGACAATAAAGGAAGAATGAACTACTGTCACCTGAAAATGTGGGAGACTAAGTAGGCAGAAGGATACCAGCTATCTTGAAGGTAAAAGGGAGCTTTTACCTTCAAGTAACAGTGAAGGTGGCTCCATTTCCACCTTACATTTGACCCTGAATGTGCTCTCATGGAATACAGGTACCACCAAACTGGAATGTATGAAGTTACCATTTGTCTTCCACCCATTCCCAACCCATTTATTTTCTCTCTTCTATTCCCTTCATAGGCCTATCATTAAACAGCCACTTTAAAAAATGCTCAGGACTCTATCTCTAGAAATAGTTACCACTGACATTTCTGTGCATGTTAAAGACATGCACAGAATCATTTTGGGGAGAGAGAAGCTTGAGGAAATCAACCAGCCCACCCCACTCATACACTAGAAAAGGAATACAAGGTCTGAGAGGTGAAACACCTTGCCATGTCACATAGTCCACTGGTGCAGAGGTCCAAATAAAACCCAGTCTTCCACCTTACAGACCAGTTTTAGACTACTCTTCTTTCTGTGTTTACTGATGATATATTCATTTTCCAGACTAGCCTGTGATCTGATAAGACTCCAGCATGTTATTGATGTCTGGGAAAGGTGAAACAAAACATAAAAGCATGTGGAACCAGGTGGTCCCTAGAAAAGCTGTGCTAGCTTGTGTAGATTGGAGCTGTGTTCTAATGAGTTACCATGGCAACATCTGGGCATGCATTTCAGGCTCGAGGGAGAAGATATAATACTAATATCCTGCCTGGCCACTCATTCCTGTCAAGGTATGATTCATCACTCCAAGAGAATGGGTTTCCAGCTGTCAAGTTGTGGGGAGGACAGGGGTGATGGTGAAGTAGACACTCCCTTCTTGTTTGCAGTATCATCATTTTTGAAGTGGAGGGAAGGAAGGAAGGAAAGAAGGAAGGAGGGAGGGAGGGAGGCAGAGATGCTTTTCTTTTCATTGATATTTTACTTGCAATATAAGACACTATGCTGCCATTAACCTTTCCCAGCCTGGAAAAATTTGTTCTAGCTATATCTCCTTCCTTTGAAACCTAACTTGCCTTACTTCTCTCTTCTGATTCTATATAACCCCACAGAATTTCACTAACAGTCTGACATGGCTGAGCAATTCACAAGCTTTTATAGCAAAATTAAATGTTATTATTCTTAAAGGACTCTTTTTTATCTGGGACAAAACCCAAGAGTCAGTAGTGAAGCAAGTGATCTAGATCAGGACAAGTATGGAGCTACGGTAAGATTCTGGAGTAGATCGAATTTGCTTTGAAGTCCTAAGGCAGGAAAGGGACCAAGTTTAGCTTAGACCTCACAATGCCCACTCCACTGACCCAACCTATACATCTTACTGCATCTCAGTGGGGTGCACAAAGGGAGACACAAAGGGATAGCCAAGTTGGGAAGGGGAGATCACGACCTTGGAAACTGATGGTATACCATGAAGTTATCTTGTGGGGAGCCCTGAAGTATGATTTAAAAACATAATCATCTAAAGTGGACAGAGTAGGCCGGGATGGCAAAAGATTGCTGTTTCTGGGTCTGAGTCTCTGAATGGGGCTGTTCCAGTACCAAGGCTCAATTGTTCAGCCCAACTTCCTACCTTTCTCCATTCTGTAGCCTCTGGAGCATTCGAGTCAGTCTATTCTCTTTATTCCACACACACCAGGCTAATTTCCACCTTCTGTTTCTGTGGTTTCTTCCACTTGGACTCCCCTCCTCATCCTCTCTGTTTACCCTACTTCTAATCTACGTTTCAAAATCAAATTAGAGTTCTATATCCTCCATGGACCATTCCATTGTTGCCCCCAACTCATAATTATCCCTTGCACAAAGCTTATTTAAGTTTTATATTACATAGTTATTTAATCTCTCTGTGCTTTGATGAGGAAAATAACAGCACCTACCTCCTAGGTTTTTAGTGAGGATTAAATAAAATAATTCATGTAAAGCATTTAGGGGAGTGCCTGAAGCACAGTCAGTGTTCAATAAGTCGTATCGGTTTTTATTTTCACGGCAAGGCATTATATAGCCCCAAGTTAGGGCCATCACCCATTGCTGTGATGTAGTACATAGTAATAACATCAAAAGCAGCAGGCAAGGCCTTTTGTCCTTTTAATATACAAAAAGATACCTTGCCTTCCAGAATAGATAAAGAATAATAGGTAACATTCTGAGTCCTAACTATGAGTCAGGGTGATATTCTAAGTGCTTTCCTTTTATGAACATGTTGAATTCTTATACCACTAAGAGTGCAGGACTATCATCATTATCCCCATTCTACAGATGAGTAAAGAGATCCAGAGAGGTTGGATAACTGGCCACAGGTCACACACTTAGTTAGCAAGTAATGGTAGACCAGGATCCAAATCTAGACAGTGTGGCTCCAGAGCCTGCACTCTTAACCATTACACTAGCCCCCTTGCAAATTGGAAGATAAAAACCCAGGCAAGGCCTTGGGGAGCAAGGAGCCTATTTAGAAAAGGGAAGAAGATTTAGCTGGAAAGTGTCCAGATGCTTTAAAGCACATAAGCTTTGGGGTGGGTGGCCCGTATCTGTGGGGAACAAGCCAGTCTTGCATGTGAACTGGGTGTGCTCATGCTATCCTTGCTGTCTGTCCCAGGGTAGTTTCAGTTGCGCTCAGGGAGCCTGTCCTGAGAGTCTGTGGCTGTCATAATGACTCACTGTGAGGAGGGTGACTGGAGATAAGGGAAAGGAAGAGTAGCAATCTCAGGCTGTGGGCACTAGAAGAGTCCCCGCAATCCCTGGGGTGGTGGCAGGAAGTCTTGAAGAAAGAAGCCAGCCGACTGCTGCCCAGCCACTGAGGGGTATGAGCATTTTCAGATATTTGTCTTCATAAATCAAACCTTTAGGTCTTATCTCTAACTTCTTTATTGGCTCCTTCTTGGCCACAATCCTGTCGTTTATCTGGAAGGAATTCTAAGTGTTACATAAAGCTGAGACAGAACATCAATACTTGGTTTTGAAGACATAGTGCTCAGAGAGGGATTGGCAAGCTCCTCTGAGTGAGGGCTGGGTGGGGGCTTTTAGTCAAAGGGTATGAAGCATGCCCTACCTTAAAGTACACAGCTCTGTGGGGAGATTTTACTTTTGGTTTCATGCTATTGTCAACTCTCTGATGACTTCACAATTACTTGGGAGATTAGGTACCACCAGAAGAACTGCCGCAGCCAGGACTGGAGACTTACATGGTGTTTAGTCATCAGGAATATTAGACAGAGCCTCATCCCTGAAATGCTGGCCTCACCAACACCTGTCATCTTATTATTGGTATTGGATGCCCGAGTCTTGAAGATTTTATTTTTCCATCTTCAAGAATGCCCATTTAAGAGCTAGAAAAACACATGAAGTTCATCTGGTACAATCCGGTTAATCTGTATTAAAGCATGAGCATTATTTGATGTGTTATTAGCATTCATTGAGTTAACCTGAGGTTTATAAGTAGCTTCTATGAGTTCCCTAACACTGTATGCCGAGTTTCATGTGAATGTCCACATGTGCATTTTTTACACATTGTAAAGCTCTTATCAAGCCAGAAGGTAGTGGGTTGTGTTAATACTCAGGAGGCAGCATGACACAGTGGAAAGCATAGGCTTGTAGAAAGGCCTGGCTTTGAATTCTGGCTCTTCTGCTTACTAGCTGTGTGGCCTTGAACAAAATGCATAACCATTCTGAGCGTAATTTATAAAATGGAGAAAGTAACAGTGCCCAGCTTGAGTTGGTATTGTGAGGATCCAATTAAATAAGGTAGGTAAAGTGCAGAACATAGTTCCTGGCACAAAGTAGAGGCTCAATAAATATTAATTCATTCAACAAATACTTATTGACTGCCCACTTAATGCCTTTCATTCTTCTATGTTCCATAGATACAGCAGTGAACAAAAATTCCTGCTCTCGTGGAGTTTACATTCCAGTGGCTCATATTGTGAATATTACTCTGACAAGCACTATTCGTTCACTCACTTATTCCTTCAGCACATTTCTATTAATTTCCTATTATATGTGATCTACTGTGCTGACAATGAGGCTAAGATGGAAAACAAGACAAATGTGGCCCTTTGTCTCATAGCAATTTGGTGGGAGAGACATCCAAAAAATAGTTAGAAATTCTATAAATAGAATAGCAAAAATTATGATAAAGACCATCAGGGAAGCAAAGAATGGCCACAGAGAGGGAGAATAAGGGGAATGGGAGAGAGGAGAATCATTTTGAGCAGGATGGTCAAGGTATGACCCTGATATATGGTGACATTTAAGCTAAGATCCAAAAGATTGAAAGGAGATAATTATGAAAAGGGAAGGATTGTGTATTAGTTTTCTATTGCTGCCATAACAAATCACCACAAGCTTAGTGAATTAAACCAATACTGATTTATTATCTCACAGTTTCCATGGGGCAGCTGTCCAGGTACTGCATGGCTGAGGTAGGTTCTCTGCTTAAGATCTCCAAGACCAAAATCAAGGTGTAAGCCAGCTGCATTTCTTGCTGGAGTCTCTGGGGAAGAATCCACTTCCAAGCTCATTTCCTTTTTGTGTTTTCCACATGGCTCTTTCCATCTTCAAGCCAGCAAGGGTGTCTGGAGACTTTCTCATGCTTCAAATATCTCTGACTTCCTTTTCTGCTGCATTTTTTTTCTGCTTTTTAAGGGCTCATGTGATTACACTGGACCTACCTGGCTAATTCAGGACAATCTTTCAATCTTGAAGTCAGTTTACTAGTAACCGTGATTATATCTGCACACGACAATAGGTTTGATATCAGGCAGTGAAGGTTATGGGAGTCAAAATTCTGCCTCCCACAGATAAAAAGGGTATTGCAGGCAGAGGGAACAGCATAATGACCAAGTGCACTGAGATGGACTCCAGCTTGTCATATTTGAGGAACCGAGAAGACAGTGTATCTGGAATGTTGTGAGCAAGCAGGACAGTGGCACAAAATGAGGTTGGAGAGGTGAGCAGGGGTCAGCTCATGCAAAGCTTATGGGCCATGCACAGGAGTCTGGGTTTCAGTCTAAAGGCAATGGGGAGCCATTAATGAGTCTAAATCTGGGAAATGACATGACTTGGTTGACATATTTGAAAGTTCATTCTTGCTACTGTGTGGACAATGAGTTGGAAGGGAGCAAAAATGAAAGTGAGAAAGTAATTATGAAGAATAAAGGTAATGATTCCAATCCTCAATTCTAGAGTTTCTCACTTTGTTCCAGTAACACAGCACAGGGAATCATAGAGTTCTCCGTGGAAAACTATAAAATAGTCATATTTAAATCATAAAATGTTTACAAATATAATTCTATGTTAAATCAGATGCTAACTTTTTCATTCTAGTATAGGCACACGGAAGCAGGGACCAAGGGTTTCAGGAAAATTTACGGGAGCACATTCTATCCATAAACTTACTGCTTTTCCTTGAAAAACTTGGTGGAAAGACCATCATTTCATTTCATTTCATTTTTAGTGGCAGAATACTCTTATTTAGTTCACAAAACACAAAAGTTTCTGAGGGGATAGTTTAAAAAACATTGTGAAGAGGAGAGCAATGTCTTAAGGTATAGGCACTAATGTAGGTTAGACACAAGACCAAGGTCCTTCCCATATACTTTCAGTCTCTTTTGGACCTCCCTGTCAGGATTTTTAACTAGCTGTTTGAAATGTGTTATTGTTATTACAGTGGGAAAAAATTCAAGGTCCAATGGCTATGCAGATGGAAGAAGGCCAAGTTCACAGAGTAGCCTAATTCGTCAATGGGAGGTGAGATCTTTTCAGCTTCATTGCTAGGTGGGCCCTTTGGTCCCAGATTGAAAGTGCTCTGATTCTACCTGGTAGCTCAACCAAACAAGGCCCCCATAGTCTCCTCTTCTAAAGCTCTTTGAGCACAAAGCCCCCAGTCACTGGCAGTTTCCCACCCAGCCTCCTCCTCTTCTACCCTCTGGCTTTGAAGAACTCTGTGATCTATGCTCCTAGCAGGCACTTAGATTTCTTTCTCCTACTTTCTCATGCTGTCTGTTCATTTACACACCTCTCACCAAGTCCTTCAAATGTCCCATTTTTCTAAATAACCCTTGTGTTCCTGTCATCATTTCTAGGTCCCCTCTTCCCAGTGTCACACATCTGGGGCTTTGATGGCACTTGTCCATTTCTGTTCCTCACATCGACTTTGTTCAGCTCATCCATGCTCAGGACACACATTTGCATGTCTAAAGTCTGATTAACATTATGATTATGCCTTCCCTATTCATCCTCCAGTTTTCTCAACATCACATACATTGAGAAGAGGGAAAGGGTTTCTATAGGAGCCAGGATGCAGGTGTCAGAATTGTGAGAGAGGCCTTAAAGGTGGCACTGTTGGATTCCTGAGAGCCTAGGCGGAAGTAGCTAAGAGTGGGCTGAAGAGGCGCTGGAATGTCCACTTAAGGATTTGTGGGAGATTCTAGTATCTGAGAAACAAAAGCAATATTGTCATCCCCTTCGGACAAGTCTACCCAGATTCAAATGGAGTGGGGCCTGTGTCCCGCCACATCTTTTTATCTATTTGGAACATTGGGGACTTCTTTGGTGATGGTGGGGGAGGAGAGATGTTAGACGAGAAACAGAGAGCATGAGAGAGCGTGAGAGAGCTGGAGAGGGCACTAAGGCGGGAGAGAGATTGATAAAAGGGAAGTCTTTTCGGCGTTTGGATAATGCATTTGAAAAAGTATAGAAGGTACAGGCTAGTCTGGTTGCAGCAATTACTCTGAATGAAATGGAGAATTTCTGCAAAATATGGCTCGGGGGCAGCTCTTTCTTGTACCAAATTATTATAGCAATGTTGAGCATTTTTTTTTGAGTGCCCACTACTATGTGTTGAGCCCTGTGCCAGGCTTTTTCTTTGCCCTAATTCATTTAATCCTCACAATGACATTAATAAATTGAAGTTATTATTATATTTCCATTATGGGTGAGAAAAATGAGGCATGGAGAGAGGAAGCAACTAGTTCAAGGTCACATATCTGGTAAGTGACAGAATCAGGATGCAAGGCCAGGTCTGGCCAAGTTCAGTGCCCATGCTCTTAACTACTATGTTCTGCGGGCCAGTCAGTGAACCATTGTAGAGACCAGAAGTCCCTTCTCATCCATCTCACATCTTTTGTTTTTTTGTTATTGTTGTTGCTGTTGTTTTGGTTGTTTGTTTTTGAGAGTCTCAAAGATTAGGGAATGGGAAAGACTCGGAGTAGGAGTACAGCCAGTTCACAGCAGAAAAAACACCCTTTGGTGTCCATACCAAGGCAAGCATTGATGACTAAAGAATCACAAGCTGTCTTCATGTGAGCCAAATGCTTATTTTCTCCTTTTAACAAACAGAATTAAAAATCTATACACCACTTCCATGTCTGCTACAGGATCAAGCACCTGCTGGATATGTTAAAGCCCAAGACTCCAAGCTGGATTTCTTCAACTCTGTCCTTCACCCTGCATTCCTCCCCGTTGCCTCAGCTCTGTCTCTTGTCTTCTGTTCCTTCATCTGTTTTTGTCTCCCACTTCTCTCACTCCCTCTTCATATTTACCTGCTAAGCCATCGCCAGAAAAGAGAGTTGTATTTTTACTTTTCAGGGTAATTTCCTGGCTGGTCACATTCTCCTTTAGTGACTGCCTCTGATTATTACATTCTCTCAGCAGCCACTCACATATATATTTAAGATTTAGGAAGAGGCCTGGTGCAGTGGCTCATGCCTATAATCTCAGCACTTAGGGAGGTCGAGGCAGGAGGATCACTTGAGCCCAGGAGTTCAAGACTAGCCTGGGCAACATAGTGAGACCCTGTCTGTATTTTATTTAAAAACAATTTAGGAAGAGAAAGGGGCCCACTTGTATTCTGTATGGACAAAGTTGGAATCTAGTTCCTCCATTGAGAAACAAAGTGAAATGCCAATTAAAAATAATAATGTCATTTTGTTAAAATGTTACTTTCAATTTTGCAGGATTTTTTTTTTTCTTTTCCATTCTTCGATATTACAAGGCACAGTCAAAGTGTGGCCTGTGTAAGTGACTATAGAACTTTACATTCATAACTCTCTCTTTTTCTATTTCTCTCTCTCTCTCTCTCTCTCTCTCTGTGTGTGTGTGTGTGTGTGTGTGTGTGTTTCAGGCTACAGCTGTGAGGTAGACTATGCAGGTATAATTAACCCCATTTGCTCACAAGCAAGTGACTTGATCATGGTCATACTGCTAGAGAGAGGCAAAACTAGAAGTACAACCTAGGCATTCCATCCTTTGCTCTAGAGATCTTTCCACTGAACCATACCTAGTGGATATGCTTCTTCCTCCATGTGTTCTGGATTTTAGGAGGCTGCAGTTGGAAGCAGCTGGTAGATGGCCCTCTTGAGTGACAAAAGATAGGACTCAGGGGCATAAAGAAAGATTATGGCACTAAAGAGAATATCAAACTCACGTTTCTTTACTTTTAAGAGAACACATTTGGGCTAGATGAATTCACAAGTTCCTTTTAGGGCTACCAGTCTAGGAAATCTAAGCCTGTGAGGCCTCTCTTCTGAGCCAGCTTTATCTGAGTAAATGCGCTAGAAGGAAATTTATAAGGAAAGCTTGTCCATTCCTTGGCCTCTTAGCAGAATTACCCCTTGACCAGCTCAAGCTTCTCAGATCCTTCTGCTCCTTAAGTCCTTCAGATTCAACTCTCCTTTTCAGTTGCACATTCCAATATTTCAACATGTTTTACAGCCAAATGATCACTGTGCACATTTAAGTTTTCTTTCTTTGGGGGATTCTTCTAAATGCAGTATTGGAACCTAGTTAGTAGGTATCCATGAAAGGGAGACTTGGTGATGGCAGAGCTGGGTTAGGGCACTAACTGAACCAGTCAGAATGAATGTGACTCTCAATTTGAAGCAAGCGATATGTTGAAACATCAAGGCTCTTCAAGGGAATATGAGGAGGTTGACTTTCTTCACACCTGACATTACTGAGCCCAGAATGCCTGATGGGGATACTTGCTTCAGTTAGAAGTTTGGAATTTGGGTTGCAGCTTCAAATGTTCCCCTCTCTCAGCTCCCACTTAACAGAAAGAAGTACCTTAGTCCCCATCTCTCAAACTCTTTTCAAGCAAACATTTCCTCCAGATAAAATATGGAAACCATGAAGTGTACAATTTAATCAAAATGCCAATAATCTTACTTTATATGATCTAGAAGTTAAAAGCCCTGGAGTCAGACAGAGCTGGGTGCAATTACTAGATATTGATCATCGCAAGCCAGCCTCTCTTTAATCCACTTTTCTCATCTCTAAAATGGGGCAATAATAGCTTATCACATCAGGTTTTGTGGGAATTAAATGAGAACATGCAAGTAAAGCACAGGAAGCTTCCAGAAACTGTTTGTACTATTACTAGACTTTTCGGCACACTTTCTGCTGTTACTTCTTTTAAAAGTCTCACTACCCATTCTGTGAGGTAGAAGCTGGGGCAGAGTGGAATAACTTGGTCAGGACCACACAGAGTCCTGTATACCCTTCTGACAGAATGATGCTGTCTCCATCAGTGACAAGAGCTCCACCTCAGGGCTCGAGCTCCCAGCTGCCTGAGCATGTTTTAAAGGAATCCATTGAAAACGTATGTACTAAGTTCACCAACTCCCTTCCTTCCTTCTTTCCTTCCTTCCTTCCTTCCTTCTTTCCTTCCTTCCTTCCTTCCTTCCTTTTCTCTCTCTCTCTCTTTCTCTCTCTCTCTCTCTCTCTCTCTCTCTCTCCCCCCCCTTCCCTCTCTCTTATGTTCTTTCTTCTTTAAGGAAGAGAAATGAAACCAGATGTTATAAGACCAGGGCAAAATCTCAGGAAAGTCTTGTTTTCAGTTAGATTTTTATAGTAATATTTTATTGGCACAGTCTCTGTCTTTCCTCTCCTCTTCCTCCATCTGCTTTGCAATTCCATTGCCTTCATCTGCACTTAAAAAGGCCAAGGCAAGCAAGGCAGGCTAAAAGGCAGTGAGGGCAAGGAGGCCTCCTCGAGATTTCCAGGTCAGGACTGCCATAGATTTTGTGTCCTTGGAGAGATGTTTCTTTTTCTGCTGCTCTTGGAAATATCTCTGTCTCTCGGGTTGACAGTCTCAGGTTCCCTCCTTCAGAATCCCAGGGCCTCTGATGGGGGCAAGAAACAGGCAAGCTCTCCTATCCTGATCCCCCCTCCCCCAAACACCCACTTCCTTTATAGCAGCTGCAGCTGTTGGGTCAGCCTGGGAGCCCAAGCCCCCCCCACACCCCTTTTCCCCAGGTAAAAATAAATAAAGTGTCAGTGAGCTGATTGCTTTTTGGATTGCACCTCACCTCTTTCTTCCTGTTTTTAGCTTTTTGGTTTCTTAGTGGAAACTACAAACCTTGCCTTGACTCCAGAGTGGGTGTGATTTCCTTCTTCCTGGCTCCCATCCCACTCTTCCCCCAGTTCTTCCTTCTCTAGCATGACTCTTTTATCATTCTAATTGGGATTTCTCACAAGCAAAGGGTTTTCATCTTCTCTGAAATTAGTAGGTGTCTGGAAAGGATGGTGGAACTAAGTTTTCTGCAACCCAGCAATTGGAGCCAAGAAATGAGAACTTCTAATCTATCTTTTATCTAAGACTCACTGTGTGACTGTAAGCCATTCACAGTGGTAGTGCCATTTGACTTGGAGAAAGAGGTATTAGCCCAAATTAATCAAGTTATGCCAAAGAAGCTTACAAAAAGTGTGATTGCTCTACAAACATGTTTTCAAGACCAATCTTTTAATTTTTACCTGTCCCACCAAACCTCTTCACATAAAGAGAGAATGTAAATACCAACGGTAAAAGGGTAGGAGGTGAGTAGATGCAGCTTCTCTATATAGAAATTCTGGAGCTACTCTTGGTTCTTCACTTTCTGTGTTAATCTCTTTTTTAAGACTGTAAAACAATGTCAACATTTAATATCTTTGGGATAGACTGAGATGCTTGCAGAGTTTACCTGGTATCTGTAGGTCCCAGATGGTAGTTTGGACAGAACCACTCAGAATATTGGCCTGTGTGGTACATTTGTAGTTCTGCTTATAATCATAAAACTATACCCAAAACAATTAATGAACATTGATTGAAACTCTTATGCAGTGTACAACCGTATTCTGTTCACCTGAAGTGCTCTCAGGCCTCTTCATATGGATCTGGAAAGCATTAAAGTAACTGAGGCAATGGAAAGGAGCAAAGCGGTAGCTGGAGACAGGCTTAGAAATGTAAAGTACGTTGTTTTAGGGCAAGGTAGCTGAATAGCAGGGGGCAATTGAGGGAGGAGAGTAAAGTAAAGTGCTGATTATCTAAGCAGAGTGGAGGGCTGGAAATCTGCATCCCTATCTCCTGTAGGGAGCCGACTTGAGAGAGTTAGAGACTGTGAGTCTAACTTTTGGATGAAGAAAAGAGTAGCTCCTGTCCTAGAGGAGTTCACATTTAGTAGGGATGAGAAAGTGTACACAGATGAATAGTGGTTAAGAGCATGGTCTGGCACCAGGCCACATGGGTTCAACCAGATCTTCAACTAACCAATTGTGTGACCTTAGGCAAGTCATTTCAGCCCCTCAGTCATCGTATCCTCACTTAAATATGGAGACAATAGTTGTACTTACCATATGAGGACAAAGAAATGAATTCATACATGTAAAGTGCCTGGCACATATTGAGAGCTCAACTGATGTCAGCTCCTATTTATCCAGGGCTACCTGCTTTGCATGCATTGTCTTTTTTACTTCTCACCACTAACCTATAAAGGAGAAATTGTTATTATCCCCTATTTGCAGATGAGGAAACTGAGGCTAAGATAGGTTAAGTGGATGATTATAATTGAGTGTAGAAAGTGCTAGAATAGACAGGTGCAATAGGAATGCAAAGATAAACATGTCTAACTGCCTGGAGAAATTTGCAGAGGGCGTCACGGAGAAGGGCATATTTAAGGTGGACTCTGAAGGGTAAATAAGGGTTCATCAAGAGGGGCACAGAACGTGCAAAGGCAAATGGATGGTAGTTAAGCATAGCTGGAGTATAGATGTTGGCAGGTTAGGTATTAGCAGGAAATGGGCCTGAAGGTTGGTTGTGACCAGTTTGTGTATGCTACCCTAAGGAGTTTGGACTCTACTCTTTAGAGAATCATCAAAGACTCTCTGTGTTCAAGTTATGTACAGGGAGGGAATTTAGATGAGTGATAACTAGGGTTTGTACTAGCATAGTAGCAATAGGAATAGAGAGATGAATCCAAATGGAGAGGTCAAAAGTAAAGCACTTCCGGGTGGGGCACAGTGGCTCATGCCTGAAATCCCAGCACTTTGGGAGGCAGAGGAAGGGAGATCACTTAAGGTCAGGAGTTCAAGGCCAGTCTGGCCAACATGGAGAAACCCCATCTCTACTAAAACTACAAAAATTACCCTAGTGTGGTGGCATTTGCACCCGTAATCCCTGCTACTCAGGAGGCTGAGGCAGGAGAATTGCTTGAACCCAGGAGGCAAAAGTTGCAGTGAGCTGAGATCACGCCAGTGCACTCCAGCCTGGATGACAGAGCAAGTCTCTGTCTCAAAAAAGAAGAAGAAAAAAAAAAGTAAAGCACATCTGTTTCTTCATTAGAAATCAACTGAACAGGCTGGAGGCCGTGGCTCACTGTTGAAGGTGGAGGCAGGTGGATCACTTGAGGCCAGGACTTTGAGACCAGCCTGGGCAACATGGTGAAACCCCATCTCTATTAAAAATTCAAAAAAATTAGCCAGGCGTGATGGCGCATGTCTGTAGTCCTAGCTACTCAGGAGGCTGAGGCAGAGAATTGCTTGAACCTGGGAGGCAGAGTTTGCAGTGAGCTGAGATAGTGCCACTGCACTCCAGCCCGGGCAACAGAAAGACTCTGTCTCAAAAAAAAAAAAAAAAAAATCAACTGAATATAGTTCATGCTTGCTTGGAAGTTGCAATGTAGTCTCTACTCCCCCTCAAGGAGCTCACAATAAAGTACAGAAGACAGACCTCAAATCAAAGGCAAACCAACAGTTGCAATACAATATGGTATGCTCCGTGAGAAAGAGACACATACAGGGTGCTGGAGGAGCACAGAGGAAGAATATTGTTCTAGGGGTGGAGAGGTAAGTAAAGGCTACCCATAGGAGGGACCACTTCTGCTATGTTTTTTTTTTGTTGTTGTTTGTTTGTTTGTTTTTGAGACAGAGTCTCTCTCTGTCACCCAGGCTGGAGTGCAGTGGCACGATCCCAGCTCACTGCAACTTCCACTTCCTGGGTTCAAGTGATTCTCCTGCCTTAGCATCCTGAGTAGTAGCCGGGATTACAGGCATGCACCACCACGCCCAGCCAATTTCTGTATTTTTAGTAGAGACGGGGTTTCTCCATGTTGGCTAGGCTGGTCTCAAACTCCCGACCTCAAGTGATCTGCCCACCTTGGCCTCCCAAAGTGCTGGGATTAAAGGCATGAGCCACTGCGCCCAGCTTGGAACTAAGTTTTGAGGGGTGAAGAATAGTTATCCAGGCAAGGAAAGGATAGGAATGGTTGTCATTCCAGTAGCAAGAATAACAGGAGCAAAGGTATAGAGTATGCAACAGCATGGAATGTGGGAAGTGCTACAAGTATTTCAGGATTGCTGGAGAAGGAAGTGCATCAAAGGTAAATAGCAGAAGAAACAGGGCTAGAAAGTAAGGCAGAGAACAAGTTTAGGGGACCTTTGTATGCTATGCCAAGGAGTTTGAACTTACTCTCGTAGGTGAAAGGGAGCCATTAAAATGATTTAATTAGGAGGCTACCAGATGCACAGATGTACGTATTAGACTGGTAGCAGAGTGGAGGATAGGATTGAAGGGGGTGAGATTAGAAAAAGCAAGGCCAGAAGCAGAGAAAGCTGGTAGGAAATTATCATAACAGATCATACTTGAGATTAGGAGTGCCTGGTTTAAGGCAAAGCAGGGGTGACAGAGAAGGGATAAGTGATTGGAGAATTAAAAGTGGCAGGACTTGGTAACTGATTCGATATGGTGGTTAAAGAAAAAGGAGTTGAGGAGGAATCTCAGGTTTTTGGCTTTAATGACAAGTGAACTTTGGTTCACCAACCAAGAAAAATAATGGAGAACTGATCCTGGGAGAACAGTGATTTCATTTTGAGCATCTTGAGTTTCAGATGGTTATGGGAAATCCAGATGGAAATGTCCACTGGACATTTTTTTGTTTTTGATATGTGAATCTTGAGGCCCGGGGAGATGTTGAATAGGAGATGTAGAGTTGAAAAGCATCAGCATACAGATGTCAGTAAAAGTCATCAGAAGGGTTGAGACCACCTAGAGAGAAAATGGGCCAAACATAGAAACTCAGAGGACTATCAGTATTTAAGGGGCAGACAAAGGAGAAGTTCCAGGAATTGTTGGCACTAGCCCTGGACTATATCTTTTAGGAACTGTGGGATTGAATGAGAAACCCCAACATAGTGGCCCCAATCTTTCCTCTTGGAACTTTCTAAAACTATTCTGTGGTGTACATGATTGAGAATATTAACACATTTTAGGACTGCGTATCTTCCAACTTCTAATATAGTACCTTTTTTTCTGAAGATTGTTGCAAATTGCTTTGCAATAATATTCATAATACAAATTTCTGAGTTCCATGATTGAATATTCTTTAAGCAGAAAATTGTATTTATTTTCTTCATCTCATTAACCTAAAATGCTTTTGTAGTATCACATCCCTTTTGACCTAGTATCTTAGTCAGCTTGGTCTGCAATAACAAATACTATAGACTGGGTGATTTAAACAGCAAACATTTAGTTCTCATAGTTGTGGGGACTGGGAAGTTAAAGACCGAGGTGTTGACCAATTTCCCTCTTTCTGATTGTAGACTGACATCTCACTATATCTTTATACAGCAGAGAGAAGATTATCTCTCTCATGTCTCTTTTTGTAAGGGCACTAATCCTGTCATTAGGGATCCACCCTTATGACCTAATTACTCCCCAAAGGCCCCACTTCCAAATGCCATCACACTGAGCACTAGGGCTTCAACATATACATTTTGAGGGAATGAACACTCAGTTCATAACATTCAGGAAGAATATTTTTTCTTCTTGTTAGTTTTAACATATATAAAGCGCTAAGCCTTATGCATGTTAAGATATATATGTTTAAATAGTGCCTGGAACATAATAGGTGGCCCACACAATTCAAGTGGCATTACTCAAATTCACTGTCTTTACCTAAATATGCACACCCTATTCTGTAGTCACAGACACACACTCAAGTAAGCTAGGTCTTTCCAAACTAGCGATTGCTCAATGTAAGTCTTGCCTTTCAGGTTTTTGTTGCAATTTTTGGCATTGAAAGGCAAATTAGAAAAAGAAAAAGTACTGGTATGTAGATTTGGGGGTTATTTCCCTTTAGATTATGACAGGATGTTAAAAACTGATCACAGTTGATATACAGCAGCTTGCTGGAGTCTCTGCAACATGCCTCAAACACAAAAATCCCTGGTGATGGACGACTGTGGGTAAAAACACACATGCATCAGATTTCTTCTCTGATAGCTTCCAGACCCCATTTTAGTAGTTTTGGCTCTCAAGGCAAACTCCATTTGACAGCACAGGAGTAGCTACTCAGTCATTCTCCCAAACTAGTCAGTCATTCCCCCCACGCTTGGCCTCTTTTCAGCAGGCAGGCTTGACTAGCTGCTTACTTCCTCTTCTCTCTTAAGGGAGAAGGGAAGTGAGAGAACTCTCTGGTGAGTGCTGAGTTGCGATCTGTGCATACAGCTTTACAGGGGAGAACAAAACTACTCTATTTTCTCTGTTTCATTGTAATAAATCTCTGAAGAGATCTCTGGTTGGATCACCTCAGAGAGAGAGACAGAGGGAGAGAAAGAGAGAGAAATTGGGACAGAAAGAAAGAGAAAGAGAGAGAGATTGAGACAGAGAGAAAGAGAAAGAAAGAGAAAAACGAGGAGGCGGAGGAGAGGAGAAAGAAGAAGAAGGAGGACAAGAGAGAAAGGGAGCAGAGAGAGAAAGAGAAGAGACAATGTGCATTGTTGCTGATATGCACTGTTTTTGTTTCTGTGTGTGCTTTGTACTTGTAATGGTTAATGCCCAGATGTGTCCTAAACCCCATGAAGCTGTTTCCTTCCCAATCACAAGTGAGTAGTAACAGTCCAATCCAAATGTAACCCTTGATCTTTTTCATGAGTAGAGCATAGAATCCTTTGTTCTCACATACCTTTTTTAAGTACATCACTAAATTGAGTAGAATAACAATAATAATAAAAACTCAAGTCAATGCTCCAATAACCTACCCCTAACTGCCTCTCCCTACGAAGCTGCTACTGTTTGCTGCACCACAGCTTTGCTCACATCCAAGGCAAAACCTCAATTGATCAGTTGAGGTGATCTTGTTACACCCTTGCCAGGCTATAGGCTACCACACCCAATATGTCAACTTTAATCAGCGCTAAGTCCCTATTGCTATTGCCACTCTATTGATCTCTGTTTGTAGGAGATGAGGGTAAGAGAAATTGTTCTTTTAAAGTCTTTGACAAAAAGAGAAAGGAAGAAAAGGAGAAGAAAAGAGAAGAAAAGGTGAAGAAACGAAAGACTCAAAAAACAGAAGAGGGAGAAAAAAAGAAGAGGAACTATATGAAGAAAACTCGGAAACAAGTGTCCCCAGGCTCCACACCTACCTAATTTGCTTTTCCCTGTTTCTCCACTTAGCAATGCATTAAACATGTGATCTTTCTTTTAGCTACAGCCTTTCCATTCCTTACTGTAGAGTCAAGAAAAATACATGATATGAGGAAGATAAGATAGGTTTTGGAATCAGCTCACCCTAGGTTCTCATTCTAGGACCTAGCACGGTAACTAACCCATAATGCCAAATAAACTCCTTTTCGTAAGAACTTTGTTTGAGTCCCATGTAGCAATGGACTCCTGGACTGTATATATTATTCTACCATTGTATAGTACCAGTAAAAACTCACTGGGAATTCATTTTTCTCAACTGCATTTGGCTATGAGGGCAAGGAATTTCAATTGGCAAGCAAAGTATGTTGTTGCTTAACACACATACATGAACATGCATACTTGTACACATACAATGTATACAAGGTAAAAACAAACAAACAAACGAACAAACAAAAACCCAACCCATACCTAAAAAAAGGTATACTACTCTACTCCCTCCTCTGCAACAACCCTTAGATCCTTTTAAAAATGTAACCACTGGGTCACTGTTAACTATTTCTTGTTTGCCAGATATACTTCAACATGGAGAGGAGGCTGGTTCAAGTTGCTTTTCATTTGCACAGGGTGTTGAGAGTACTCAACAGTTTAGGGTAGGTGGCATCAGGACCTTGGGTTTTCATGGGGATAGTAGCCGTGAAAACAGGTAAGATGAGAGGATGGGAAACATTGCCTGCTTTACAGTCTTGCCTCTTTCGTGGTGTGACTCTTAGATTATGAATTAGAAGGGTCCCATCAAAGGAAAATCTGAGACCCAGAAAAGGAAGCGCCTTGTCCAAGGTTACACACATGCAGCCATTTAGAGGCAAAGCTGATATTAGCCCCTAGTCCTCTAGCTTCCTAGGACGCTGTTCTTTCCCTAATTCCCCAGAGCTTCCAACAGTGAAACAAACAAAGCTAGAGCCTCTGCTTCTGGCACCTTCCACTGCTACTCCACTCCCTGTGTCTGGACTATGAGCCTTACAGATCTCCTGGATTCTTCTAAGGGAGGACATTTTTCTTTTCTCCTTTTAGTGGAGACATGGTAGCTTGAGAGCATAAAGAGATAGTTTTCACACTGTAGTATGAATCTGAATCACCTGAGTTGATTGTTAAACATGTTAGTCTTTCCCAGAAGACACTTACTCTCAAAGAACTTTCACCACTCCCTTGAGAAAGGTAGCAGACACTTACTGGAATTTTTTGTATTCACATGATGACTTTCTACAGAAGCCCCAGGTCTAGAGAAAAAACACCATCGTGTTTTAAACATTTTGTTATATTGTTTCTGTTTGGTTATAAAATTAATACGTATTTATTGGCAAAAATTAATATTACAAAAGAATATTACGAAAGATATACATCAGCAGATGTTTTTAAAGCCTTTTCATCAACTCTCAAGAAAATCTCCATTCTGGACACAAGAGGGAGCTTTTAGTTAAAATGAAAATTTTAATGCAGGCAGTTTCATGGGGGATATACCATCTTTACTTTCTTTAACAAATTTGACTTTTTTCTTTTTAAAAACACATTCATTAGTGATTATGGAATTGTATAATGATAGAGCTGACAAGCTTCTTAATCATCATGACTCCTCTACAGCAGTTGATATTGTAACCACCCAATGGGTTCATTTTGCCTGCTGCCCACATAGAGCCGATTTATCAAGACAGGGAAATTGCAATAGAGAAAGAGTTTCACACATGTAGAGCTGGCTAAATCAAATCAACCTCCCTGAAAAATTTGGAGGCTAGGGTTTTTCAAGGATACTTTGGGTGAAGAGAGGCGGGGTGACTAGGCAATTAGGTACTTGCTGCCAGCTGGTTGGGGATGCAATCATAGGGGCATAGGAAATGGTTCTCATGCCCACTGAGTCACTTTTGGGTGAGACCACAGGAGCAGTTGGCAGGTCCAGGTGGAGCCATTGGTTATCAGACATGCAACAAACCCGAAAAGACATCTCAAAAGGTCAATTTTAGGTTCTACAATAGTTACGTTATCTGCAGGAGTAATTGGGGAAGTTTCATATCTTGTGGCTTCTGGAATAACGGCGAGTAATCATTTATGTCTATACCTTGGCAGAATTCAGGCTCCTCTTATCCTCGTAGCCTGGTGGTCTGTCCTTAGCTTTACAAAGGCAGTTGCATTTTGAGGAAGTGCCATTATTATTTAAATTATAAACTAAATGTATCTGGAAGTTAGTTTGGCCCAAGCCCAGGAATAATTAAGGGCAGCTTGAAGGCTCAAAGCAAGATGAGGGGTTGGTTAGATCAGATCTCCTTTACTACCATAATTTTCTCGCTGTTATAAGTTTTGCAAAGGCAGTTTCAATATGGTTGTCTATTCCTGTCTTTAAAGATTCTCCTTCCTTGTCTCCTGAGATACCACTCTGTTCCTGGCTCTGCTCTTAATTTTTTGACCATTTCTCTTCCTTTGCTCTCACTGAGTGTGGATGCTTCTCTGAGATCCTCAGTCCACTTGTCTTCTCATTCTGCAGTGTATACAAATGTTCTGTGGCTGACCTCATCCATTCCCATGGTTTCAACTACTACTATGGGCTGATGAAGAAATCACCATGCATATCTCTTGCTATTAAGCTTAGATGGAGGCATATTCACTTGCCTACCAGACAAGCTAAAAAATGCCAAAGCAGCCCAGAAAAATGTCAATGAACCTGACCCAAAGGGTAGTAAATTTTAAGACTGCATAATAGGTTGGTTAGGGAATCTCTGAGTTTTCTGAGTCACAGGGATGACCCTATGAACTGTGATTACAGAAACAGAAAACAAAACAAAAAAAGAGCAACAAAAACCACAGTAACAAAAACACTAGAGCACAACGAAAAGTTTCACTTAGACCGAATTGTCCAATATAGCAGTCACAAACTGTAAATGGCTTTTGAGCATCTGAAATATGTTTGGTTTTAATTCAGATGTAGAGTAAATGTAAAATACTATCAGTTTTAAAAGAAAGTAAAATATCTCTTCTTTTTTTTTTTTTTTTTTTACTGATTACAGAACAGTTCCTGGTTCATACAACATGCTCAATAAATGTTAACTGCTACCATTACTAGACACTCTCAATTCTGGTCACTTCAAATTTCTTGATGTTAGCCAAACCTTTGATGCATCTCTACCTTTGTGAATGCACTTTGATGCTTCTCTACTTTTGTGAATGTTGATTCCCCTGCCTGGAATGCTCTATTGCAAATTCTTCACCTATGAAACGACTACACATACTTCAAGATCTAGCTAAAACATTACCCGCTTTTTGAAATCTGCCACATTACCAGTGGTTGTTGTGTCCTCTGTGGCACCTTGTAGATATTGCTATTATTGCACAAATGGTAATGCAGTTACACTTGTAATATAATGAGTGTGTCTGCTTCCTCAATGGACTTTTAATCTCAACAGAGATAAGAGCTTGTTGGTCTCCTCTTGGTATCTAGCACAAATGTCTAGCACAACATTTGCCACCAAATAGGTACTAAATAAATGCTTTTCAAACTGAAAATTGAGTAATCTAATTAAACCATCTATCTTTACATATGAAGAAACTGAAGCCCTGGGAAGTGATGGGCTTTTTGGACAAGCTTACACTTTGGACCCTAGTGGACCAGGAGCCTTTTCTTTTGCCTCTGAAGAAAACAGGCAAAATGTAGCCCCAGAACAATTAAAATAAAGACTTACATTAACACAGATCCCTCACTTTCACTACTTGTGAGAAAATAATGATGGGTGTGAATCCCAAACCTCGATACTGAATTAAGCGTATAATATATGTCCAAAGTTCCACTAGTTTCTGGTGTCGGGATAAGGATAAGAACATTTTGCTATTTACCATCCTTCTGTGGCTGGCTAGACAGTAGGACCTGCAAACAACTGTAGAGTCCAATATTGTGATGTGCTTGATGGAAAGAATACTATGAGTCAAACGACCTAGATACTAGTCCTTACTCCGTTGCTAACTTCTTAGTTAAGTTACTTAAATTTTTGTCAACTATTTTCACATCTATATGATGAGTGGTTGGATTGGATGATCTCTAAAGAATAACAAACTCCTTTCTGATTGTGACTCTGACAGGATTCTTCATGTACAATGAGATTCTCTCTTATTTTTAAAGCTCTCTAGAAAAAGTTAATATACATTTCCCTTAAGAATTCCTTCAGTTTTATATCTCTGAGCTAAGTAAGTAACAATGGAACACTATATCAGATTGGATAGTGTTTATAGATTACAAATTACTTTACATGCAATATTTCAATTTTCAAAACCTCTGAGGAAAGTTGACCAGTTAGCTTTTTTATACCAATTCTGCAGATGATGATGATCGTCATGATAATAAGAGCTAACATTTTATTGAGTATGCCAGACAGTGTTCTTAGAACTCTGCAAGTGCTATCGTATTAAGTTATTCTAGATGAGGATTCTAAAGCCCCAAAATGTCAAGCGACTTGCCTAAGTTAGTAATGACAGATTCAGGACTTGAATCCAATGTGACTGTCTCTAATTTCTGAGTTCTATGCTAATCACTCATCTCCTACAACAGTTTTGTAATATCATTGAATTAGAGAATGAATAAACATCACCTTTTATGACAGCCCTTCACAAGCGGAAGATATTGTTCATTATCCTTTTAATTTTCTCTTCTGTTTTGCATAGATTGCATTTCTTATCAGAGATCTGGCTGGCTCACAACATTTTGTGAGAGCTAATTCTGTGTATCTCTTCTTAACTCTGCATTCAGTGACATCGCTTTGGTGGTGCTATGGCTTGAATGTGTCCTCCAAAGTTCACATGTTGGAAACTTAATCCCAATGCAACAGTGTTGAGAGGTGAGACTTTTAACAGATGATTATGTCATGAGGGCTCTGTCCTCATGAATGGATTAATGTCATTATCACAGGCATGGGTTCCTGATAAAAGGATGAGTTCAGCATTCTTCTCACTTGTGTGTGCTCTTGTGTCTTTCTGCCTTCCCACCATGGGATGATGCAGCAAGAAGGTCCTCATCAGATGCAGCTCCTCACTCTTAGATTTCCCAGCCTCCAGAACTGTAAGTCAATAAGCTTATATAAATCACACAGTCTATGTTACTCTGTTATAGCAGCAGCAAAAGAGAGTAAGATAAGTGGCATAAAATCAGCCACGGTGGCAGATTTTTACACTGTATAAATATGTTAATGCTACAGACAAATATCTGCTTTCCCCCTGGAGAGCCAGTTGTTAAATATTTACCAGCACATGTTTGGTTCAGAATAAAAGAGAAAAATGCTAGAACCTCATTCTGGGTTCCATTGAGTAAAGTGGACATTTGTATTTTAGTAAAGATAACATTATAGACCACAGCATCTTTCTTACTCTGTAGAAAGAAACATTACTCTTCCTTTGAGATGCCTTTGGTATATTCCAGATATTCCTAGACATGAAGAGAACTAATAGAGCTAAGAAATATTTTTTTCACCAAATTATTGCTATTCTCTTTTCTGTAATATCCTGAAAACTGCAAAGGTTCAGTCTTTAATCCTTTGTAGAATTGGCAAAGATTTTTACGTAACCTTCTTCAAGCATGGTACACTGATTTATGATGACAGCTACTGAATGGTAAAGACTAGATTTCTCTTTCTTTCTTTCTTTCTTTCTTTCTTTCTTTCTTTCTTTCTTTCTTTCTTTCTTTCTTTCTTTCTTTCCTTCCTCCCTCCCTCCCTCCCTCCCTCCCTCCCTCCCTCCCTCCCTTCTTTCCTTTCTTCCTTCCTTCCTTTCTTTCATATGAGATCTTGCTCTCTCACCCAGGCTGGAGTGCAGTGGTGCAATCATAGCTCACTGTAGCCTTGAACTCCTGGGTTCAAGTGATCCTCCTGCCTCGGCCTCCCAAGTAACTGGGACTACAGACACTTGTCACCATGCTCATTTAATTAAAAAAAAATTTGTAGAGGTGGGGTCATGCCATGTTACTCAGGCTGGTCTCAATCTCCTGGCCTCAAGTGACCCTCCCACCTCAGCCTTCAAAGCATTGGGATTACAGACATGAGCCACTGCACCCTGTCCTGGATTTCTTGATTACCAGTTCATAGCTCTTGTCACCCATCATGGTGCCTGTACAAGACATTATTTGGAAATATTTGCAGTATGTATTTATGGTCACTTGCTGTGTATGAATAAACTTGTATATCTAATAAATAATCATCTTGAACATTTTTACTTGGTGTTCATATTGTTTAGTCATCAGAATCCCTGCTTCTAGCTAGTATATGTGCTCACATTTAAGGAAAATTCTGGGACTCTTATATAACATTTTGGAGATGGAACGACCTCGGTCATCCTCTTGAGGAAAGGGAAAATGGAAGGTCTGATCTGATAGTGTATATCATTGATCACTTGGACATCTAATAAAGTTCAGCTGACTGAGTTATGTTTATTTTGGTGAACTAGATTTTAGTTTCCTCCAAAAATCTAGTCTGGATTTACTTCCTGGAAACAAAAAGCTCTGGATTTCCCAAAAGCAGCCACAATTCCAAATTCTCTGGTTGTAAGTTCTTAATTATAGAACATATGCCCCACATTTTGGTTAATGAAAATATTATTTATGCTGAGAATGAGATTATTTTGTGGAAGGAGAATAAAATAAGTCAGCATTACTTACATATTTCATTAGGGTACTACTTTGGGGAGCTATTGTATAATCTGGATGAGTGGAGAGAGTTTTTTAGCTGAACTGACAGAGACTTGAAGGAAACCAGAAGAAAGAGTCACTAGAGCTCAGGCCTCAGCCATACCTCTTCTCAGTAGCTCCTCTGGAGAACTGTGACCATGGCATACTCCCCAGAACCTATATGTCCAGCCACATGCGTGTCCTAAGAGGAGAGCCAACTACTGGACAGTGACCATATGGTTCCTCACCCCAGACGCAGCCCTCTGCTGCCATTGCTACAACTCCTGAGTGGGATCCCATCAGGGCATTGTTTTGGCTCAGGATTCTGAAGGGGAGGCCAGACCACTTGGCCTATGGGACAAGGAAAATCCTAAGTAGGATTGACTGCAAGGGATGGTCTAAGGAAAATTTCAGGAGTAGGATCAGAAAGTGATTGAAGAATTGAGTATAACTCCCCTTCTCTGGGAATTTCTGCAGTGTCAAGGGCATGAAAAGAGAGCATCCTGGAAGAATCAAATGATGGTAGACAAGGTTAGATGTGTTTGGTTGAAGGATAACCAAACTAAGCCCCTGTCCTTGAGTGTTTCTGTGAGAGTAGAGGGATGAGGTCAGAACTTTCTGGAAAACAGCTATTGAAAAAATGCGGAGCCTATCGGAGGCTCTTTCTGGATGGGGAGTGCCATGGTTTGAGTATATTCCCTCCAAAATTCAGGTGTTAAACCTTAATGGCCAATGTGATGGTATTAAGAGGTAGGACTTTTAAGGGATGATTGGGTGATGAGGTCTCCTTCCCTCATGAATGAGATTAAGCCCTTAAAAAAGGCTTCATGCAGTGTTTAGATCTTTTTCCCTTCCACCTTTTGCCATATAAGGACACAATATTCTTCTCCTTTGAAAGACATAGTAATAAGGTACCATCTTGGAAGGAAAAAGCAGCCCTCACCAGACAACCAATGGCCATTTCCTTGATCTTTGACTTACCAGCCTCCAGAATTGTGAGAAAATAAAGTTTTGCTCTTTATAAATTACCCAGTCTCGGGTATTTTGTTATAGCAGCACAGGAAGAGACCAATTATCATACGTAATCATGAATGCTTATTTGAAGGAAGAGGGTGAAATCACCAAAATTAATCATAGTGATATTGAACTCTGGATGAGTTACTCAGGTGTCTAATTCACATTAACAACCCCTTCTCTGAAGAAGGAGAGGCAAAAAAGCTACTCCCAAAATTACATGAAGTGATATCTGTTTCTAGACTAGTTATTTATATTGTCTAATCCTTATAAGTAAATGCTTATCTGAAGAGGGAGGGGGAAAAATGCCAACACAAAAATTGATTCCAGTGAGATAAGTTCCTGTACAAGTTAGTCATGGGTCTGATCTTCTGTGTAAATGCTGATTTGAAGGAAGAGGACAAAAAGTCTCATCCCAAAGTAATCATAGTGATGCTTGTTTCTAGACTAGTTGTTTGTGTTCTCCGATCCATTTAAGAAAATGCTTATCTGAAGAAATAGGCAGGCAAAAGTCATCACCAAACACATGGCCAGATAAGCTGCACTATATACCACAGGTTTATTGAAATGACTATGTGGCTGTGACAGGCATTAACTTTGTCTCAATGTGCGATTTTGGTGGAAAAAAAAAAACAGGAATATGAGACAGACTTCTAGCATGAGGAGAATGCTGGGGCAGGGTGGAGGCAAGCTCTACTAGACAGAAGTGGTAGAAGTCTTGTCTCAGAATGGGCCGGCAACTCCAGAATAGTGGCAACAACTTATTATCCTGGGTCACAGTGGAAAAGAAAGTGGACAGCTAAAGTGGGCAGAAACTCCAACTACATTGGGGAGTGGATAAGAAATCTGTCAGTGGATAGGAAATTCCAACTACAATAGAGGGCAAATCTGCTTTCTTAGTAGAAAAGAAAGCAGGCAACTGTACAATCAGGGAAGCCAAATTGTGGAAGAGTAGCTTACAGTGGCCAACAACGTAGGCAGCTAGGAGAGAATAGAGAATTCCAAGAAGTGGATAGAAGTGCCTGCAGATAGTGGCCAGACAACCATAATCTGCAAGGTTAGCAACATGGAGGCAAATACCTTGAAGGCTAGACTGTTATACTTATGAGAGGAATGCCAGTGAGCTCTGGAAGCCCCACCCCTAGTTGAAAGCAGAAAGAGAAGGATTGGAAGCCAAATTGAAAGTTGAAACCATTTTCCAGATGGGCAACACATCAAAAGGTATGTTGAATTTATTCCAATCATCTCAGTGAATAGTTCGAGGGAATTGGAAATTGTGCTTCATTGTTCTGAGGAGTATGCTTCCATGAGAAGGCAGTTGCAATACACTAAAGGAGGGAAGTCAGAATGGGTTCAGTCACGGAAAAAAAGCTACAGGCTTTTCTTTATGATAGTAGGGTAAGTCTGGAACACTAATAATGCTAATTCACTGTTAGTAAGCATTTTTAATGCGGAGATTGTTTTTCTTACTGGGAAGCATTTTTTTTCGTTCAATACTTTTCTAGAAATGATTATGCTAATCATATTTTGAGTGTAAACATTATTATTTCCATAGGTGCCTTGTTAAGGTCAGGGTAAAACTGACCCTGAAATTGATCTGAAATGGAATTCTGATTGAACACACTTCTTTTTTTTTTTTTAAACAAAAATTACACCTATTAGTTTGAGCATTTCATTGCATAGCAAGTCAGTGTATTCTAGTTCTTTAGGAAACAATATCTCATTGTTTCTCCATAACTATGCTAGGGAAAATAATCGAAGGGATAGCAACTCTTTGGAATATCAGTGATTGTATATTTATCTAACACTTACATTAAAAAGTATTTCTTAAAGTGCTAATATATCTTAGCCATGTTCCTCTTAGAGCATGTTTCAATTACGGTTAACTGATTGTTAAGAGCACTTAAACTTTATCTTCTAACTCCATAGAAAGATAATGCTACTTGAAATCAATTTGTTAAAGTCTTAGAGATAAACAGCTTAAAAATTTTATTAATGCATAATAGATGTACCTAGTTTTGGGGTACAGGTGATAATGTAATACATTCCTACAATTCATAAAAATCAAATTTGTGTACCTGGAATATCCATTACCCTAAATATTTATATTTTCTTTATGCTAGAACTATTCAATTCTTCTCTTCTAGGTATTTTGAAATATACAATAGATTTCCGTAAACGAGAGTCACCCTACTTATCCATCTAACACTAGATCTTATATCTTCTATCAAACCATATATATGTATTCATTAATCTGCTTGTCTTTATTACTGCCTACTCACTACCCTTCTTGGCCTCTGGTAACCACCAATCTACTCTCTATCTTTATGAGATCCACTTTTTTTTTTTTTTTTAAGCTCCCACAGGTAATTGAGAACATGCAGTATTTGTCTTTCTGTTCTTGGCTTACTTCACTTAACATAATGACATCTAGTTCTATCCACGTTGCTACAAATGACAGGATTTTATTCTTTTTATGGCTGAATAATGTTCCATTGTATATACATACCACATTTTCTTTATCCATTCATCCACTGATGGGCATGTAGGCTGATTCCATATTTTGACTATTGTGAATAGTGCTGCAATAAACACAGGAGTGCAGACACATGTCTTTTTGATATATTGATTTCTTTCTTTTGATATCTACCCAGTAGTGGAATTGTTGAATCATATGGTAGTTCTGCTTTTAGTTTTCTGAGGAACCTTTATGCTGTTCTAATAGTAGCTGTACTAATTTACATTTCCACCAACAGTGTATGCAGGTTCCCATTTCGCTGCATCCTTGCCAGCATCCGTTACTACTTGTCTTTTGATAAAAGCCATTTTAACTGTGATGAGATGATATCTCATTAAAATTTTGATTTGAATTTATCTGATTATAAGTGATGTTCAATATTTTTTTCATATATGTGTTGACCATTTGTAAGTCTTCTTTTGATGAATGTTTAATCAGGCCTTTTGCCCATTTAAATTGCATTATTTCTCTTTTTTTGGAATTGAATTGTTTGAGCTTCTTATATATTCCGGTCAGATCCCCAATCCCTTGTCAGATGGGTCTTTTGCAACTATTTTCTCCCATTCTGTGGGTTGTCTCTTCAGCTTGTTGATTGTTTCCTTTGCTGTGCAGAAGGTTTTTAGCTTGATGTAATTTTGCCTATTTTTGCTTTGGTTGCCTGTGCTTTCGAGATCCTACACAAAAATCTTTATGCAGACCAATGTCATGGAGCATTTCTCTGCTGTTTTCCTGTAGTTTCACAGTTTCAGGTCTTAGACTTGTCATTAATCCATTTTGATTTGATTTTTGGGTATGGTGAGAGATAGGGGTCTAGTTTCATTCCTCTGCATACGGACATCTAGTATTCCCAGCACCATTTATTGAAGAGACTGTCCTTTCTCCCTTGTATGTTCTTGGCACCATTGTCAAAAATGAGTTTTCTGTAAATGCATGTATGTATACCTAGGCTATATCTAGGTTATCTGGGTCTATTCCATTGGTCTATGCATCTGCTTTTATGCTAGTACAATGATGCTTTGGTTACTATAATTTGGTAGTAAATTTTGAAGTCAGGTAGTGTGATACCTCTAGGTTTGTTCTTTTTGCTCAGGGCTGCTATGACCATTGGGGGTCTTTTGGGTTTTAAATACATTTTAGGATTGTTTTTCTATTTCTGTGAAGAATGTCATTGATATTTTCATGGGAATTGTACTGAATTTTTAAATTGCTTTGGGTAGTATTGCCATTTTAACAACATTAATTCTTCCAGTTCATGATCATGGAATATCTTTTCTTTCTTGGTATCCTTTTAAATTTCTTTTTCAGTGTTTTATTGTTTTTTATGTATAGACCTTTCACTTTGGGATTAAATATATTTCTAGATGTTTTACATATTTTGTAGCTATTGTAAATGAGATTGCTTTCTTGATTTCTTTTTTTTTTTTTTTTTTGAGACAGAGTCTCGTTCTGTCACTTGATTTCTTTTTAGATTGTTTACTGTTGGTGTATATAAATGCTACTGATTTTTGCATGTTGATTTGTATCCTGCAACTTTACTGAATTAGTTAAGTCTTGCTCTGTCACTTGATTTCTTTTTTAGATTGTTTACTGTTGGTGTATATAAATGCTACTGATTTTTGCATGTTGATTTGTATCCTGCAACTTTACTGAATTAGTTAATCAGTTCTAATAGTTTTTGGTGGGATCTTTAGGTTTTCCTAAGTATAAGATAATGTCATCTGTGAAGAAGGCAAATTTAACTTTTTCTTTCAAATTTGCATGTCCTTTATTTCTTTCTCTTGCCTAATTGCTCTGGCTAGTACTTCCAGTATTATATTGAATAAAAGTGGTGAAAGTGGGCATCCTTGTCTTGTTCCACATTTTACATGAACAGCTTTCAATTTTTTCCCCATTTAGTACAATGTTAGTTCTGACTTTGTCATATATAAGGTCTTTATTATTTTGAGGTATGTTTCTTCTATACCCAATTTGATTAGGGTTCGTATTATAAAGGATACTGAATTTTATTGAATGCTTTTTTGGCATTTATTAAAATAATCATATTGGTTTTGTTCTTGGTTCTGCTAAGCTGATGTTTCACATTTATTTATTTGCATATATTGGACAACCCTTGCATCCCTGGGATTGAATCCCACTTGACTATGGTGAATGATCTTTTTCATGTGCTGTTGAATTTGGTTTGCTAGTATTTTGTTGACAATTTTTGCATATATGTTCATCAGTGATATTGGCCTGTAATTTTCATTTTTCATTGTGTCTTTATCTGGTTTTCGTATCAGGGTAATGTTGGCCTTATATAACAAGTTTGAAAGTATTCCCTCCTCTTCATTTTTTTTGAATAACATTGATATTAGTTTTTCAAATGTTTAGTAGAATTCAGTAGCGAAGTCATCAAGTCCTGGGCTTTTCTTTGATGGGAGATTTTTATTACAACTTCACTCTCATTACTTGTTATTGTTTTATTAGGAGTTTATATTTCTTAATGGTTCAATCCTAGTAGGTTGGATGTATCGAGGAATTTACCCATTTCTTTTAGGTTTTCTAATTTGTTGACATATAGTTGCTCATAATAGTCTCTAGTGATTCCTGGCATTTCTCTAATGTCAGTAGTTATGTCCCTTTTTCTGTTTCTCACATTGATAATTTTGATCTCTCTTTTTCTCTTAGTCAAAGGTTTGTCCATTTTATCTTTTCAGAAAACCTACTGTTATCTTCTATTTTGTTTTTTCAGTCTCAATTTCATTTATTTTTACTCTGATCTTTATTATTTATTTTCTTCTACAATTTTGTGTTTGGTTTATTCTTGCTTTTTGAGTTTTGTGAGGTGCATCATTAGGTTGTTCACTTGAGGGCTTTCTACTTTCTTGATATAAGGTTTTACCGCAAACTTTCCTGTTAGTACTGCTTTTGATATATCCCATAGATTTCAGTATGCTGCATTTCCATTTTCATTTGTGTCAAGAAATTTCTAAATTTCCTTCTTAATTCTTTTGTTGACCCATTGGTTATTCAGAAGCATGTTGTTTAATTTCCATGTGTTTGTTAAGTTTTCTGAGTTTCCTCTTGTAACTAATTTCTACTTTTACTTCATTGTGGTCAGAACAAATACTTGATATTTTTTCTATGTTTTTGAATTTGATAAAACTTGTTTTGTAGTCTAAGATATGAAATATTCTAGAAAATACCACATGTGCTAATATAAAGAAGGTGTATTCTGCAGCAGTTGGATGAAATGTTTTGTAAATGTAAGTTAGACCTATTATGTTTAGTTTATAGTTTAACTTTGCTCTTTTTTTGTTGTTGATTTTCTCTCTGGATGATCTGTTCATTACTGAAAGTGAAATGTTAAAGTCCACCACTATTATTGCATTTTAGTCTATCTCTTTCTTCAGAGCTATTCATGTTTGCTTTGCATACATAAAAGCTCTGGATGCATAGGTGTTTATAATTGTTATATCTTCTTGCTGAATTGACCTCTTTTACATAGTGATCTTTTTTTGGCATTTTACAGTCTTTGATTTGTAGTTTATTTTATCTAATATAAGTATAGCTAGTATAGCTACTTTTCTTTTTCGTTTTCCAGTTGTATGAAATAGCTTTTTCCACCCCATTATTTTCAGTCTATGTGTCTTTAAAGGTAAAGTGGGCTTATTGTAGGAAGCATACAGTTGGGTCTTATTTTTATCCACTTAGCTGCTCTATGTGTTGTAACTGGATAATTGAGTCTATATTCAGTGTTATTATTGATAACTAAGGACTTTGTATGACAATTTTCTTGTTTGTTTTCCCGTTGTCTTGTAACTCCTTTCTTCCTTTCTTACCATCTTCATTTGTGGTCAAGTGATTTCTTTTTTAAGTAGGATGTTTTATTTTTTATTTTTCATGAATCTATTTTAGACTTTGTGGTTATTATCAGACTTACAGAAACATCTAATAGACATAATACATTATTTCAGAGGAGTAAAAACTAATCTCAAATCAAAAAGAATAGAAACAAATTAAAAACAAAAGAAATTCTTCTACACCTTAACTCTATCCTCCCAACATTTTGACTTTCAGTTATCTTAATTTACATGTTTTTATATTACTTCTGTCTCAACAGGTTGCTGTAGCTATTGTTGTCTTTGAAAATTTTGTCTTTTGGGATTCACAATATGTTATGAATGGTTTGCAATCTAACGTTACAGTATTAGAGTATTCTGGGTTTGTCCGTATCCTTCATTTACATTTAGCATTTTTTGTGAGATGGGTCTGGTGCTGAACTCTCTCAACTTTTATTTGTCTGGAAAAAACTTTATCTCTTCTTCATATTTGCACAATAACTTTGCTAGATACAGTACTCTTGAATGGCAGTTTTTTCTTTCTGTGTTTTTTGATATTTTTAAATTAGCATTTATTTTAGGTTCAGTAGTACCTGTGCAGGTTTGTCACACAGGTAAACTATGTGTCATGGGAGTTTGGGGTACACATTATTTCATCACCCAAGTAATATACTTAGTCCCTGATAAGTAGTCATTCAATTCTTACCCTCTTCCTACCCTCCAGTAGTTCCCATGTCTATTGTTCCCTTCTTTGTGTCCATGTGTACTCAAGATTTACTTTCCACTTTTAAATGAGAACATGCAGTATTTGGTCTTCTGTTCCTGCATTAGTTTATTTAGAATAATGACCTCCAGCTCCATCCATGTTGCTGTATAAGACATGGTATCATTCCTTTTTATGGCTGCATAGTATTCCATGGTGTATATATACTACATTTTCTTTATTCAACCTACTGTTGATAGGCATTTATGTTGATTCCATATCTTCACTATTGTGAATAGTGCTGTGATGAACATATACATGCATGCATCCTTATGGGAGAACGATTTATGTATTTTGGGGTAGATACCTAATAATGGGATGGCTGGGTCGAATGGTAATTCTGTTTTAAGTTCTTTGAAAAATCACCAAACTTCTTTCCACAATGGCTAAACAAATTTACATTCCCACTGGCAGTTTATAAATGTTCTTTCTTTTCCACAATTTCATCAGTGTCTGTTTTATTTTGACTTTTTAGTAATAGCCATTCTGACTGGTGTGAGATGGTATCTTATTTTGGTTTTGATTTACTTTTCTCTAACGGTCAGTGGTGTTAAACATTTATTCATATGCTTGCTGGTTGTGTGTATGTTTTCTTTTGAAGAGTGTCTGATCATCTGCTTTGCCCACTTTTTAATGGAGTTGTTTTCTGCTTGGAAATTTGTTTAAGTTCCTTATAGATTCTTGATATTACACCTTTGTCAGATGTATTCTCTGACAAATATATTCTCCTATTCTGTGGATTGTCTGTTTATTCTGTTGATAGTTTCTTTGGTTGTGCAGAAGCTCTTTAGTTAGATCCAACTTGTCAATTTTTGTTTTTGTTGCAATTGCATTTGGCACCTTCATGAAATATTTTCCAGGTCCTATGTCCAGAATTTTATTTCCTAGGTTATTTTCCAGGTTTTTAAAAATAGTTTTAGTGGCTGGGCGTGGTGGCTCACACCTGTAATCCCAGCACTTTGGGAGGCTGAGGCGGGAGGATCATGAGGTCAGGAGATCGAGACCATCCTGGCTAACATGGTGAAACTCCGTCTCTACTAAAAAATACAAAAATTAGCCAGGTGTGGTGGTGGACACCTATAGTCCCAGCTACTCGGGAGTCTGAGGTAGGAGAATGGCGTGGACCTGGGAGGCAGAGCTTGTGGTGAGCTAAGATGGAGCCACTGCACTCCAGCCTGGGAGACAAAGCGAGACACCATCTCAAAAAAAAAAAAAAAAAAAAAAATAGTTTTAGGTTTTGCATTTAAGTTTCAATCCATATTGAGCTGATTTTTGTATCTTGTATAAGGAGGGAGTCTAGATTCTGTCTTCTGTATATGACTAGCCAGTTATCTCAGCACCATTTACTGAATAAGGAGTCCTTTGCCTATTGCATGTTTTTGTCAACTTTGTTGAAGATCAGATGGTTGTAGGTGTGTGGCCTCATTTCTGGGCTCTCTATTCTATTCCATTAGTCTATGTGTCTGTTTACACACCAATATCATACTGTTTGGTTACTGTCAACTTGTAGTATAGTTTGAAGTTAGGTAACACGATGTCTCCAGCTTTGTTATTTTTGCTTAGGATTGCCTTGGCTATTCGAGCTCTTTCTTGGTTTCATGTGAGTTTTAAAATACCTTTTTCTAGTTCTGTGAAGAATGTCATTGGTAGTTTTATAGGGATAGCATTAAATCTGCACATTGCTTTGGGCAGTATGGCCATTTTAATGATATTGATTCTTCCTCTCCATGAGCATGGAATGTTTTTCCATTTGCTGTGTTTGAGCGGTGTTTTGTAATTTTCATTGCAGAGATCTTTCACCTCCCTGGTTAGCAGTATCACTAGGTATTTTATTCTTTTTGTGGCAATTGTGAATGGGATTGCATTCCTCATTTTCCTCTCAACTTGGCTGTTGTTGGTGTATAGGAACGCTAGTGATTTTTGTACATTGATTTTGTATCCTGAAACTTTGCTGAAGTTGTTTATCAGCTGAAGGAGGTTTTGGGCCAAGGCTCTGGGGTTTTCTACAGAATCATGTCATCTGAAAACAGGGATAGTTTGACTTCCTCTATTCATATTTGGATGTCCTTTCTTTCTTTCTTTTGCCTGATTGCTCTATACAGGACTTCCAATACTATGTTGAATAAGAGTGGTGGGAGAGGGAATCCTTGTCTTGTGTTGGTTTACAAGGGGAATGCTATCACTTTTTCCCCATTCAGTATGATGCTGACTGTGGATTTGTCATAGATGGCTCTTACTATTTTGAAATGTGTTCCTTCAGTACCTTGTTTATTGAGAGTTTTTAACATGAAGAGGTGTTGAGTTTTATCAACAGCTTTTTCTGCATCTATGGAGATATTTATGTGTTTTTTGTCTTCAGTTCTGTTTATATAATCAATCACATTTACTGATTTACTTATGTTGCACCAAACTTGCATCTCGGGGATAAAGCCTACTTGGTCTTGATGGATTAGCTTTGTGATATGCTGCTGGATTAAGTTTGCCAGTATTTTCTGAGGATATTTGCATCTATATTCGTCAAGGATATTATCTTGAAGTTTTCTTTTTCGTGATGTCTCTGTCAGGTTTTGGTGGCAGGATGATGCTGTTCTCATAGAATGAATCAGGAAGAAATACCGCCTCCTCAATTTTTGGGGAATAGTTTCAGTAGCAGTAGTACCAGCTCTTTTTTATACATCTGGCAGAATTTGGCTGTGATTCTGTTTGGTCCTGGGCTTTTTCTCATTGGTAGGCTTTTTATTAGTGATTCAACTTTGAAACTCACTGTTGATCTGTTCAGAGATTCAGCTTCTTTCTGGTCCAATCTTGGAAGGTTGTGTGTTTTCAGAAATGTATCCATTTTCTTCCTGGTGTTCCAGTTTGTGTGCATAGTGATCTTCATAGTAGTCTTTGAGGGTTTGTTATTTTGTTTTTTATTTTTATTTTTATTTCTGTGGGGTAGGTGGTAATGTCCTCTTTGTCATCTCTGATGTGTTTATTTGGATCTCTCTGTTTTTCATTAGTCTAGCTAGTGATATATCAATCTTATTTATTCTTTCAAAAACAAAAGTCTTGGATTCATTGATCTTTTGTATGGCTTTTTGGGTGTCCATTTCCTAAAGTTCAACTCTGATTTTGATTATTTCTTGTCTTCTGTTAGCTTTGGGATTGGTTTGCTCTTGTTTTTCTGGTTCCTCTAGGTGTGATGTTAGGTTGTTAATTTGAGATGTTACTACATTTTTGATGTGGGCATTTGGCACTCGAAACTTCCTTCTTAACATTGGTTTAGCTGTGTCCCAGAAATTCTGTTGTGCTACATCTTTGTTCTTATTAGTTTCAAAGAATTTCTTGTTTTCTGCCTTAATTTCATTGTTTACTCAATAGTCATTCAGGAGCAGACTGTTTAATTTCCATGTAACTGTATGGTTTTGCACAATTCATTTTTATTTTAAAATTTTTTAAAATTTAAAAAATTTTTGTGGGTACATAGTAGGTGTATATATTTATGGAATATATTAGATGTTTTGATATAGGTATGAAATGTGAAATAAGCACATCATGGAGAATGGAGTGCCTCAAACATTCATCCTTTGAGTTACAAACAATTCAATTACATTCTTTTAATTATTTTAAAATGTACAATTAAGTTATTATTGACTATAGTCACCCTATTGTGCTATCAAATTGTAGGTCTTATTCATTTATTTTTTGTACCCATTAACCATCCCCACCCCCATCTACCCTTTCTAGCCTCTGGTAACCATCTTCTACTCTCTATGTCCATGAGTTCAATTGTTTTGATTTTTTTTTTTTTTTTTTTTTTTTGAGACAGAGTCTCCCTCTGTCGCCCAGGCTGGAGTGCAGTGGCACGATCTCGGCTCACTGTAAGCTCTGCCTCCCGGGGTCATGACATTCTCCTGCCTCAGCCTCCCAAGTAGCTGGGACAACAGGTGCCCACCACGACGCCTGCCTAATTTTTTTGTATTTTTACTAGAGATGGGGTTTCACCGTGTTAGCCAGGATAGTCTCGATCTCCTGACCTTGTGATCCACCCACCTTGGCCTCTCAAAGTGCTGGGATTACAGGCATGAGCCACCGCGCCAGGCCAATTGTTTTGATTTTTAGATCATACAAATAAGTGAGAACATGAGATGTTTGTCTTTCTGTGCCTGGTTTATTTCACTTAACATAATGGTTTCCAGTTCCATAATCTATTTACATTCAATGTTACTATTGATGAGTAAAGACTTACTCTTGCCATTTTGTTACTAGTTTTCTGGTTGTTTTGTGGTCTTTCCTTTTTTCTTTCTTTCCTCCCTGTCTTCCTCTAATCAAGGTGATTTTCTGTGCAATTTTCTTAGTATTGATTTCTATTTACTTTGCATTGTGGTCCAAAAGTGCAATTGGTATGATTTGAGATTTTTTTTTTTTTTTTTTTTTGCTGAGGATTGTTTTATGGCTGATTGTGTGGTCGATTTTTGAGTATGTGCCATGTACAGAGGAGAAAAATGTATATGCTCTTGTTTTCAAGTGGACAGTTCTGCAGATGTCTGCCAGGTCCATTTGGTCATGTGTTGAGTTTGGGTCCAAATATCTTTGTTGGTTTTCCACTGCGATGATGTGTCTTACACTGTCAGTGGGATGTTGAAGTATCCTACTATTATTGTGTGGTTATCTAAATCTCTTCATAGATCTCTAAGAATTTGCTTTATAAATCTGGATGCTCCTGTGTTGAGTGCATATACCTTTAGGATAGTTAGGTCTTCTTGTTGAATTGAACTCTTTACCATTATGTAATGCTCTTCTTTGCCCTTTTTATAGTTGTTGATTTAAAATCTCTATTGTCTGAAATTAGAATAGCAACACCTGTTTTCTTTTTTCTGTTTGCTTGGTAGGTTTTTCTCCATCCCTTTACTTTGAGCCTATTTGTGTCATTGAATGTGAGATGGGTTTCTTGAAGACAGCATATATTTGGGTCTTGCTTCTTTATTCAACCTGCTATTGTGTGCTTTTTAATTGGGGGCATTTAACCTGTTTACATTCAAGGTTAATATTGATATGTGCAGATTTGATCCTGTCATCCTGTTGTTAGCTGATTATTATGAAGACTTGATTGTGTGGTTGCTTTATAGTGTCAATGGTCTATGTACTTAAGTGTGTTTGTGTGGTGGCTGGTAACAGTCTTTCCATATTTATCACTCTCTTATGGTGCCTTATAAGGCAGATCTGGTGGTAATGAATTACAGAGCATGGCAGAGCAGAAGAGACAGAGAGTGAAAAGGAAAGTGCCACACACTTTTAAACCATCAGATCTCTCAAGAACTCACTTGCTATCACGAGAACAGCAAGTGGAAAATCCACTCCCATGAGTCAATCATCTCCCATCAGGCCCCTCCCCAACACTTGGGGATTACAATTCAGCATGAGTTTTCGGTGGGAACACAGAGCCAAACCATATCAATCAGTTATATGTTCCCTGCTTTATCTCTTTGAGGAGTCATGGTTCTCTGTCTGCTGTTTCTTGTGGATGTACATCTATGTCTTTGCTTTGAAAGATTAGCTGTTTATTCCAGTCATCTCTGTCTGGCTTGTTTATTTTTTATGGGACATATTTGCTTAAAAATACTTTTTATTGTAAAATCTAACAGATATAGGAAACTATATAAAACAAACCAAACACCCTTATAACCATAACTATGTTCAAAAAATGGAATTTTGCCATTCATCCTAATCACAGCCCTTTCCTGCTTTTCAAAGGTAATAACAGTCCTGATCTTTATGGTAATCACACCTTTATTTTATTTTATCACCAAAAAGTTCATTCCTAAGCACTAGTTTCGTTATGCTTCATATCTTGCTAAGTCTTTTTTTTTTTTTTAATCTGGAGACTGCCTTCATATTTTTTTTCATTGTAATTCATTCAAGAAATATTGTCTTTTTTCCTCTAAGAGTTTCTTATAGTCTTAACTTTGCTTGATGGAGTCTCCTGTTGTAGTTTAATAAGTTACTCTGTCCTGTACTTCTTGTAAATCGGTAGTTAGTTCTATAGGCTGAACCAAATTTGAGTTGATGTTTTTTTCCTCTTGACTTCATAGTGGTGTGATCTATTTGGAGGTACAAAATTTTGGGTTGCCTCTCTTTTCTCTGATATTAGCTACCAGTAATGATTAATACCATCAGTCTTTAGGTTGGTGATATTTCACCAGGTGTTTCAGTTATTAGAAGCTTATTCTGTAAAATCAGGAAGAACTTGCAGGAACAGTATTTCCTGAGTTCTCACATGTTGATAAACTTGTCTTGGCATTTTTACTTGAACTCAGGTTGGTCATAAAATCTTTGACTCACATTTTCTTTCCTTGGGAATGTTAAATATGCTATCCCATTTTCTGCTGACACAAAAAAAATTGTTGTCAAAGTCTGATAATCTTGTTTTCTCTCTTTTATTAGTTATTTTGGTCCTTTTATTGATTATTTTCTTTAAGGTTCAATAATTTTACTAGAATGTATCTCTGTGTTGGTTAATTTGCTAGGTTAATTTCCCTTTTTAACTTGAAGTTTTAAATCCCATTTCAGAGAAGTGTTCATGAACCATACTTTGTAAAAACAATTGTTCTGTTTTCTTCCTTTGGTTTTCTCATTTGAGGATTGAGAGCTTATGAAAAATGAAACATTTTTTAAAACAGCTGCTGAGGGGCATCAACATAGGGATGAATAAGGACTTGTCAAGCAGTATTGAAGGCTGAATTGAGAAGAAATGACATACATTTCTAGTGGAGCCAACTTTCTATAGCAGAACTCAGCAGCTACAAACAAAATAAATGGTTGGGTTTTGTGGCGGGTCACACAGCATAGAAAGACAAAGGCTTGGGAAATCCTAGGATGCTAGCTGAAGTACAGCTGAAATAGTTACCAGCATATTAATTGTACAAATAAGTAAAAAATACATGCAGCTATTTCTGGAATAGTTCCAAGTTTTTAAATTTTATTTTAAATAAAGGAAATGTGAATGTTTGACTAAATGTGATTTATTTCTTATTCATTGGTAAGAATGTTCATTAACAAATCAGAAAAGAATATCTTGATAGACCATCTGTCCCAATTTTTAATTTGAAAAAAATTTATTCCACATCTATGTGTCATCAGCCAGTGCGGTAATAATGTCAACGAAAACAGTGCCTGAGAGTGAAAGCCCTTTAATTGGAGACTTTTTTTTATTAGTCGTGTTGGCAGTGTTGGCAGATTTCAGATGTTTCAATAACATTATTTATACTAAATTTGTGGCCTGTGGAACTGAAGGTACTACTTGCTTAAACAATGAGCAAAGTCGGTCTTTGTCCACAGACTCTCTGAAGTGGGAATCCTTGAGTATTTTCTACCCTTACAATTAGCTTAAGGTCAAGATAGACACAATTGTAATGTTAAAAAAAGTAGGTTGTTTTATTGGTCTCTCCTTTCCTCATAGGAATGGTAAAAGTGCCCCTTAGTTAAATCTCTTTTTACTCTTCTTTAAGTTTCCCATTATTCCTCTGCTCTGATATTGTCATATCTGACACCACCGATGCTTATTGATTAATTGACTTTCTTTACCTCTTAACTCAGTATTCCTATTAAACAGGGGCAATGTAGGGAGATAAGATACAGATGGTTATTCCAGAAAAAAAGTCTTCATCTCCACATGGTCTTGACATAAACAGTGGGGCTAGGGTAAATATAGGTGGGGGTTGGGGAACTAGATACACAACAAATCTGATATATAAATCTGATGGAATTCTGCAGTTAACTTTAGAATCTTACATAGAGTTTTACTACATCTAGCTACCACTTCTTGTTCTTACTGTTACTACAAAGCCTATTTCTCTTTCTTGATCTGTTTCATTGCAATTGTCCATTCAGTAGCCATTTTGTCATCCTTGCCCCCACTTCTCGTTTGCCTTGACTAGGATGGTGAAATGTATTTGAAATGTACTGGGAGTAGCAAAATAGGATATTAATGTGAAATTTTTGGCTGATTTACCCAGCTCGTAGCTTTTGCAATAATATCCTTCTAAAGGATTTCAGTCAACCCCTGTCACTATCTACTTAAAGATGTCTTTTGCTACTGCTCTCCACAGATGGCTTCAGGATGCTGATGCTTTCACTGAGAACATCAATGCCTAAACTCTTTGTTGGACCGAGGCAACATTACAGGTGCTGAATCCCTCTTTGAGACTGCTGCAGATGCTTGTACTTAGAGTACTTAACCTGCATAAAAGGCAATACATTGTATTACTGCCAAAGCTCTTGGTACCAATGCTGCTAATTCTTTGGCTTGCAATATCTTATGGCGATTTTATCTCTTTACTGCAACCTCTTTGCTAAAGAATTCAGACTTAGTACTCCGAGGTTGGGAATAAAATTCAATCTGATATATACCATCCTATATTTAAAATTTACATACCTTCTGTGTTCAAACACTTGTCTGTTTCTATTGAATCAAACTTGTTTATCTTGATTCTGCTTACATAATTCTTTCTCAGAAGAATTATTAGACTCTAGTATAGTATCTTTCCCAGCCCCACTGGTTCTCCTGATAGTGCTCAAAATGTGCCTGGAAACCCTCCTATGACATTCCCTTCCCTATTACTCCAAGTAAAAATGTTGTTGTCTTTATTAAAGTCTACACCCACCCAAGTATCAGTTTGAGTAATTGGCATTCCTTCAAGTGAGATCTTACACAATACCAAAGCATTGGGAAGAGAGAAAGGTGGAGCCATCTGATTGTTGACTATTAGTTCACACAAATCACCACTGTCTTGTTGCTACTATCTCTATTTGGTGATTTATAGAATTCAGCAGAGAGCTGTTGTCCAGTGCCTGCCTGGGACATGGTAGTCTTTCTATTGCTTCTATTCCACATTTGGAATACTAGTATTTTTATAAGGATTGTTGTGGTCATCGTTAGGACACATACCCCATAGCCATTTCCTTTCTGGGTCATGAGACCCCACTATTCCCACCTCTGAGAATCAGATGCAGGGCCTATGCTTTTGTTACCTACATAATTCTTTCTTTCCATTTCTCTGATCTTTTAGCCCAGAGTAATATCCAGACTGTAGAGAAAAGCCCCTAATCTTCTCCACCACTCACTACCCATATGAATTAATTTAATTTAATATATTTCTTCCATGTAGCTCAGCTGGAGTGGGAGTGGGGTTAGGTTTACAAGAGCAGTTAAAATATCTGTTAGAAAGCCTTGGAGTGGGTGTCTAGCAGCTGCTTGATGCTTTTTAAAGAATATGTGTGTGGAGAGGTAGTCCAGTCTTACTATCTTCAGCTTTGGAATTTTAACTGAAATAGTGACAAAAAGTCCCATTTATAAGTCTGTAAATCTTCACCATTAAATTTCAATCTTCTCACTAAGCATAGCAAAAGTGCACATCCTTCCCTAACTCTTACCTGTTCTCTTCGGAACATTCTTCTTCCAAGGCTAAAGAGGCTCTTCTCTAGTATCCTGAAATACAAGCAGGGTTAATGTAATCTGGGATAGATAGCACTCATACTATCTCGAGGGGAGGTAATGAGGACAGTAAAATAAGAGGGCACTTGAGTTACAATATAATAGGACAAACCAAGGTTATGTGCTTAAGTTTCTCTCACTGATGCAGTCAACAGTTAGTATAAATAAATCAGTTGTTGGCACACAATTCAAGGGGAAAAAGCAATAAACACTCCTATGGCTCAGAAATAAAAATATCTTGAGATCTTGCTAGGGATATGTAAAGAAGGGCATGAGATCAAGACGATGGAGAATGCAAGGCAATAGCCTTGAGAGTAGCCAGTTTCTACTGTAGGCTACACTGCATATTAGAGAGCTGTATTACTACAAAGAGACCACTTTCAGTTCAACTTTGGGATACCATGAAGCACAAATTTCATAGGAAACTTGGAAATTAAAAGGTTTGAAATATGTAAAACAGACTTTATGAGTAAGAAGAGAATTTTGAGTAAGATGTAATGACTGTGGTGTGCGTATATGTGGCAAATACTGCAAGTTTCTGAAGATTTGCAAGGAAACAGAGGTGTCCTAAATACCACCCTGAGAACAGACAGCTTGAAGAGTTATATTTTCACCAATATATGATAGCCATCACGATTATTCTTTTTTCCCCCCCTTGGTAGACTTTTCTCTAGCACCACCTGAAGTCATGTGGTCACTGAGGGTTGAGACTCCCTAACCAACGTCTACTTGTGCTGTAATCTTTTAATAAAGCCCTTGGGCTAAGCTGACTGACCTTCTTTTGGATAGCCTCCACAGATTTTGGAGCAAAGCCTGAGGGAGCAAAATTCCAGGGTCTCAAGGGAACCCTTTGGGTACCATTTGACTGGGAAGACCTACACCACAGCTCTCTTCAAGTCTTATACATGTGCTAATGGTCATTGCAGTCAAGGCAAGACTACCAATAGACCTTGATGCTAAATTGCTTTCAATTGTGTTTTTTTTGACTGGGGGAATTGACTGGGTGTGTTACTGTGGAAGTCCAAACTTGGTAAAAAAGACACTGAGGTATCTTGAGTTGGAATCATGCCATTACAGAGGTCTGACAGAGATACTAGCTGGATGAACCGTACTTTTCCTCTGTGATTTCATAATATATTCTGCAAACTCTAGTTGAATTGGTTATTCATAAGTGTGATGAGTTACTGTAGATTTTTGTATCCAAGGCACCTATAACACTTTCTGTAGTGGCCAACTTAGACTTTCTATGATTTGTAGACATTTTAGTAGGTACCAAATACACAGAAGTATTTTCCACTGAATTTTAAGAAAATATATGCATTCTGATGTTTGCCATAAACCCACCATAGCAGATTAAATGACCAGCTCTTATTAAATCATTGACACCCCAAAGGCAAACCTATGCATTCTCTTCCTGGATGGTGTAAGCAGTGCTGGAATTAATGTTTTCTGTTATAGAAAGGCTAAGTTTGGAGAGTTATCTTTATTCTTAAAAAAATTATATATATAAATTATAGATATATGGTATACAATGTGATGTTCTGATATATACATATACATTGCATTCTTGGGATAAATCCTATCTTATCGTGGTATGTAATTTTAAAATATTTTGCTACATTGAAATTGTATTTTGTTTAGGATTTTTATGTCTACATTCATAAGAAATATTGGTCTTTAGATTTCTGTTCTGATGATAATTTTGTCTGATTTTAGTGTCAATGTAATAGTGGTCTCATAGGATGAGTTGGGAGGCATTCTCTCCTCTTCTGTAGTTTTTGGAAGTGGTATTGCGGAAATGTTCACAAAAGTTGCTAAACAAGCAAAAACAATAACAGCAACAAACAGCAACAACAAAAAATCCTGGCCAAGGGAGAGAATATGATTTTCAAATTTATCTCATTATATTATTTATAATGTCCAGTTTTCAACAATATAAAATATAAGACAAGCAAATGAATGAGAAAGTATGACCTATGCATAGGAAAAGAAGGCAATCAATAGAAATGTTCTTTGATGAAGCCTAGGTTTTGCACTTATTAGACAATAATTTTAAATCAGCTATTAAAAATACTTTAAAAGAAATGAAAGAAATCATGCCCAAATAATTAATGCATGAAAATGTCTTGTCAAATTGAGAAATTAGTAAAAAGAAGTTATGAAAAAGAATAAAATAAAAATTCTCGAGTTGAAAAGTACAATAACAGAAATAAAAAATTCAATAGTGAAGCTCAATGGCATATTTGAGCATGCAGAAGAAGAATCAACAAACTTGAAGAGAGATCAATTGAGATATTCCATTCTGATTAACACAAATAAAAATAATAAAGGATATAAAAGAAAACTTCAGACCTGTGGGATACCATAATTTGTCCAACACACAATGGGAGTACCAAAAGGAAAGGAGAGAGAGAAACAAATAGAAAAAATAGCCAAAGAAATAATGGCCAAAAGCATCCTGAAATTGATGAAAAATAAGGATACACACATCCATGACGTCCAACAAACTTCAAGCAGGATAAACTCAAAGGGATCCAAACAAGATACATCATAATCAAACTGTCAAAAGCCACTGCAAAAGGGACAATCTTGAAAGCAATAAAAGAGAAGTGACTTATCATACACAATAGATCCTAAATACAATAAATAGTTGATTTCTAATCAGAAGTCATGGAAGCCAAAAGGAAAGGATGAGAAATTCAAAGTGCTGAAAGAAAAAATACAGTTGAACAACAGTTCCGTAACAGGCAAAGCTATCCTTCAAAACTGAAGGAGAAATTAAGACATTCTTAGATTTGAAAAAAAAAAAAAAAGATAATTCATTGCAAGTAAATCTACCCTATAAGAAATAATAAAGGAAGTCCTAAGGCTGATATCCTTAAGGATTTTTTTTTTTTTTTGAGTCAGAGTCTCGTTTTGTCGCCCAGGATGGAGTGCAGTGGCGTGATCTTGGCTCACTGCAACCTCCTCCTCATGGGTTCAAGAGATTCTCCTGACTCAGCCTCCCGAGTAGCTGGGATTACAAGCCGCATGCCACCACATCTGGCTAATTTTGTATTTTAATAGAGATGGGGCTTCTCCATGTTGGCCAGGCTGGTATCAAACTCCTGACCTCAAGTGATCCACCTACCTCTGCCTCCCAAAGTGCTGTGATTACTGGTGTGAACCACCACGCCCAGCCACTTTAAGGATATTCGAGAGTAACTTGAATGTACATGAAGAAATAAGGAGCACCAGAAAAGGTAACTATGCAGGTAAATATAAGACAGTTAAATGTATTTTTTGTTTGTAATGTTTTTTCTCTGTATGATTTAAAGGACAACTGTATAAAGCAATAATCACACATTTCTGTTGATGGGCATACAATATGTAACTATGTAATTTATTTGACAATAATAGCATAATAAAGAAAGAGTGAATGGAGGTATATAAGGGCCAAGTTTTTCTATATTACGGAAGTAAATTTATATTAATCAGAGCTAGATTATTATAAATTATTATTTTTGATCCCCAGAACAATGACTAAGAAAATGACTATAATGAAATGGTAAGAGAAAAATAAGTAGAATTTAAATTGCTCACTAGAAAATATCTAGTTAGAATGTAGAAGGCATAAATGGGGAAATGGAGTGAAAAAATACATAAGATATATAGAAAACAAATAGCAAAATGACCAAAGTAAATCTTACCATATCAGTAATTACAATTAAAGTAAGTAGATTTAGCACTTCAATTAAAATGAAGAAATTGTTGAAACAGATTAAAAACATCAATCAATTACATGCTGTCTACAAAAGATACTTTAGATTCAAAGAAAAAATAGGTTTAACATAAAAGATTTCTAAAACCATGCCATACAAATAGTAACCAAAGGAAAGTTAAAGTGACTACACTAATCATCAGACAAAATAGACTTTAAGATCAAAATTTTTACTCGAGACAAAGAGGACATTTCATAATGATAAAAGAGTCTATCCATCAAAAAGATATACTGGCGCTATATATATATATATATACACACACACACACACATATATATACATATATATACCCCTACAACAGAGTCCCAAAATATATGAAGCAAAAACTGTCAGAATCGAAGGGAGGAATAGACAATGAACAGTAGTAGTAGTAGACTTCAATACTCCATTTTGAGAAATAGATACAATAACTGGATATGTGATGAAAAATAAATGAGAAGACTTGAACAATGCTATAAAACAACTGTACCTAACAAACATCTATTGAACACTCCACCTGACAACAGCTGAACACAAATTCTTTCCAAATGCACATGGAACATTCTTCAGGATAAACCATATGTTAAGCTACTATACAAGTGTTACAGAATTTTAAAAGATTGGAATCATGCAGGGTGTATTCTCTGACCATAGTGAAATAAAATTAGAAATCAATAGCAGAAGGAAATGACCAATTCACAAATAAGTGAAAATTAAGCAACAAATTCCTAAATAACCAAAGAGTCAAAAAGAAAATCATGAGAAAAATTGGAAAATATTTTGAGATGAATGAAAATAAAAATGCAGCATTCCAAAATTTGTGAGATACCACAAAAGCAGTGCTTAGGAGAAAATTTATAGCCATATATATATATATATATATATATATATATATACACATATATATATAATGTTAAATCAACAACCTAAACTTTTATCTTAGAAACTAAGAAAAAAAGAGCAAACTAAATTCAAAGCAAGTGGATGTAAAGAGATAATAAATATTATACTGGGAGTAAGTGAAATAGAGAACAGCAAAACAAGAGCAAATTAACAAAACAAAAAATTATTTTTTGGAAATATTAACAAAATGGAAAAAAATCTTTAACTAGACTGACCAAAAAAGAAAGAGGACTCAAATTTCTAAATCAGGAATGAAAGAGTGATATTACAAGAACCTTTATAAAAAGAAAAAGGATTATAATGTTATACTGTGAATAATTATATGCCCACAAATTAGATAGCCTAAATGAAAAGAATGAATTCCTAGTAAGACACAAACCATCAAGACTGACTCAAGAAGGCATAGAAAATCAGAATATAACTATAAAAAGTAAAGAAATTGAATTAGCAATAAAAGAGAAAGCCCGGGACCATATATTTATCCTGGCGAATTGTACCAAAGTTTTAAAGAAGAATTAATAACATTTTCTCAATACCACTTTAAAAAAATAGAAGAGGAGAGAACCCCTCTCAATTCATTCTATGACACCAATATTACACTGACACAAAAGCAAGACAAAAACACCACAAGAACAGAAATCAAAAGACTAATATCTCTCATGAATATAGAAATAAAAGTCCAAAACAAAATATAAGCTAACTAAATTCAGAAACATATAAAAATTCTTATATACCATGACCAGGTAGGATTTATCCCAGGAATGCAAGGTTGATAGAGCATATTGAAAACAAATCATTATAATACACCATATGAATACAGTAAAGGGAAAACATATGTTCATCTCAATAGATGAAGAAAAAGTGTTTTATAAAATGCAACATTCTTTCTTGATAAAAAACATTCAACAAGGTAGGAATAAAAAGAAACATCATCAACTTGATAACGGGCATATAAAAATCTACAGCTAATATACTTAATGGTGAAGGACTAAAGCTTTCCCCTAAGACCAAGAAGACAAAGATTTCTATTCTTGCCACTTCTGTTCCTCATTGCACTGCAGGTTCTAGTCATGGCCATTATACAACAACAATGACAACAACAACAAAATAGAAGACATCCAGAATGGAAAAAAGTAAAACAATATCTGTTCACAGATTACATGACCATGTGTATAGAAAAACCTTATGAAATCCAAAAAAATATCATTAGAGTTCAGCAATGTTAGGAGACACAAGATACGTATATAAAAATAAATGTTATGTCTATATACTCACAATGAAAATTGCAAAATAATTTAAAGAAACATTTTCATTTTCAATATCACCAAAAATAATAAAATACTTAGGAATACATTTTTTAAGTTGCAAAACTTGTACATGGAAAACTAGAAAACATCACTGAAGGAAATTAAGAAGACCTAAATGAATAGATAGTCCATGCTCATGAGTCAAAAGACTTAATATTTTCAAGATGGCAATATGTCCTAAATTGATCTACAACTTCAATGTAATCCCTATCAAAATCCTCACTGCCTTTTTTACAAAAATTGAGGAGCTGATTTTAAAATTCATGTGGAAATGACAAGGATTTCAAATAGCTAAAATAATCCTGAAAAAGAACAGCTGGAGGAGTGACACTTCCTGATTTCAAAAATTATTACAAAGCCACAGTAGCCAATTCTGCATGGCATTTCCATAAGGACAGACATGTAGATCAATGGAATGGAATTGAAAGTTCAGAAAGAAACCAATGTAACTACGGTCAATTGATTTTCAGCAAGGGCACAAAAGCCATCCAATGAGGAAAGACTAGTCTTTACAACATATGGTACTGGCACAGCTGGATATCTACATGTAAAAGAAAGAATTTGGACCCCTACCTCACCTCACCTTACACATATAGAAAAATTAACTCAAAATGGATCAAAGACCTGAATGTAAGTGTAAACTATAACTCTAACCCTTAGAAGAAAACTTAGGTTTAAACATTTGTGACCTTGCATAAGGCAATGGTTTCTTAGATAAGACACCAAAAACACAATGGCAAAAAAAAAAAGTGAATACAACTTCATCAAAATTTTTAAAATTTTGCTTCAAATGACAATCAGGAAACAGAAAAGACAATGCACAGAGTGGGGGGAAAATATTTGCAAATAATAACATTTTTAAGGATGCAGTATCCAGAATATATAAGGAACTCTTACAACTCAACACAAAAAGACAAATGGCTTAATTTAAAAATGGGCAAAAAACTTAAAACATTTCTCCATAACGGATAAGACTGGCCAATACATGCATTAAAACATGTGAAAAATCTTTAGCTTAATAGCTAAATGCAAACAAAATCACCATGACATACCACTTTATATCCACTAGGCTAGCTATAAGAAAAAAGTATGGAAAATAAAATGTTGATGAGGATGTGCAGAAACTGGAAAATTTCTATATTGTTGTTGGAGAAGACTTTAGCAGTTCTTCATAATGTTAAAAGTAGAGGTACCATATGACTCAGCAATTTCACTCCCAGGTATATACCCAGAAGAAATAAAAACATATTTCCACAAAAACACTTGTATGAAAATGTTTATAGCAGCATTATTCATAAAAGAAATGACCTAAATGTTCATCAACTGATAAATGGGTAAACAAAATGTGGTATGTTCATGCAATGGAATATTATTCAGTCACAAAAAGAATTGAATTTCTGAGAGAAGCTACAATATGAATAAGTCTTGAAAAGATTATTCTAAATGACAGAAGCCAAATAAAGGTCACATATTCTATAATTTCACTTACATGAGATGTCCACAATGTCAAATCCACAGAGGAAAAAAGTAGATCAGTGGTAGGAAGGGGTTTGGGCAAGGGGAGTAAGAAATGGGGAGTGAATGCTAATGGGCATGAGATTTCTCTTTGAGTAGATGAAAATGCTCCAGAGTTGGATAATGGTGATTGTTGTCAAACCTTGTGACTATACTAGATGTTGCTGAATTGTAACTTTAAAAGGATAAATTTTATGATATACAAATTATATTTCAAAAATCTGGAGAATAAAAAGTATTACTTATAGTTGGGCCATTCAATATGGCAGCAACTAGTGACGTATAGCTAATGAGCACCTGAAATGTCACTGGTCAGAATTATGATGTGCTGTAAATGCAGAATACATATCACATTTCAAATAAGGTAAAATATCTCATTAACAAATTTAATATTGATTACATGTTGAAATGATGACATTGAAAATCCAGGACCAGATGGATTCAGAGCCGAATTCTACCAGAGGTACCAGGAGGAGCTGGTACCATTCCTTCTGAAATTATTCCAATCAATAGAAAAAGAGGGAATCCTCCCTATCTCATATTATAAGGCCAATATCATCCTGATACCAAAGCCTGGCAGAGACACAACAAAAAAAGAGAATTTTAGACCAATATCCGTGATGAACATTGATGCAAAAATCCTCAATAAAATACTGGCAAACCGAATCCAACAGCACATCAAAAAGCGTATCCACCATGATCAAATGGGCTTCATCCCTGGGATGCAAGGCTGGTTCAACATATGCAAATCAATAAATGTAATCCAGCGTATAAACGGAATCAAAGACAAAAACCACATGATTATCTCAATAGATGCAGAAAAGACCTTTGACAAAATTCAACAGCCCTTCATGATAAAAACTCTCAATAAATTCGGTATTGATGGAACGTATCTCAAAATAATAAGAGTTATTTATGACAAACCCACAGCCAATATCATACTGAATGGGCTGGAAGCATTCCACTTGAAAACTGGCACAAGACAGGGATGCCCTCTCTCACCACTCCTATTCAACATAGTGTTGGAAGTTCTGGCCAGGGCAATCAGGCAAGAGAAAGAAATAAAGGGTATTCAATTAGGGAAAGAGGAAGTCAAATTGTCCCCGTTTGCAGATGACATGATTGTATATTTAGAAAACCCCATTGTCTCAGCCCAAAATCTCCTTAAGCTGATAAGCAACTTCGCAAAGTCTCAGGATACAAAATCAATGTGCAAAAATCACAAGCATTCTTATGCACCAATAACAGACAAACAGAGAGCCAAATCATGAGTGAACTCCCATTCACAATTGCTTCAAAGAGAATAAAATACCTAGGAATCCAACTTACAAGGGATGTGAAGGCCCTCTTCAAGGAGAACTACAAACCACTGCTCAATGAAATGAAAGAGGACACAAACAAATGGAAGAACATTCAATATTCATGGATAGGAAGAATCAATATCATGAAAGTGGCCATACTGCCCAAGGTAATTTATAGATTCAATGCCATCCCCATCAAGCTACCAATGACTTTCTTCACAGAATTGGAAAAAACTACTTTAAAGTTCATATGGAACCAAAAAAGAGCCAAGGCAATCCTAAGTCAAAAGAACAAAGCTGGAGGCATCACGCTACCTGACTTCAAACTATACTACAAGGCTACAGTAACCAAAACAGCATGGTACTGGTACAAAACAGAGATATAGACCAACGGAACAGAACAGAACCCTCAGAAATAATACCACACATCTACAAACATCTGATCTTTGACAAACCTGACAAAAACAAGAAATGGGGAAAGGATTCCCTATTTAATAAATGGTGCTGGGAAAACTGGCTAGTCATATGTAGAAAGCTGAAACTGGATACCTTCCTTACACCTTATACAAAAATTAATTTACAATGGATTAGAGACTTAAATGTTAGACCTAAAACCATAAAAACCCTAGAAGAAAACCTAGGCAATACCATTCAGGACATAGGCATGGGCAAGGACTTCATGTCTAAAACACCAAAAGCAATGGCAACAAAAGCCAAAATTGACAAATGGGATCTAATTAAACTAAAGAGCTTCTGCACAGCAAAAGAAACTACCATCAGAGTGAACAGGCAACCTACAGAATGGGAGAAAATTTTTGCAATCTATCCATCTGACAAAGGGCTAATATCCAGAACCTACAAAGAACTCAATCAAATTTACACACAAAAAAAACAAACAACCCCAACAAAAAGTGGGCAAAGGATATGAACAGATCCTTCTCAAAAGAAGACATTCATACAGCCAACAGACACATGAAAAAATGCCCATCATCACTAGCCATCAGAGAAATGCAAATCAAAACCACAATGAGATACCATCTCACACCAGTTAGAATGGCGATCATTTAAAAAGTCAGGAAACAACAGGTGCTGGAGAGGATGTGGAGAAATAGGAACACTTTTACACTGTTGGTGGGACTGTAAACTGGTTCAACCATTGTGGAAGACAGTGTGGTGATTGCTCAAGGATCTAGAACTAGAAATACCATTTGACCCAGCCATCCCATTACTGGGTATATACCCAAAGGATTATAAATCATGCTGCTATAAAGACACTTGCACATGTATGTTCATTGTGGCACTATTCACAATAGCAAAGACTTGGAATCAACCCAAATGTCCATCAGTGACAGACTGGATTAAGAAAATGTGGCACATATACACCATGGAATACTATGTAGCCATAAAAAAGGATGAGTCCATGTCCTTTGTAGGGACATGGATGCAGCTGGAAACCATCATTCTCAGCAAACTATTGCAAGAACAGAAAACCAAACATCACATGTTCTCACTCATAGGTGGGAATTGAGCAATGAGATCACTTGGACACAGGGTGGGGAACATCACACACCAGGGTCTATTGTGGGGTGGGGGTCGGGGGAGGGATGGCATTAGGAGATATACCTAATGTAAATGACGAGTTAATGGGTGCAGCACACCAATGTGGCACAAGTATACATATGTAACAAACCTGCACGTTGTGCACATGTACCCTAGAACTTAAAGTGTAATAAAAAAAAAAATTAAAAAAATGATAACATTGTGCATGTATTGGATTAAATAAAATTATTGCAATAAATAAGTTCATTTTTTAAAAAAAGTCCCTGCTGAAAATTTTAAACTAACATATGTGGTTTGGATTTTTTATTCTCATTTTATTTTCTTAGGACAGCATTTTCTTAGAAGGAAAATACATGAAGCCCACTATAAATTTTTTTTTTTTTTTTTTTTTTTTTTTTTTTTTTTTTTTTTTTTTTTGCTATCTAGATAGTTGACATTGAACTTTATGTTTCTATTAGCTCACAGAAGGAGGCCTGTGGGATCAGGCTGGAATATTGATTCCTGTGGGTGTGGATGGGTACAAGAAAAGGAGAGAATGGAAACAAAGCTGGTTTCTAATTATCAAAACAATCTAAAGGGTATGGGAATGCAAGATTATTGTTCATTCGTTTATTAGGTAGAATCATGTTTGGGGAATCATGATTACTATCTCTAAAGCATGTATGGCTTAACAATATGTATCAATCAGTGAGAAAATCTCTAAAACTCAAGTGTACATGCCATACATGTGTTTTAAAACATGTTATATTTTGTTAAAATAAACCGTTTTTCCCTCTCACTGAAATAGAGTGAGAATAAATGAAATGGTGGGCTACCACATTGAGCCATTCCAGCCATTTACACCTCCCTGTGATTGACTTCTTAGAAAGTTTGCTGAGGAAATATTATTTCCTCTATGATAGATGCCTCTTAAGTAAGAAGCCTAGGACTGTGAAGATTGCCCAGGCCAGAGTCCATTGGCCTGACCCAAGGGTAGGGTGCACTGTTATTTAAAGAGGACAGAACAGGCAGACACTGGCAAGTGAGCCTCTGAGCTTTCAGAACCCACAGTACATCACCTTGGCAGACCACACGAATTAATGGGTTATTGATGACATGGAGAAACAAAAATATATTCGAAAATCTTTTTTTAAAAGCTGTTATTTAAATACTACATAACAGGTAGATAGTAAAGTCATCTTTGGCTTTCAAGACCTATATGGGTTCACCATAGTTGACCACATAACTTAGAGACTATTGTTAATATAAAAAGAGAACAAATGTAAATTCTAAAAGCCTAAAAAAAGGGGTCAAGGAAATGTATCTCTTTGATGAATAATAACTCAGAAATGCCATAACTCTTATGTGTGATTCTAGGACATATACCAGAAGATTTATGGCTTGAGTGGCTTTCTGTAAGCTACTGCTGCTGGTGGTGGTGATCATGGTGGTGGGCCTAGTCAAGAGTGCAAATACTGTAGTTGTGGATGGAGATGGCAAGGAAAGGGGTAAGGCAAAAAGATCATTTTTTTGTGTGTGTGAACAGAGGGCTGAAATGCAAACCACCTTCTGCAAAGGCAAGTTTCCAGTTAAGAAGGTGCATTGGTTTAACTCATTGTTCAGGGAAGAGGTGCTTTCAGATTAAAACCTTAAGACTGTAAGATTTGAAGCCATTGGTGAGGAAATCGCCCACCTAAAGATGAATGCATCATATTTTCTCTAGTTAACTACAGAGTGATTTTTTTTTATTAAATGGAAATTCTTCCTTTCTACTATTAAAGGGAAAAATAAAAAAAAAATGGTAAGGGGGTGATCACAGGGCCCCATCCCTGTCATTTGTACCTCCTAAAGGAGGGTCACTTCTGCCTGACACAAAGGTTTATCACATCTTCCTGTCTGAGGGCATCTCCAAACAGGCAAGCTGGGGGAAAAAAAAGAATCAACCTTTCAATTAGGAAGGAAAAACACATTTTAAAATGGGGAAGCAGAACAAGATGTCTGAATGGAAGCCTATACCATTACTTCCTCCTACAAGGACATCAACATTTAGCAGCTAGCTACACACAAAAAAGCACCATCAGAAGAACAAAATATCAAGTGAGCAATCACAGTACCTGATTTTAACTTCATATTGCTGAAACGGACATTGAAAGGGAGTAGGAGAGACAGTCTTGAATTGCCAATGCTATCCCTCCCCCATTCCCCAGTAGCAGAGAATCTGCGTCCTTGGAAGAGGGAGAGCACAGGAACTGGAGGACTTTACATTGAACCCAGTGAAGATGCCCTGTCACAGCAGAAAGCAAAACCGGGCTGTACCCAGCTGGCACCCGCCCATGGAGGGAAGCATTTGAACTGGCCCTAGCCAGGGAGTAATCTCTCATCCCAGTGATCAGAGCTTGAGTTCTGGCAAGCCTTGCCACCACAGGCTGGAGTGCTCTGGGGTCCTACGTAAACTTGAAAAGCAATCTAGGACACAAGGACTGCAATTCCTAGGCAACTATTAGTGCTGAGCTGGGCTCAGAGCCACAGAGCTAGGGTAGCATGTGACCTAGAGAGACACCTTCTGGGGTAGCTAAAGGAGTGCTTGTGCCTCTCCTCCTCCAACCCCAGGCAGTGCAGCTTGAAGCAATGAAAGTGTCTCCTTTCTTCTGCTAAAAGGGAGGAGAGCAAATAACTAAGAGGACTTTGTCTTGTATCTTGGATACCAGCTCAGTCACAGTAGTATAGGGCACTGGGTAGAGTCATAAGGCCTCCATTCCCGGACCTTGCTCTCAGACAACATTTCTAGACATACTCTGGGCCAAAAAGGAATTCATTGCCTTGAAGAGAAAGATGCAGTCCTGGCAGGATTTGTTACCTGCTGACTAAAGAGACCTTGGGCCCCAAAGAATGAATAGCAATACTCAGGTAATATGCTATAGGCCTTGGGCTCTGTGTCAGCCAGCACATTCCCAGCTGTGGTGGCTGTGGTGAAAGATTCCTTTTGTTTGAGAAAAGGAGCGGAAAATGTAAAGGGGAGTCTGTCTTGAGCCTTAGGTACCAGTTTGGTCACAGTGAGGTAGAGCACCAAGCAGGGTAGTGGGGTCCTCAATTCCAGGCCTAGGCTCTTGGTCAACATTACTGGACATGCCTTGGGGCAGAAGGGAGCCCACTTCCCTGAAGGGTGAGTCCCAGGCCTGACACATTCACCACAAGGTGACTGAAGATCCCTTGGACTTTAAGTGAACATTGGCATTGGCCTGGAAGAAACTGGTGGTAGTGGCCACAAGGAGAAGCTCTTCTGCCTGTGGAAAGGGAAGTTCCACTAGGAAGAAATTTGACTTGTGGTTTGAATGCCAACATAGCCATAGTAAAATAGAACATTGGGTAAATTTCTAAGGATTTTTACTCCAATCCCCAACTCTCAGACAGCATCTCTGGACACACTCAGGGTCTAGGGGGAACTTGCGGCCCTGAAGGAAGAGACACAAACTTGGCTGGTGTCACCATCTGCTGACTGTAGAGCCCTAGGGCCTTGAGTGAACATAGGTGGAAAGCAGGTATTGGTTACAGTGGGTCCTAGGTGAGACCCAGTGCATTGCTGGCTTTAGATCTGACCCAATGCAGTCCCAGTGGTGGTGGCCCAGAGGTGGTTGTGTCCACCCATCCCCAGTTCTGTGACCAGATATGCAGTTGGGTGCAGGGAGATGTTTCCCTACACACCAAGCAATTCTCTAGTGGACACTGAATGGGTATCTCATAATTTATCTCAATTCTGTCCCTATCTACCTAGAAGTAGTGTCAGATCCCAGAGGTTAAGGTTTTAGTTTCACAAGTTTGCCCCCTCTTCAGATGACAATTACAAGTAGTAGGTTAACACCTATACTGTTGACTTACTGGATATAAAATAAAGTTCCTGTGAGCCTCTCCTCGAGTTTGATTAATTTGCTAAAGTGGCTCACAGAACTCAGGAAAATGCTTTACTCACGTTTACCTCTTTATTATAAAGGATACAGATAAACAGCCGAAGGGAAGAGATACATAGGGCAAGGCATGGGGCAGGGGTGTGGAGCTTCTATGCCCTCTCTGTGTATCCCACCCTGTAGGAACTTCTATGAGTTTGGGAACTAGAAAGATCTGCAAATCCTGTCATTTTAGGTTTTTATGGGGACTTCGTCATGTGGGCATGATTTATTAAATCATTGGCCATTGGTGATCAATTCCCCCTCCAGTCTCTCTCCCCTCCCCAGAGGTTGAGGGGATGGGGCTGAAAGTCTCAATCTTCTATGCCTTGGTCTTTCCTATGACCAGCCCCCATTCTGAAGCTATCTAGGTGCCCCAGCCACCAGTCATCTCATTACCATACACTCTTGTCACTCCAGAGATTCCAAGGGTTTTAGGAGCTGTGCGCCAGGAACCAGGGGCAGAGACCAGATATATCTTATTATATCACAATGTCACATTCATTCTCATTTTTCTCAACATGAAAAAGTCATGAACCCTATTGTCTTTTCCTACTCTCTGTTGCATTCTGCCATCATCTTGTAATCTTGTCACTTATCCACCAAAGAGATGCGGGTTTTCTTACCAGCAAGTGTTGCCCGAGAAATCTCCAAACCTTTCTCTCAGGATCCTCTCAGCCTATGCTCAAAGTAAGGGATCTGTTCTTTTCCCCTCTGATGGGGATTGAGGGCTGCTTTTGAGCTTGTGGGCTGGTGGAGACATGAGGAAAGCCAGTATAAAATGTCACTGAATATTTATGTACTTCAAACTGACTTTGGACTCCAAAGCACTCTCACTGAAGCCCAGGCCTCAGGCATACTTCTCCCAGCATCTCAACTGACAAGCTTCGGCCATGGTTCCTTGTACACTATGTAGGTCTTGCATGTTAAACCACATGTTTGCCCAGAGGTGAGAGCTGTTCAGAAGCAGAGTTAGACATTGGCGAGAGAGAAACTTTTTGGACAGCAATGTTTCTCCTTGGCCAACCACGTGACTGAGATCCTGCTGTCTAAACAGAAGTTTTAAAAAAGTGTAAAACTTGAAAATTATAGTAATGGCTACTGTATCTGTGGAAAGGCACCCGAAGGTCATCATTCCTTTGTGTGGTGCCAGGACACTTAGAATAAGACTTTATGGTTTAAGGAGGCCTGGGTGATCTGTTAGGAATATGTATTCTTGTGGTGGTGCAAGCAAGAGGCCAAATATCTGGCTTTTAGCCAAAATGTGAAGAGCCTTCTGGGAAGGCAGGATCCCTGTTTAGAGGGTCCATTGGCTAGGCCTGAGATAAGCATTCAAGGACGAGCAGAATGCTCAGATTGAAACATTTAAGGCTGCAGAATATGCAGCCTTCTGTAAGAAAACCTCCAGACTTCAGTAATACATGCTGCATACTTGTTCTAGCTAACTAAATGGTGCTATTCTCTGTTTTAAAGATAAGAAATCTGTCCCTCTGCCAAAGAGGTTAAGAACGAATAAAAAGAGAGTCTATCACATTGAGTCCTCTCAGTTGTACTTTAAATCACAAAGCCCAAGAGTGCCAAGTCTGCCCTGAGGAGGCCCTCTTGATATGACCCAGGTGGTAGAGTGCACCATTACTTGGAGATTAAGGAACAAGTAGGTACTTGTGAGAAAGTCTTTTTAAGTTTTTAGGATCTACAGAGGTTCGCCTTGTCCAATTCAAGGATGTGCTGTTGGGGTACATGTGAAGGTTTGTTAAATAGGTAAATGTATGTCATGGGGGTTTGTTGTACAGGTTATTTCATCACCCAGGAATTAAGCCCAGTACCCAATAGTTCCTTTTTCTGTTCCTCTCCCTCCTCCGACCCTCTCCCCTCAAGTAGACCCCAGTGTCTGGTGTTTCCTTCTCTGTGTTCATAAGTTCTCATTATTTAGCTCCCACTTATAAGTAAGAACATGTGCTATTTGGTTTTCTCTTCCTGCATTAGTTTGCTGGGGATAATAGCCTCCAGCTCTACCCATGTTGCCACAAAAGACATGATCCTGTCCTTTTTATGGTTGCATAGTATTCCATGGTGTATATGTACCACATTTTCTTTATCCAATCTGTCATTGATGGGCATTTAGGTTGATTCCATGTCTTTACTCTTGTGAACAGTGCTGCAATGAACATTCAAATGCATGTGGTTTATAGAATAATTTATATTCCTCTGCATATATATCCAGCAATGTGATTTCTGGGACAAGGAGATACTCTTAAAAGAAGAAAACAAACATTTGTAAAACAAACAAAAAAGTATCGATTTCAGGGTATGCATATGAAGGCCATAACTCCTTTGGGTGATGCCAGAACACGTAACAGAAAACTTTATGGCTTCAGTGTCTCTTATAGTGAGGTCTGGCTAGTCTCTCAAGAGTACTGACTCCAGTGTAAGGGGGGAAGGGAGACCATGGAAGAGGTCAAACAAGAAGCTAGCAAAAGTAAAGACACAAAAGGACTTCTGAAAATACCAGATCCCTATTAGAGAGTCCATTGGTTAGGCTTAATGTCAGGGTCGGCAGTGGGCCCAGAATAGGCAGCCATAGGTGAGGAAGTTTCCTAACCTTTCCGATCTGTTCTGAATAGTTGCTTTCATAAAACCCAAGTATTTATCTTTCATTAAAAGATAATAATAGATTCCTCTCACCCCCCAAAAGAAAACAAGAAGTTGAAAAATAACAACAAGAACAAAACCTGTACACCACTAAAAGCTCACTAAAATGGGGGCCACCACACTGAAATTTACCAAAGATGTTTTTATTTTCTGATGATCTCTTTTGTTCGTTTGTTTGTCTTTTGTGGCAAACTTACCAATAGTTTATTTCTGGTGATACAATATTTTTATTGAGGGCTTTCTTACCTCCCAAGGAAAACACTGGGCCCCCTGTACCCAGGCCTAAAGGAAGAAAACAAAACAAATGCCAGAGAGAAAAGCCAAGCAGAAACCAGGGGCTTATACACAAGTGATTAAATAAATCATACACTTTATGTACTCTGAGTTGTATATTGAAAGGCCAATTTTTAAAAATCTTTTTTTTTAAAATTACTATTATACTTTAAGTTCTAGGGTACATATGCACAACGTGCAGGTTTGTTACATAGGTATACATGTGCCATGTGGATTTGCTGACCCTATCAACTCATCATTTACATTAGGTATTTCTCCTAATGCTATCCCTCCCCCAGCCTCCCACTCCATGACAGGCCTCAGTGTGTGGTGTCCAAGTGTTCTCATTTATCAATTCCCACCTAAGAGTGAGAACATGTGGTGTTTGGTTTTCTGTCCTTGTGATAGTTAGCTGAGAATGATGGTTTTCACGTTCATCCATGTCCCTGAAAAGGACATGAACTTATGCTTTTTTATGGCTGCATAGTATTCCATGGTGTATATGTGCCACATTTTCATTATTCAGTCTATCATTGATTAATATTTGGGTTGATTCCAAGTCTTTGCTATGGTGAATAGTGCTGCAATAAACATATGTGTGCATGTGCCTGTAGTAGCATGATTTATAATCCTTTGGGTATATACCCAGTAATGGGATCACTGGGTCAAATAGTATTTCTAGTTCTAGATCCTTGAGGAATCACCACACTGTCTTCCACAATGGTTGAACTAATTTACAATCCCACCAACAGTGTAAAAGTGTTCCTGTTTCTCCACATCCTTTCCAGCATCTGTTGTTTCCTGACTTTTTAATGATTGCCATTCTAACTGGCGTGAGACGGTATCTCACTGTGGTTTTGATTTGCATTTATCTGATGACCAGTGATGATGAACATTTTTCATATGTCTGTTGGCTGAATAAATGTCTTCTTTTGAGAAGTGTCTGTTCATATACTCAGCCCATGTTTCAATGGGGTTGTTTGTTTTCTTCTTGTAAATTTGTTTGAGTTCTTTGTAGATTCTGGATATTAGCCCTTTGTCAGATGGGTAGATTGCAAAAACTTTCTGCCATTCTGTAGGTTGCCTGTTCACTCTGATGGTAGTGTCTTTTGCTGTGCAGAAGCTCTTTAGTTTAATTAGATCCCGTTTGTCAATTTTGGCTTTTGTTGCCATTGCTTTTGGTGATTTAGTCATGAAGCCCTTGCCCATGCCTATGTCCTGAATGGTATTGCCTAGGTTTTATTCTAGGGTTTTTTATGGTTTTAGGTCTAACAGTTCAGTCTTTAATCCATCTTGAATTAATTTTTGTATAAGGCATAAGGAAGGGATCCAGCTTCAGTTTTCTACATACGGGTAGCCAGTTTTCCCAGCACCATTTATTAAATAGGGAATCCTTTCCCCATTTCTTGTTTTTGTCAGGTTTGTCAAGGATCAGATGGTTGTAAATGTGTGGTGTTAGTTTTGAGGCCTCTGTTTTGTTCCATTGGTCTATATCTCTGTTTTGGTACCAGTACCATGCTGTTTTGGTTACTGTAGCCTTGTAGTATAGTTTGAAGTCAGGTACCATGATGCCTCTGGCTTTGTTCTTTTTGCTTAGGATTGTCTTGGCAATGCAGGCTCTTTTTTGGTTCCATATGAAGTTTAAAGTAGTTGTTTCCAGTTCTGTGAAGAAAGCCTTTGGTAGCTTGATGGGGATGGCATTGAATCTATAAATTACCTTGGACAGTGTGGTCGTCATTTTCGTGATATTGATTCTTCCTATCTATGAGCATGGAATTTTCTTTCATTTGTTTGTGTCCTCTTTTATTTCATGGAGGAGTGGTTTGTAGTTCTCCTTGAAGAGGTCCTTCACCTCCTTCATACATTGGATTCCTAGGTATTTTATTCTTTTTGTAGCAATTGTGAATGGGAGTTCATTCATGATTTGGCTCTCTGTTTGTCTGTTATTGGTGTATAGGAATGCTTGTGATTTTTGCACACTGATTTTGTATCCTGAGATTTTGCTGAAGTTGCTTATCAGCTTAAGGAGATTTTGGGCTGAGGCGATGGGGCTTTCTAAATATACAATCATGTCATCTGTAAACAGGGACAATTTGACTTCCTCTCTTCCTGATTGAATGCCCTCTATTTCTTTCTCTTGCCTGATTTCCCTGGCCAGAACTTCCAACACTGTGTTGAATAGGAGTGGTGAGAGAGGGCATCCTTGTCTTGTGCCGGTTTTCAAAGGGAATGCTTCCAGTTTTTGCCCATTCAGTATGATATTGGCTGTGGGTTTGTCATAAATTGTTCTTATTATTTTGAGATATGTTCCATCAATACCTAGTTTATTGAGAGATTTTAGCATGACGGGCTGTTGATTTTTGTCAAAGGCCTTTTCTGCATCTATGGAGATAATCATGTGGTTTTGTCTTTGGTTATGTTTATGTGATGGATTACGTTTATTGATTTCCATATGTTGAACCAGCCTTGCATCCCAGGGATGAAGCCCACTTGATCATGGTGGATAAGCTTTTTGATGTGCTGCTGGATTCGGTTTGCCAGTAGTTTACTGAGGATTTTCACATCAATGTTCATCAGGGATATTGGTCTAAAATTCTCTTTTTTTGTTGTGTCTCTGCCACCTTTGGTATCAGGATGATGCTGGCCTCATACAATGAGTTAGGGAGGATTCCCTCTTCTTCTGTTGATTGGTGTAGTTTCAGAAGGAGTGGTACCAGTTTCTCTTTGCACCTCTGGTAGAATTTGGCTGTGAATCCATCTGGTCCTGAACTTTTTTTGGTTGGCAAGCTATTAATTGTTGCCTCAATTTCAGAGCCTGTTGTTGGTCTATTCAGAGATTCAATTTCTTCCTAGTTTAGTCTTGAGAGGGTATATGTGTCCAGGAATTTATCCATTTCTTCTAGATTTTGTAGTTTATTTGCGTAGAGGTGTTTATAGTATTTTTTTGATGGTAGTTTGTATTTCTGTGGGATTGGTGGTGATAGTCCCTTTATCATTTTTTATTGCATCTATTTGATTCTTCTCTCTTTTCTTCTTTATTAGTCTTGCTAGCAGTCTATCAATTTTGTTGATCTTTTCAAAAAACCAGCTCCTGGATTCACTGATTTTTTTGAAGGTGTTTTTGTGCCCCTATCTCTTTCCTTTCTGCTCTGATCTTAGTTATTTCTTACCTTCTGCTAGCTTTTGAATGTGTTTGCTTTTGCTTCCCTAGTTCTTTTAATTGTGATGTTAGAGTGTCAATTTTAGATCTTTCCTGCTTTCTCTTGTGGGCATTTAGTGCTATAAATTTCCCTCTACACCTGCTTTAAATGTGTCCCAGAGATTCTGGTATGTTGTGCCTTTGTTCTCATTGGTTTCAAAGAACATCTTGATTTCTGCCTTCATTTCGTTATGTACCCAGTAGTCATTCAGGAGCAGGTTGTTCAGTTTCCATGTAGTTGCACAGTTTTGAGTGAGTTCCTTAATGCTGAGTTCTAATTTGATTGCACTGTGGTCTGAGAGACACTTTGTTGTGATTTCTGTTCTTTTAAATTTGCAGAAGAGTGCTTTACTTCCAATTATGTGGTCAATTTTGGAATAAGTGTGATGTGGTGCAGATAATAATGTATATTCTGTTGATTTAGGGTGGAGAGTTCTGTAGATTTCTATTAGGTTTGCTTGGTGCAGAGCTGAGTTCAATTCCTGAATATCCTTGTTAACCTTCTGTCTCACTGATCTGTCTAATATTGACAGTGGGGTGTTAAAGTCTCCCATTATTATTGTGTGGGAGTCTAAGTCTCTTTGTAGGTGTCTAGGGACTTGTTTTATGAATCTGGGTGTTCCTGTATTGGGTGCATATATATTTAAGATAGTTAGTGCTTCTTGTTGAATTGATCCCTTTACCATTATGTAATGGCCTTCCTTGTCTCTTTTGATCTTTGTTAGTTTAAAGTCTGTTTTATTAGAGACTAGGATTGCAACCCCTGCTTCTTTTTACTTTCCATTTGCTTGGTAGATCTTCCTCCATCCCTTTATTTTGAGCTGATGTGTCTCTGTACATGAGATGGGTCTCCTGCATACAGCACACTGATGAGTTTTGACTCTTTATCCAATTTGCCAGTCTGTGTCTTTTAATTGGGGCATTTAGCCCATTTACATTTAAAGTTAATATTGTTATGTGTGAATTTGATCCTGTCATTATGATGTTAGCTGGTTATTTTGCCCATTAATTGATGCAGTTTCTTCATAGCATCAACGATTTTTACAATTTGGCATTTTTTGCAGTGGCTGGTACCGGTTGTTCTGAAAGGCCAATTTTTATAGAAATTTCTTGGAGTAGAATGAGAGCACTTAGAGACTAGACATTTGATAATTCCACAAAGAGGGGAAAATCAGGTTATATGCATTAAGGATCAGCTGATCTTTTAGGAATAATGAAGAAAAGCTCCTGAGAGTGCCAGGTAAAGGTATAGCTCATCTGTGATTAAAAAATTTGATTGTTGTTTTTCATTCTGGCATAGCATGGAAGCTATAAGGAGCAGCTGTTGTGTTGCTTTGGGTAACAACACATGTTTGATGTTTTCTAGCCCAGTTCAGACCAGATGAACTTCAGGACAATTGGCCCATTAATCAGTAGGATTCCTCACGATTATTGGATGTCATTCAGCTCTCTACTTTCACAAAAAACCCTATTGTTAGATTATTTCTATCGGAGACCTATCTGGCACAAAGCCAGTTGTAGCCAACCTAAATATCTGCATTATCACAGAGACTATTTTGTAAAGGATATAAGTCAGTGAGAACTAAAACTGGCTGAGGTATGGGGAGATGAAAGTGGGAATGCAGGTAACTGGTAGAGTCTTAGCTGTAGCAACTAGTTCTATTGCCACTGCTCTAGCTTATAAATGGTCTTTCCTATATGCAGTTCTCCCAAAGATTACTTTGAAGGGCCCCACTTGGTGGAAGTCCCAAGAACAGCCTTGAAACCCAGGGACTCAGATATGGGCAACAAGCCTCCTCTGAAGACAAGATGTTATGTTAGTTCACAGGACTTGACTTTCAGATAAGTTGTTTACAGATCTATCTAGAAGGCTCATTTTATGTTTTCCTTTTTCTGGCCTCATAAGAAAGACTTCAAAGACCTTCACTAGCCTTGACCCCTGCTAACTCTGAATTTTAGGGTCACAAGGCACTCTTGGCAAAAGATGAGAAGAAGGAGGCTGAAAGATTCAGGAGTCCTTTAAGCTTTGCTTCATTTCAGTGATAGGTAATATCAGAGACCCTTTGAAAAGGCTTTGAGTGGGACCCTTTGAAAAGACTTTGAGTGGTTGAAGTGCCATCCTGTTGGTACCAGGTGGTTACTTAGCAACAGTGGGAAATTTTAGAGAAGTGGTCTTATGAATGTGTATGCAAGACTCTCTGATATTCTACATATCTCCTTCCTTAAGGGTGCCATCTACACCCCTGGATTACCACAGGTCTTATTCATTTGTCCACTGGATTTACAGGAGAAATAATAAAATATCTTAGCACATACCTAACCCCTAGAAAGAACTCAAAGCTCCCTCTCTCTCTCCACAAGAAAAAAGTACTGAAGGGCCAGAGGGAAGGCAGTATGACATGGGGGGCTAAAAGCAAGGGCTCCTATGCAAATGGCAACCAAAAGGGAGTATGGGTTGCTATACTAATATCACACAAAATAAACTTTAATAAAAAAACTGTTACAAAACACAAAGAAGAACATTATATAATGATAAAAGGGCAATTCACCAAGAAGATAGAGCAATTATAAATATTTATGCACCAAACCCCAGAGCTTCTAAATATGCAAAACAAACTTTGATAGAATTGAAGGGAGAAATAGGCAATACAAAAATAACAGTAGAAAACATCAATACCTCACTGTTTCAACAATGAATAGAACAACCAGACAGAAGATCAACAGGACAAAGGACTTAATAACACTGTAGACCAATTGGAACTAACAGACATGCACAGAACACTTTATCCAACAATAGCTGAATTTACATTCTTCTCAAATGTACACGGAACATTCCCCAGGATAGACCACATGTTAGGCTGCAAAATAAGCCTTAACAAATTCAAAAAGATCGAAATTATAAAAGCATCTCTTCTGATCACAATGCAATGAAGGTAGAAATCAATAGCAGTAGAAAAAAATCCACAAATATGTGAAAATTAAACAAACCACTCAACCAATGGGTCAGAGAAGTCACAAGGGAAATTATAAAATATTTTGAGACAAAACGAGATTTTTTTTTCTGTTTTGAAAACAAAAACACAAATACAAAATAGTATGGGATATAGCAAAAGTAGTGTTAAGAGAGAAGTTAATAGAAAGAGGCAGATATCAAATCAACAACTTAGCTTTATATCTCAAGAAATTAGAAGAAAAAAATGAACTAAACCCAAAGCTAGTGGAAGAAAAGAAATAATAATTAGAGCAGAGATAAATAAAATGGAGAATAGAAAACATGAAAAAAATCAACAAGAGTTTTTTTTAGAAAAAGATAAACAAAATTGACACACTGTTAGCTAGATTAACCAAGAAAAAGAGAAAGAAAACTCAAATAACTAAAATCAGAAATGAAAGAGGCTACATTATAACTGACACCACAGAAACACAAAGAGATTTTAAGAGAGTACTATGAATGATTGTACACCAACAAATCGGATAACTAGAATAAACGAATCAAGTTCTAAAAACACACAAACTAGCATAACTGAATCACGAAGAAAGAGAAAATCCAAATAGACCAATAATAAGTAAGGAGATTAAATTAATAATTAGAAACCTCCCAACAAATAAAAATCCAGAACCAAATGGCTTCACTGGAGAATTCTACCAAACATTTAAAGAGGAATTAGTGCCAATATTTCTGAAACTTTTTCCAAAAATTGAAGAGGCAGAAACACTTCCAAGTTCATTCTATAAGTACAGCATTACAAAGCCAGAAAGACACTACAAGAAAACTACAGATAAATATCTCTGGTGAATATTGATACAAGAATTCTTAACAAAATACCAGTGAACTGAGTTCAACAGAACATTAAAAGAATTATACATTATGACCAAGTGGGATTTATTCCTGGAATGCAAGAATGAGTCAATATGTGCAAATTAATCAACGTAATACACTGCATTAACATTATGAAGGATAAAAACCACATCACTATCTCAACTGAGATTATAGAAAAAGCATTTGACGAGATGAAATAACCTTTCATGATAAAAACACTCAGCAGACTAGAAATGAAAGAAAATGCCTCAACATAAAAAAAGGCCACATAGGAAAAATCCACACTAATGTCATCCTCATTGGTATGATTAAAACTTTTCCTTTAATATCAGGAACAAGACAAGGAAACCTATTCTCACCACTCTCTCACCACTATTATTCAACATAGTTTTAGATATCCTAGCCAGAGCAATTACATGAGAAAAAGAAATTTAAAAATCCAAATTGAAAAGAAAGAATTAAAATTATTCTTCTTCACAGAAAACATGATCTTATATATAGAAAATCCTAAATATTCCACAAAGAACTGTTAAAACTAATAAAGAAATTCTGCAAAATTGCAGGATACAAAATCAACATGCAGAAATAAATTGTATTTCTACACACTAACAATGAACAATCTGAAAATGAAATTAAGAAACAATTTCATTTACAACAGCACCAAATACTTAGGAGTAAACCTAACCAAGGAGATGAAAGACTTTTACACTGAAAAGTACAAAATGTTGCTTAAAGAAATTAAGACATAAATAAATGGAAAGATATCCTGTGTTCATGGATTAGAAGACTTAATATTGTTAAGATATCCATAACACTCAATGCAATCTACAGATTCAATACAATCCCTATCAAAATCCCAATGGGATATTTTGCAGAAATAGAAAAATCCATGCTAAAATTTACATTGAATCTCAAGAAAGCCTAAAGAGCCAAAACAATTTTGATAAGAACAAATTGAAAGATTCACACTTCCTGATTTCAAAACATATTACAAAAATACAGTAATCTAAACAGTATGGTACTGGCAGAAAGACCAGTGGAATGGAATAGACAGCCCAGAAATAAACTCTCATGTATATGGTGAAATAATCCTCAAGGTTGCAAAGATTTCCCCCTCAAGTAGGGGAAGAAACAGTCTCTCCAAAAAATGGTGCTGGGAAAACTGGGTATTCACATGTAAAAGAATAGAGTGGGAACCTTATCTTACACCATACAGTATACAAAAATTGACTCAAAGTGTATTAAATTCCTAAACATAAAACCCAGTGCTATAAAACTCCTAGAATACATGAGACTTGGCAATAATTTTTTTGGATATGACAACAAAAGCACAGGTGAGAAAAGCAAAAATAGACAAACGAGACTGCATCAAGCTGATGAACAATTTTCATCAAAGGTTGAAAGGGCAGTCTATGGAATGGAAGAATATATTTGCAAATCACATAGCTGATAAAGGGTAATATCCAAAACATAAAGAACTTCTACAATTCAACAATGAAAAGCTAAATCACCAGATTAAAAGATGGGCAAAAGACTTAAATAGACATTTCTCCAAAGATGATATACAACTGGCCAAGAAGCATGTGAAAAGATGCTTGACATCACTAATCATCAGAGGAATGCAAATGAAAACACAATGATATTAGCCCACTCCTATTGGGATGACTTCTATTAAAACAAAACAAAACAAAACAAAACAAAAAACACACAGAAAATAACCTGTGTTGGCAAGAATGCGGAGTAACTGCAACCTTTCTGCACTGTGGTTGGGATTGTGAATGGTGCAACCACTATGAGAAACAGTATGAAGCCTCCCTCCCAAATTAAAAATAGATCTACCATATGAATCAACAATCCCACTTCTGGGTGTATATCTAAAAAAATGGAAAGCAGTGTCTCAAATAGATATTTGCACACTCTTGTTCAGAGCAGCACTATTTTTACAATAGCAAGAGGCAGAAGCAATCCGAATGCCCATAGAAGGATGAGTGGATAAACAAAATGAATGGAAACAAAATATAAATGTATTACATATACAATTTGTGTATATATATTTATATATACATTGTGTGTGTGTGTGTGTCTATACACACACCACATAATGGAATACCACTCAGCTTTAAAAAAGAAAAAAATTCTATCATATCCTACAGCACCAATGAACCTGGAGGACACTATGCTAAGTGAAATAAGCCAATCACAAAAAGACAAATACTGTAAGGTGGTAAAATGTATGTCATGTATTTTTACCAAAATTTTTAAAAGTTAAGAAAAAAAAGTAAGGGTCCTGTGGTATGAAATGGACCTCAGTGTCAGTATTTTTATGAGCTGAGAGATCTAGCATAAGTTTGTTCTTGTAAATATGCTTTGGTTTTCCCAATCATGAAAAGGGGATGATAAAATACTACCTATTACTCAGGCTTGTTGTCAGGATCAAACAAGATAATGTGTGTAAAAGTGCTTACTACAGCACTTACTATATAGTAAATGATTAGTATCTCTTAGCTATGATTGCTAGCTAAGACAACTTTAGGCTATAATTCCAGAATAATGGCTTTCATGGGATGAGGGAAACAATTAAAGCTGGAATCCTGATAACAAACACATTTTTTCCTTCTTCCCTCCTGGACCTCAGCTGGGACAGAGAAGTGGCCTGATGAAGGTGTACAGATAGGATGTTTCTGGTTCTCTACCTATCTCCTCTAAGGCGGCCAGTTACATTCCTTGTTGGCCAAAATTTGTATATTTATCCCACTAAATTAACCAGATTAAAAAATAAAATGTATTTAGAGCATACCTCTAACTTCTAGAAGGATCTCAGAGCTTCCTCTCATAACCCCACAGAATAGGAGTACTCCTGGGGGTCAGAAGGGACAGAGTAGTATGATGTGATGCTGAAGAACAAGTTAAGATGGACAGAACTTCTACGCCAGTTCTGATTATGAAATCTTAAGCGGGGTTTTGAACCACCTCTGCCACAGTTTCCTCAACTATTAAATTTGGGTTATAAATGTGTAAAATAATCACTAGATTGTTGTATGAATCAAATGAGATAACCTATGTAAAATCACCTAGCATAATGCCTGGCACACAGTAAGCATTGAATAAAATGTAGTTAATGTTAACCAAGGTGATCCTTGGGCCATCGTTCTGGAGAGAACTGATGTGATGTAGGGAGCCATTAAACAAACCTCCATGTCTTTGTGGCAAGAAGGACATCCTCTCCCTATTGTAGCCTCCCTCCATTGCTTCTTTGATTACTTTTTGATTCTTTTGATTACTCTCCATTTTTGATTCTTTTGATTACTCTCCATTGCTTCTTTTGATTACTCTAGACACACAAAGTGTGGAGTGGGGAGTTGGGAGGATATTCACAGCATTTATAGGACTAGGGAGAGTACTAGGACTACCTTTGCTCTAGAAACAGGGACAAATATTCTTTTTCTCCCTGAGTTGTTATAGGGAACTTTGTTCCTTTCTTTCGGAGTGCTACTTTCTAGAAGGAAAGAAAAGACCTTTTGCCTAGCTCAAGGAAGCTAAGGAAACTGCTAAGCTTATACCTAGCATGATGAGACTTAGACCTTCGTGGGGCCATAGGAGGATGACATCCTTAGGAAATTTCCATTTCTGCCCCTTCTGTCACTTTCCCTCTTGCTTACGATTTTCCTATCACATTAGCCTGGTTTTTGAAAATGCATAACAGTTTTATTGAGATATATTTCACAAACTGTACAATTCACCTAATTAAAATGGTTTTTAGTATGACCATAGAGTTGTGCAACCATCACCATTTTCTAGTTTTAGAGTATTTTTATTGCCCTGAAAGAAGCTCTGTAAATGTTTTTAGTTTTTATTTCATTTTTTATTTTTTCATGATATCCTCTGGTGTTGAAACTGATTTTAATTTCTTTTTATTTTTTTCATGATGTTTTAAATTATTTTTCTTTTTATGTTTTTCATGGTGATTTATTTTTCTTTTTTTTCACGATGTGTAAATGTTGAGCAATCTCTCCTGTGGGAGACCAGAATAGACCACCCTCAAATATGCCTCTTTGGCATAAGGATTGTCTTAAGCTGAAGGCAATTGAGAAAAAGCAGATGCCGGAAAGCTCTCTGCTCTCCCTCTTTTTGTCTAAAAACAGAATATAAATTTAGAAAGACAAAAGATACACCACCTCTCCCTTCTACCAGAGAGAACAAAGGCTAACCACTGAAGAAAACTTTAGATTCTCATAAGCCTTGAGATGGCAACACAGAAATCTACATTAACAAGCTTTACTAACAAGCTTTTATGTGCCATTTATTTGCATTCTCACAAGTTATCACTCCTAGAGACTCACAGTCCTCTTTCTTTGTCTTGTCACTTCTCTAAAAATTGACTGTTGTTTGTTGATGGTGCTACCTAAGGTGGACTTCAAAGCCACCTTTCTGAGAATTACTCATTCTCTGGGTATCTTCCATATTTATGTTATAGATATTATATGTAATTATATATTATGTATTATATACAACATATATAATCTTATATAATATATAAGTACATATAATTATATATAACAAATATAAGATACATACTATATAACATATAAAAACTATATATTATATAATATATAATATATAACATTATATAATATATAACATGTATATAGAATATGTTATATGTTTGTATTTATATAAGTATATAATACATTATATATAATATATATTTATATTTATATATTTATGGAAATATATTTATATATTCATATAAATACATATATGTGTCTATATAATATGTATGTATAATATGCATAATATGAATACAGATTATATATATGGCAATAAACTTCCTTTTGCTTTTCCCTTGTTACTCTGCCTCTGCCTTTTATTACAGGGATCTGCTTTAACTGGAATTTGTGAAAGTTGAAAAAAAAATGATTCTTCCTTCCCTACACTGTCCATTCTCCCTTCCCCCAGGCCCTGGCAACCAATAATCTACTTTTTATCCCTATAGATTTGCATGTTCTGGACATTTCATATAAAAAAATCATACAATATGTGGCCTTTTGTGTCTAGCTTATTTCACTTAGCATAATGTTTTCAAGGTTCATTCATGTTGTAGTATCTATCAGTACTTCCTTCTTTTATGGCTGAATAATTTGCCGTTATATATAATGGACACATTTTATCTATTCATTGGTTAGTGAACATCTGAGCTGTTTCTATTTTTTTTTGGCCACTGAGAAACTATAAACACTGTGAATACTCATAGCTACTATGAATATTTACGCTTAAGTTTTTGCCTGAGTACCTAGCTTTTATTTTGGAGTATGTATACCTAGAAGTAGACTTGCTGGGTCACATAGTAACTCTGTGTGACATTTTTGAGGAATTGCCAAGCTGTTTTTCACAGCAGCTGCATGATTTTGCACCTCTACCAGAAAAGTACAAGGGTTCCAAATTCTCTACTCTTTCCCAACACTTACTTTCTGTTTTTAAAATTGTTGTTATTATAGCTATCCTAGTGGGTCTAAAGTGGTATCTCATGTTTTTTTTTTAAGTATGATACTGTTTATTTAACTTAAAAAACATTTCAGCATTCTAAACGTAGAAAAAAATAACAGAACGTTGCAAATCGTATTTAAGTACAGAAGGTTCTTGAACTTCATTGATCCAGTGGATCTTTACTGACAATTAAGAATTCTAGAGTTTGTTTAAAAACAGTTTAAAAACTACCACACTTCACTAAAAACAAAAAAACAAACACTTCTCATGCCAGCTGACCCCACTTTGTCCACAGCTAAGAATGGCAGCAGAATGCTATGTCACTATAACCCAGAAACAAGACCACCTGAAGCTAAATGGATGCCCATGCAGAGTCAACAGGTGGAGCCTCACAGCAGCAGCACACCCTGAGCTACAGCCCCTCCAAAAGGCATCTTCCCCCACAGCTTCAACGCCAAGCAAGGAGCATGAATAGTTTGTCGGGATTGTTTTTTCTTTTTACAAATTATAGATATATGCAGTTGATAACTCAGCATTTCTAGCCAATAACCATAGACTTAATATCACCTTAAAAATAAAAAAACTGCCAAAAACATCTTTAAATGCCTTGACACACCAACTACAATGTACACAGAGTAGGGAGAACACCAGAGTGACTTTTCATTTTTAAAATGTTTGAAATATGTACAATTTGATACAGTTTCAGGATGCTCCAGACACCCAGCCACTTCATGTAAACCACTGACAATTTCTAGAGCACTTTGAGAGACTACACTATGATCATGGTCAAATTTTGCAATTAAGCTTAGTGAGGGCAACAGACACTTCTCAAATAAGAGATAAGTAATTATGACACTCCCCTACTCTAAGGTATTCACAAGATGACAGATAAACAGGCTTTTTTATTCCACCTCTTCCTCCTTCTCTTCCTCCTCCTCCTTCTCTTCTTCCTCCTTGTCTTCTTTGTCTTTCCCTTCCACCTTTTTCCAGGTAACTTTAGTGGGACCCTTTGCACCATCAAACTTTCCTTTAGACTTATAGTCAGCAACATCCTTCTCATACTTCTCCTTCAGCTTTGCTGCCTTAGTGATGTAAGGCTGTTTTTCCCTGTCACTTTAGTTAATCCACACCTCACCCACCTTTTTTGCCATGCCTCCAATAGAGATGCCAGGATTTGTGGATTTGATCTTGGGGCGGAATTCTGAACAGAACAAGAAGAATCCAGACAGTGGCATTTTGAGGGCATTAGGGTCCTTCTTCTTGCCTCCCTCAGCTGGTCCATTATCCTTTATTTCCTGATCATAGTGTACTTTATCCACCTTTGTCATTTCATCAAATTTGGTCTTCTCTTTCCAAGACATGGTCTTCTGCCTCTCAGAGCACTTCTTGGAAAATTCTACAAAATTGACAGGGACCCCTAGGTTTTTCTTCTTATGTTCTTCTTTTCACATCTGCGTAAAGAAGGCATAAGCAGACATCTTGCCCTTTGGTTTCTTGTGGTCACCTTTAGCCATCCTGACTGTATTGTTTCCTAGTCCATCTCATGTGTTTCTATTTGTATTATCCTAATGACTAATAATTTTGAGCATCCTCTCATGTGGTTATTGACCTTTTGCATATATTCTTTGTAGAAATATCTACTCCAGTCTTCGGGGTGTTTTAAAATTAGGTTGCCTTCATGTTCTTTATATATTCTAGATACTAGGCTCTTATCAGATACACAATTTGAAAATATTTCCCCCCCATATGGGTTACCTTTTCACTCTCTTGATAGTGTCCTTTGATGCGTAGAAGCTTTTAATGTTGAAGTCCAATTTATCTTTTTTCTTTTGTTGCTTGTGTTTTTGGTGTCATATCTAAAACACATTGCCTGATTCAAGGTCACAATGATTTATGCCTATGTATTCTATGAGGTTTATGGTTTTAGCTCTTATATTGAGTTCTTTGATACATTTTAAATTAATTTCTGTATATGGTGTGAGATGAGGTAGAGGTTCAACTTTATTCTTTTGCATATAAATATACAGTTGTCCTTAATCTGCTTTTTGTTCCTTAAACACTTCGATCATTTGTATAACTTAAGGCTTCCTCATTTGCTGTTTCCTTTGCTTGGAAATTTCTTACCTCTCTTCCTTGTATGGCTGGCTTCTGACTTTTTAGGTTTCATGTGAAATATCACCTCATCAGAGTGTCCTAACTACTCCATCTAATCTAAAGTTGTCCTTATTCCCACCCCACCACTCTATCCTATAACCAAATTTTATTTTTGTTTTAAAATTTATCTCTGTACCTCATTAATGTTCACTTGTTTTATTGGCTGTCTTTCCAACTAATAGGTGAGCTCTGTGAGAGCAAGGATCTTGTCTGTCCTGTTATCACTGTATCTCCAGTCTCTGACACATAATAGGTGGTCAACAAATTATTATAGAATGAATGTAGTGGTCCCATAAGTAGTAGTAATACTAATAACAATTACCTCAAAATTATTTTGCTACTTAATGATTTGTTCTCATAGTATAATGATAATTTTTAAAATTTTTTAAACTTTTTCCCTAGGTAGAAGAATTAAGTCCTGAGAAGGGTGAAAGTGACTGCCCAAGGTGAAACAGGGAATCTTTGATTTGTGGAGCAATCCTCACAGCATTAATTTAGCTTGTGGTATCCCACAAGAGTAAAGGGAGAAAGACACAAGAGACACATGGTTTGAAGCTACTCAAGGCCAAATTCAAGGTGCTTGGACCTGCTTCCAGCCTCCCTGTATTTCCTCAAAGTTTGTCTAAATTCAAGAAAGAAAACCAGGTGGTACCAGAGTTGATGGCTCTTTGCCAAGCACAGCAAGTATCAGCCACTGAGTCGCCCCTTAGAACTCATTAAAAATGAAAAAGAATTGTTAAGGAAGCTGGAAATACTGCTTCATTTCTGGGTAAGATTGGTTTCTCACAGCTCATCCCTGGTTACCACCGGACAATAGTTGGTCGATACAGCACTTAAAGCTGAAAGGATATGTAACCACTTTGCCCCAGTCCCCACATCCTTCCTGAGTCACTTCTTCCTGAGCCACCTCTTGTCCTTGAGAAGCTGTGGTATGTGGGAAACAGGGTGGTTGGGGGAGGTCTGACCAATCTTTGTCTCCTTCATAAGTCCTTGTTTCTTTACCTATCCCTTAAGTGTGAGTGTTTCTCAGGGTTGCTCCTGTTCCTGGCCCTCGTATTTGACAAACACCTTTGTTCTATCATCTACCCGTAGGCTAGTATCTTCCCCATATGAACTTTCAGCCCGAAACTTTCCCCTGAGCTCTAGACCCATATAACTATGTTTATTGCATATGTCCACTAGGATGTACAGAGATGCTTTGAACCTAATAGCGATGCTGAACTCAATAATTTACTGATCCTCACCATCCACTACCAGGGAGAAAGAGTGTGGAGAGGTGGGGATACTGCCGTGTGCCTGTGTTCTTATTTTAATGAAGGATATATCTATGCACAAATTTTCTCAAAGCAGAAATTTACGATTCATAAAATATTTCTCCCTTTCCTTTACTCCCTTTTGGACCCTGCCTTCTGTCCTCATCCAGCCTCCAGCCTTTCTTCTTTCTCCAGGGTTTTTTTTTTTTTTTTTCCTGAATCTGTTACTCAACAGACGTAAGAGCTCTGTGGCTTTGGAAAAGTCATTTAACTTTTCTAAGCTTGAGTTTCCTGCTCTGAAAAGGGGGGTAATGTTTATTTCATAAGTTTATTGTGAGGATCAACTTTACTATTCAAATTTTAGGAATCATTACTCATTAAAATGCAAGTCCTGCTTGCAAGGATTAGGCAATGTTTGCCTGTAATTCCTAGCAAATATTCTTAATGACAGCCTCCTGGGCAGATCTTCTAAATGGAAGGCATGTTAGAATCCACCAATGTGCCTATTATTTCCCCAGAGATCAGAATTACATCCCAAGAAGTGATGAAATGAAGTTGTTTGGCTGTCAATTGCTTTACTCATTGCTGCCAAGAAAACATGGTTTATATCGCAGATCACTAGGCAAATGCCCAAATGTTCTCTGGGGTGGTCTTAAGCTAGCACCCGAATACTTAGCCAGAGAACAAAGCTGAGGTTTATAGAGCAGGGCTTTTCTTATTGTATCATCTTTGCTTCCTGCAGCTGTTGCTTCATGGGATTTAGTGGGCAAGTAGTCTAGTTTGTAGCACTGTCTCCACTGGCCAGCCACTGGCCCTATCAGATTACCCCTGTAGAAAAGGTTGCCGTGTATTTCCTGAGCTCCATGTCTCATTTCCTGAGCATTTTTTTGGGGGAACGGGGGACTATCTTGTAGCCTTCACTTTTCCTTCAGCCTCTAAGCCAGCACTGAAATGGCAGAAGACATGTTCATCCTTTTAGCTCTTTTGATGTCCTTCTGTGGTGTGGCTTCCCAGGTCTTTTGGAGCAGCCTGGCTGCCTATACTATTCAGCAAAGCCAGGAAACTATTGCAGTGCTGTAATAACCAACGAGAGGCCTAGAAACCAAAGTCTTTGTGAGTGAGATCCCAAAATTGTCAAAGCTCCGTGATTTGCTTTAGGAGACAGAGGCAAGAACAATGATTTCTTGGTTCTGGAATGCTGCTTCTCTTGTTTCACTGAATTTTCTAAAACTGACTTTTAGAAAAAATTCTCCAGGAAATGAATTGGGGTGGTCTGGAAAATCAGCCATGCCACCAATGGCCACTCCTCCACATGATTTGACTGACTGAAAAGAGAGGGATGTTTATGTTAGAAAGTGTTTGAAAGGCACTGATGGCTTTGTGGTAAGAGAGGTAGGATGAGGAAGAATAACAGAGGAAATACTGTTGAGAAAGTTGGTAGAGGATTTGTTCTTTCAGCTTTCTGGACCATCATTTGGGATACTGCCTGAAGAGTAAAATTCTACTCAAATCTTCACTAACTGGACCATGAGAGAGTTGACTTTCTGTTCCTAAGCTAACCAATCTCATAATTAGCTCAGCATTGAGGTACTTTGAATACAGGGGCCCAAGGTATATAGAATTCTGATATATAGGACTTTTTAAGAGTTTTGTATTAACATCTTGATGGAAATTTTCACTAAATCTGTTTCCATTTATTTAATTATTTATTTTGAGATGGAGTCTCACTCTGTCACCCAGGCTGGAGTGCAGTGATGCGATCTCAGCTCACTGCAACCTCCACCTTGTGGGTTCAAATGATTCTCCTGCCTCAGCCTCCAGAGTAGCTGGGATTGCAGGCGCCCACCACCATGCCCAGCTAATTTTTGTACTTTTAGTAGAGATGGGGTTTCAATATGTTGGCCAGACTGGTCTCAAACTCCTGACCTCAAGTGATCCGCCTGCCTCGTCCTCCCGAAGTGCTGGAATTACAAGCATGAGCTACCGCGCCTGGCCACTAAATGTACCAATAAAAACATATTGGTTTTTATTGGTACATAATACATGTACATATTTTCAGAGTACAAATGATAATTTGATACATTCATATAATGTGTAAAGATTAAATCAGGGTAATTGGAACATCCATTACCTTAAATATTTCTCTTTTCTTTATCTTAGGAACAATTACATTATTCTTTGCTAGCTATTTGGAAGTGTACAATAGATTAATGTTAACTATAGTCACCCTACTCATCTGTCACACACTAGGTCTTATTCTAACTGTATATTTATACCTATTGACCAATCTGTACTCATCCTCCTTCCCCGCTGGTTTCCAGACCTCTGGTAATCATCAATCTACTCTTTATCTTCCTAAATCTGTTTTTTAAAAATTTACTTAAACATAAATATGCTTACAGAAAGATACTCATAGTGGTGTGAATATAATGCAATTTAGTTTAACTTACCCTATTCAATTTGGACCCAAAATTTGGTACATGATTTTAGTTAAAAAAGGATTTGCAATCTGTTTTATTTTCATCTACTATAAATATAATAAAAATCCTCCCTCAAAAGCTGTTAAAGCAGGCAGCAAGATCCATGAGCAAATTTATTTTTGGTTTACTTCTGAATAATACACAAATTGCACTGCAAAAGCTTAAAAGTTGGTGCAGCAAAATATTTTTGAAATGCATTTTAAAATATATTTTGAAACATATTGTGTAGTGGAGAGAAGCCTATGTGTAACATATGAAACAACTATAACAGCAATCCCATTTTTGTTAATATTGTGTGTAGCTTATAAAGCTACACAGACCAAGATAGAAGTAACTTCTTGAATCCGAGTTCCAGTGGTATGCTGGAGCTGGCTTGTAGCAGCTTCTAAGAATCGATTGTGCTTATCTCTTCCCAATTTTACTTTTACTGATGTCAAGTTGGTAGCTTGAAATTGGCCATGATGGGAGTATTTATACTACGGAAATCAGCAAATGCCACAAATTAGGGCTCTTTTGCAGTCCTCCACCTCCCACCTCCTGAAGCCAGTTACTAAACGTTTACCAACACACCACATCACTGCTTAACACTATCAGTTCATCCTTCGAGGTCAAAAAGGAAACTCAACAAGAGAGTTATTGGTTCTCATTTTTATATACTAAAGAAATATAAGTTTCATCTCTAGGTTTTCAATCTATAACTGAAACTATAGTTTAGGCAAGGAGTACCTTCCATATCCAACCTGTATGGGTGAGAGGTCATGGAGTTCACATGATTTTAAATTTGCAAACACGTATATACAAATTTCCCAAAGTTCAAGGGCAATGGGACTCTAGAAATGATTTTTTCTTTTCTTTCTTTTTTTTTTTTACAAAATAAATGCTCTGTCTTTGAAGACTACAACAGAACATACTGATAAGAGAAGAAGAAACTTTGACAAAAGAGGAAAAAATAACTTAAAATATGTTGGAAAACAACATCAACAGAGGTTCAAAGGATAATTAACAGAAAAATACATTTTCATAAAACTACCAAATGTTTGGCTTAGCTGAATTCCAGTGTGTTGCTAACTCACAGGGAATAGATTTTAACTAGTGTGGGTTAACTGGCACCTTAACAAAGCTGACAGTAAGCAGTATTTCTTTTTATTTCACCATTTTCCCTTCCTTTCCAACCTCTTTCTCATCATAATCAATATAATGTCTCTACCATAATCTATCGATGTGTGTTTAACCAGGGGTCAACATCTTTTCTCTGTAAAGAGTCACTTAGTAAATATTTTTAGGCTTTGTGGACCATAAGATCTCTGTCACAACTACTCAACTCTGCAACTGTAGCGTGAAAGCAGCCATAGATGATACATAAGTGAATAAACAGTGGGAGTGTGCCAATAAAACTTTACAAAAACAGACAGCCTACTGGATTTGGCATGCACAGTCTCTGGCTTGCTGACCTCTTGTCTAGACTGCAAAATGCTGTGGGGGTGTTGATCTCATTTGGGAAATGCTATTGTATGCAACAGTGTTTGGCAAATGAGGGATGGGGATGGGGGCATATATCAGAATCACCTGTCACCCATATCTTACCCTTGCAGAATCTCTTATTCCAGACTGATCAAAGGCAGGATTTAGGTATTCCCTAGTTTCCTTTCCAATACCCATTTTAGCACCATCCCGTCCCCTAAATACATTACAAGAAGTGTTCCTTTCTCAAGCCTTTCCACATAATCTTAGGAAAGCATGGCTGAAGAGCATTTTTAATTGAAAACACATCAAGAGCCACAGATGCAAGCAATTTTTTTTTTCTGAGAGAGCGTTCAGCTGTTAAGAACAGGAAAGAAAACTTTGCCCAATAAATTAGATTATTATTTATTATACACTTAAGTGTCTATAGAGAAAAGAGGATAAAAAGAAGAAAGTAAAACGAAAGCAAAATGGTACTCTTCTTAGAGTTTCAAATAATGATAGGTTCCCCAAATGACAGGTGTAGTCACTAAGCAAAGGGCAATATTTACTGCTGTGCATAGAGTGGGGATAATCTATTTTTTATATGTCAACATTTTCAGCCATATCTCACACAGTTACTATGTGTCAGTTAATATTAACCTATTTTTAATGAAGGAGGGCCTAACATTTCTTTTTACATAATCCTATGTCTGAAGCAATGGCTCTTAAGGGAATGACAGTTTGGAGATTAAAACTTAGTTGGGGGGCTTACACTGCCAAAAGACTGACATTCTACCTAAGGGGTCATCTGTGCTTCCCCCAGAAACATGATGGCCTCAGTAAGCCATGATTACAGATGGAAATGTGATTTATTACTGTGTTGTAGAACAAAACGGTAAAAATTGCGGATGGAAAGTTGCTAGATAGACAAATACATGCATTAGTATAAGATTATATCACTGATAAAAGGCAGGATCCAGGTGGTATACACAGAAGGCAGGAGAAACTTTGTAAGTTCATTAAAGAATCACGGTACAATTAATATGTTAACTTATGGACATATTTTGAATTATTGCCACAAAATGCCAGAAAATAGGCCTAATCACCTTTGTAGAATTCTGGTGAGGGAACTGGGCCATCAGAGAAGCATGGATACTTTGGATCAGTCCAGTGTGCTCTGTTAAGGGAACCATTCTTCCTTCTAATTCATTTGGATTTGTTCAACAAAGTGCCCCATTCACAGGACATGTAGGAGGGGAAAAGAGACATGTATGAAAATAATAATAATAACAATAATAATAATACAAGGTAGAAGATAATAAGTTTCCTAAAATATGAAGTGTCAGGGACATTCACACGTGGGAAATATGACATCAGTTTGGAGTAGAACATCAGGCAAAGCTCCATTCATCTCCAGACCACTCAGCTCTTTTCCCAAGCAGAGGAGCAGTTATTAGTGCACTGGGATAAATGAAACACTGACTTTTGATTGTATTATTACTATAAAAATATGTTAGTTATTCCTTTCAATGTATGATTTCCACAAATTCTTAAATGTAAGCTCATTACATCTTGGAGCCAAAGATTGCTCTGCGGGAGCATCTTCCCCATCAGGCAATGGAAATCAGTTTGGGGAGAAGAGATTGTTCTGTCTTATTCTATTTAGGCATGTGTTCTCTCAGTCACTTCTAGCCACATGGGTCTGCTGCCTACCATGGTAGAGATTATTTAGGTCATTGGAGGAAAATTAGAGATAATCTCTGTTCCTCAGCAGGCTTTTGGGCAGCAAGTGAGGAAGTAACATAACGCAGTTCAAGAGCGGGCATGCCTGCGCGCATGCGCGCGCGCACACACACGCACACACACACACACAGCTGAATTGAATTGTCCGCTGTGAGGCTGGAGGTTTGGGGACTCTGTGCCCGCTAAGCTACTTTCTATTTCAAGTGCCTGTATGTCTGAGGCTGGGTTTGAAGCCTCCAGCGTGTTTGGAGTTAATCCCCATTAGGTTGGACTCCGCCCCTTTCTCCCAAAGGTAAAGCAAGGTTTTCAGGCATCACTGCAAAGGGCAGCTAGTATTCCCATCCTTGTTTAACAAGCTGTGAGGAGAAGTTGTTTCTGAGATCTGAGCCTGAAGAGAGGGAACAAGTCAGTCAGCCTTCGTGGTCAGAAGGTAAATATGCAACTTGGGCCAAATGCAATTCAAACAGCTGGATAAGAAACTGCTTTGCTCTCCCCTTGCTCAGCCCCCCTTCTCCCTTTCCTTTCTCAGGTTTCCTGTCCTTTCATCTCAAAGCTCAGAGAAGCCGTTTTCTACCCAAGGGCAGCCTGGTGCTTTTTTATTTCTTCATAGTCCGTTGTTTGCACAGAGGCTACGATGAATCAGGGCTGGATTCCTATTTCATATTGACAAGATTTGAGGACCTAAGGGTTAAGCGCTAGTTGGTTTCCCCAGGGGAGTTGGTAACCTGAGGAGAGGAAGTGCCTGTTTCTGGGAGTGGAGAGAGTGATTTTGTTATGACCTGTCTATACAAGTAAAAATGGATCCGGTTTGCTAATGTGGTAGGTTGATCTAGATTTGCCTAAATCTGAGGGGTTATGCGACTGAAATGGGGTAATGAAGTTAAACTGAAATGCAAATATTGAGGCCTCTCAGGCTGGAAATAAAAGAATGCATCCATTCGGTAAATATTTATGAGTTCCTACTATGTGCGCCAAGGCATGACAATTTCCAAAAGAACCTGAGATACTTAAACTACAAATCCATTCTTGCAAAGAACACTCGGCCAAGTGGTTTCATTTTGTCGTGGGGAACTGAAAATAGAACGAAGCCTAGGGGTGAGGAAAAATCACCCAGGGAGTGGTTGTGGGCAGAGAAAGGGGAAAGGAGAGACGTTCTAATTCTTAGATGGCTTCAAATCTTTTCCATTACTTATGAGAGAATAGGGTCTCTTTTCTGGTAGAAAGGGAGAGAATTGATACCTACTGTGGTGTTAGGTATAGTGCAGATGTTGTTTCACTTGAATTTTATGCTTAATCATTTCCATTTTATAAATGAAACCAAAACTCACAGATTTTAAGTGATCTTTTCATGGGCATATAGCCTGTAAGGGGCAGACTTCAGGACTCTGTCTCTGATCTGATTTCAAAATTGTGACTCTTCCACTAAAACAGTATTCCTCAATCATTAGTTCCCATTAGAATCAATTGGGGATTTTTAACAGTATGAATTCCCATAAATTCGAATTCAGTGAATCTAGGAGGGGGTGACATAGTCTGCATTTTGAACAAGCATTGAAAGTGATTCTAAACAAGCATTGAAAGTGATTCTGTTGAGAAACATTCTTGATATACCATGCTGCCTCTCAACTTCTCTGAAGTGATTGGAAAAGCAATCAGCCCATCTTCTTCCCATATAGGCCAGATTCACTCAATGGAAGTGGTCAGCTGTGGTGACATTTTATTTCCAGCTTATACAATGGGGTAGAGAGACTAATGGGCAACAATAACATGGCTGGAGTTTAGAACTTAACAGTGTCTTGCCAGGGATCTTGATAGGGGTAGTTTCTAACTAGCTGAGAGTGTGAGACAGAACTCGTAGCTAACCAGCTTATCACTGAAGATGATGGCACCTGTCTAGCCAGAATAAGAACTGAGATGAAGCTCTGTTATTGGCACCTCACTTTTAAAATCATAGGACAGATGGGGAGCTCAAGGAGCAGCATCTTGGGGAGAGGGAAGAAGAGAGAAGCTGATATGAAATTTGGGGAGGTTATTCTAGTTCCTACCTTTTCAGTCTCAAACTCTGGAGAAAGGAAATAGCCCAGGACCTGATGTAGAGGTTCTTTTTCTGAGCTCACTTTGTCTCTGCATCGTCAAATATATTTATTTAGAGTTGATCATTTCAAAGTTATCAATTGCTCAGTTAGTCCTTTCTCTCCACTTAGTCTCTGGCTTCCTGCCTTTTAATGACTTACCAGCTTGTGAGCATTCCCACCTGTGGATGGAGAGATGCAAATAAACACATAAACTCACCCAACACAGTTTTACTAGTCTTTCTACCCCAAACTAAAAGAGGAGGGAAGGAAGAAGAAGGCCCAGAAAGAGGTTCAGCAAACATGAAATCTGAGGAATTTGAAATAAAAGACATAAGTCAAAAGAGAGATCTTCTTAGAGTCACCAAGGTAGAAATGGAAAATAAAGCCCTTTGAGTGAGTACATCGTGAGATGATTTCAGGCACAGGAGAACTCAGAGCACTTCTCATAATGGAGGTAGCCAGGGGAGAAGAAACCCCTGAGGGAGATAGGTAGCAGAACATGAGGAGAGAAATGTTGGGGGAGTAGCAGTATTTTTTTTTTAAAGCTTTGTCTGAAACAGACAGATCTAGCATGGTCAGGCTGCTCATATACCCAACTTGATATAAGGAGTCACATCAGTCCAACACGTTTCTGTGGAGCAGGACTCTATTTACCCACTGGAAACATATGCCTGCATATCTCGTTCATTTCCTAGGGAAGTCTCAACTCTGGGTAGGATGTATTTGTAACAGGATTGGCAGGAAGACAATGCACACTGTCTGGGGGCGTGAGGAGAAAGGCCTGTTCACATTCCTTTGCCAACACCAGTGCCAAGAAAGCTTCTCTTCACAGACCAGTCCTAAACCAGCAGTCTTGCAAGCATGTTTCTCTCAGCAGCTGTTAAGTCACTGACTCCCTTTCTTACCACTTCATGTTCTAGTCTTTAATTTGCTTACTGTTTTGCCTGTACCCTCTTACCCTGGGAAAGGCAGTGCTTTCCTTAACTCAGAAGTTGCACAACAAGCTCAACTGGGAACAAAAGGATTTGTGTCTTTTTCTGTGGGTACTGGGGAGGAGGTGATAGAGGAAGGAGTAGCTTTGTTTTTCTCCACCAAGAGAAATATAAAAGCAACGTTTCACTTTCACTGATACTTCATTGTAAGTGCCCATACATGAGCAGGTATACAAGAGAGTGAAAAAAAGAGTGAGAACGAATTATTAAAGGCTTGGCAATTGGACACCACAGGGAGAGGGAGAATGCTCATTATGGCGAAAAAGGCTAAAGATCTCATCTCCTGCTAGCAATCAAGTTGATGAAGGGCTCTCATCTGGAAGATGGTGGCTAGCTGTTCTCCATTCCCTCTGAGGACCCAACAAAAGGATCTGGCCTTAGGTTGCAACAAGCAAAGTTTATAAAGGCATGTGACAAATCATTTATTGACAGTGAGAGTTGTTAAGCTACTCAGAGATATTATAGATTCCCCTTTCCTAGAGTTCTTTAAAAGTAGTAGAGATAACCATTTGCCATGTGTGGTTTAGGTGGGTTTCCTGCATCATATAGGTTGAGGTGACTTCTACCCACGAGGCTGTGCTAGAATGGCTAGCATTATCTCTAAAGATGAGCAAACATCAGGCTTTAGTAAGGATAGCAAATTCAGAACAGAACTCATGCTTTTATCCTATTTATTACAACTTTCTGGCAGCATTCACTGCATCTCATACAACCAATCTCGGAAACAGGCTTGTGACCCATCTAGCAGATTAAAAAACCCGAGGAATGAGGGATAATGTGACACCTAGAGAGAGAGGTTCAGCTGCAGTCCTATCAATGCCTGGTAACTCGACCACTCAGCAGGAGCATCAGGGTGAGTTCTTGGTTCCTGAAACCCAGTGTGGCTATTTGGCTGGAAATTCTAGGACAGGGAAACAAAGCTGTTACATACATGAAGTATACAACAGGAATTAAGATAGAATAAAATGTAGCATTGTTTGTGATTTCTAGTTATGTAAATATAAAGTGACTTAGCCGGTTTCTGGGAATGAACTTGGATTGCTTGGGAGGGTTGTCATGAAGGAGATTACTCCATTGCAGGTGGCATAACTAAAAGCATTTTCTAGAATACACTTCACTGTCCACCACATGTGAACATAAAGCAGTGTGTGTGAACAGACTACATGTGCCCTGCGGCTTCTCTATCCAGCCACAAGAGAAGTTGGGCTGAGACTCATATTGTGTTCAGAAACTATTAAGCAATTGGGTCTCTGAGATCTCTACCTTGACTCCATTCAAGTGAAGTCTATGATTTAGAAAGGTTTACATTTAAAGTATATAAACTTCATATCTTCAATGTTTAATTCCATGGTCACTTTTAACTTTATATTGTTTGAGTCCTGAAAAGAGAATATTAAAGAATTATCTGTGGCCGTGATTCTTAAACTGCTGTCCATGGATCGTGCTAGCCCATAACATCTCTAGTCCTAAATAGGGTGACCATTTCATCCAAGGTTGTTTGGGACTTTCCTGGTTTTATCACTGCAAATTCTACATCCCAGGAAACCTCTGAGTCCCAGGGAAACTGACATGGTTGGTCACCTTAGTCATAAATGAAATAAAGGCTATGAATTTTCCGTAAAGTTGAAAGTACTTCATCTAAATTCTGAAGGATAATGAGTTTTTCTTTTTTTTTTTTTTTTTTTTTTTTTTTTTTTTTAATTTATTTATTATTATTATACTTTAAGTTGTAGGGTACATGTGCATAACGTGCAGGTTTGTTACATATGTATACTTGTGCCATGTTGCTGTGCTGCACCCATCAACTCGTCATTTACATCAGGTATAACTCCCAATGCAATCCCTCCCCCCTCCCCCCTCCCCATGATAGGCCCCGGTGTGTGATGTTCCCCTTCCTGAGTCCGAGTGATCTCATTGTTCAGTTCCCACCTATGAGTGAGAACATGCGGTGTTTGGTTTTCTGTTCTTGTGATAGTTTGCTAAGAATGATGGATTCCAGCTGCATCCAAGTCCCTACAAAGGACTCAAACTCATCCTTTTTTATGGCTGCATAGTATTCCATGGTGTATATGTGCCACATTTTCTTAATCCAATCTGTCACTGATGGACATTTGGGTTGATTCCAAGTCTTTGCTATTGTGAATAGTGCTGCAATAAACATACGTGTGCATGTGTCTTTATAGCAGCATAATTTATAATCCTTTGGGTATATACCCAGTAATGGGATGGCTGGGTCATATGGTACATCTAGTTCTAGATCCTTGAGGAATCGCCATACTGTTTTCCATAATGGTTGAACTAGTTTACAATCCCACCAACAGTGTAAAAGTGTTCCTATTTCTCCACATCCTCTCCAGCACCTGTTGTTTCCTGACTTTTTAATGATTGCCATTCTAACTGGTGTGAGATGGTATCTCATTGTGGTTTTGATTTGCATTTCTCTGATGGCCAGTGATGATGAGCATTTTTTCATGTGTCTGTTGGCTGTATGAATGTCTTCTTTTGAGAAATGTCTGTTCATGTCCTTTGCCCACTTTTTGATGGGGTTGTTTGTTTTTTTCTTGTAAATTTGTTTGAGTTCTTTGTAGGTTCTGGATATTAGCCCTTTGTCAGATGAGTAGATTGCAAAAATTTTCTCCCATTCTGTAGGTTGCCTGTTCACTCTGATGGTAGTGTCTTTTGCTGTGCAGAAGCTCTTTAGTTTAATGAGATCCCATTTGTCAATTTTGGCTTTTGCTGCCGTTGCTTTTGGTGTTTTAGACATGAAATCTTTGCCCATGCCTATGTCCTGAATGGTACTACCTAGGTTTTCCTCTAGGATTTTTATGGTATTAGGTCTAACATTTAAGTCTCTAATCCATCTTGAATTAATTTTCGTATAAGGAGTAAGGAAAGGATCCAGTTTCAGCTTTCTACTTATGGCTAGCCAATTTTCCCAGCACCATTTATTAAATAGGGAATCCTTTCCCCATTTCTTGTTTCTCTCAGGTTTGTCAAAGATCAAATAGCTGTAGATGTGTGGTATTATTTCTGAGGACTCTGTTCTGTTCCATTGGTCTATATCTCTGTTTTGGTACCAATACCATGCTGTTTTGGTTACTGTAGCCTTGTAGTATAGTTTGAAGTCAGGTAACGTGATGCCTCCAGCTTTGTTCTTTTGAGTTAGGATTGTCTTGGAGATGCGGGCTCTTTTTTGGTTCCATATGAACTTTAAAGCAGTTTTTTCCAATTCTGTGAAGAAACTCATTGGTAGCTTGATGGGGATGGCATTGAATCTATAAATTACCTTGGGCAGTATGGCCATTTTCACAATATTGATTCTTCCTATCCATGAGCATGGTATGTTCTTCCATTTGTTTGTGTCCTCTTTTATTTCACTGAGCAGTGGTTTGTAGTTCTCCTTGAAGAGGTCCTTTACATCCCTTGTAAGTTGGATTCCTAGGTATTTTATTCTCTTTGAAGCAATTGTGAATGGAAGTTCATTCCTGATTTGGCTCTCTGTTTGTCTGTTACTGGTGTATAAGAATGCTTGTGATTTTTGCACATTAATTTTGTATCCTGAGACTTTGCTGAAGTTGCTTATCAGCTTAAGGAGATTTTGGGCTGAGACAATGGGGTTTTCTAAATATACAATCATGTCATCTGCAAACAGGGACAATTTGACTTCTTCTTTTCCTATCTGAATACCCTTGATTTCTTTCTCTTGCCTGATTGCCCTAGCCAGAACTTCCAACACTATGTTGAATAGGAGTGGTGAGAGAGGGCATCCCTGTCTTGTGCCAGTTTTCAAAGGGAATTTTTCCAGTTTTTGCCCATTCAGTATGATATTGGCTGTGGGTTTGTCATAAATAGCTCTTATTATTTTGAGGTACGTTCCATCCATACCGAATTTATTGAGCGTTTTTAGCATGAAGGGCTGTTGAATTTTGTCAAAAGCCTTTTCTGCATCAATTGAAATAATCATGTGGTTCTTGTCTTTGGTTCTGTTTATATGCTGGATTATGTTTATTGATTTGCGAATGTTGAACCAGCCTTGCATCCCAGGGATGAAGCCCACTTGATCATGGTGGATAAGCTTTTTGATGTGTTGCTGAATCCGGTTTGCCAGTATTTTATTGAGGATTTTTGCATCGATGTTCATCAGGGATATTGGTCTAAAATTCTCTTTTTTTGTTGTGTCTCTGCCAGGCTTTGGTATCAGGATGATGTTGGCCTCATAAAATGAGTTAGGGAGGATTCCCTCTTTTTCTATTGATTGGAATAGTTTCAGAAGGAATGGTACCAACTCCTCTTTGTACCTCTGGTAGAATTCAGCTGTGAATCCATCTGGTCCTGGACTTTTTTTGGTTGGTAGGCTATTAATTGTTGCCTCAATTTCAGAGCCTGCTATTGGTCTATTCAGGGATTCAACTTCTTCCTGGTTTAGTCTTGGAAGAGTGTAAGTGTCCAGGAAATTATCCATTTCTTCTAGATTTTCCAGTTTATTTGCGTAGAGGTGTTTATAGTATTCTCTGATGGTAGTTTGTATTTCTGTGGGGTCGGTGGTGATATCCCCTTGATCATTTTTAATTGCGTCGATTTGATTCTTCTCTCTTTTCTTCTTTATTAGTCTGGCTAGTGGTCTGTCAATTTTGTTGATCTTTTCAAAAAACCAACTCCTGGATTCATTGATTTTTTGGAGGGTTTTTTGTGTCTCTATCTCCTTCAGTTCTGCTCTGATCTTAGTTATTTCTTGCCTTCTGCTAGCTTTCGAATGTGTTTGCTCTTGCTTCTCTAGTTCTTTTAATTGCGATGTTAGAGTGTCAATTTTAGATCTTTCCTGCTTTCTCTTGTGGGCATTTAGTGCTATAAATTTCCCTCTACACACTGCTTTAAATGTGTCCCAGAGATTCTGGTATGTTGTATCTTTGTTCTCATTGGTTTCAAAGAACATCTTTATTTCTGCCTTCATTTCGTTATGTACCCAGTAGTCATTCAGGAGCAGGTTGTTCAGTTTCCATGTAGTTGAGCGGTTTTGAGTGAGTTTCTTAGTCCTGAGTTCTAGTTTGATTGCACTGTGGTCTGAGAGACAGTTTGTTATAATTTCTGTTCTTGTACATTTGCTGAGGAGTGCTTTACTTCCAATTACGTGGTCAATTTTGGAGTAAGTATGATGTGGTGCTGAGAAGAATGTATATTATAATGAGTTTTTCTAAAGCTAAACATATTTAATTTAAATTGAATTTTGAGAATTTGCCTTCCTATGTCTTGGCTTCAAAAATGTTACTTTTAAACTGAAATCATGGTAACAGTAGTTGATAGTATTGTAGTTTAATTTAACAGCTTCATTTGTCACAGGTGAGGACAACCATATATTACAACACCTCCCCTCATTTCTACTGTAGTCTCGGTACTACACAGAGATAGTCCGATCCTCTGCCTTAAGTTCTCTGCCCCTCCTACTGGTTGTTACATTGGGACTTTTGAAAAAATTTTATTTTTCCATAAGTTATTGGGGTACAGGTGATATTTGGTTACATGAGTAAGTTCTTTAGTGGTGATTTGTGACATTTTGGTGTACCCATCACCCAAGCAGTAAACACTGCACCATATTTGTAGTCTTTTATCTCTCACCTTCCGTCCAACTCCCCAAAGTCCATTGTGTCATTCTTATGCCTTTGCATCCTCATAGCTTAGCTCCCACATACCAGTGAGAAATATGATGTTTAGTTTTTCATTCCTGAGTTACATCACTTAGAATAATAGTCTCCAATCTCATCCAGGTCGCTGCAATAATGACTTCTTTTCCTCTAGGTAGATACCCAGTAGTGAGATTGCTGGATCAAATAGTAGTTCTACTTTTAGTTCTTTAGGGAATCTCCACACTGTTTTCCACAGTGTACTAGTGTACACCCACCATCGGTGTAGAAGTGTTCCCTGTTCACCACATCCATGCCAACATTTACTGTTTTTTGATTTTTTGATTATGGCCATTCTTGCAGGATAAGGTGGCATTGCATTGTGGTTTTGATTTGCATTTCCCTGATCATTAGTGGTGATAAGCATTTTTTTTTTTCATATGTCTGTTGTCCATTTGTATATCCTTTTTTAAGAATTGTCTATTCATGTCTCTAGACAACTTTCTGATGGGATTGTTTGTTTTCTTTTTCTTACTGATTTGTTTGAGTTCATTGTAGATTCTGGATATTAGTCCTTTGTCAGATGTATAGATTGTGAAGATTTTCTCTCACTCTGGATTGTCTGCTTACTCTGCTGACCATTCCTTTTGCCATGCAAAAGCTTTTTAGTTTAATTAGGTCCCGGCTGTTTATCTTTGTTTTTATTGCCTTTGCTTTTGGGTTCTTGGTCATGAAATCCTTGCCTAAGCCAATGTCTAGAAGGGTTTTTTCAATGTTATCTTCTAGAATCTTTATAGTTTCAGGTCTTGGGTTTAAGTCCTTAATCCATCTTTAGTTCATTTTTGTATAAGGTGAGAGATGAGGATTCAGTTTCATTCTCCTACATGTGGCTAGCCAAATTATTCCAGCGCCATTTGTTGAAAAGGGTGTCCTTTCCCCACTTTTTGTTTTTGTTTGCTTTCTCAATGACCGTTTGGCTGTAATTGGGTTTTTCTGGGTTCTCTATTCTGTTCCATAGGTCTATGTGCCTATTTTTATACCAGTACCATGCTCTTTTGGTGACTGGCCTTATAGTATAGTTTGAAATCAGGTAGTATGATGCTTCCAGATTTGTTCTTTTTGCTTCATACTGGGACTTTTGATCTCCAGGTGATGATGTCCATGAGGGACATTTGGAGTTAGTTTTGACTGCAAGTGCTGAGATTGAAAGAAATAATGTTCTTGCCCTGACGGTGTTTGCACTATGTTTGGAGAATTTGGGTTTCCTTCTGTCTTCCCTGGAATTCTTTCCTGATTCTTCAACTTTTTTTTTTAATTCTCTATGGGAAATCATGGAGGCTTTTAATTGTAATACTTTTGGGGTAATACTGTAGGGGAAGCCTTCAGGTAAAAGAGAAGTGAGAAATTAGGGCCTTGCCGTTGAATCACTGTGTACCCTTGGGTAGGTCACTTGTCTTTCTGAAACTCAATTTGCTCATTTGTAAATTTGGGATAATATCTTTCTTACTAACCTAAGAAGACCGTTGGGCAGAGGACATACAATAACGGATTTGGAAGGGATTGTGATGACACAGCTAATAGCTGTTTGTCAGCTTGTTTCCTCTCCTCCTCTGGCCTGGGCTTCTTCATCAGGAAATGAGTCTGTAACGGAGGGCTGCTTGCACTTTTTGTAATCTTACAAACTCTAATATAACAAGCAGAGGCATTACCTCATTGCGGCCAACCATACCTGCTGTCTAACAGCAATTACTCAAAACTAGTTCCACTTCTCCCCCTGTTGCCTTTCAATCCCTCATCACATCTTTCTCTCATTCCTCCCATTCTCAGCCACAAAGCCTAATTCTCAGGGGCCCAGCTCAGGGCACTTTCTTCCCAAGCCCTAACATTCCAGAGTAAGCACCTGCAATTTACGATCTCTGCTCCCTTCCTGCACAAAACACATAGCACAAAATACATATGTATCAAGAGGGGAATTGTGGTTGAGTAAAAAAAGAGCATTATATTAAGAATCAAATAACTGGGCTCTGATCTGGCCAGTGTACCTCACTAGCCCTTCACCCTTGAGTAAATCACTTCCTCTCCATATTCCCATCTGTAAAGTGATGGAGAGGGGGTAGTTTAACATTGCGTGGTAGAAAAGTACTGGCCTAGGCATCTGCAGATCAAGTTTCTGGTTCTGATGTTGCTGCTTGCTTACTCTGTGACTTGAAGAAAATCACTTCCTCCTTTACTGGGCCAAATTCTCCCATATGTAAAACAAGAAGGTTGGATTAAATGATTCATTAAGTTCCCTACCCATCTGGAAATTGAATGATTCTATGAAATGGCTTTCACTAAACAAACGTGAATTGAACTGCCTGCTCTGTGTCAGGCACTGTTTGACGATGGTTGTGAAAGGGCTCATGACTGAGACCCTGAGACACTTAGTACCTCTGCTGCTTGTTCCTGTCAGTGTCTAAAATTAGGAATGTGGCAATGACCCCATACAGCCAGTTCCTGTACTTCCCCTGCTTTGGGTCCCCCAACCTCCTTCCCTGTCCTCTACACCACCACATATAACTTTAAGCAATGGTGGTGAATCATGGAGAAGTTTTTGAAACATATTCCACCATCTGCCTGCTGGAGACATTCACAGTCCTGTCATCAAGCTGCAGTGTGGTCTCTAGCCGGCCCAATAGAGAAACAGGCCAGAAAGCAATGGCAGATTAATGGAGTTGGGAGGAAAGTTGTTGATTTTTGACAGAGGGGTCTGTGAAAACCATTTGTGAGCTGAGCTGAGGAATTAGATCTGGAAAGACTCTCAGCGTCTTGATTACAAGATTACTTGTTCCAAAAAGGACCTTGAAAGGTCCTTACAGCTATATGTTCCTTCTGCAAGGTAGGGAGTGCCTGATCCTGATCTATTTCAGAATTTTGAGAAGCTTTTTGGATTATATCCAGCAAAGGACGAGGAAGCTTTTCTTAATAGCCAGTCCAGAGTTAACCTCTCCTGGTTGGAAAGTTGCCTCCCATTTCAATTGTGGGAAAAGTGACTGATCAGTGCTCTCTCAGTGACAAGCACAGGGTATGAGACTAGACACCCCTTATTTTATTCTATCCATTTTAACCTGGCTGATGCATCCCAGTTGAAAAGCCCACACTAACACACTGCTGGACATCTTACCAAAGTCAAATGGGAACAACCTGGAACTCCATGGCGAGGTCTCTTTCCCTCTTACCCCTTATAGTAGGGGCAGGTCCTGCTAAGTTGTCTTCCTTCTCCTTCACTCACTGAAAACAACTTTGTTCCTGATCCTCTTCAGATATTGCCTCCTTCCAAGCTACCAGGCCAGGAAGTCCATTCAGCTGGAAGCCGGGACAGCAGCCTTGTTTTCATTTAGTCTCCTTTCCTGCCACTTGTTCCACGATGTATGTCAAGAGTTAAAAGCTGTCTGATCCGGCTGTATTTGAGTTGGCAGAGCAGACCCTAATTCAGTTATCTGGTTCCTCCATTGCAGCCTAAAGACCATAGAACTCTAAATCAGGCAGAAGGAAGGGAAGGTGGGAAAAGTACTGAAAAGCAAAATCCCACAGGGATCCAAATGGTCCTCGAGAGAATAATCTTATCTAGAAGCAATGAACAAGTGGCACATAATTGAGCCCCAGGACTGGCCAACCAGATGAAAAACAGGCCAGTGGAACCTACATGGTAACTTACTGCATTTGGTGCTGTGATCCAACTCATCTCCCCATCCCTGCAGAGAAACCTGTGACCATGAGGAGCAGCCTGACCATGGTGGGAACTCTCTGGGCCTTCCTGTCCCTTGTTACTGCCGTGACCAGTTCTACCAGTTACTTCCTACCTTACTGGCTCTTTGGATCCCAGCTGGGGAAGCCAGTGTCATTCAGTACATTCCGGAGGTGCAACTACCCTGTGCGGGGAGAGGGACACAGTCTGATCATGGTGGAAGAATGTGGGCGCTATGCCAGCTTCAATGCCATCCCAAGCCTGGCCTGGCAGATGTGCACGGTGGTGACAGGTGCCGGCTGTGCTCTGCTACTCCTGGTGGCACTAGCTGCTGTCCTGGGTTGCTGCATGGAGGAGCTCATCTCCAGAATGATGGGACGTTGCATGGGAGCAGCGCAATTTGTTGGAGGTAAGACTGTGCTTTTAGGACTGAGTGGGTTGGGTAGCTTTGGGGCAGGGAGGAGTGGGGAGTGTAGCCTTATGGGGAAACCCATTCTCATCCCCTTCACTTTGTCCAACTCTAAGGCTATGAATGAAGTCTCATTTAAAATTTTAGTCTAGGACTTCCCAAAGTGCAATCAATATCAGAGTTTTATTCACAGTAAATTTGGCTAGTAGGCAGAGTTGATATCTGTTGTTTACCCTCTATTTTTGTTACCTTCATCTGCCTGCAGGTAGCCCATTTAAAAACATTATCTATTAATATATCTGCCTTACAGAGGCAGCAACATACACTCTAGTATTACTGCTCCAATATAAACTTAATCTCTAGTAGTCCTGCTCTCTAGTAGTTATCTCAGAGAACAGTGATCTGATAAACACATACACACAGGTACAAATTACTAACAGTTCTCATCAAAGAAATACGCCTCTAATAGTGAAATGCTAGGTATGAGACAAACTGTAGATGACTACTTATTTGGAACACATCTAAGGCTAGCCCTGTCTGGCAACTATTAGCAGTCTACCCAGATTTCTTGTGACCTTGACCCACCTTACTTGTTATTCCCCTCATTCAGGCTCCCGCTAACTTTAGTGAAGGGAACCTGAGATACTGGCAGTGTGTGGACTGGCTAGAAAAAAACAAAATGCAAAAATGGGAGACTTCAGAAAGACGATGAGAGCTGTATAATTTGAACGTCTGAGAAGAAAAACCAAATTTAGAAAGACAGGAAAATATATATGTGAATATTTGACTATTTTGCAAAACCTAGATCAGGCACTGGAAAAAAGTGCTGGTAGAATCTACCGCTGAAGTTTGTTGTTACAGAGTTTTAGAATTATTATCCAATTCATTATCATTATTATCTCCATTAGCATGACAGTGTGGGTCACTAGGGCCAGGAAACTTGGATTTCACTTCTGTTTTTTTCACCAAGTTGCTGTGTGACCATAGTGGGAAAATGACATGACCTTTCCTATGCTTCACTTCCTTTGAATTTGTCCCCTGGTGATATAGTCCAGATCTGATCTTTCTTTCTTCTGCCCAATGACTGCATTCAGGTGGCCTTGGAGTGAGATGGCAGTGATGAGCTAAGACAGTGGTTCTCAATGGGGACTACTTTTGCATGCCCCTCCCCCTGGAAGACATTTGGTAATGTCTGGAGGCATTTTAAACTGTCACAACTTGGGGAGGGTTCTACTGACATCCAGTGGGTAAAGGTGAGGGATGCTGATGAACGTCTACAATGCACAAGACGAAGACAACACTCCCCCACAACCACAAAGAGGTATCCAGCCAAAATGTCAATAGTTCCAAGTTTGGGAAACCCTGGGCTAGGCTACCATGGTTTCCTGGCCTGATTATGAAAAGCATCAGACTCTTTTTGTAATACCAATTAAGGTGATGCTTTCTGGTTTCCTCTTTTCTCAGACTTTAAAAGTTTTAAATCTGAATTACCATTCTAGCCTCCTTCATTTCTGATTTTTCCCACCGTTTAGCCACTAATGGGTTTTTAGCCACATTGGAATGTATAATTAGGTTAGTTTCTTCCCTTTGAAAACTGTAATACTACACCAGTTGCTAAGGCTGATCTAAGCCAATTATTTTAGCTGGCTTTCGAAGCTCGATGGGTATTACAAATAGGTCTTAGGCTTACCTTTCACTTTTATTTTTAAACATGCTATAATTAACTCAGCACTGCTATGAACACATTATTTCAGGAAGTGACACTTGGCTGATAGGGCAGAGGGGTCATCCTTGCAATTCGTATTCATAGCCCTGGAGCCCAGTTCCGTGACTGGCACAAAGCAGATGTTCAGTAACTGTAGAAAGAATGAATGCATGGCTAAGGCAATATCTAGCATATGTTGAGATAAACTGAATGTGTGAGAGCTGGATTAGTTCACATCTTTTCCACTTTTTCCAGGCTTCCATGCAGGGATGTTAGCACCCTGAGTTCTCATCTCTTCTGACAAAAGAGTGACAGTTTAGTTTCACTTGTATTTCTAAGAGTTTCCAGCAGAGTGAGGAGGGGCTGACTGTCAAGAATCAGAAAGCCTAGCAACAGCCTCCATCCGATTCCACACATTAAAGCAGCTCCCATACCCCCAGCTTGCTTCCTCTTTTGGGCTCAACTGAGACTTTCACAAAGCATTCGTAATTCTCCATATGATATATTTCAGTTGATTTCACCTACTAGGTATAGAAACTCAAATGAAATTGTTGATGGGGGATGTGGGAAGGTAGTGGAGATCTGGATATTCACAGCTTGGGCGGGACAGAACTTTGAGTGGCAGGTATCATATAGAGGAAATAAAAACATGAGCATCATTTTAGTTTCACATGATTCTGCCATTCTATATCCACAAGAGCCTTGCTCATAGGAACATAGTCACAGTGTTCACATGTAGATGAGGGTCTTTAAAGCTCAAGAAGAAAATGCCATTTGGCAGTAGTCCTACAAATCTTCAAGACTCTGGGTGTGCTACCAGGTTTATCCCTGGGCAGGGAATTGATATTGGGACAGATCACTAGACATCCACAGCTTCCCCATCTGTAACACCAGTCAATTAAGAACCATTCCTGCCTCCTTTCTAGAGACTGGTGGCTGTCCAGGTTATATCAGATGTGAAAGAATGGTGAGGGTTGCTTGGATGAACTTACTAGAAGCCCCTTGGCATATGACTGTGACCTAAAGATCTTTGGACATCTTCGGCCTGACCCTCTGAGACAGGCTTTGCCAGTGGAAGGAAACCATGGCTGGGCAGCATTTTGGGCCCAATGGATAAAAGACAGTAGGGAAAGAGTTTGGGAGATTAAGTTCAAACTTGTGTAGCTGAGGAGAATTGATTTTGTTGCTTCAGGCCTGGCTGCTTCTCAGCAGCTAGTGCATTAACTGAAATACATTGGAGGAGGAGTCAATTTCTGTCAGGTCTGGTTTCTCTCTCCCAGACCCCAAACCACTGAAGAGATGGAGTATCCATTAAGAACTACCCCCTCCCCCACCTGACTCTTCTTCCCCCATTTGGCGGCTGCCCACAGAGATGAGTTGTGGGAAGTGGGAGAGACAGGAAGAAATAAAGAGCTGCTGGCCTGACTCATACTCAGCAAGGTGACCTGATGGGGCCCATGGGGCCCATTTGCTCCACCTGTAGCTGATCCATCTGGACAAGCCTCGGGTCCAGAGAGCCTTCCACTGGGACCTCCATGCCCTGTTCCAATCAATGAAGGAAACACCTGGCCAGGAGATTATTTCAACACTGGGGATGCTGAGATTTCCAAACAGCTGGCTCCCAGTCCCTGAGAACATGGCCATTATTCACATTCCCCTGTGTATACATATGCAAGATGCTTATGAGATCCTCTATCTTCAGTGAGAGCTAAACAAAGAACAAATAGGTGAGTAGTAAATATAAGGAACTTCTTGGCAGGAAAACAATGTAAGATCTTGGATCAGGTTACTCATGGGAGGCCAAAAATCTTTCTTGACCAAGGAGTGTATCAGAATCACCTGGGGTGCTTAAAAAATGTGAGCTTTCCAACTCTCTGGTCTTGTTTCCCATTTTGACATACACAACAACAGGTGTAAGGCTATACATTTAGTGAAATCTCCCCAGTGACTTTGATGTGTATGTGTGTTCCCTTTCCCCAGCCCAAGGGAAGATCACTACCCTGGACATTATTTTTTATTGTTAAGAGAACAGCATTCAACACACCAGTGCTTTTCCCCGTATAAGATCCTAACATTATATGCTTCAAACTGAATAAAAGTTGCCGTTGGAGGCATATCACTGAGAACTTGATTTCAGGAAGAGTGCCATGCTTCTAAAAATCATTATCATCTCTGGAAACCATTTTTTTTTCCGGAAAATCTTTCAAAGTTTCACCAGATATCATTTTATTTATCCTTACCATGCTGAGAAAGGATTATGAAAGTGATTTTCTGTTTGGGAAGTGGTATTCAGGGAAGTTAACCCACTAGCAAAGACTTGTGTAGCAAATTGGAGCAGAGCTGAGAATATGGTCCAGGACTCCTGACTCTCAATCCTGTGCTTCATACACTGATGCTCTTGATTTTTTTTCTTTTCTCTGTTGGAAAAGAAATGCTATCACAGTGTTTTCCAGAGTGGTCCATGAACCACTTGGATTAAGAATTACCTGGGGTGCTTGTTATTACAGATTCCTTAGTCCTACAGACTGCACCAGGGCCTGCTAAAGTGCATAATATACAACCTCTCATGCTCATATGTTTTTGAAAATATGTTATAAAATATTTCAGATGTACTCACTACTCTGTGTAAGAAATGGAATATTAGCAATATAGCTGAAGCCTCCTTTATAGCCTGATCACATTCCCTTGTCCCCACTGAAAAGGTAACAACTGTCTGGGAGTTGTTACTTACCATTCACTATCATGATTCCAGGACACACTAAAATTTGAGAAACTCTGCTCAGCCTTGTTTAGGGTGTTGCTTCTTTCTGGAATTCCCTTTTCCTCTATCCCTCCCTGTAAATATCTACCTATCTCTCAAAGGCCAGGTCCAATGCAGCCCTTCTGTGAAGCCTTCCCTGATCTACTTTTGACATCTTTAGCAGGTATGAACTATCCTGTAACTCCAAGAGGAATATGGGGTAGAATGAATGGGGGAGGTAAGTGAAGGAACTCCCTAGGAAGGGAAAGCTGAGATATAGTTGAAAGTCAGGTTTGTAAATTTTCCTCTGGTTTGTGTTTGAGTCAAAATTGTTATAATAACAAATTAGCCCATACTAGGCTTCTGCTCAGGGCAGTAATTCCAAGCTACCCAATAATTCTGTTTGGAAAGCAGGATTGGCAGCTATGCAAAGATAAAAGAATTGAGAACGAGAGCAGGAAGTTTAACAAATGGCCACCCAACAGTTACACTTGTGAATAGTGGAGGGGTGTGCAATGGGGGTTGGTAATACCCAACGAGGAGGTTATCCCTGCCAGAAGACAAAGATTAGGCATCTACCTATTTGAGAATGTGTAGTTGGGAGAGGATTATATAGCAGCTGGGATATAGGTAACTAGTAATGCTGGGAAGAGGGGAAAGTTGAGAGCAGCTGTGGTATGGCTGGAGGGAGGGTTCCAAGTTCTGTATTAGATTTTGCACTTGAGGGTATGTATTGGTGTCCCAGTTTCCACAAGGGCTGAAGCTGAATAAAGTAACTCCAGCCCTCTTCTTGGTTAGCTCAGTAAATTCAAACCATGGCAACTATGTCAGAGAGAACATTTGGTATTTTTTTGATAGGGGATCCTTAGGGAGGGGAGCAGTTGAGGAAGGGAAACAAAATGGCAGCCTGTTGGACACCTGCCCACGTGTAGTAGGGGAGTAAAGACAGTAACACACTCTAAAGGCTTTCTTTTCCTTCCTAGAGGCACGCGAGATTAGAAAAGTTCCCAGCTAAGCATATGCAGTTGAAACAGACTTCTTCAAGGGGCATATGTGGTTGAAGCGGAAGTCAAACTGGGAGTTAACAATGACACAGAAGAGAAGTGAGAGCCAGGGCTGCAGCTCATATGTGGCAGAGCTGGGATTTAAACAAGTTTTCTCTGCCACCAGAGCTTCTGCTTTTAACATTTTTAGTGGTGTTTTTCTTAAGTGTTGGTACCAGGACAAGATACCTCCACATTACAGGGTGCTTTTAAAATGCATATTCCTGGGCTGCAGTTACTGAATTGAATACCTGGGGCTGAAGTTCAAAAATCCACATTTTTAATGAACCTCCATTCTTTCAGAAGGTGGCAGGTACTGACACTTGTGAATGACTTCCCTGTTGCTACCTGAAGCACATCTTCACAACTCCAAATTAATGAGAACTGCTGGAGACAAATATAATTGAGAATGAATTACTCAGTGAATCCATTTTTATTTTTAATGTGTTCCCAGGGGCATCTTTCTCCAGCTATGATAAAATGTAATGGAATCAGCTGTCAGTTACAAGTCAAATATCTTCATGAAGTGTGTTTACAACCTAATGTGCTCACCTGTCTAAAAGGCAGGATGGAGGGCTGAGGAAGATGGCAGGGGTGGGAGGGCGGGTTGGGCAGAGCATGGAGCTACATGCACTAGAGCTGAACAAATGCTTTGCAGAGATTCCTGTTCTTTCAGCAGGTACCTCTGCAAAATTGCAAGATAACTCCAACCAGGCGGCTTTTGAATCAAGCCCTGTTCAGGTTTGGACTTTTTAGCTATTTGTTATGAGGTTAAAGGGTTGAAGAGGTGAGGAAGAAATTACCATGGAGAACACAGGTAGAAACTGGGAGAGGAGCCACAGGAAGAGTCAGCTGCATAAGAATAATAAATTTTTCTTGAGCACTTTCTATGTATGAGGCACTTTATGTATATTAATCTCATTAATTCTTGGAACAGCTCCATAAAATGCAGTCAGCCCTCCATATTTGCAGGTTCTGCATCCACAGATTCAACCAACCATGACTCAAAAATATTTTTAAAAATCCAATAAGAATACAACTATTTACATACCATTTACATTGCACTAGGTATTATAAGTAATCTAGAGATGCTTTAAAATATACAAGAAGATGTGCTAGGTTATATGCACACTACATCATTTTATATAAGGGATTTGAGCATTCGCAGGTTTTGGTATCTGCAGGGGTCCTGGAACCAATCCCCTGTGAATACCAAGGGACAAGTGTATTATTATTACTCCCATTTTACAGATGAGGTGAATGAAGCACAGAGAAATTAAGTAACTTGCCTAAACTCACACAGCTTCCAAGTGGCAGGGCTGGAATTTGAATTCAGATCTAGTTCTGCATTCTGACTACAGAACCCATTGTTTTAAGCCACCATGTTGTGCTGTCACTCTCCATCTAATGCCTAGAAAATTCCTAGTGCCTGCTAGAAATATTGTTGCCAAGAGGTAATCATCCCTGGACACATGTCTCTAGAAGGACAGAGCCTTTAAGGGTTAATGATCTCTTTGATCAGTGAAAAAAGGCATTGCTAGTTACTGCTATGTGACCTTGGGTAAATCATTTTCCCTTTCTGTGTGTCAACATTCACATCTGTAACAAGGAGAGATTAGGGTAGGTTATGTCCAAAAGCCTTTTCCTTTCTAAGTTTTGTGTGTTTTTTTTTGTTTTGTTTTTTTGTTTGTTTGTTTGTTTTACGGTGTCAGGTGTCTGGGATGATTTCCCAGCCGTGACATTGGAGTCCCTTCAGAAGGGACTTTCCACTTGGACAATGTGGGCAAAGGAAACTGTCTGTTATATAGCCTGTGCATACTCTGAAACAGATGTATTTATCAAGTACTTATTATCTACCATGTGCCAAGGACACAGAATTGAAGGTAAGTATGTCTCCCTCCTTCAAGGAATACACACTCTAGTGAGGGAGGCAGATGATAAACTTTTGTAAAGAATATATATTACAGACTATTTTAGTCACAGGAGTAAGCGCTGGGTGCTATGGGAACAGAAAGAAGGAGCATGTAATTTAGCCTGGGGGTTGGGGATGGTGAGGGAAGACTTCCTGGAGAAGGAAATCCTTGACCTGAGCTCCTCAGTATGGTAAGATCTGAGGGGCAGGGGTCTGAGGAAGATGGAAGGTTCCCTCTACTGTGCCAAGAAAGGCACTTGGCCAGCTCTAGTTTCCGCTTGAGAAGGCAGAGTTCGTGCCAGTCCCAGGGATCTGAATGTGAAGGTTAGAAAATAGAGCTGGTGTTCTTTTATAAACTTGTGTTCTTTTCTTCCTAGCCTGTGTGGGAAAACTCAGTCTTTATTAAATTTTCCCTCAAAGGGTATATACTGGCAGCAGGAAAAGGCTTAGGTTTCATTTCTACTTTTGTCCTTAACCCAGTGTGCATACTCTGGACGACCTCTTCATATCCTAGGATTTCAGTTTATCTGTGGAAAAAACAGGGGGTGTTGTTGTATTACCACTGGATGAATTCCAGGGCCTAGAAAGGTCTTTGAGTGACCAGTTTCACTTCCTGTGATACCACGAGACAGATAAGAATGTGTTCTAATTTTAAGCATTCCACTGAAGAGAATTTCTAACCTTAATTGGTCATTGTTTTAGTTTCTAAAACCATTCTCACTGTCAGTAAATTCTCCATATTTTCTTATTTAAATCCTTCTTGCTATTTCTTAAGGTCCTTCTCTTCTTCTGCGGCCTCAATGAGTACTGAGAAAAGCTAGTTGCCATGGCGCAGCCAAGCTTGGAGGCTACTTTGAGATCTTCCTAAAGGATTCATCTGAAGGCAATATGAGTTCCTTAGAGTATATATGGCTTCTTCCTCAGTGAGAAAAGAGAAGTGAAGATGAAGCTGGCAGTCCCTGGAGCAGCCTGCTTTTCACTGTCCAGTTGAGCCCCAGAGCTCTGGAACCTGTAAATGTGCTATTCATTCACCATTAATCAAGCAACTGCTTTGTGACAGTTCTGTGCTATGTGTTACTTTCTGCATCCACATTCATGGCAGGTGTCCCTCCCATGATCATTAGTGTGACACCCAAGTATGGTGTGATTGTAATTAGACTCTTGCTTGCAAGTAGCAGAAACTCACTTGAGTTTCCTCAGTGAAAAAGGAATTTATTAAAACATAAGGAAAGTAGAATTGGAAAGCCATCAGGAAGGCCTGGCTTCTCTTTTTTTCTAGCAGTTCCATTGACAGTATGGAGTTTTTCTCATGGTATGTCTGCTTCATGTCACTATTCTCCTCTATTCTCTCCCTCTACCAGTCAGTTTGCTCAGCTTATCCAGAATTCATACCCACTCATAACTTTGAATTGAACTTGGCTTTAGCTTGACACAGACTTGATTCTACCTTCTGGTGTTGTGGGGGTGTTTTCAACTTCTGCATTATCTGTTAACTAGCTCAGCATCTTTATGATTTTTTTCCCTCCATTTTTAAACAGACTAGTCAAGTGCAGTAGTGAGAAGGGGGAAAGAGTAGAACAATAAGTTCAATCTATAACTGACTGTGAACAATCAATTGAGACAACTCACTACCTTCAGACCAGTCATCTTTATGTTTCTCAATTAAAAATTCCAGAAACAAGAATCTAACGCAGGTCACCTCTTCATGCCAGGCTGCAATGTCACCCATCACTGACCAGCCAATGAATTTGTTTTAGTTGTCAGATGCCAATGCTTGATAAAATCCTCTGTGACCAGAGGCAGGGTAAAAGCCATAGGATATAAAATGTGAAAACGTATGCAGCAAGAAAAAGTTGTGAGCAACACAGTTGCCCTTAGAAGGCAGTGTTGGCAAGCAGATCCAGATTTGTATCTCTGGTTGGAAGAATAAGATTATCACTAAGGTACAACAGAATTTCCCTGTAATGACTAAATGACCTAAATAAAAGGGCTTTAATCCTTTTATTTAGGGTAAGGGTTCATGGTGGAAGGCATTTGGAAACCAAAGAAGGAAGGACTGCTTGGTATAAAGCTGGAATGATTTATTAGGGGAGGAGTGTGGTTCCCTGCTCATCAGTCCAGCAGTTGACTCCATGTTACAGAAATCATTACATGTTTTCAGCTAATAGGGACCTACCTGATGTTAAGAAACAGCTGGATTTTGGAAAAGAGTAGCAGCCTTTACATTGTTATTCTCTGTGTATCAGACCAAAGCAAAAGAAGTTGGAAAAGCCAACCTGGCCTTGTAAGTCATTGACTAAAGTATTTTGACTGTAAAAAGTTTATTGGGTTGTCTCAGTTTTCAACATTTTTTAAATTTATGAGTTGTCCCCTCTGTTACCTATTACACCCCACTACCTGTGGCATGGCCAAAAAAAAAAAATCCTGTTGAGTTGGAACTCTCATAGAAATTTAGGGTAAAGGGGGAAGTGTAAGCTCAATTGAGGAGGCAGAATTTGCGCTGAGCTAATCCAAAGGGAATGTTGGGGTGACAGAAGACGTTATATTTTTTTCTACCTGTGTGTATGCTTTCTTTCTAGGGCTGCTGATAAGCTCAGGCTGTGCCTTATACCCTTTAGGATGGAATAGCCCGGAGATAATGCAAACATGTGGGAATGTCTCCAATCAATTTCAGTTAGGTAAGGTGGCCTGGGCAGATGGCAGTGATGGTTCATGGGAAATCTGTTTTCCAAAGCGCTTTACCACTTGGAGGGGACTCTGTTAGTGGTACTTGCCTGAATCTCTCTCAATGTGTTAGCTTATGGGAAGTGGTGGCTTAACTCACAAGAGTTAGCTGTAAATTCCCCTTCTTTAACTATCTCTCCATACCATTTATGCACTTTTACCCAGAGACCTATGACCTGTTAGGGCAACCTTATCTTCAGAGGGATTTAAAATGCTTGGAGACTAACAATCTGCCATCTTCTGAATAAATCTTAGTTCCTACTAGTGTTTCCTTCTAGGCACCATTTTCCAAATGTAAATCAACAGTATTGCTTGTCAGTCTCCACTGAAGATGTAACACAACGTTATTTAGTTTACCTGACGCATGAGGAACCTATATAAATATTCAAAATTGTTTCTAACGGCAAGAGTTGTTAAATATTAGAGTAGGTGACAGAAGTAGCCCTGAACCATTCTCTGGTTGCCAATTTTCATTGAGAATGTCTCAGATTCACTATTGTGAGTTGGTAATAGATTAGATTCTAATTGGAAGATTTCAAAAATACTCCCCCACCTATCATGATGAAAGAGAGTAGGAGAGGGAATGTCTAGGTTTCCTTGGGTATTCTCAATTGTACAGAAGGATTTGGGAACAACAAGGCCATCCAACCACTTATAGCTTGTGCTCCAATACTTCCCTTTCTCTCTGTTGCCTCAGATTGTTTTTTGAGTCTTGCTTGATTCATTTTTGAGAAAGTTTTTCATTATGCAAACATAACACGAGGGAAAGTGTAACTAGTGTGGATGCTCTAATGTCCGGTGTTCTTCACTCAGGGCAAGGCTGACTGGTAAATATAATATTTCTGACATAAAGGAATGAGTAAATACCTGGGGCAGGTGCTGAAGAAAGGGAAGCAAGCTACTAGTCCTGCTAGCTGAGGTAAAAGCTAAAGATTGAGTACATTTTTCCTAGTTGGTTGTGGGGACTGATTCTACTTTTTGAAAATGACAGTTTTGTTGATATATAATTCACATACTATAAAATGTACCCATTTAATGGGTATAATTAGTGGGTTTTAGTATAGTCACAATGTTGTCTAGCCATCACCACTATCCAATTCCAGAACTTTTTTTTTTTTTGAGATGGAGTCTCACTCTGTCGCCCAGACTGGAGTGCAGTGGCCCAATCTCAGGTCACTACAACATCTGCCTCCCAGGTTCCAGCGATTCTCCTGACTCAGCCTCTCGAGTGGCTGGGACTACAGGCTCACGCCAGTATGCCCAACTAATTTTTGTATTTTTAGTAGAGACAGGGTGTGCAGCGGGGTTTCTGCCATGGCTCAAACTGCTGACCTCAGGTGATCCTCCCACCTTTGCCCCCCAAATTACTGGGATTACAGGAATGAGCCACCGCACCCTGCCCCAGAACATTTTTATCAGCCCAAAAAGAAACCTCTTATCCATTAGCAGTCAGTGCCTATTTCCCTTTGCTCCCAGCTGCTATAACCACTGTCAATATGGATTTACCTATTTTGGATATTTTATGTAAATGGAATCATATAATATGTGGTTTTTTGTGTCTGGCTTTTTCACTGAGCGAGAAGTTTTCAAGATGTATACATGTTGTAGCATGTGTCAGTACTTTATTTCTTTTCATGTCTGAATAATATTCCATGGTATACATGTAACACATTTTATTTATCCATTTATCATTTGATGAATATTTGACTTGTTTCTACTTTTTGGCTATTATTATATAATGTTTCTATAAATATTTGTGTACACATTTTTGTGTGGACATATTTTCATTTCTTTTGGGTATATATCTCAAAATTGCTGAGTCACATATTAACTCTATGTTTAAGCCTTTTGAGGAACTGCCAGGCTTTCCAAAATGACTGTATCATTTTACATTCCCACCAACAATGTATAATGGTTTCAATTTTCTCAACATCTTCCTCAATACTTATTTTCCACTTTTTTGTTATAGCTGTCCTAGTGGGAGTAAAGTGCTCTCTTATTGTGGTTTTGATTTGCATTTCCCTGATGGCTGATGATTTCAAACATCTTTTCATGTACTTATTGGCTGTTTTTACATCTCCTTTGGAGAAATGTGCATTCAAAACATTTGCTTGGTTTCTTTCCTTCCCTCCTTCCTTCCTTCCTTCCTTCCTTCCTTCCTTCCTTCCTTCCTTCCTTCCTTCCTTCCTTCTTCCTTCCTTCCTTCCTTCCTTCCCTCCCTCCCTCCCTCCCTCACTCCCTCTTTCTTCTTTCTTTCTTTCTTTCTTTCTTTCTTTCTTTCTTTCTTTCTTTCTTTCTTTCTTTCTTTCTTTCTTTCTTTCTTTCTTTCTTTCTTTCAAGATGGAGTAACACTTTGTCACCCAGGCTGGAGTGCAGTGGTGCGATCTCTGCTCACTGCCACCTCCACTTCCCAGGAGGAACTTTATTAGGTTGAAGAAGTTCCCTTCTATTCCTATTTTGCTGATTGTGTTCATAATGATAGGGCGTTGGAGTTAATCAGATGCCTTTTCTTCATTTACTGAGATAATCATGAAATTTTTGTCTTTTATCCTTTCAATATGGTGCATTTCGTTGATTGATTTTCATATGTTAAACCAACCTTGCATTTCTTGGATAAATCACAGTTGGTCGTGATGTATAATTTATTCTATACCTTGCTGGATTTACTTTTCTACCATTTTATTAAGGGTTTTTGCATGTATATTTATTAGGGATATTGACCTGTACATTTCTTTTCTTGTGATGTGTTTATTGACTTTTGGTATTAAGGTAATATTGGCTTTACAGAATGAATTGTTATGATTCTACTTTGATTAAGGTAAAATGCCAAAGTAAAAAGTTGGATATGTGATTTGCATGGAGATTACCAACTTTGTTTTCTGCCCTAATCACCACCTAAGGACCTAGTTCATAAATGGGTAGTTCTGGGCTGAGTGCAGTGGCTCATGCTTGTAATCCCAGCACTTTTGGAAGCTGAGGTGGGTAAATCACTTGAGCCCAGGAGTTCAAGACCAGCCTGGGAAACATGGTGAAACCCTCTCTTTACAAAAAGTAAAAATAATTAGCTGGGCATGGCAATGTTCACCTATAGTCCCAGTTACTTGGGAAGGGAGATACACAGAGCCAAAAAAGAAAAGACACAGTCCCTACCAAAGGAATAAGATTTTTACCCTGACATGGTTCAGAGAGATGAAGAAGGTATGGAGGAGAATAGAGGCAGGCATTATCAATCTGTCAGAGTAAGTAAAAAGGATTTACCACTCTAATACTCTGATAGGTTTTCTGTAGCCTCCTATATGAAGAAATCACATTCATGTCTTCAATCTATCTTTTCTTAGGTTTTCATTCAAGTTATCCTAAACTATCCACACTATTTTTCAGTCCTAATTTGAATGATCAAAGATACAATTTATATTAAGGCACTGATCTTGATGTCTGCATTGGATTAAAGATAGCCACAAATTTCTTGACAGTCTTCCCATAGAGAAGCTGGGTCTATCTCAAATTCCTATTCCCCAAATCTTAAGTGACTTATAGCTGCTTTAAGTTAATCTAATTAAATCTAATTAGAGCATTAGACTTCATAGTCTAGTCAGCTTCATTATAAAAGATAAATAGAGTATGACAGAAGTGACGTCAAGCTTATTCTAGGCCTATGGTCTAAAGAACTTGCAGTTTCCATCTTGGTTTCTTGGAGCTCTGAGTCATCATGTAGAAAGTTTGACTATCCTGGAGAGACCACATGGGATTTCCAAGAGTTACTTAAAGACAGAAAAGTTCAGCTAGTGCAGCCATTCCTGCCAAGGCACTAGACATGTGAGTGAAGTTGTTCTGAACCCTCCATACCGGTTAACTGAATATCACTGAATAACATCAGTTAATACCATTTAAAGTAGAATTTCCCACCTGAGCTCTGAACAAATTGTGATCCGCAGAACCACGAGATATAATAAAATGGTTGGTTTTAAGCTGCTATGCTCTGAGGTAGTCTGTCATACAGCAATGGATAACCAGAAAGATGCCAAACCATAAGTATATTTCAGAACGTTATTTTAAATAAAAATAATTCATGTATGTGACAAAATAAAACAATACATATATAAAGGTTTAAAACTTAAAATCAGTCTTTTTTCTGACCTCAATCCCATTCCCCAAAGTGACCATTAAGTTCCTTTTATATACTCCAGAATTTTTAATAAATACAACACATTTTTTCCAACTGGGATCATATTATCTAGCTCTCTATCTATCTAGCTAGCTACACTGTTCTGAACTTTGGATTTTTCACTTATTCATGTCTCTTGAAAAGCTATCAATGTTTATAGATCTTCCTTCTATATTTTAGGTATGCCATATTTTCCCATTGTAGGGATAACATGCTCTGTGAGGGCACAGATTTTTGTCTGTGTTGTTTATTGCTATCTCCCCAGTGCCTGCTTAAAGAGTACCAAATAGTACTGAATATTTGTTGAATGATTGAATCATGATTATTAACCACTTCTTTATGGACATTTAGGTTGCTTCCAGTTTTTGGCTTTTCCAAAACATATTTCAGGGAACAACTTTGTGTATATGTCTTAGCATACTAGTTTATCTGTAGGACAGATTCTTAGGAGTGGAATGATTGGGTTAATGGTTATTTTAAATTTTCAGAAGTCACTGGTGAATTAAATTCTCTCCAAAGAGACTGCACTAAGTTATTCTCCAACCCATAGTGTGAGTTTGCCTGATGTCCCATAGCCTCCTCGGTTTTGTGGATTGTCAACATTTCAGTTTCTTCCACTCTGGTATCTTCTTTTAATCTGCATTTCAATAATTATGAAAAGTAGTAAATAACATTTCATTTTTATTGCTCATTTCAAATAATATATTCAACTCCAGCAACTTTAAAGTGTAACAGTGTCTATTTACAATTACAATTCTTTAAAAATCCTTAACTTTTATCCATTTATATTTAAGTCTACTTTGATTTCAGACCCTGATTAGAATGTTCCTGAGATTTGCCTTGGTGTATTTTAGCTTGGAGTCAAAGCTCTTTCTAGCAGCTCATCTCCAACTCCCAGGCAGGCTTGCTATCGAAGGACCTCCTGCTGCTTCTCTTGGAGAGAACAGTTTTTAGCATATGCCATCTTCCTTCAACAAGGAAAAGAAATAGAAAGGGAGGGGGCAGAGGATGGGAGACCCACTTTATCCTTTCCATTCACTTATTCATAACTCTTTTTCTTTTTTCTGTGCATAGGATTGAGGAGAATAAAAACGATGTTAACAATAATTAATATGTTTTTGAGAATTTACTTTATCCAATACATTATTTTACTTAAACATTGATGACAGGCAGAGAGGGAATAACTGAAGGAGCAAAATTCTTGACAAGGTGGTTTTTAAGTTACCCCAGGGCACAGAGCTTGTAATTGGCAGAACCAGGATTTAAAACCAGGCCTGGCAGTCTCCATTGCCCTAGCTGTCAACTATTACTTAGTGCTGTGATCATTATGTAACAATAATTGCTATCATTTATTGAATGCTTGCATAGGCATCATATTAATTACATTTTAGAATTATTATGCAATACTTCAAATATTTTAAGAGATATGAAGTAATACCATGAACATCCATGTACGTATCACGGATTAAGCAGCTACTTAAAGTTATGTAGCTTGCCTAAGTTCACTCACTCAGCTGGTAGAGTGGCAGAGCTGGAATTTGAATTCCAGCTTAGAAAATAAACCCTTACCAATATGTTGGATCTCTGTGTATCCTGCCCCAATTACATCTCTGTGCCTCTTCAACAGAAGTAACTACAATCTTGAATTTGGAGGTCTTAAAAATGTTATATGTACCATTATGGTGATTGTGCTATGAACATTAAATTCATTACCATATTGGTTTCTTAAAACAATTCTGTGAGGTTGATTTCATCTACTGATATTATCCTGAGAGGAAGAATAAAACTCTCATATCCCTGCACTGAGAGCACAAAGCCCTTGGTGCCAGTTTTAATGAGGCAGCTCCCTCCTTTATGCTACTTGGCATACTTAGCTATGTGTGGCATACAGAATCATAGAATGTCCAAGCAAAATAGATCTTAGCTATCATTTGGGTTTGGCTGGTTCTTTATTATCCTTTGTCTTCAATGTCACCACCTCAAAGTCCCCCACCATCATACTTTTCTATCACAGCATCATTTTGGTGTCTTTTGTAGCACTAATCACAATCTATAATTATTAGATTTGCCTATTTGATTACCTGTGTTCCTTATTAGAATGTAAGCTTCATGTTGGCAGAGACCTTGTATGTCCTTTTTCACATTCAACAGAGGCTTATTGAGCAAATAAATCTAATCCCACCTCCTCAATGTAAAGACAAGAATCCTGAGACCTGGAAAAGAACTTGCCAAGATCACACACCTTAGGTTTTCTGAATCTCAGGCGGGCACTGTGCTATGAGGGAAGGAACTTCAGTGGTTATAAAAATGGTAGATATCCTCATGGTGTCTGATTAGTGTTGATAAAGGATATGAAGGAAGAGATAGGGTTTGGTAAGAGAATTCTAGAGGGGCATCTGACTTCAATTAGAGGAGGATTAAGGAAGTCCTCTTCAAGAGGGTAAGATTTAAGAAGAAACCTGAAAGGTGGGTAGGCTTAACCAAGTGAACTACGTGAAGAAGAGAGTTCCACACAAAGAGGTAGAATGCTATAAAGGCTCTAACGTGGGAAAGCACATGTTGCATTTGGGTACTACTCTAAGGCCAGTTTTACTGAATCAGAAGAGTGAGTAATGGGAAGAGTAATAGATGATCTCAGAGACATAAGCATTAGTCAGAATTTAAAGGACTTTGTATTTTATCCTAACTGCAATGAGAGACTATTACAGGGCTTGAAGAAGAAAAGAGATAGGATATGATTTCTATTCTAGGAAGTTTCCTCTGGCAGTGTTATAGAGAATGGCTATGGGGATGGTGACAAGAGTGGAAGCAGGAGACCAGTCAGGAGGCTGAGCCATAGTCTAGGCAAAGACATGAGCATAGCAAAGGTGACTGTGGAGCTGGGGAAAGTAGGCTGTTTCAAAATATATTTTAAAGGTATAATCAATTGTACAGGTGGTAGATTTGATATGGGTATGGAAGAGATGTCCAGAAATGGGGAAGACTAGAGGAGAAGCAACTGTGGCTGGGATTGGGAAAAGAGAAGGAAACTCAGTTTTAGGTAGGTTTTGGAGATACCTGTGTGAGAAATCCAAGTGGAGATGTCAAGCAAGCAGTCTGGAGCTCAGTGAGGTATCTGACCTTGAGTTTAGAAATTGGAAGTTCTTAGTACATAAATGATGTTTAAAGTACTGGGAAAGAGGATTGTAATACTAACAGTGGTTATCACCTAGTGAATGTGACCTATGTGCCAGACAATGTTCCAAGTGTTTTATACGTATCATCTCATTTAATCTTCACGGCAACCAAGTGAAATAGATGCTGTCATTATCTTCATCTTATCATGAGGATGAGAAGTTTACAGAAAGGTAAAGGGACTTATCCGAGATGAATTTAGCTATGGAGAAAGAGTTGAGTGAGAAGAGAAGAGAGCCCAGTCTTAGTAATGGGAAATTCTTCATATGTAAACATTGGGCAATCATAGCGAACTCCTATGTGGCACTCACTATACATCAAGAGCTCATTACATCTTTGCCACAATCTATAAGGAAGATATTATTAGCCTCATTTACAGAATGGGAAATTGAGGTTAAGAGAGGTTAAGTAACTTGCCTAAGGTCATTCAGCTGTGGAGTGGCAGACAGAAGTCCGATCTAAGCAACACCATCTAACAGAAGTTTCTGCAATGATGGAAATGCTCTCTGTGCTGCTGTCTAACGTGTTGCTAGTCACATGTTGTTGAACAATTATAATATGGCTAATGGGACTGAGGGACTGAATTATTACTTTTAATTTTATTAATGTCTAATTTTTTAAATTAATCTAATGTAATTTTATTAAGTGTAATAGACACAATGTGACTAGTGGCTACCATATTGCACAGCACGACTTGAGAGAGTCTGTGCTTTTAGTTGCTTCTCTGTACAGAAACTTACTAAGGAGACTCAGAGGAGTAGCCAGAGAAACATAAAAAAGAAAATCAAGAATGTGGGGGCCACAGCAGCCAAGAGAAAAAGAGTATGTCAAAAAAGAAGGTGTAATCAACTATGTTTAATACTGCTGCATTAAACTCGATGAGGACAGAGAAGTGACCATTGGAGTCAGTCAGACAAAGGTGATCTAGAAGAGAAGTTTTGGAGTAACAGATACTGGCAGTATTGTGAGATGAGGGAAATGAAGCCAATGTGTGTAGATAGTTCTTTCAAGCAATTTTGCTAAGAAGGAGAGCAGAGAAAGTAAGCAGTAGCTGGAGGAGAATGCAGGATGAAGAAAGGCCTTTTCTAAGATGACCAAATGCTTGGATGCTGATGGGAATGATCCTGTAGTGGAGAGAGAATGATGCAAAAAAGAACAGTCTCTGAGAAACTGAGGGTGCAATGAGTAGGATACTTTTTTATTGTATTATAAAGAAATCTAAGTAAGAGCCCTGAACAGAGATTTCAAGTGATTTCTTGATATACTTATTTCAACTTCGACGAGATTTTCAAAATCCTCTTAAATCCACCACACTACTAGAGAATTCTTTCATATTCAATGGCATATAGACAGGGGACACCCAAATAGGTCCCACTGAAAGCTTAGAGAAGCTATATACTTCTTTTTTTTCTTCACAAAAAACTAGATGTTTATTTGTTCTACACATGAAAAAAGGGATGTGAGAAGTCATGTTCAGCAACATAAAAGGTCTCCCTGATTACTCTGCACAATGAGAATAAAAGGATTCATGAATACACATATTATGATAAAATTTCAGAACATTAAAGATAAACAGAATGCCTTAAAAACTCGTAGAGAAGAAAAAAGTTATAAAAGACAAAATACATATAAAAATCAAAATCCTTCTGGCATAATATATTTTATCAAAGTCAATGAATGCTAGATGAAAAAGGTACAATGCTTTTAAAATTTTATACCCAGAAAAACTGTCATTCAAGTAAAATAAAATAATGAAGATTTTCAACATGGAAGGCCATATAACATTTATTTCTCATGCATTTTTCATAAGAGAATATTGGAAGATACATTACAGTCAAAAGAGAGAATAAATCCCAAAAGAGGAAGGCAAGTAATCCAAGAAACCATAACTACAAGTCTGCAAATTTTTGAAGAATGCGTGAATGACTCCTCTGTAACATATTAGAAGGCAATTGTTCCCAATTGGAGGAGGCTTATGGCCTTCAGTGAAAAGGTTGATAAGGAAAAGGGAGTCTTGAAGAAGGAGAAATTCTGACTGAAAGGTTAAGATAATTTGTGAATAGGAAAATGTCAGATGACAGATAAAAAGAATACTAGAAATGCCCAGATAAACAAACATGCAATAAACATATATAAGAAAGTCATGGTCCAAATATAAAGCAAATGAAAAAGAAGTATACTTTAAAACAATTGGGAACTAAAGTAAGAATATATTTTAATTTTAAATATGGGTTCATTTATATTAAATTAGCTCAAGAAAATAACACTGTACATGTAACAAGTGAGAAGTATCTTAGTAGAGAACTTGGTCCCTTATTGAACAATATTTACTACTTCCTATTATTGAAAGCACTATTTATTGGTAATAGAGTCAATCTATTGTCAAGGTATGGGAGACTACATTGTGATTATAAGATAAAAATAATATGTTTCAACTTATACCTTCTATACCTAACACAGAGTCCACAATAAATGTCCTCATTAATATTTGAAGAATAAATAAATACATAAATTTCTTTTTTAATGTTGCAATTTTTATTTTACAGATGAAAAAGGTGGAAGATAAAATAATTTAAGAAGTCCTATTTTGTCTAGCATAGGGGAAAAGAGAACACAGTTTTGTGAGTTTTTAAAATATAATATATACTTTAAGTTCTAGTCTATTAAGGTAGAAGTCAAACTATTCCTATGTTAAAGTTTTAGTTTAATCAAAATGAAATGATCAGGAAACAGATTATTTTTAGCTGATTCTTATACTGTTATTTTCCTTTACTCTTTAGTTCTGAGGAAGAGGACATAAAAATCTTGAATTTTACTCCTGTTGCTCAGTGACAATGTTCAGAGAAATGTGGCATTTTAACCATCATTTTGGTAAACTTGGTTATTTTTGTATGGCCATCTGTCCCTAAACTACATTATTAAAGACATTCTTTTTTAAAAATTATACTTTAGGTTTTGGAATACATGTGCAGAACATGCAGGTTTGTTACATAGGTATACACCTGCCATGGTGGTTTGCTGCACCCATCAACCATTCATCTACATTAGGCGTTTCTCCTAATGCTATCCCTCCCCTAGTCCCCCACCCCCCAACAGGCCCCAGTGTGTGATGTTCCCCTCACTGTGTCCATGTGTTCTCATTGTTCAACTAGCACTTATGAGTGAGAACATGTGGTGTTTGGTTTTCTGTTCCTCTGTTAGTTGGCTGAAAATGATGGTTTCCAGTTTCATCCATGTCCCTGCAAAGAACATGAACTCATCCTTTTTTATGGATGCATAATGTTCCATGGTGTATACGTGCCACATTTTTTTTATCCAGTCTATCATTGGTGGGCATTTACATTGGTTCCTAGTCTTTGCTATTGTGAATAGTGCTGCAATAAACATATGTGTGCCTGTGTCTTTATAGTAGAATGATTTATAATCCTTTGGGCATATACCCAGTAATGGGATTGCTGAGTCAAATGGTATTTCTGTTTCTAGATTCTTGAGGAATCGCCAAACTGTCTTCCACAATGGTTGAACTAATTTACCCTCACACCAACAGTGTAAAAGTGTTCCTACTTCTCCATATCCTCTCCAGCATCTGTTTCTTCCTGACTTATTAATAATCACCATTCTAACTGGCGTGAGATGGTATCTCATTGTGGTTTTGATTTGCATTTCTCTAATGACCAGTGATGAAGAGCTTTTTTTCATATGTTAGTTGACCGCATAAATGTCCTCTTTTGAGAAGTGTCTGTTCATATCCTTTGCCCCCTTTTGATGGGGTTGTTTTTTTCTTGTAAATTTGTTTGAGTTCCTTGTAGATTCTGGATATTAGTCCTTTGTCAGATGTATAGATTGCAAAAACTTTGTCCCATTCTGTAGAGTGCCTGTTCACTCTGATGATAGTTTCTCTTGCTGTTCAGAAGCTCTTTAGTTTAATTAGATCCCATTTGTCAATTTTGGCTTTTGTTGCCATTGCTTTTGTTGCCATTGCTTTTGTTGTTTTTGTCATGAAGTCTTTGCTCATGCCTATGTCCTGAATGGTATTGCCTCGGTTTTCTTCTAGGGTTTTTATGGTTTTAGGTCTCTAATGAGACATAGCTGCTTTTAAGTAAGCTTATAAAACTGTCATGTTATAAATAGCACTTAATTCTAGGGTCATGTCTGTATCGTCCACCAGTGGATCACATTCACAACATGTTTTCATGAACATAATATAATAAGACCCTAAAAAACTCAAGCATAACTGATGGTAATATGCCATTTTTATAATGAGGAAAACCTGAGATGGAGAGCTAAAGTGATTTGTATAAAGTCACACAGCAAACTAAAGGCAGAATAATGAATGGAACCTATCTTCTAACTCACTGCCTGTGTGCTACAATTTTTTTCCTCTCCATTGGTGAGAGTATGTCTTGAGTCATTTGAGAATTTGTTTTCTTTAGGATACACTTCAGCTCTATTGTTTTCAGAAACAAATGTCTGAAACATCATGGAAAGTACCTAGTGTTGCATCCTGTATCCCCACCTCAACCCCTATCCCCACCCCCAGCCCCCTTCAATCTTTTAGTATAATCAGATTAAACATAAATAAGGAAGTGGCTGGACCTGATGGAATTTTGAAAGAGATCCCAATTGGAATGGATATATATGAGAAATTCTTAAATGCCTCTAGATTTGATTTGCACTAATAAAGGAACCTAAATGGTCCTGCTAAACTCAATCAAATAAGAAATATCTACAAAAATTGTTGTGTTCCACATGTTCTAAGAGTATATACAGTTTATCTGGGGCCTCTCTCTGATCTTCTGGGGTATGTGTTTGGGGGATAGGGAGGATGAATGATTGGATGGGGTTTGGGGAAGATACAGCCTTGAAAACAAAACCCCGCAAACCAGGAAAGTTTGACCTCCTTCCTTCCACCGCCTCTTTTGTTTCCAGGTTCTTCTCTTGTGTCTTCTAGTCCATCTTCCAGGTCTCTTGCTGTCCTGAGACTCCCTTGGTGCTCACTCTACCCCCGCTGGAAAATTATGTACCTGACCCTGTCCCACCAGTCTTCAGTTGAACGGTTTAGGAAATTGATTCCTTTTCTTCTTTTCTTCACTTAAAGAAGAAACTAATAGCCAAATATTTAAAACAGAAAATGAACAAACATTAACCAGAACTTACACTGAAACTTAAACTGAGAGGGACCTTGAGATGAGTCAGTGGGGCAAATAAGAGCAGGTGACTTTCTCAAGGCCCCACAACTAGTGACCTAGGACTCCCACATATACGGTAGATGCTGCTTAATGGCAACCCAGTATCTGTTTCTTGAATGAATCACCCATTCAACAAGAGGGAGAAAATAGGTAAAGGCTCCTTGCAACAGCCCTGTCAAATGCAATGCCTTTCATATGCCTTAATTTTATTAAATAAATGAAAAAAAATTAAGTTGAGAAAAATGCTTTGCTGGTTGTTAATTGAATTCCAGCCATCAAATGAAGATTTTATGGACTTGATGCCACACAGATGAATTCTTGAGAAGTCCAATTCTAAATTGATGCTATTCTTCACCAAGCATCTAATTGAAAGGGAGGGTTGGGCATAGATTGCCTAGTTGTAAGACTGGGCTTTTGCATAGGTACATTCTTAGCCCTGTGACCTTGGGCAAATTATTCAGCATTTGTGAGTTTGTTACTACCTCATGGATTGTTATGAGGATTAGATGAGATAATGCATGCAATACACTCAGTATAGTATTTGGTATATAGTAACCAGTCAATAGTTGATATCTGATATAATCATCATCATCATCATCATCATCATCATCATCCTGATACCAGTTGTTAAAATAAAAATGTTCCCAGCACTTTAGTTTCCAGAAAAAGAACCTATTACAGCAAGGAGTCAGTATATGCAGCATGAAGGATAAATGCACAGGTTAATAGTAGAATGACCTGGGTTTAATGAGAATAAGTGAAGTATAGACACATACAAAGCACAACAGGCTGCATTATATGTAACTTGCTATTAGTAGCAGCCCAGTTCTCAAGAGCCTTTTTGGAGGGGATGCCTCAGATTTGGCTTCTGGGAGGGAAGGAGGGACTCCCTCCAACACACACTTGGCAAAGGCCTGCAGTAGAGGCTACCCAAAAGCCATGTGTGTGCTCCCTGTGTTTCCTCTCCTGGAGGTTCATTTCCTTTGCTCTCCCATCATTTCCGCTCATTCTTGCCAGTTCAAAGCCTTTTATGGTGACTTGGGGTTTGACCTTTGTGGGTTCAGTTTCCAGGCATTTCCTGTTACCTTTTCTTTCTGTCAGTTTCCTTCTTTATGGACAGTTTGTTTTCTTGTGCTCACCAGAGCACAAAGAAGCAGGCGAATACATTTCTGTGCCCATAGGGGGGCATCAAAGTGTGGTAGAAACAACCATGGCCAGGGTATCAGGGCACCTGGGTTTTGATCTTCTTAAGCTTGCTTGGGCATATCACTTTGGCACTCTGAGCCTTAGTTTCCTTGTTTCCACATAGAGAGCATTATACTAGATCAATAAGTACTCAGAGGCCCCAGATACATGCCTAGCTCCCTGTGTTGTGATATGCCTAATTTTATGGTGAGGTCTTTGATCTAATTTCATGTCTACCTATTTGTTTTTAAATAACAGAAGAGCAGATATCAGGTCCTCTTAATGTGTACACACACACACACAGGAGAAATATATGTTAATTTGCTTGACTATAGTAATCATTTCACTATAAAAACATATTGTATATGTTTAAAATGTACAATAAAAACTAAAGCAATCTACTTAAGGCATCCCTTCTAGAGGAAAGAAGCTTTTTAGTAATACCCACCCCATCAAGATTAGGTTATAGAGGAAAAGAAAAGAAAAGAAAGTAATACCCACCCATGGAAGCAGGGGCCAGAGATTGGCCAAAGGGATTGTCCAAAGCAACTCATCTATAGAAGGCCATCCGCCCCTCACAATTTTCCTGCAGCATCAGCTAGAATGCCCTGGCAGGCAGTCCTTAAAAATCCATGGCTTAGGTGTTGCTTAAGATTTTTTAGTTGCCTGTCTAACCCACACATAGAGGGGTATCCAGCCAGAGAAGCAACTGTGTTGGGCTGGAGCAGGCAGCGGGGAATCAGTCAGTTAAAAGGCAACTTAAGCAGCTGCTCTGTGAGGTAGGTAGTATCGCTTCTGTTTTACTCATGGGGAGCTGAAACTCAAAAAGGTTTGATGACTTGCCCCAGAGGTTAAGTTTGTGACAGGATGTGATTTCAACTGCACATCCGTCGTGCTTGGCATGCTAAGTGTTGCACTGAATGGAATGAACAAATTGTAGGGTGGCTCTGTTTCTATCTGACTGTATGACCATAGATAAGTAATTTCACTTCTTTAAACCTGTTTCCCCATGACTAAAGTGAGGATGATATTACCTACTGATATGGTTTGACTGTGTGTCCCCATCAAAATCTCACCTTGAATTGTAATAATTCCCACATGTCTAGGGCAGGACCAGGTGGAGATAACTGAATCATGGGGGAAGTTTTCCCCATACTGTTCTCATGATAATAAGCGAGTCTCACAAGATCTGATGGTTTTATAAGCATCTGGCATTTCCTCTGCTTGCACTCATTCTCTCTCCTGCTGCTCTGTGAAGAGGTACCTTCTGGCATGATGATAAGTTTCCTGAGGCCTCCCCAGCCATGTGGAACTGTGAATCAATTAAACCTCTTAAACCTCTTTCTTTTCTTTTCTTTTTTTTTTTTTTTTTGAGATGGAGTCTCACTCTGCAGCCCAGGCTGGAGTGCAGTGGCACGATCTCGGCTCACTGCAGCCTCTGCCTCCCAGGCTCAAGCAATTCTTCTGCCTCAGCCTCCTGAGTAGCTGGGATTACGGGCGTGCGCCACCACACCTGGCTAATTTTTGTATTTTTAGTACAGACAGGGTTTCACCATGTTGGTCCGCCTAGTCTCAAACTCCTGACCTTGTGATCCACCCACCTAGGCCTCCCAAAGTGCTGGGATCAGGCGTGAGCCACTGTGCCCGGCTTTTTTTTTTTTTTTTTTTTTTTTTGTAAATTACCCAGTCTCAGGTATTTCTTCGTAGAAGCATGAGAATGGACTAATACACCTACCTTCAAAAATTGTTTTGGCCATAACATGACAAAATGCACATAAATGTGCTTTATGAAAATAATGCTCTATAGGTACAAGGCATAACAGATTAGAAAGCTAATTTACCATTAGATTTTCTTACTGATCATCTTCTTTTATTTATTTATTTATTTATTTATTTATTATTATTATACTTTAAGTTGTAGGGTACATGTGCATAACGTGCAGGTTTGTTACATATGTATACTTGTGCCATGTTGGTGTGCTGCACCCATCAACTCGTCATTTACATCAGGTATAACTCCCAATGCAATCCTTCCCCCCTCCCCCCTCCCCATGATAGGCCCCGGTGTGTGATGTTCCCCTTCCTGAGTCCGAGTGATCTCATTGTTCAGTTCCCACCTATGAGTGAGAACATGAGGTGTTTGGTTTTCTGTTCTTGTGATAGTTTGCTAAGAATGATGGTTTCCAGCTGCATCCATGTCCCTACAAAGGACACAAACTCATCCTTTTTGATGGCTGCATAGTATTCCATGGTGTATATGTGCCACATTTTCTTAATCCAATCTGTCACTGATGGACATTTGGGTTGATTCCAAGTCTTTGCTATTGTGAATAGTGCTGCAATAAACATACGTGTGCATGTGTCTTTATAGCAGCATAATTTATAATCCTTTGGGTATATACCCAGTAATGGGATGGCTGGGTCATATGGTACATCTAGTTCTAGATCCTTGAGGAATCGCCATACTGTTTTCCATAATCGTTGAACTAGTTTACAATCCCACCAACAGTGTAAAAGTGTTCCTATTTCTCCACATCCTCTCCAGCACCTGTTGTTTCCTGACTTTTGAATGATTGCCATTCTAACTGGTGTGAGATGGTATCTCATTGTGGTTTTGATTTGCATTTCTCTGATGGCCAGTGATGATGAGCATTTTTTCATGTGTCTGTTGGCTGTATGAATGTCTTCTTTTGAGAAATGTCTGTTCATATCCTTTGCCCACTTTTTGATGGGGTTGTTTGTTTTTTTCTTGTAAATTTGTTTGAGTTCTTTGTAGGTTCTGGATATTAGCCCTTTGTCAGATGAGTAGATTGCAAAAATTTTCTCCCATTCTGTAGGTTGCGTGTTCACTCTGATGGTAGTTTATTTTGCTGTGCAGAAGCTCTTTAGTTTAATGAGATCCCATTTGTCAATTTTGGCTTTTGCTGCCGTTGCTTTTGGTGTTTTAGACATGAAGTCTTTGTCCATGCCTATGTCCTGAATGGTACTACCTAGGTTTTCCTCTAGGATTTTTATGGTATTAGGTCTAACATTTAAGTCTCTAATCCATCTTGAATTAATTTTCGTATAAGGAGTAAGGAAAGGATCCAGTTTCAGCTTTCTACTTATGGCTAGCCAATTTTCCCAGCACCATTTATTAAATAGGGAATCCTTTCCCCATTTCTTGTTTCTCTCAGGTTTGTCAAAGATCAGATGGCTGTAGATGTGTGGTATTATTTCTGAGGACTCTGTTCTGTTCCATTGGTCTATATCTCTGTTTTGGTACCAGTACCATGCTGTTTTGGTTACTGTAGCCTTGTAGTATAGTTTGAAGTCAGGTAGCGTGATGCCTCCAGCTTTGTTCTTTTGACTTAGAATTGTCTTGGAGATGCGGGCTCTTTTTTGGTTCCATATGAACTTTAAAGCAGTTTTTCCCAATTCTGTGAAGAAACTCATTGGTAGCTTGATGGGGATGGCATTGAATCTATAAATTACCTTGGGCAGTATGGCCATTTTCACGATATTGATTCTTCCTATCCATGAGCATGGTATGTTCTTCCATTTGTTTGTGTCCTCTTTGATTTCACTGAGCAGTGGTTTGTAGTTCTCCTTGAAGAGGTCCTTTACATCCCTTGTAAGTTGGATTCCTAGGTATTTTATTCTCTTTGAAGCAATTGTGAATGGAAGTTCATTCCTGATTTGGCTCTCTGTCTGTTACTGGTGTATAAGAATGCTTGTGATTTTTGCACATTAATTTTGTATCCTGAGACTTTGCTGAATTTGCTTATCAGCTTAAGGAGATTTTGGGCTGAGACAATGGGGTTTTCTAAATATACAATCATGTCATCTGCAAACAGGGACAGTTTGACTTCTTCTTTTCCTAACTGAATACCCTTGATTTCTTTCTCTTGCCTAATTGCCCTAGCCAGAACTTCCAACACTATGTTGAATAGGAGTGGTGAGAGAGGCCATCCCTGTCTTGTGTCAGTTTTCAAAGGGAATTTTTCCAGTTTTTGCCCATTCAGTATGATATTGGCTGTGGGTTTGTCATAAATAGCTCTTATTATTTTGAGGTACGTTCCATCAATACCGAATTTATTGAGCGTTTTTAGCATGAAGGGCTATTGAATTTTGTCAAAAGCCTTTTCTGCATCTATTGAGATAATATATGGTTTTTGTCTTTGGTTCTGTTTATATGCTGGATTATGTTTATTGATTTGCGAATGTTGAACCAGCCTTGCATCCCAGGGATGAAGCCCACTTGATCATGGTGGATAAGCTTTTTGATGTGTTGCTGAATCCGGTTTGCCAGTATTTTATTGAGGATTTTTGCATCGATGTTCATCAGGGATATTGGTCTAAAATTCTCTTTTTTTGTTGTGTCTCTGCCAGGCTTTGGTATCAGGATGATGTTGGCCTCATAAAATGAGTTAGGGAGGATTCCCTCTTTTTCTATTGATTGGAATAGTTTCAGAAGGAATGGTACCAACTCCTCCTTGTACCTCTGGTAGAATTCAGCTGTGAATCCATCTGGTCCTGGACTTTTTTTGGTTGGTAGGCTATTAATTATTGCCTCAATTTCAGAGCCTGCTATTGGTCTATTCAGGGATTCAACTTCTTCCTGGTTTAGTCTTGGAAGAGTGTAAGTGTCCAGGAAATTATCCATTTCTTCTAGATTTTCCAGTTTATTTGCGTAGAGGTGTTTATAGTATTCTCTGATGGTAGTTTGTATTTCTGTGGGGTCGGTGGTGATATCCCCTTTATCATTTTTAATTGTGTCGATTTGATTCTTCTCTCTTTTCTTCTTTATTAGTCTTGCTAGTGGTCTGTCAATTTTGTTGATCTTTTCAAAAAACCAACTCCTGGATTCATTGATTTTTTGGAGAGTTTTTTGTGTCTCTATGTCCTTCAGTTCTGCTCTGATCTTAGTTATTTCTAGCCTTCTGCTAGCTTTCGAATGTGTTTGCTCTTGCTTCTCTAGTTCTTTTAATTGCGATGTTAGAGTGTCAATTTTACATCTTTCCTGCTTTCTCTTGTGGGCATTTAGTGCTATAAATTTCCCTCTACACACTGCTTTAAATGTGTCCCAGAGATTCTGGTATGTTGTATCTTTGTTCTCATTGGTTTCAAAGAACATCTTTATTTCTGCCTTCATTTCGTTATGTACCCAGTAGTCATTCAGGAGCAGGTTGTTCAGTTTCCATGTAGTTGAGCGGTTTTGATTGAGTTTCTTAGTCCTGAGTTCTAGTTTGATTGCACTGTGGTCTGAGAGACAGTTTGTTATAATTTCTGTTCTTGTACATTTGCTGAGGAGTGCTTTACTTCCAATTACGTGGTCGATTTTGGAGTAAGTACGATGTGGTGCTGAGAAGAATGTATATTCTGTTGATTTGGGGTGGCGAGTTCTATAGATGTCTATTAGGTCTGCTTGCTGCAGAGATGAGTTCAATTCCTGGATATCCTTGTTAACTTTCTGTCTCGTTGATCTGTCTAATGTTGACAGTGGAGTGTTGAAGTCTCCCATTATTATTGTATGGGAGTTTAAGTCTCTTTGTAAGTCTCTAAGGACTTGCTTTATGAATCTGGGTGCTCCTGTATTGGGTGCATATATATTTAGGATAGTTAGCTCTTCCTGTTGAATTGATCCCTTTACCATTATGTAATGGCCTTCTTTGTCTCTTTTGATCTTTGATGGTTTAAAGTCTGTTTTATCAGAGACTAGTATTGCAACCCCTGCTTTTTTTTGTTCTCCATTTGCTTGGTAAATCTTCCTCCATCCCTTTATTTTGAGCCTATGTATGTCTCTGCGTGTGAGATGGGTCTCCTGAATACAGCAGACTGATGGGTCTTGACTCTTTATCCAGTTTGCCAGTCTGTGTCTTTTAATTGGAGCATTTAGTCCATTTACATTTAAGGTTAAGATTGTTATGTGTGAACTTGATCCTGCCATTATGATATTAACTGGTTATTTTGCTTGTTAGTTGATGCAGTTTCTTCCTTGCCTCGATGATCTTTACATTTTGGCATGTTTTTGCAATGGCTGGTACCGGTTGTTCCTTTCCATGTTTAGTGCTTCCTTCAGGGTCTCTTGTAAGGCAGGCCTAGTGGTGACAAAATCTCTAAGCATTTGCTTATCTGTAAAGGATTTTATTTCTCCTTCACTTATGAAACTTAGTTTGGCTGGATATGAAATTCTGGGTTTAAAATTCTTTTCTTTAAGAATGTTGAATATTGGCCCCCACTCTCTTCTGGCTTGGAGAGTTTCTGCCGAGAGATCTGCTGTTAGTCTGATGGGCTTCCCTTTGTGGGTAACCCGACCTTTCTCTCTGGCTGCCCTTAACATTTTTTCCTTCATTTCAACTTTGGTGAATCTGGCATTATGTGTCTTGGAGTTGCTCTTCTCGAGGAGTATCTTTGTGGCATTCTCTGTATTTCCTGGATTTGAATGTTGGCCTGCCCTACTAGGTTGGGGAAGTTCTCCTGGATGATATCCTGAAGAGTGTTTTCCAACTTGGTTCCATTTTCCCCCTCACTTTCAGGCACCCCAATCAGACGTAGATTTGGTCTTTTTACATAATCCCATACTTCTTGCAGGCTTTGTTCATTTCTTTTTCTTCTTTTTTCTTTTGGTTTCTCTTCTCGCTTCATTTCATTCATTTGATCCTCAATCGCAGATACTCTTTCTTCCAGTTGATCGAGTCGGTTACTGAAGCTTGTGCATTTGTCACGTATTTCTCGTGTCATGGTTTTCATCTCTTTCATTTCATTTATGATCTTCTCTGCATTACTTACTCTAGCCATCAATTCTTCCACTTTTTTTTCAAGATTTTTAGTTTCTTTGTGCTGGGTACGTAATTCCTCCTTTAGCTCTGAGAAGTTTGATGGACTGAAGCCTTCTTCTCTCATCTCGTCAAAGTCATTCTCCGTCCAGCTTTGATCTGTTGCTGGCGATGAGCTGCGCTCCTTTGCCGGGGGAGATGCGCTCTTATTTTTTGAATTTCCAGCTTTTCTGCCCTGCTTTTTCCCCATCTTTGTGGTTTTATCTGCCTCTGGTCTTTGATGATGGTGATGTACTGATGGGGTTTTGGTGTAGGTGTCCTTCCTGTTTGTTAGTTTTCCTTCTAACAGTCAGGACCCTCAGCTGTGGATCTGTTGGAGATTGCTTGAGGTCCACTCCAGACCCTGTTTGCCTGGGTATCAGCAGCAGAGGCTGCAGAAGATAGAATATTTCTGAACAGCGAGTGTACCTGTCTGATTCTTGCTTTGGAAGCTTCCTCTCAGGGGTGTACTCCACCCTGTGAGGTGTGGGGTGTCAGACTGCCCCTAGTGGGGGATGTCTCCCAGTTAGGCTACTCAGGGGTCAGGGACCCACTTGAGCAGGGAGTCTGTCCCTTCTCAGATCTCAACTTCCGTGTTGGGAGATCCACTGCTCTCTTCAAAGCTGTCAGACAGAGTCGTTTGCGTCTGTGCAGAGGTGTCTGTGTGTCTTAGTTTACTGTGCCCTGTCCCCAGAGGTGGAGTCTACAGAGACAGGCAGGTTTCCTTGAGCTGCTGTGAGCTCCACCCAGTTCGAGCTTCCCAGCAGCTTTGTTTACCTACTTAAGCCTCAGCAATGGCGGGCGCCCCTCCCGCAGCCTCGCTGCTGCCTTGCCGGTAGATCACAGACTGCTGTGCTAGCAATGAGGGAGGCTCCGTGGGTGTGGGACCCTCCCGGCCAGGTGTGGGATATGATCTCCTGGTGTGCCTGTTTGCTTAAAGCGCAGTATTGGGGTGGGAGTTACCCGATTTTCCAGGTGTTGTGTGTCTCAGTTCCCCTGGCTAGGAAAAGGGATTCCCTTCCCCCTTGCGCTTCCCAGGTGAGGCAATGCCTCGCCCTGCTTCAGCTCTCGCTGATCGGGCTGCAGCAGCTGACCAGCACCGATCGTCCGGCACTCCCCAGTGAGATGAACCCAGTACCTCAGTTGAAAATGCAGAAATCACTGGTCTTCTGTGTCGCTCACGCTGGGAGTTGGAGACTGGAGCTGTTCCTATTCGGCCATCTTGCTCCGCCCCTGATCATCTTCTATTAAAAATAGTGAGGTGCTTAAAGTAATGAGACTCTATACATCCCATGGGCCACTAAGCTACTTTCATTTTGAACGGAAAAATAATGACGGTGCTTATAAACATTTCTATCTTTTCTGACATAGTCTGCATGAGAATGGGGTGCTCACCACTGGAGTAGTTGGTGACTAAGGTGACTTCCAGCTGGATGACTCCAGAGGAAAACAAGGCTGTTACAATAGCCTGAAGGGCAGGTCTTCTGCTTCACTTGGCCTTATTTTCATATTGCCTTGCAGAGGGCCTAGTAGGCTCAACGACTGGAAAAATGAATGCAGAATTGTGAGCCAGTTGTCTATGCATCAGATGACCACACGATGGCAGTAAAGTCAGGTGAATTCATTCTCTGCAGCTTTCTCAGTCCTGCCTCTGATCCTTAGCTCAAAGGATGTGAATCACACTTTAACCTTGCTTCTGTTTCTTCCGGTTAATGTCTGGGCAACGTGGTGAAGCCCCGTCTCAACAAAAAAATATATTTTTAAAAAAATATTTTTCACCATGTTGCCCAGGCTATCTCGAATTCCTGGACTCATGTAAGCTGCCCACCTCAGCCTCCTAAAGTGCTGGGATTACAGGCTTGAGCCACTTGGCTTGACATTAACTGATAGTATTACTATTGTTATTAGTATAGGTTGGACAATATAGAAGGTTTTTTAAATAAAGTGAAATGGGTTTCAAAGGCAGGAACCAGGAGGAAAACTAGGGACAACTGTAATCCTAGGAGCAATTCCCTGGCGAGGCTAGAGTTACAGGGGTGAAAATATATGTTATATCTGGGTTCTATGTCATATGACTTTTTCAGATCTTTGTCACCAAGCCACACCCTGGTGAACTGTGAGAAATTATGAGAAGGAGACAAATGTATCTTTCAAGTGAAAGCCGCTAGCACTGCATCAAGCACAAGTATAGGTTTCCAATAAATGTTGATTCCTCTTGCTTTAGACTGATGTGGACTAATGATATGGTCATATCCAGTGGTTCCCCATGGAGCTGTGTATCAGAATCATCTGGGCTTTCTCCCCAGACATACTAATTTTGTAGAGCTGGAGTGAGGCCTAGGAATCTGTAGTTTACTACTCTCTCAGATGCTTTTGGGAACTTGTTGGACCAGTTGGGAGCATGTTTAGCTGAGATGAAGAGGATCTAGAAGTATTAATTATTCTAGGCCTGGCGCTAAGTGTTTTGCATGTGTCATCTTTTTGACCTTTGTAGCTGCTCTGTGAGATAGGTGGTATCACTTCCACTTTACTCTTGGAGAAGCTGAAACACAGAAAGGATAAGTGGCTTGCCTCAGAGGTTCATTTTGTGCAAGGACATGATTTCCAGCCCAGTTCCCTGTAACTCTCATCCCAGACTCTTCTTCCTGTATCACACTGACTTCCTGAGCACACACAGACCTGGGCTCAGTCTCTATATTCTCTAAGTGGGGACCTTGGTCAGACACTTTATCTGACTGTTCGATTCTTTCCTCTATAATAATTCCTGCCTCTGGCTGGGACTTGAAGAATGAATAAAACAAATGAAAAATAAATAAATGAGATAATGGATTACAAAATACCTTAAAAATGATACAGGGCAAACTCATATTGGGTGGTATTTGTGGCATTTGTCATTACCCAGGAACCTTGGACCTGGAAAAGTCTCTATGGTGTTTATTCTTTGGCTGATAAAGCATGGATGGAAATAGTTAATGTTCAAAGCTGACATTGCTGGTATGGGGCTAATTTGATGGCTAGAATGAGGGAACATGCACTTCTGAGTCCTGAGGTAAGTCAGCTCACTGGGTCTGGCTTTCTAGCATTCTTGAATATTTGAGGATTAGGTCAAAACTTAGTAACAGTCACTCAGTAAGCATATTCTGGACATTCACTGTATTCAAGATGCTGAATAAGGCATTGTAAAAACTACAAAGAATTTAAGGATATAGTCTTCAACAAGCCTGTAGTTTATTTGAGGAGACATGATCCATACACACACACACACAGATGGAATCTAACAAAAGCAGCCATAATGATGTCAATCACAAATGTGTAGTGTCGTCAGGAGTAAATTACTGTTGTTATGCTAAGGCACACAATAAGAACTCTAGAATCTATCTTCCTTCTCTTTATGTAAGTTCTCATCTAGATTACTGAAAATAGCCCCGACTCTCTCTCTCCCTGTTCCACACAGGTACTGCACATTAACCCCTTTATCTATCTCCCATTTGGTGGACAAACTGACATTTCTAAAATGCAAATCTGATGTCATTGTCCTTCTTTAGTAGTGGTTCCCCATTGCCTTCAGGATGAAGTCCGGATTCTTTAGCAAGGCCTACAGGGACTCTGACTATCACTTCCATCACGACCCTATCTTCTTCTCTTGCCCAGCCACCTCGAAAATACCATGTTCCTCCACCCCTTTGCAACTTTGCATGTGCTACTCCGTTTGCTAGGAATGCCCTTCTTTTCTTCCTTACCTAGCTAACTTCTTATTTTTCCCTGAAAACTCCCCAGCTCCTTTCAATTGGATTTGATATCTCTCACCTATATCCTTGTAGCAGTCCATATCGGAGCACTTGTCACACTAATAGTCTATTTCCTTGTCCCATTTCTGCTTCTGACTCCCTTTCACTCATCTAGTTTGTTGATCTTACCTATGAGAAAACAGTATGTTTACAGAGCTTACTATAGTGACTGGCATATAGAAGCATTTAACCAATATTAGCTATTACTATTCCAGTAACTGCCTTATTTAGCTGAGAAAGTTTAAGTGGAAGCAAGCAGAGGGCTACTGAGCAGATGTTAGGGGAGAGGAACCAATTTCCTAGAGGCTAAGTGTCCTCAAGAGCTAGCGCTGAATCAAATACATCCAATATTTGGTCAGATGGGTTTTAACCCATCTCCTTGAGGAGAGCGCCCAAAGCTCTTCTGAGAAGCTGCTCCAGGTGTAGCTGACAGGCTATATAAAACGCAACACGGGGTGACACAGAAGTGTTTTTCAGAGGCAGCTAAAGGTAAATCTGGAGAGAAACCTAGAAGCACAATTTAACTTGGCCTGAGACATGGTAGATGAGCAGAGTAGCTAAAACTCAGGACAGCTATATGAAAAGCGATATAAATAAGCAATACAGGTTGGCAAAACATGAGGAAATGTCGGAAGCTAATGCTCAATAGTTGCGAGGAAGATTTTAATTGAAAGACTCAACTTGTTTGGCAGAAGTGTGTGAGAGAGAAAAGAAAAATCAGCCAAATCAGGGCATTTCTGTCATCATGAGGGCTTGGCTCTTCTTTGAGTACTCGCATGGACTTTCTAGCAAGTGCTCTGGTCTTCCCTTACCCTTTGGAACATTGGGTTGAACCGCGATGAAGTTGAAAACCCAGAATGTCCTACCCCTCCAGCAGACCTGACTGGACCAAAAAGTCAGTGGCTACTCACAATAGCATATTTACCTGAACAACTGAAGTTTTCAGTGGGTTTTTTTTTTTTATTATTATTCTCTGGCAAAGGAGCCTGGCAGGCTTCTGGAATCTTCAGTAGGTTCTGGGCCTCCAATCTGGGCTGCTGTTGACACTCACGCCCAGCTTGGAGAGTGAGAAGAGAGATGTTCTCATAGCTTTGGCTGTCTTTTTGCTGGGGGCCGTGGTGGGGGTGGTAGGATGTTTGGCAATTGCTCTTGAATTCGTTGGCTTTGCTTTATCTTTGTGGATTATTCATCTGTGTTTGCTGAACCTAGCAGAGAAAGTTCTCTGCTCATTTAGCTTGGCTGCATTAAAAATGTTTTTATGTTGCTACCTATAAAGACCCTAAAGTCAACAGTATGTTTCTGAACAGATGCGACCACCAGCTCTTGCTAATATAAAATTCAAGTCCTCATGGCAAAAATATGTTGAGTCAGTGAATAGCAACCACCACTTCCTCCCTTACTCTACCATGTGTACCAAACGGTAGTTTGGGAGATGGATTGTTACCTGGTTTCATGACTTTAGATGGTGCCACAGTGTTGAGAAGAACAGCTGGCTTTCCTGAACTGAGTTTGCTTTGGAAAATATAATACCCTCAATAGGAAGAGGTCTGTAAAAGCTTAACCTTCCCCAGCCATCAGTCTCCATGTGCCATGATCCTATCTCTAGTGTTCTAATCTTCCACCCGCCCCCTTGATTCTCCTGTAGTCTCTTTCTCTTCTTTGATTTCTCTCTATTCCCTCGCCTCACTCCCTACTCTATCAAATTCCAAAGGATTCCTAGGCGTTTCTCTGTAGCTGAGGGTTTTGTCCTCAGGGCCAGTATAGGCTACCTGGCTTGATATGTGGAAGCCTATGAAGGCCATCGAGACCCCCGGGTCACTCCCAAGCAGACTTCTCTGCATATCTGTCCTGTCCCTCTACACTGGGTGGTGAAGTTGAGGATGATATATGCAGGTTCCCATTTTAGGTTCTTCTCTATCCTTGGTGTCATTCCTTCCCTTCTTTTGCCTATCTAAGGCCAGAGCAGTGTCTCTTAAACTTCCTGATTATTGGAGTATTTTAGATGAAAAAACAAATGCTAATATTGTTCTCTTTGCCCCTTACCTGAAACACTCTCCAGTCTTCTGATTGCAATAATTCCTAGAAATTGGATCTCATCTTTCTAGTGGAATACAACCCTCTATCTACACCTTTGAACTATTCATGTTGTCCAAATTGATTTTTCCCTTCTTGCTTGACCCTGAAACTCCAAACTGCTTCACAATTCTTACCCCATCTTCATGAGCCTCTCCCCTGCCACACCAATATCGAACACTTCTTACCATAATCCGGGGTCCTAGCATGCTTGTTTTTTTCTTCTACAGTAGCAGCTCTCAGAACTTGACTGTTGGCAACACTTGTGTGAAATTAAATTGTCATAGATCTGAAGGTGCCATTACATTTCATGCAGCCTTATTCAGTTTTGGAGGTGTTAGTTGTCATTATGGGCTTGCTATATCCCTGCTTCCCTGACTCTTCCTCCAACCTTTCAGGAGCCTGGAATTTCATCAGATGATTCTCTGAAAGAGAAGACTCAACTCACTCAAAAGACAGACTTACCTCACTCTTTTTATGCCCTTTCTTTTCGACATTGTTTCCTTCTTCCTCCAAAGAGAACTCATTTTTTTGATTCACTCTCGAGCATTCTTGGTTTCTAAGCTGGCATTCTGCACATGCCCCCTGAATGAGGGAGCCACTCTATCAGATTCTGACTCACTCTGGTCCATAATTTTGATGCTCACACCAATGCTAGGTCCCACCACAAGCACTGGTTTAGGGCTAACTCCCCATAGCTCATCATGACCCATTGACAACTAGCCAGACACCACAACCCTGAAGGGCATATGACTGCGGCTCTAGGGAGGGTGGTCAGTTTAAGTGGCTGCCAGTGACAATTTATCTCTAAACAGTGAGCTGTAAAACATAACATAGTGCTGCATCAAAGGAAACAGAGTCAAATTCCAAACCAATTTGATTTGCAACTTGGAATAAAAGCAACGTGTCTTGATTTAAATGTCAGGCCCACTGCTGAGTGATGATTTAATAACTCATATGAGGGATTCTGTCACAGCAAATTCAACACTAGAGTTGAGTGACTCACAGATAGAGTGTTAGAAATGATACAGAAGAGCACAAAAAGGAATAGGCTTTTCTCAGGGCTCAACCAGAATCTTTGCATAAAGCTAATTTGCAGTTAGAACCTCTTTTCTCCCCCTATCCTGCCACCGATCTTTCTCTTCACAGACACCCATGCATGGATATGGAGAAAATTTCTAGGTGTGATGTCATCTCCCTGCAGTATCTTCTAAGGACACAGACTTTTAACAATTCTAGCATGGAAGTAGAGTCAGTGCATTTAATCTGAAGGCAAGGAAGCGGTTAGTCTGGTGTTTCTCAAGGGACTTTAAGAACGCATCTGATCCTAATGTGATGTCTTTAGGCAGGTACTTAATTATTTTTCCCCATTTTAAGGGTTAAAGAGCTGAGACCTGGTGGAGTCAAAACATTTATTCATATGTTTATCCTGTCTCCTTACTCCCAGGGAATCAGTGCTTCCTCCTCAATACCTTGTGAGATCTCTCCCCTTGAGTTTCCCTTGCCTTCCAGGGGGTAACATACCAGAATGCTCAAGACTGACCATGCCTCGGTCCCAGTCTGCTTCCCAGGTCAAGAAGGAACCATGCATGGCCGTTCTTAAGGGAGGAATTTCCATTCTGTTGGGCTAATTTTTTAGTCATCGAGATTTATTTTGAATATAATTTAAAGTATAAATATCTGGTGTTTGTCTACATGAGGATTGCTCAACCTAGACAATATCGATACTTTTTGGCCAGATCACTTTCTGTTGAGGAGAACTTTTTTATGTATTGTTGGATGTGTAGCAGTGTCCCTGGCCTCTGGTTAACTCTCTCTGCCTATGTCCTCCATTTACCTCCAATCTATTTGACATAGACCTTTCAGGTTAATATTTCCAAACAATACCTCTAACTTAGTGGTTCTCAATAGAAAGCAACCTCCCCTCACACCAGGGGACATTTGGCAATGTCTGGTGACATTTTTGGTTTTCACAACTTGATGGGGAGGAAGAATAAGCTGCTATAGATATATAGTGGGTAGAAGCCAGGGTGTTACAGTGTACAGGAAAACCGCCCCCTGCCCCCGCCCTCACACCAAATAAATGTCCAACCCCAAATGTCAATAGCGCCAAGGTTGAGAAACCTTGCTCTAGCATATCGTTCCCTGCTCAGAAACTTTCCATTGTTTCACACTGCTTGTCAGAAAGATGACAGATTTCATGACCTCTCCTGATGTAGATTCAGTTTATTATTTTGTCAACTATAGCTCCTTTTTGGAAACAACTCTGAATGTTATGCTTTTTCTGAAACATGTCATGTGCTTTCTCACTCACATAACTTGGCTCACGCCAACCACTCCCTCTGCCTAGAATGCCCACTTCCCACTACTAAAGCGAAGTTGAAATGTAGCATCTACAAAGGCTTACCTGAGCTCAAATTTTCCCAGCTGCAAATAATTCCTCCTTCCCTGGATATTCCTATAGTATTTTACACATATATCTCTTAAAGCACTTATCATAGTCATACTACAATAGAAAATATGAACTGGAAGGGCTTTTAGAATTCTCTTCAGTAAATCCTTCCACTAAAAACAAAGGAAACGGAGGTCCAGAAAGGTGAAGTAATTGGCTGAAGACATTGTATATTCTCGTAAGACTTGGACTGTAGTAATTTGTGTTCTTGGTTTCATTCTCCTAGCATGGTTGAAATGGATGATCATGAACTTTGAGTTAGGTCTGGCAGTCAAATTGCAATTCTGACACTTATAAGTGGGCCAAGTCATCTACCTTTCTGAAACGCAGTTCCCTGAGCAGTAAATGGAAATAATCATGGCTATTATGAGAATTAAATGAGATTGTGTATTAAAAATGCCTAGCATATAGTTGGTACTCAATACATGTTTGTCAGATGAAAATAAGGATCAATAGTACTTTAAATAATGGGATTTAGGAATAGATGATGGTCCACAGGACTTCACTAAAAGGCGACAAGAGGTAAAATATGGCAACTCATTGCCACCTGCTCCCTACTTTCGCACCCTTCCATAGAAGGTTTTCTCAGTGAGCCATCAGACCAGCATGCAAGTTTTCTGTGGAGTAACTGAGTGCTTACAGTGGCTCTCCAAATGGTAAGGTAGTTCTTAAAAGGTCTGCTTTTCTTTTTCTTTCACAATGCCAATGATATAATCTCTTCCTTTCCTCCAGTAGATAACAGGTAGAGTTGTGGGGAGGGATGTGGATGTAAGAGATATTTCCCCTCTTTCTCCTTAGTTTCCTTTATGACAGCAGCCTGGGGCTTAGATGCCTTCAGAGGTCTAACAGGAATCTCTGTGAGAGGGAATTCACAAGGCACTTGGGATGGCAATAGGAGCACTTTAGTGTTGGCTCCTAGCCCAGTGATACCTGGTCTGGCTTCAGTGAGGTTTATTGGGGCCTTTCTAGCCAGTTCTTCACTCTGGAGCTGACCACTCTGTCAGCTTTCTTCCTGCCTAGGGCTTTGGGGTAATGGCATGCTATGCATTTATTCTCTTCATTCAGAGAAATGAGTCTTTCCCTGATCCCAGGGTGCATGTACCTAATAGAAATATCCTTGCTCCTCGAATGAGGGGATGACCTGACAGGCAGCTGAAGAAACAAAATGAGACTTTTGATGTCTTACCTAGACTAGATTTGGAATAAGCTGGGGAGGATGAAGTTGCTTGACAATGGGCCTACCTGAGAGCTGGCTCCTGTCTCCTCTGCCAGGTGAGTACAGGAGATTTTTGTTGGAGGGGGTTAGAAGAGAAGCTCAGGTGAGTCTATTACAACTTGACTTAGGAACCCCCCTCCTTAGGGCTTACAGGTCAAGGGTCCCGTAAGAGGAAAATGCTTTTGGGTATGATGAAAAAACCTGCAGAGGGCACAGCACTGAATTGGGAGTAAAGAGACTTGGTCTGGATTTCTGCCTCTACCTCTCTGTTTCTGAGAGAGTTCCCAGGGCTATCACCAGAGCCTCATATTATGGTTTGTGAAGTAGCTGCAATAAAGTCTGCAGTCTTCCTCCCAGTGATGGCAAGAAGTTGAAGGTTTTCCAGTCTCTGGAGTTTTCACTCTGTGAATTCCAAAACATCCTTCAAACCTTCCTACTTTGTGTATGTGAACCAGGGAGTCTGTGTGTACATGAGTGTGTGTGTGTCTGTGTGTCTAGGGGGAGGAACAACAAGGCGGGGATACAGCTCTATAGGCTGCTTGTCTCTATACGTTATTCTTCAGTTTACTGTCTTCAGAGTCCACCATTGTTGTTCTTGTTTAAACTACTTTGGAGATAGTTGAGCTCCTTTCTCAAAGGAGGCTTCTCTTTCAAATTTGCTCTTTCTGAGGTTTGCACTATTTTCATAGCTGCTGTAATTGGGCTTTCACCATGATTTTGGGTGGGACCACAGGAGTTCAGGAACTTATATGACTGCCCAGGTCTATTGGTAAAGTACTATTTCCTCTGAAGGACTGTAACACTTGACACTGGTCATAAGAGGGGATAAGGGATCCATTCACCCATTCAAGTAGAGAGGAAGGATACATGGTATTGTGAGAGCCTCTGACGAGGGAAGTTGACTTAGGAAGGTCAGAGAAAACTTTACTGAAGAATTAATGATTATGTTTAGTTCTGAGGAATTATTAAACATTGACTAAGTAAAGAAAGTAGTGGAAAGTATATGCATACACGTGCACATGCAGTAAATATTTTAGGCAAAGGAAACAGAATGTACATAAGCCTTAAGGTACAAGGGATCAGGGCACATTCCAGAAAGAAATAAAATACTATATTCACTGGTTTTTCAACTTTAATTCAAAATTTAAGCCGTAGTTTTAGGTGTTAAGGGTTGAAAATGCCAATGTACTCAGCTTTGAAGTACTGTTAGGCTAAATCACACATACTGAAATGGTACCCACTGTGGATAGAGCACATGAAAGTATAATCACAAAAAGAAACAAATGCATCTGTACTATTGAGCCAACAATCTGGAAGAGAGGAAAGGACAGATAAAACTGTGAAATGTAAATCTTTCTCCCAATATTTTGTCCAGCAGGTACATCTGTTTATGGAGTATACAGATACATTCCTGGAGGGCTACTTGGTTGAGGTGATATGAGCCCAATGGAGTGAATTAAGGGAGGGCTTCAAGCAGGTACCAAGTTCTGGATTGTGCTCTGAGGAAGCTATAGACTGGTGAATAAGAGGAGAGAAGATGTTTCTGGCAGGATAAACAGCATGAGACATGACTTGGTGGTAGACTACTTTATTTCTGAGATGGGAAATGTGAGGATAAATTAGGCTGGCCTGAATGGGAAAGGAAAGCAGCCAAGCTTGGGGCCATCTTAGACTCTTTCTAGGACACACCAACTAATCAATTAAAAGCAGTAAAATTAAGGTTCACCAGGTACCATATGAAAATAAATAATTGGTTATTTGAATTTAGCCTTTTAAAAAATAAATTGTCATACAGATCAATCTTGACATCTTCCACTGACTGTAGTCAGGATTAACTTTCTTCAAGATTTAGAGGTTGGTGAAAGTTGCTGCCTATCTTTCTTTTCAGGGCCTTTCTGCAATTTTGTATCACTGGGACCCTACCATAATTTATGGAGTCCTGTTTGCTTAACTTTATTTTAGCAGTTAGTTACTTTGATACCTTTTAAAGTAATAGCTCTTATTTCTCTAGGCATTGACATTTTCTGAAGGATGGCTGAAAAGTCACAAATCTTTCAGACAAAGGAACCTGTCTCTGATGGAATAGCAGGTGGTGGGGTGGATGTCTTTGAGCAGGTGACCTTTCCCGTTACCTTATAAAGAGAAAACTACCTACTTCAAAGCTTGGCTTTGATTCCAATGCATATTTCTTTCCTGGGTGTTGGAAGGCTAGGTTAGGCTAGAGACATGATGTAAGAGGGAGTGGATTTTATTTTACCTGTCTAATCCCCTGATGATGCAGGCAGCCCATGTACAGTATTCTATCACTGTGGTTAAAAGTGTGGAGTTTTGAAGTCATGATGAGTCAGCATTTATATCTTTAGCACTTGCCAGCTGTGTGGTTTTCAGTTGCCTCATCTTCTGTAGCTGTGTGTGCCTCAGTTGCTTTGTCCTTTGTAAAACAGGGATAATAAGAGTACCTATCTCATATAATTACTGTAATGATCAGTGAGGTATATGTTTAAAGAGCTTAGCATAATGCTTGACATCTTATCAAGTTGTTCTTGTCATCATTGTCATTAGCATTGCCACCCATACCACCCCCAGGCTCCTACTCTAACAAAAAAATAAAATCTTACAACCTCTTGCTAAAAAGCAAAGATCAGCAGTCAGCACAGAAGGAAAGAAGAAAATAGGAAGCCCAGGGGCATTCACTGTTTCCTATTCTCACCCTAACCATAGCATCTCAAAGAGAATGTATAAAAACGATACTTTCTGGAATCATTTCTATAGTTCACTACCAAAGAGAAAATATGAAAAGACAACCCAATCCTCATTCTCTGTCCCTGTTCTCACAGGTACGTGTCGGCTTGGCTGGGCCTATTACTGTGCTGGAGGTGGAGCAGCTGCAGCCATGTTGATCTGCACCTGGCTCTCTTGCTTTGCTGGAAGAAACCCCAAGCCTGTCATATTGGTGGAGAGCATCATGAGGAATACCAATTCTTATGCTATGGAGCTTGACCATTGCCTCAAACCTTGAGCTTTGAAAGAAGATTGGAGAGGGTGGGAAATGGGAGGAGAGAGCCCTGAAAAGAGCTACTAAGGATTAGGCCATTTGTCATCTAACTGTCATTAGTGTAGCTTAGTGTTTGCATGTTTTTTAAACTAACTGTCATTCATTTTCACTTATCTTTTAGCCAGTAGGTCACTGGCTGTTTATAAAATTCATCTAGAGGAAACAATCTCAGACATTTACCCAACTGGCAAGTACCTGCTAACCCGAAGACCCAAAGTACTCCTTTATGCAAAATAGGATCCAAAGCTAAGGCTGGGTAAGAATAGCTGTGCAGGGAGGGAGCATGAGATGGGCAGGGCTGGTTCCTACCACTCCATTCACACAGTTCATTCCCAAGTATTTATTGCTACCCCCAAACATCTCTGGAGTACTACTGCTCAATTTTTGTGTCATTATCAGGAGTACACCTTGACTCTTCCTTTTTCTTCCCTGCTTTTCTTTTTCCCCACTTTTCTTTTTCCCCCTGGTTGTGGGGAAGCTTCGGGAGAGGGGGGAGGGTGACTCACAGTGGGGAAAACGTTAGTCAAGGATACTTGCATTTAGCCTGGAGCCCCTTCCTCATTATGCTTTAGAATATTCATAGGCATTCATTTTGTGTTCTGACTGGGTGATGAGCAAAAAAAATATATAGTAGCAAATATTCCCTAATCCTTTAGAGATACAGAAATAGTGTTCATCAAATGTACTGAGAATAGACTAGCATTTGTGGGGCACTCAATCAATTTAAATTCATGGTGACAGTGACAGTGACAAGGATGTTTCTGTTAGATACTTATTGAAATTTCTATCAGAGATCATTTTTATTGACTAGGAAATCCACGGTGGCCTTTTACCCCCTATAGTCACTCCTAATGTGACATAAGTTCATCTGCCTGTTTCAAAGACTGTTCGTCAAATGATCTCTCCTCCATCTGGGGCGAGTTAGCCACAAAAGAACACAGCACTGATGTCACCTAGGGCTGATGTATTTTTAGGCCTGGACTCCATCCCATCTGTGCTCAAGGTTGATGGATGGTATAGAAGAACTTGTTGTCTCCTGGGGGCAGAGTTTGTCTCACTCCTCCCCCCCCACCCCAGTTAATTCAGGCCAGCTCTATTGTTCCATAACTACAGCTTTAGGGAATGAGGAGGGCCCGTGATTCAAAAGGCCAGCTCATCTGTTTCTATTCTTAATAATTCCAGCATGTTTTTGGTACAGCCCTACCTAGAGGGATAGAAATAGAAAAAAACTGGCTTCATAAGTTACATTCCATCTCATGAGAGGTCAGAATTCTTCCATTGGCTTTACATAGGTAAGTGAATTTAAATGCTTCCCCCATCTATAGTTGATTCATTACTGAGTCACTCATTCAGAAAACATTTCTTGAGTATCTTACTGTGTGACACATTCTGTGCTAAGTTCTGGGGATAAAAGGACAAAGACAATTTCTCACCTTAAAAGGGATAGTGGTGAGGTATTGAGAGACATGTCGACAAGTACTTGTCAGTGTATTAAGTGCTAGAAAAGTGAAGAAGAATAGCTAAATGATCACAGAGAAGTCATTAAACCAACCTGGCATGAAGGGGTTCATGGGAAAGCATCCTAGCAAAGAAGATACCTAAGATGGGTCCGAAAGATGAATAGCAGGAGCTTTGTCAGCAAAGGCAAAGAGTGCACAAGACAAGCAATGATGGCAGCCAAGTCATGGAGACAGCATTAGAATGACAGATGGGTGTAAAAAGAGGTGGCAAAAGCTGAAATTGAAAAGGGAAGCAGTAGCCAGATTCCGTGGGACCTTTTACTCCATAATAAGGCATTTGAATTTTATCCTGAAGAAGGGTCATTGAAAGGGAAGTGACATGAACAAACTTGTAGCTTTCAAAGATAAGTTTGGCTAAAGTGAGGAGAATGAAAGAAAAGAAGAGGAGAACTAGAGATATTTCAATAATCTAAGTTTAAAACGATCAAGGCCTGGAGGAAGGTAGTGACTGTGAGGCCGGAGAAGACAGATGAATTTGAAAGAAGATATTTAGGAAGTACGTTGTCTAATGGATATGTGTAGGTATTGGCAAGTGAAAATTTTGGGATGACCACTCTGGTATGTGAGCGACTCCTATCATCAAGATGGCAAATGCAAGATGAATAACAGGTGGTAGGGAACTGGTGATTGAATTCATTTCACGTATTATCTCCCTCATGGAACTGCATTAAGTGTTTAAGGTAAGGCCAACTTGAACATACCTCACTGGGAAGGAAGCAATGTGTTTGCAGCACCTCCTTTCTTTAAGAAAGATGACTAAGAACAGCTAAAACAAAAATGCAACTACCTTAAACCTCAATTTTATTGTGTCGACACAATAATGTAACTTTAATTTAGGAAGGCCCACGGTATAGAGAATATGTCAAATATTTGAGAAAAGGCAGATAGCTCACTTCAGAAAAGATAGTTGGATCAGTCGATCTCTCTTCTCGGGCTAGGCAACCTTCTGGATTTCTGTAGGATAGACTTTGTCAAAGTGACTGTATAAGTCAGAATCCTGCCAAGAAAAAGACGGTATACTCAAGGAGTTTAGCGGAGATGAGCTCAGTGAAAGGACAATTTATGATGGTGTGTGCAGGGTTAAGGGAACTTACCACTGATGGTGAGGCATAGAAAGAGTATGAACAGTGAGGGGCTATTATTATTACTACTCCTAACACTGAAAAGACAAAGGGGAAAAACAGTGTTATTGGCATCCAGTAAGTACTGCACATGTACAAGAGGGGCTGCCTCACAGGAGCTGTTGCTTCAGGTAGCACAATGTAGTCTCTGCCCAAATGCAGTAAGGAGGGAGAGAGGGGAATGAACACCCATATCTCACTCTCTTTCCACTCTTTGATCTCCTGCCAGTGCCCATCATTAGCCAGATCCAGCCATACAGCAGCTGGAAAAGAAGCCTGTTGCTATAGTCAGTTGAGGTCAGACTCCTTTGGCACAGAGCATGGCAGGGAAGGGTGGAGAATGAAGCTTGGGGGTATGAGGGGCCAGTGGAAAATAACATTTCAGTGAGTGCTCTTAGCCACCAGGCAATGCCATTGCCTTACGCACTGCTTCCCAGGAAGTATATGCTTTGCTTTCCTCCATGGCCCAGACACCTAAACACACTGTGAAGTAATTGGACCCTGGAAAGGAGACTGAAGAGGAAGGGGGTCATTTGAAATAACACTTTAAGTAACTATCACCTTGCAGGAGTTAGTTGCAGGTTGAATTAAGTTGGACTGTTTTCTCCTGTTTTCCAATGAAAGGAAACTGGATTTAAAAGAGATTATTTTTTTTCTGTGAAGAAACCAGGCCTGCAGGGGCTTATATTCAAAGACGGATCTAGCCCCATGTTCAATTCAAATTTAAATTCCTCCTTGCCTGTGTCTGGTTTCTTTCCTGCCAGGCCTTGTTTTTACATAGATGTCTGACAAGACTAGGTTCTTTTCCCCATGGCCTGGAGAAAACTTTTAGAAGCAAAATCTGTGTCTTGGGCTGCTATTGTACAGAAAAGAAGGAGAGCCCATGGGTCAGGTGGAGGCTGAATGAGTGAGGTAAGAACCTAAAAGACTCTGCGGTTTGTCCCATGCCTGGCTGGCTGTCATGTTCCTTGCCTGGGCATGCAGGCTGAGTGCCTAACTATGGGCCCATTATGACCCTGGAACCACTTAGCTCTTGGGGAGGGGGAGAGAGGTGGGAAGTGATTCTTCTGGACTAACTCACAGTCCATTTAGTATTTCATAAGAGCCCATTTTGCAAGATACTCCTTTCAGAAAATAATGTCAGATGGGCAGCAACTACCTAGTTGGCATGCTTTTGTGTCTAGAGGATTGAAATTTCTACACCTGGGCTAGCAAGTGTTAAGTCACTGGGGTGTGTCTTCGGTGGTGCTGTCTCTCTAATGTCACACCTCATTACCTCTGCTCTCAGGGGAGAAGCTGCTTTCATTCACTTACAGCTGCTAGTGACTTCCAGGCAGTGGGTTGTGCCTTGCAGGAGCGTGTGACCTGAGCCAAGATGGAAATGTTCTGGTCTCTGGGAAAGGAGTTCTGGCTTATGTAAGAGTAGATGGCAATATGAAGTCCTGGCTGGATGAGAGACAACCCTGTGAGGATGAGGGAATGAGGAAGCTTCTGGGAAGCAGAGGCTTTATACATTTGTCACATAAATTGTGCCAAGGAAAGGTCTAGCTCCTTCAATATGTGATGGGGACACTTTCTTCAGAGTCTGGCTTTCGCTTTCTGTAGAAATATTCATATTAATTTAAAGTAGTTTCAAGATTGTATTTGGTCCCAAGGAAGCCTGGTGATGGGAAAAAATGGAACTTTCAAGAAAACTAATACTCAATATATTTTGTAAAGGATGGAAGGCATCCTACTTGGTGGCTTGAGGGGAAAGGTGTGCTATTTCTAGAACTCACAATCAATCTCTGGCCATACCCAGTAAAGCTTTCTTAGTAGACAGCAGACAGGGCCCCTCCAAAGAGTCATAGCCACCTTCTTGGTTAAAGAGCATTTTCTGAGCTGGAGTGGGGCTGGAGTTGAAAGATATTTATTACTGGCCTCTCTCTCAGATGTAGAGAAATGCATTTTAAGCTTCATTTTTTTCATCTGCTTCTGAGATTTGGCTCTCCCAGGGTTGATCTCTTCTCTAAACTCGTCAAACCCCCACTGAGTCCTCAAAGCTAACAGCAAATAAACAGTTGCTATGTGTGCACACAAATAATTTAGATTTTCATTATACAGAGCTGCTGATACATTAGGAGGCAGAAGTAGGGGGAGACAAAATGCTAGGTTTTGAATATGGCAACGCCATATTCTCCTTCCTTCCCCTCCAGAAATGAGGCCCAGAAAATAGTACTTGGGAGTCAGGGGGGCATCAGGGCCAGCCAGCATCCACATTGGCAAGACCCTGATGTTGGCTCCCTTTCATGTAGTATCTCTGCTACATGAAAGAGACATTAGAGGAGGTGGTAGAAACTATAGATGAGAATCAAAGCTGGTAGAAAGTTCAAGAGAGAAAAAGGGTAAATAAAGCGGTAAATATCAGAACCATTCCAGAGAAAGTGTCTCCTCCCACTGTAGCTTACTAGAATTTCATTTGGGGCAATTTGACTTTCTTTCCAAGATATCTCAGTATCTTCTGCACTAAAACATTGTCCTCCTAGGAAACACGGTAAAGTGAAGTCGGTCCAGGCTTTGGAGTCAGACAAATCAAGGTTTGAATTGCAGCTCAAACGTTTATTAGCTGTGTGTCCTTGGGCAAGGCAGTTAACTGAGCTTACTAACATTCTAAGATAACACTGGCTATTGGCTCCACAATTCTCAGCAACTATAGAAGGAGTTAATCATTCGGTGGCCCCATTCATTTTAATTTGCATTGATTATTCTAACGCAGTGATTTTTAATCCTGGTCGACATTAGAATCTGCTGGGAAGCTTTTACAAAATTTGATGCTTTTGTTTGTCCCAGTTCAACTGAGTCAGAATCTATAGATGCCACTACACCATACCACCCTCTCTTTATTTTTGCCATCATCTACTGACCTCCTAGTCATCCCTCATTCATAAGGACTTTAGCACCTGGCTCAGTCTCTTCTCTATTTTTAATTCTTTCGTCCTTTTAGAAATTTCAACATCATGTGAACCAATCTTCCAATTTACTGGCTTCTAAACACTTTGACTTCTTTACCTCCAATAATATATTTTTTCTGCCCAACCTTTTTAGCTCCCACTCTTGATATCAACAATAAACACAAATCACTAAAGTCCTGATGTCAAATCTCCCATTCCTGACCAACACTTCTTATTCTTTCATCTCATGTTTTTTAACATCCCCACTCTACCAACTATTTGACCCCATCCTAGTTACACAACTAGAGTCCCTAGTTTATCATTGTAATCACCCCTTGCATAAATGTTCCACTCTTTTCCCCTCTTTAATTCTGCCATATATTTATTAAAAAAAAAAAAAAACCCTAACCCTGGTTAAATGTAATAATTTCCCTGCTCAATGCTTACACCAAGTTCTCACCTATTTAGAGAGAAAAACTAGGTACCCTTGCACCTTTTCCTTGTCTATACTCACCCCCTTGGTGAGTTCATTCAATCCCATGGCTTTACATGTTATCTATACCCTTGCTACACAAAGGGTGGGCTATGGTCCAAAAGCATCAGTATCACATTGGGAATGTATTAGAAATTTAAAATCTTGGCTCCACTCCAGACCTACTGAATCAGAATCTGCATTTTTAACAAGATCCCTAAGTGATTCATTTGCATTAAAGTTTGAGAGGCACTGGTCTATACCAATGGTTATCATCTTTGATTGCAAACCAGAATCAGCTATGATTTGCTAGTGCCAATATCTACTTTCAGAAGCTCTAATTTAATTGGTCTAGGGTAGGGTTTGGATATATATAAATTTTGTAAGCCATCATGTGATTTCAATGTTCAGCCTAGATTGACAACCACTGACTTAAGTACTGATGACTCCCAAGTTAATATCTCTAGGCCAAACGTCTCTGAACTTCAGGCTCAAATGTTCAACTACTTATTCCATGTCTCTACTTGGATATCCGGTAGACTTGACAGAGTGTACATATCCATAACCAAGATCCAAATCTTCCAATCCTAAACCCATTCCTTGTAATCATCCCCATCTTACTAACTAAAGGGCACTATACTTACTGGGTTTTCCCTTCTACCTCCTTGGGTAGCCCTTCTCATCCTTTTTTTTGGATCATCTGCCTATGTTCAACCTCCCAGTGTTGAAATGATCCAGGGTACATAGCTCCTCTCGATATCTAGAATCTCCCCAGGTGATCTCATTTACATGCTGATGATGCTCTGATTTAAACATAGTCATGTTGCTCACATCTAACCTGTGCAACAGGAAATTATTAGTTTTCTCCTCCAACCCCACCAGCACTTCTGCCAAAACCTCGGAATAATCTCTGATGTTTTTCCTTCCCTGGGCTGCTACCTCCAATCCATGTGCAAATCTTAACAAGTCTACTTCCAAAATATATTTGTTATCTACACACTTCTCTTATCTCTACTATTACAACCCTAAGACATTAATGACAAAAAAGTTTCAGCAAACTGAGACTAAGAAGGAATATTCTACTATGGTAACAGGTATCTAATAAGCCTCTAGCAAACATTGTACTAAAAAAAAAAATTTAGGAGCATTCTAGTTTAAAACGGAAAAAAAGGACAAAGATATTTCAGCTCACAATTGCAACCAAAAATATAGGGTACCTAAGACTAAATCTTACAAAAGATGGAGAAAAATTATAAAGCAACGTGGGAAAAGACAAAAAGGATTCATAAATAGGTTTCATGAATGGAAAGACTTGAGATGTTTTTTAAAGCATGTCAGGTTTTTTTCAAAATGAATCTATAAATTCAATGCCATTCCAATAAATATTCTGTCTTTTTTTAGTGTAAGTTTACATGCTCATCTTCACATTTGTGTTCAGATATAAAGACTTAAAGTTATAATCATTAACAAGTGTGGTAGTGACACAGAGATGAACAAATGGATAAATGGAACAGAATAGAGGATCAAGAAACAGACTCATGATTATAAGGAAACTAGATAGATATGATAGAAATAGCATTATTAACCAATGAGGAAAGGATAGACAAATCCAACAAACGATAACATTTGGGAAATGAAATTATATCCCTAAAACACTCCATTTATAAGAATCTTAATTCCAGATGGATTAATGACCTAAATGTGAAACAATTCAAACTTTGAAAAGATAACTTAGAAAAATATTGTTTTGACTTTAATATAGAAAGAAACTTCTAAAAAAGACACAAAAGGCACAGCCCATAAATCGAAAGAATGATGCACTTGACTACATTAAAATTTCAAAATGTCTGTTTAATGAAAAGGTCAGCTTGACTTTTCTGGTCCCCTTCTGTTGGGAGTGGGCCATGTGACTAGTTCTAGCTAGTGGGTTGTGAGCAGCAGTGATATGTGCCACTTCCAGGCTGAATTATTAGTATTTGCCAGTGTGAGCCCTTCCAGAGATCTCCTTTCCCTCTCCCATGGTGACACAAAATACTCTTGTTGAAAACAGCCTGGATCCTGGAGTGAGGAAACAGTCCCAGCCAACTAATAGTGCACCTGTGATCAAAAAAGGTACATTTGCTACTTAAAAAAGCCTCATTAATGAACAGTATCATAAGCAAAATGAAAGGGTAAGCCTCAGACTGGGAGAAAAATACTTGTAAAGGTATAGCTAATTAAGGATTAATATGAAAACAATGTAAAGAGCCACAAATCAATAAGGAAAATCTAAATAACTCAATAAAAATAAAACACAGGCAGAGGGTATGATTGAGTAATGAACTTAGAAGGAAACTTGATAGGATGCTTAACTACCTAAACTCAGGGAAATACAAATTAAAGTAACAAGAAGATACAATTTGCATCTGTAAGTTTGGTAAAAATGTAAAAGTCCATTTATAGCAAGTGTTGGAAAGAAATAAGAACTGTCATCATTGCTGGCTCAAATATAAATTGGCATAGACACTTTGGAGAAGAATTTGTCAATATCTTGTAAAGATGAAGATGTAGGTGTAAATGTAGTTTCTCCTTTATGAATTTGCTGTGGAGAAACTCTAGTACAACAGCAGACAAAGACATATACAATGATGACTGTCAATGTCATTGATATCTGGAATAGAAAATGTCAAATATTTACCAGTGGGAGAATAGAAAAATAAATTTGATATATTTACTTAATTAAAATGAATGACTTGGAGTCACATGTATGAATGCATCTCAAAATCATAATGTTGACTGAGTAAAGCAAGTTGCAGAATGGCTTCAGAGCATACCTTTTCCAAAAGTTTGAAAACATGTAAAACAATACTACATATTTGTTATGGAGTATATTTTTGTTCATCAAGTATTCATGCCTCCTCACACTACATCTTTTGCATCTTTTGGAAGAGTATATTTTCCCAGTCTATTGATGCCTTGGCCATGAGATTCACTTTGTTCAGTAGAATATTTGGGTAGAACTGATAATGTAAGAATTCTGAGCCAAGGCCTTAAGAAGCATCATATTTTTGTTTTGTTTCTTTGGGAGTTTCTGACCTCCACAATGAGAAGCACATGTCACTTGAGACTATCCCTTCAGTTTCAAACTCAGAATGAAAATACATGAATCATTGCTGCCCCAGCTGACATAGAGACCTGGGAACAAGAGAGCAAACGCTTGTTGTTGTATGATACTAGGTTTGAAATACATGAAAAACTGAACTATGCAATGTTCATATGCCGGAACATATGTAATGTATGTGTATGTAATACAAACAGGAATAATAAACAGTAAATAATAAAATAATAAACAGTAAATTCAGGAGAGTGGTTATTTTTGAGGAAGGAAACAAGGAATCCTTATCCTTGTTTATTCTGTTTTATTTTTCTTCATAGCGCATTTATTTATTGTTTCTCTCTCCTTCCCACTAAAATGTAAATTTTACAAAACCAAGCAACGAGCCTTATTTGTTGACTGCTCTGGTGCAGGCATCCTACTGGCACACAATAGGCACTCAGTAAACATTTGTTGAAAGAATGAGACTGTTTACTCATCTGTAGTAAGGACAACACTAATGGTCATGCAGGATTTTACTGAGGGTTAAACAAGATTATACCTGGGAATATGCATCATATTGAACCTGGCATCTAAGCGCTCAATTATGTCAGTCTTTTTTCTTTTTCTTTTTCTATTCTGGATATGTGGTTTCTCTGTTGAACTATCTCAATAATGTACAGAGCACTTTGTAATGTGTAAGGTGTAGACAAGAAACTGTTTCTTAACTGTGCAATCTCTAACAAGTTATTTAACCTCTGTGTTCCTGATCTGTAGACTGAGGATAATAATACCCATCTTATATGTTGGTTAAGAGTATTAAATAGTGTAATGATATGAAGCACTTAACATGGGGCCTGACACATAGTAAATGCTCAATAAACATTAGTTATTATTACTGCTACAAAATAGACAGTTGCCTATGTGGTATCAGTTCAGGAATATTTGGCAGGCTGCTTTACTAAAATAATATCTTCCACACCAGCTTGTCATTTCCATATCTACTTTTATTACTATGGAGTTATTCTTTTGGTTTATGCCTTGTTCATTCCAGCTACTTCTTATAAGCTTCACTGGGGATATGCTCCCAATAGTTTCTTGTGCTTAATATTATGTGATATCTTATTTTCCTCTACTCCTGGACAGATGGGCAACATAAGGACCCCAGGCAAAGGTTTGGGAAGATAAGTGAAGAAACGCATTCCAGAGGCAACCTTGGGATATTTGCCCCTTTTCCTTAAGGATGGCTCTGTTCAGAATTGCCTATAGTCATCACTCTGTGTCTCAGCAGGAGCTAACTCTCTAGCTTCTGCTCCTTATGATATAGGTGAGAGATTAGTAATCTATGATAACTGCTTTCTCTTAGGGTTCCCAAGTGTTCCATGTTCTGAGGACTATCTCCTGCTGTACTATCTTTTATGATGCATCATCTCTCCTATTTGTTGGGGACCTGCCAACTGAAACCATGCCCAAACTCACTATATAGATGCTGTTGGCAAGACTTCTTCTTGGGCCAGGGGATATTATCCTTAGCTCTCCTGATTATAAGGCTGTATTACTTAGCTCATGCCCTATTTGATGGCTTTGTACTTAGGAATCCTTGAAGTATATTTGAAAATAATTGTGATCGACATGCAAACATGGACAAAAATTTCTGAAAATGTCCATAACTTGTTGGCTTTTTAAAAAACAACCTTCTTAACATATACTTTATACATCATAAAATTTACCTGTTTTAAGCATATGATCAAGTTATTCTCAGTATATTCATAGAGTTGTGCAACCATCACCACAATCCAGTTTTGAAACATTTATGATTGGATTCTGAATGTATTGCTTGTACCAATAATCAGTAATCTTGTTGGGAATCCTGGAAAATGCCTAAAATTTAACTACATTGTTTTACGGAATATGTGGCCTCCAACAAAATGATACAAATACATTTACATAGTATCAATACAATTTTACCATCAATCTTTTCATACAATTAAAAATGCATTTAATGACATATGGTGGGGGGATGTAGGAATCATGTAAAAAACTGACCAAATTGAATATTTCCATGAAGGTTAGAAACTACATTAGGATCAGTAACTGCTAACTGCCACAAAAGAAAACCAAAGTTTCATTAATCTCAACACAGCAAAAATTTATTTCACCAAGTTTAATGCAGATTGGTGGGAATTCTCTTCCAAGCAGTGACTTGGGGATTAAGGCTCCCTTCTTTCTGTGGTACCACCATCTTCATATATAGCATCTAAGACCACAAAGGGCAAAGGGAAAGATGGATGAGGAACACCAGCTCTTAACCTCCTGGACCTAGAAGTGGTACACGTCACTCCCATTGGTCAGAACTAGCTACATGGCCCCAACCTAACGGCAAGTTTGAGGAAGGTAGGTTAATGCATCAATCATTCAGTGAGCAATTTCTCAGCTATGTTGCTGTAGGGGCAAAGATGGAAAGCTTTCCCCTTCATCCTATGAAGATCCACTGAAAATGAACTGACAATAGGCAAATTAATATGTAAAAAAGGCATACAGATTTAGTTAATGTGTGTAGCACAGGGGAATCACAAAATGAATACCCCATAACCCAATGGGGTACAGAAGCATATATGCCCTTCTTCTTAGAGGAAGGGAAGATGACGGTTGTTGGAGTAAATGTTTTTTAGGGGGAATGAATGGACCCAGTGTTCAGACAATGGTTAGTAAATAATTATTTTTGGGATTTGAATGGGATTTGAGAACAGACAATAGTTTGGGACAAAGTTTGTCTGGGCTCTATTATAGGTGTGGTGTTTAATTTTCAGTTTCTTTCTCTATGACAGGAGTTTTAATCTTCTCTGGTTAATGAAATTTCAGGGAAGAGATTGAAGGCAGTTGTGTTCTTTTTTGGTGGTCCAGTTTTAAAGTAGATAAGGGGACATCAGAGAACAGCCTCATTCTGTGCTTTGGAAGAGATAGAAGATTGAGTGAAAGGGAAGCAGGGAAGGTCAGAGAATCTTTGAGGCTGCTTTTTCAGTTTAGCATGTCAAAGTGCCATACTTTGGGGTATTATTTATTGAGCCCCCAAAGTGGTCATGCCTGTGATACTTTATTCTTCTTTTGCTCCTTCCTCAAGCACTAAGAATGGCTGCTATATCTCACAATATTATCATTTTATATTCTTCACTTCTAGAAATTAGATTCACTCTTGGTCATTTAAAATGTGCAGTTCTCATGTATGCCAGCAGTTAAAGTGAAATTTTTTAAAAATGAAATAAAATGTGCAGTTTCAGCTAGACTGCAATGTCATCTTTCACCAACAGGTGACACAAGTCAACATACTTGCCCTTCAGCCTGCAAAATCCTCATCTAAGATTGTTTGTTCTGCACAATAAAATGCTTATCAATTCAGTGAGATTAATTCTTTATAAAATTAATATATTTGTACCAACAGATATCATATGTTTATGAATCTTTAGATTGTCATCCATCAGTTAGCTCACTAAGTAACCAGTGATTTTAGTCATTATTTGATGACCCTTATTTAGTGTCTGTGGTAAGTGTAATGAGGGGGTCTCTTTTTTTGTCCTCTAATCTTCTTTTCCTAAATCCTTGCCATATTCAATAACATATAACAAGAACGTACTCAAGGTCAAGAACCTAGACGTGAAAACTGTCAAAAAGGTCAGAAGACATGGGTTCCAAACCTGGCTCTGCCTCTAATTAACTGTATGATGTTGGGCAAGCCTCAACCTCTCTGAGTCTCTGCTTCTTTGTCTGAAAAAAATTATAAATTTTAATATCTGCTAATGAAAATGAGTGGTTAGTGTAGCCTTCAGAAAACAACCTTGTAGCCTCTGTTGCTAGCTAACTCTCCTTTCCTGCATTCCAGGGGTGTGTCAGTCCATTCTCACACTGCTATGAAGAAATACCTGAGATAAGGTTCTGCATAGCTGGGGAGGCCTCAGAAAACTTACAATTATGGCAGAAGGCACCTCTTCAGAGGGTGGCAGGAGAGAGAATGAGTGCTGAGCAAAGGGGAAAGCCCCTTATAAAACCATCAGATCTTGTGAGAACTCACCATCATGAGAACAGTGTGAGGGGAAACTGCCCTTATGATTCAGTTATCTCCATCTGGTCCTGCCTTTGACACATGGGGATTATTACAATTCAAAGTAAGATTTGGGTGGGGACACAGAGCAAAACCATATTATTCCACTTCTGGACCCTCCCAAATCTCATGTCCTCACATTTCAAAACAATCATGCCCTTCCTACAGTCTCCCAAAGTCTTAGCTCATTCCAGCATTAACCCAAAAGTCCAAGTCCAATGTCCTATCTGAGACAAGACAAATCCCTTCCACCTATGAGCCTGTAAAATTGAAAGCAAGTTAGTTACTTCCTAGATACAATGGAGGTACAGGCATTGGGTAAATACACCCATTCCAAATGGGAGAAATTGACCAAAACAAAGGGGCTACAGGGCCCATGCAAGTCTGAAATCCAATAGAGTAGTCATTAAACCTTAAAGTTCCAAAATGATCTCCTTCGATTCCATGTCTGACATCCAGGTCATGCTGATATAAGAAGTGGGCTCCCATGGCCTTGGGCAGCTTTGCCCCTATGGCTTTTCAGAGTACAGTCCTCTTCCCAGCTGCTTTCACAGGCTAATGTTGACTGCCTATGGTTTTTCCAGGTGCATGGTGCAAGATGTCAGTAGATCTACAATCCTGGGTTCTGGAGGATGGTGGCCCTCTTCTCACAGCTCTACTAGGCAGTGCCCCAGTGGGGACTCTGTGTGGGGGCTCCAACCTCACATTGCCCTCCCATACTGCCCTAGCAGAGGTTCTCCATGAAGGCTCTGCCTATGCAGCAAACTTCTGCCTGGACATCCAGGCATTTCCATACATCCTCTGAAATCTAGGCAGAGGTTCCCAAAACTTAATTATTGACTTTTGTGTACCCACAGGCCTAACACCACATGTAAGTTGCCAAGGCATGGGGCTTGCACCCTCTAAAGCAATGGCCTGAGCTGTATCTCGACTCCTTTTAGCCATAGCACTGGAGGTGAGGGAGCTGGGACACAGGGTACCATGTCCCAAGGCTGCATAGAGCAGGGGAGCCCTGGGCCTGACACATGAAACCATTTTTCCCTCCTAGACCTCCAAGCCTGTGATGGAAGGGGCTGCTGGGAAGGTCTCTGACATGCCGTGGAGACATTTTCCCCAATGTGTTGGTGGTTGACATTTGGCTCCTCATTACTTATGCAAATTTCTGCAGCTGGCTTGAGTTTCTCCCGAGAAAATGGGTTTTTATTTTCTATCACATTGTCAGGGTGCAAATTTTCCAAACTTTTATGCTCTGCTTCCTCTTGAATGCTTTGCCGCTTATAAATTTCTTCTGCCAGATACCCTAAATCACCTCTCTCAAGTTCAAAGTTTGACAGATCTCTAGGGCAGGGGCAAAATGCTGCCAGTCTCTTTGCTAAAGCATAGCAAGAGTCACCTTTATTCCAGTTCCCAACAAGTTCCTCATCTCCACTCAGCCTGAACTTCATTGTCCATATCACTATCAGAATTTTGGTCAAAGCAATCCAATAAGTCTCTAGGAAGTTCCAAACTTTCCCACATTTTCCTGTCTTCTTCTGAGCCCTCCAAACTCTTCCAACCTCTGCCCATTACACAGTTCCAAAGTTGCTTCCACATATTCGGGTATCTTTACAGCAAGACCCTACTACCTTGGTACTAATTAACTGTATTAATCCATTCTCATGCTTCTATGAAGAAATACCCAAAACAGTAATTTATAAAGAAAAGAGGTTTAATTGACTCACAGTTCTGCATGGCTGGGGAGTCCTCAGGAAACTCACAATCGTGGCTGAAGACACCTCTTCATCAGGTGGCAGGCGAGTGAATGAGTGCCAAGCAAAAGAGTAAGCCCCTTATAAAACCATCAGATCTTGTGAGAACTCACTCACTATGACAGGAACAGCTTGGGGTGAAACTGCCCCCATGATTAAATTTTCCCCAGCTGGTCCTGCCCTTGACACATAGGAATTATTACAATTCAAGGTGAGATCTGTGTGGGGACACAGAGTCAAACTATATCAAGGAGTTTCTTTTCCGAGATCCCTGTTCCTGAGATTCCAGTCCTTCCTTCAGTTTCTGTGGTGCTTCTCTTCAAATGTGTTTGTGGAGCTTCTGACTTAATAGGTCTACAGTGAAGCCTACGAATCTGTTTTGCAACAAGTTCTGGAGGGATTTTGGATTATTAGCCAGGTTTCACTGCCAGATTATCACACTTCACTATTTAGAGTGCACAGACTATGCAAAGTTGTCCCTCAGTATCCAGGACCCCTTTGGATACCAAAACATATGGATGTTCAAGTTCATGATATAAAATGACATAGTATTTGCATATAACCTACTCATATCCTCCTGCATACTTTACATATCTCTAGATTATTTATAATATGCAATACAATATAAATACTATGTAAATAGTTGTCATACTGTGTCATTTAGGGAAAATCAAGAAGAAAAAAATTGTACTTTTTTTTTCAATATTTTCAATCCATGGTTGGTTGAATCCATGAATGAAAATCACATGGATATGGGTGGCCAGCTGTACTTCTAACATCAATAGGAATTTCTGGTTCAAGGTAAATGCCAATTAAGAAAATCAAACGTACATGATCTCTATTTTGATTTCAGCTTATTGTAGATTAAAATGAAAATTGTGCTCTTACAGTTTTCATTGGTTCATTAAATTTACTTATACTTTCATATTCCCAGTCAAATTCCACAATTCTGTTTCAGCCCCCCGTCCCCAAGAATGCAAAGTGTTTTTTTTTTTTTTTGTCTGACCCTTATATATTTCATCTTTCTAGGTCAAACATGCTGTCATTACTTATACAAAATTCTGATGCAGTAGCATTCCAGGTTCCTAAACCAAACTCTGAACTCTTTGGCAAACAACTTAAGAAGAAAAGTATTTCTCATTGTTATGCAAGCTTTCCTCCTCTCTTTGACACTACAGTTCCCCACAGATCTCTAAGCTCTTTCACAGTTCTGCTCTCTCAGCCAGCACCAGCCCATCTCCACACCATACTTTTAGGTCTGAGTCAGCTGGTCCTGTAGAACATTAACTCATTAACAACACAATTGTCCCTTATTTCTGAGCTCTCACCCGACTAGGGTTGTTTCAGTGAGCAAATACAATGAAGGACTTTTTTTTTTTTAATTGCCATTCTTTTTACAGGGTAGTTGGGAAGCTCAAAGGAAGCCATAAAAATGTACTCTATGATAGATATAAAACATAAGTCAAATATAGAGTGGAGGTATAAATGGGTGCCATCCTCTATAATTTATTCTTCCTCCATTTATTTTAGAGAGAAAAAAACTAGAATCCTCATACACCTTAAATTTCAAGGACATTTATCATTTGCATTGCTGGCATAGTACCATCCAAACATAATCATATTTATCTTCCATCCCTATTGGGTTCTGGAGAATTATGCATATTTTCTTCTGTAAATCTTCATACCAATACAGATATTAGCCCCTACTCAACCTCATTCCCAGCTGCACCACTAACTCTAACCTATCCTGCTTTCATGTCTTCAGTCACGTGCACTATCTTCTCTTTGAATTTACATTTTAGACTGTTAGATGGGACCACAGTCAAAAGTTCATTTTATTTCTAAATGATGGAAAAGTCATGAGCATTGAGATAAATAGAAGTATTAGTATTTTTCAAAGTCAACAACTCAAAGAGATTTGGGGTCCGAGGTAGCTTATGAAATGTGAAGGGCCACCACACCGTGCCCCACACTATTGAGCACTTTTGTAAAAACCAACAAACAAAAATGGTTTCTATTCTTTGGACAACAATGAAGGAAAATTTGTTCACAAAGTAGTATTCTAACATAGCTGTAAATGCAGTCACTCTTTTGTGGTTTAAGCTCAAGGACTACACTGGTTTCTGAGATGACGGGATCATTATATTTCCAGAGTGACGACAAGAAAATAAGTTGGGGGAAATTTTGACTATTGCTGGTTCCTAGATATGTACTCATTTATGGACTCACAGTTCTGCAAATCTGTGCATGGTGATAAGTGGGGGTAGAGAACCTTTGTGGGTGCACACACATATACAAGTTTCCTTTTATTACTTGTGGTAGTTAGAATTCTAAAAATATACTCCTAACCCCCAGCCAGGTGCCACTCCCTAATAAGTTGAGATATCACTCCTGTGATGACATTACATCATATGACACAGTTGACTTCCAGATAGGAAGATTATCTCGGTAGTCCTAATCTAATCAAGGAGCCCTTAAAAGCAGAAAACTTTTTTCCAGCTGGTGTCAAAAAGGAAGGCAGAAGGAGAAGTCAGAGAGATTCAAAGCATAAGAAGGAATTAAAGTGCTGTTACTGATTTCAATATGGAGGAGACCACATGACAAAGAATGTGGGTGGTCTCTCAAAGCATAGATTGGCTCCCCTGGCTGACATCCAGCAAAAAAATGGGTACTTTCAGTCTTATAACTGCATCAAACTGAATTCTACCACAACCACATGAGTTTAGAAGAGAGCTCTGGGCCTCTAGATGAGAATGGAGATCAGTCGATAGCTTGATTTTAGCCTTGTAAGACCCTGAACAGAGATTCCAGTTAAACCATGCTGCACTTTTGAACTATAGAACGATGAGCTAACAAATGAATGCTATTGTAAGCCACAAAGTGTGTAGTAATTTTTAGGCAGCAATACAAAACTAATACATTATTGAATTAGTCTTTTCCCTGGATCATGGAGCTCCTGAAACCATAGATCATGTTATCTCCATGGGAAAGTCCCACTGTCCCTCATTCAAAGTCTTGTGTTCAGGAAGTACTCCACAACTGTTATCTGTTAACAAATAAGGTCACTGAACCAGGTGCAATTGCTTAGTGTCCTCACTGACTTAGAGCATAATTGAGCTGCTTCTGTAGTTCATGGTTACTATTAAACTGCTTACTGGTCAGAAGGTGAGGACCACACAACTAAGGGGTTCAGCTTAGGTTTTCTCTCTCCACTCTATAAAAGACAGGAAGCGTTCTTCAGACACACACGAGACTAACAGTCACATCACGTGGCCTTAAATAAGCCAGACTGGGCTTCCTCTGGGATCAGGGAGATGATATCAGAAATAAAAATAAACCACAAGGCACTTGCTGCCCTTGTTCTTGGGCTGATGAGGAGCCAGATAATGAGGTTACACATTTTAACATGATCATGAGAATGAAACAGGGCTCACTCCTCTCTCAGTTTCCATTAGGGACTTTGTCCAGAGAAAAAGCTATATTAACAGGTGCTTTACAAAATGTGGCTTCCTTCCTGTTCTCAGCAGGGAGGGCATCAGTGCCTGCTCTAATGCTTGATCATCCTTCTTTTCCACTTCTGTTCATTCCTTTTCTTCCTTTTTCCTTCCCTTTCCTCACTTCCTCTTCCTAATTTTATTTTTTGTTATTGAGCTCTTTAGTTGGGAGAGTGAGAGCCCCAGCAGCACAGAAAAAACCTCAGCCTTTCAGAGTGAGATAAATGCCCTTTATTCTTATTTGAGTTTCTCACTGCCTAGAGTGTAAGTGTAGAAAATAGAACAGTCTAACAGAAGCAGAGAGCAAGGCCTTTTTCATGGTGTTTGAAAAAGACTAGGAAAAGGTGGCAGAAAGGAGGATGAGGTGACTCTGTTCCTATCTCTCAGTAGTCACTCAGTCAACATTTCTGGAGTGCCATGACATTTACTCTCATTTCATGTCATTAAACAGGGTATGAAGTAGTTTCAGCACAAGTGTAGATTATGCACAGACATTTGCTGTCTGTTCTTGGGAGCCAAGGGAAACATAAGATTTGGTCCCTATCCTTAAGGAACTAATAGGGCTGCCAGGCAGCATAGAACCCATATATGAAAAGGACTTGTGGAAGACACAGATAGCCCCAGGATAGTGCAGAAGAACTAGAGCGATAGGGTATTGTGGCATTGGAGAAGAGTAGAAGGGATGTGATTTAGTGGAAGTGGCAGTGATGGTTATAGAGGAGCAGAGGAAGGTTTTTTTGTGGCAGGGAATGGGGAAGGAGTGCAATGTAGTTTCATGGATGCAGGGTGAAGCTGGAATGAACATTCTTTATGCCTAGTTGTCACAGTATTCATGTTGTTATGGACCAAATTGCATCCCTTACAAATTCATATGTTGAAGTCCTAAATTCTAGTATCTCAGAATGTGAGTGTATTTTGAGATAGGGCTTTTAAAGAGGTAGTTAAGGTTAAATGAGTTCATATGGATAGGGCCCTGATCCAATATGACTGATGTCCTTATATTAATAAAAAGAAGAAGAAACACCAGGAATGTGCACACACAGAGAAAAGGCCAAGTGAGGACACAGTGAGAAGGCGGCTCTCTGGGAGTCAAGGAGAGAGGCCTCAGGAAAAGCCAAATCAGCCAACTCCTTGATCTTGGACTTCCAGCCTCCAAAACTGTGAAAAAAAAAATATTTCCGTTGTTTGAATCTCCAGTCTATGGCATTATGTTGTGGCAGCATGAGCTAATACACATGTGAAAGAAGATTGTTCTCAGTGCTGAGTGGGGGTTGCTCTAAATCACTTACTCTCATAGTCAAAGCTTTTAGTGGGCTTACAGTAATGGGTGTGTCAGCACTTGAGGAGACAGGCAGGTTCTGGCAGGACTCTTAGATGGGTGACCTTCTGTAGGTCATGTTGCTTATCTGGGCCATTTTTGTCTCTTTGGTAAATTAGGAAATTAATAAGAGTGACTTGCTAATGCATAGATACAAGGTTCAAGGTGGAGATCATAATAACTTTTGTAGATTTTTCAAAATACTCATGCTCTACTGCTTTTCTCCCTGCCCCTGCTGAGAATCCCTGGTTTTTATTATCTTATTTTATTATGTTAGGAACACTTAACATGAGATCTAGCATCTTAAAACATTTTAAGTTAAGTGAAAAGAGCCAGATACAGAGCGACAACTACTGAATGATTTCACTTATATGAGGTATCTAAAATAATGAAACTCATAAAACCAAAGACTGGAATGGTCATTATTGGTGCTATTGGAATGACAATATGGGGACTTATTAATCAACAGGTATAAAGTTTCAGATAAGTAAAACGAATAAGCTCTAGAGAATCTGGCTTTTGTACTGAAGGTCATTTAAGGTCAGTCAGTCTGCTAGTCTTGCATACCCATGCATCCCTACTTCCTGTTATTGATAAGTGGCCTAGTCCTAAAAGGACAAGTACCTTCTGCTTTTTGCGTGGCTCAAGAATTTACCCCATCCTACGCTACCACCATTAAGTGCTAGCAGAGTGATAAATGCCTCTTTTGAAGTGAGAGTTGAGGTAAACCATGAGAGTGGCAAGTTGGGGCTCTCAGAGCTGTCAGCTAGCTGAGATTGTTCAACAGGTAAGATGCAGTCTAGGAAACACCAGTGCCTTCACCTTCTGCTTTGTGTTTACTTTTAGGAAAGATGTCCCTAGCTCTGGAGGAGGTGGTATGAAATCATGAGGCTTCTCATGGTCAGAGAGAAGCCCCTGTCCTTAGCTCCCTTTGTTTCCCATTAGCTGAGAATATATGTCTTGGTTGTAGTTTTCCATTGACAGTCTGAATGTGAGTGTGTGCATAGGGGCCAGGGACCTAAGTATAAGAATGGAGTTTCCAGCTCATGGGTACAGACCTCCTTGCCTCTTCCCTGCCACTAAGCCCAGTTACATCGCCTGATCTGTTCCCAAATTCCATTACTCAAACGCCCACACCATCTACCTGATGTGGGGAGGGAGGCAGTCCTAGAACCCCCTGAAGCCCATACTAGAAATCCTGAGTGCAGCTGAGTAAGTGGCAGAATGATTGAGCATCTCCTTCTTCTGCTTTGATGAGCCTCTAACCCAGGCAGGAGATTTATTTCTGTTGTCAATGTTATTTCAGGACTCAGAAACCAGTTGTCTACCTTGCTCTTCAGCCAATCACAGGCAGGGGTAAAGAGGGGAATGGCAGACAATAAGGTCTATTGGGGATAGTGCAAGTTTTTTTGAGCTTATCTTATTCTTAGCCAGCAGCCTGGGGTGTCGGTGTCTGCACATGATTCAGTTTTGCCTGGTGGTGGTGGCAGCAGGACACTTTGCTTCAGGTGCTTGACGTTCAGTATTACAGAAATGAATTATGGGAAAAGCAGTTTCCTGATGCTAACACAGTCTCTAAGTAGACTCCTGAAGGATCGGGAGGAAGATTTCATGTAGACAGCCTGCTATGTGAGCAGATGTCGAAATGCCTGTGCCCACTGGGGAACATGGTCTTTATAAAGGAAAACAATCCACCTGGCACTCCAATATGCTGGATCTGATTTTGAGATGAAAGAATATAAGGTCCTGTCATTCTGAGGTTCAGCCCATGAGGCAAGACTAGCAAAGGAAAAGATAAGAGGAGAGTGACTGGTAGAGAAAACTGGGGAAGGGATGCCCTACTCTTTGTTCTCACTCCTCTAAGAGAACAGTGATGGAGCGCCAACATCTACACCTTCTCAGTGCATCAAACACTAGGTGTTGAGTTATCCTGCTTCCTAGAAATGACTTTCCCATTATCTCTACACTACCAAGTTCTTGATGTGTAAAATTCTTCAACAACTCCAGCCCCCAAGTCTTTCTGTTTTTTAGCTGCCTATAAGAATATTAGTGCATTGCTGGACACATAGTAAACGTTCAACAAATGCTGAATGAATTAATGAATGGTCTGTATTAGTAATTTTTATACTTAAAAACTCAGCAGAACCTTTACTTTCAAATATAATCTTAATCTCAAACTCAATACACAGAATGAATCAGAGTTGAACACTCGAGGATTGGATCAAATCCTGCAACACTGCATTTATTTCTTCTTGTATCTCTAGTGCTGCAGCCAGCCTTTGACAATTCTCAACCTGACTATGATTCAGATATCCACATGTAGACTCCAATTTTAGGTATCCTGTGTAGGGTATGGTATTGGGAAAAGGAGATAGGAGTGGTCACAAGTAAAGGGGCCAAAAGGCCTAGACAAAGAAAACTCAAAGAGAAGAACACATCAGGAGAGGCAGATGTGACAAGCTATGAACTTTCGCTGGAAATTAGAAATGTGACAGCTATCATTATGAGTGAATATGACTCTTTATAAAAGGCACAAGAAAGAATAGAGAAACAAGGAGTGGGAGGCTAGGGTGGGGCCAAATGTGACTGTGAGGGAAGTATTTAATGAGACACAATCATTCATTTCACATATTCAATACATTTTTAATAATTGCATTGTTATGGGCACTAGAGAAACACCAGTGAGTAGAAATACCTATTCTCATGAAGCTTACATTCTAGTGTGGGGTAGGAGACAGGCAAGAAACAAAGTAAACAAATAGACTCTTTCCCTGAATGATTTCATCCAGCTTTATGGTTTTATTTACCTTCTATATTTTTTTTAACATTTTCTGCTTGCAGTATTTATTTATAATTTTAATTTTTAATTTTTTAAAATTTCAATAGCTTATTGGGTCCAAGTGGTTTTTGGCTACATGGATGAATTGAATAGTGGTGAAATCTGATATTGTACCCAATATGCAATACTTCATCCCTTGACCCCCTCCCACCCTACCTCTTCTGAGTCTCCAATGTGCATTATACCACTCTATATGCCTTTGTATACCCATGTCTTAGCTCCCACTTGTAAGTGAGAAGATACGATATTTGATTTTCCATTCCAGAATTACTTCACTTAGAATAGTGGCCTCTAGCTCCATTCTAGTTGTTGCAAAAGACATTATTTCATTCTTTTTTTGTGAGTGAGTAGCATTCCATGGTGTGTATATACCACATTTTCTTTATCCACTCATTGGTTGATGGACACTTAGGTTGGTTCCATATCTTCGCAATTGTTAATTGTGCTTCAATAAACATGCGTGGAAGTGTCTTTTTGATATAATGTCTTATTTCCTTTGGGCAGACACCCAGTAGTGGGATTGCTGAATCAAATGGTACATCTACTTTTAGTTCCTTAAGAAATCTCCATACTGTTTTCCATAGGTGCTGCACTAATTTACACTTCTATCAGCAGTGTATAAGCGTTCTCTTTTCAACACATCCACACCAACATCTATTGTTTTTTGACTTTTGAATAATGCCCACTGTGGCTGGGGTCAGGTAGTATTTCATTGTGGTTTTAATTTGCGTTTCCCTGATTAGTGATGTTGAACATTTTTTATGTGTTTTTTGGCTATTGGTATATCTTCTGAGAAATGTCTGTTCATGTCATTTGCCCCCTTTTTGATGGGATTGTTTTTTTTTTTTTTTTTTTTTTTTCTTGCTGATTTGAGTTCCTTGTAGATTCTGGATATTATTCCTTTGTCAGATACATACTTTGCAAATATTTTCTCCCACTCTGTGGGTTGTCTGTTTACTCTGATGATTATTTATTTTGCTATACAGAGGCTTTTTATTTTAATTAGGTCCCACTTATTTATTTTTGTTTTTGTTGCATTTGCTTTTGGGGTCTTAGTCATCAATTCTTTGCCTAGGCCAATGTTCAGGACAATTTTTCCAAGGTTATCTCCTAGATTTTGTTATGGTTTCAGGTCTTAGATTTAAGCCTTTGATCCATCTTGAGTTGATTTTTGTATAAGGTGAGAGGGATTCAGTTTCATTCTTCTACACGTGGCTAGCCAGTTTTCCCAGCACCATTTATTTAATAAAGTGTCTTTTCCCGATTCATGTTTTTTGTATGCTTTTTTGAAGATCGGATGGTTGTAGGTATTTGGCTTTATTTCTGGGTTCTCTATTCTGCTCCATTTTTACCATTATATTCAGACTCCTAATTTATATATCCAGTCATGAAGTGTCCTCAGAAGTTTAGATTCACGTATCTAATTGCCAGTTCTTATGAGTCCCTCAGGTTTAACATGACCAAAACAGAATGTTTGATATTGTTCCTCCCACAGCCTATCCCATCTTGATATGGTTTCCCCATTCCTCAGTTGCTCAGGCCAACACCTAAAAGTCACCCTTGATTACTTTCTTTCCTTCACCTCCCTGCTTTCAATCTGTCAACAAGTCTTATTGGTTTCACTGTCAAAATACATGCTGGATCTAACCATTCTTCATCACCTCCATGGCTACCACCCCAATCCAAGCTATTATCATCTCATACCTGAACAACAGCAAGATATCCCTATTCAACAATTAATAATTTCCCATGACTCTAAGAATTAAACAAAAACACTTTTTTAAAGCCACCCACAGATTTTGGTCAAGATCTATCCCCAATTTATTTCTACAACCTCATCTCCTATCAGTCTTTCCTTCTCACAAAGCTCAAGACACATGGGTCTCCTCTGTATTGTTTGAACCAGGCAAGTCCTTCTCCACCTCCTGCTTTTTGCCATTTATTTTTCCCTCTGCCCGCAGTGTTCTTTCTCTTGCTCTTCATATAACTCATTCCTTCCTCTTTCCACTATAACCACCTCAGAGACATCTTTCCTGACTCTCTAAAGTAGACTCAACTCCATTTTTCTGACATAGAACCCTATTTGTTTCTTTCATAATTCTCATCACAGCTTAATATTATTTCAGCTGTTCATGTGTATATGTGCATATGTGTGTGTGTATGTGTGTTGGTTTATTTGTGTTTCTGTCACTCCCATTATGCTGCAATAGAGGGGCATAATGGGAGTGAATGTGAATATAGGGGCAATGTCCATCTAATTTTCCATTGTATTTTTAGTGCCTGGCATATTAGTCACTTAATAAAAATGTTTTGAATAAACAAATGGGTGGGGAAGGATTCTGGAACTAGAATATCACGAAAGTTTGAAGAGACAATGAATTTTCTGAGCCCCATACCATCAATCACAGCAATGACTGGTAGGTTAGGCACAAGCTTCCAGGATATAGTCAGGGCCATATATTTTTGTGGCCAGGGAACATAGTATGGAGGCTAGAGCATTAATTGCATTTGCATTAGGTTAATGGAAAAAGACTGGAAGAAGAAATTTAAGTCCAGAGTGAAGCTGGCCTTAATAACCAGTGGACGGGGCTGGGTGCCGTGGCTCACGCTTGTAATCCCAGCACTTTGGGAGGCCGAGATGGGCGGATCACGAGGTCAGGAGATCGAGACCATCCTGGCTAACATGGTGAAACCCCGTCTCTACTAAAAATACAAAAAATTAGCTGGGTGTGGTAGTGGGCGCCTGTAGTCCCAGCTACTCGGGAGGCTGAGGCAGGAGAATGGAGTGAACCCAGGAGGCAGAGCTTGCAGTGAGCCGAGATCGTGCCTCTGCACTCCAGCCTGGGCGGCAGAGCGAGATTCCGTCTCAAAAAAACATAAAAATAAAAATAAAAATAATCAGTGGACACAGAGCTTTCTATGTTCAGAGGTGGAACACTACCTAAAGAGACGAAATAAATGCTTTGATAACAGGCAGACCTGAGTATGAATACCGGCTGAGCCACTGACAAGCTAGGTGACTTTCATCAATTTATGTAGTCTACCCAAGCATCAGATTTCTCATCAGCAAAATAGATATGATAAGGTTGCCTACTGCATAGGGTTATTGTAACAAGTAAGGGAATTAAATATGTGTAGCACTTTGAACAGAACCTAGTACATAATATGCACCAGTAATGAACAAAAGGAAGGAGAGGGAGAAAGGGAAGAAATGAGCTCTCCTGTGGGTTGAAGATTGTCCTAGTCCTTGGGGAGAAATCCAAATGGAAAGAGAATAAATTTGCAAGATACACTTATGTCTGTGCCTATTAATTTATAGCAAACTTGCATCTTTTTGCTTACAGGAAAAAAAAGTGTATAGAGTCCTAGATTCTCTATCTCTGTATTGTTACCTTGGCCTTCTTTCTCCGTTAGGTGACTGTGCTGACCTGGACGTGATTACATGGGTTACATTCCCAAAGGTATGGTCATGGTTACATAAACACACTAAAACCCAGTCAATTCATCAGGAGAAAATAGAGTCACTCAAGCTAATTATATGTCCCAGGGCCCAGACCATAAGCCAGCAGTGGCTATCTAGCGCAGCAATTTCATGCCATCCATATCCATATTGATTACTTTAGACCAATAAGAAATTTCCTCATATTGTAGTTTGAGGTGGACGTCTTGGTGTAGCATGGAGTTGCAGATGGCTCAGGAGCCAGGAAAGGCTTTCTTCAAAGAATGCCATAAATGCAGTACAATCAAAAGAAGTCACTTTGCTCCTAAATGAGGGCATAAATTCTGAGAAATAATCCTACCAGTAGTCATTCTGGATGTACGAAACAGAAACAGCAGTGAGTTATCAATCCTAAAATTAGGGAAAAATATTTTCTATGAATATTTGTAGTTCGTTATTGACTTTGAGGCTCATTATACAAGTACTAAAATATGGAATTTTATGATTACTTTGTATAATTATGTATAGACAGGGAGTGCCAAGCTCCCTTTAAAGTTAGTGAGAGATATGCATGAAGAATGAGAGATAAAATTAGTTTCTATTTTTCAATTTTGTGCAAAGTAGAATTCAATATTTCAAAATGACAAAAGACTCATCTTGTTTTCTAATAGACTATAAAGCACAATAGCACAATTTATTTACATACTTTCCTTCCGAAGCTCAAAGTATTTTTCAGGTGTTCTTTTAGTTATTTTCATAATGGAAAGGGTAATGGTTTTAATCTCTTTTTTCCAGTTATGAAAACTGAGGCACAGAGTGGCCAAGTCATTTACTAACAATCGCAGTAGATTGTTTTTACATTTTTCCCTTTAAAATGAGATGAATAATAATTTCTGCCCTATCTCATAGTGTTGCTGTAAGGATATGTATAGAACACCTCTTGTGTGATTTAAAAGAGTCTAGACCTTACTTTCTACTCCAACCAATACCGTATTAATGATTTCGTTGCAGACTTCCACCCACTTTGTTGTGTGCAACCTGACAGTGTTTCATCTTGAACCTACTGCTGCCATGTCTTGCTCCCTACCCTGTGGTTTTGATGACACCTTGGCATTGGATGTCCTTGGGACCTTCCTTGACCAATGTTTTCCCCTGGACTGATAGCCCCGAGATATACTCCTTCATACTCCTTTAGGTTTCTCAGAAGATCCCAGCCATCCACAGAGATATCCAACTCAAGAATTCCTACCTGCATTTTCATTCCCTCCTTACCTGTTTCACTTCCCTAGCCCTCTTGTCTGTTTTCTGGAATCACTTCCCAAATATACTACCTTCAAGCAAGCCTTTTCCTCAGGCTCTGCTTTCCAGATAAGTAAGCCCAAGACAGAGTGACATGAAATAACATATGTAAGATAATTTGAAAACCCAAAAATGCTATGCAATACAAGCTATTAATCTGATTCATGTAATGTTAGTAGTCTTCACACCAATTATAACCATAATAATTATGCTCCTAATGAAGCTATTAAAGGATGGAAGCAAAACTTGGCAGTTTTTTTTTTTTTCCTGAAACTCTGGATCCTCTACAAATTAGAAGTATTCCTTCCCCTGGAGGAACACTAGGTTTATCAAGGGGTATTCGGGCAAAGGGAGAATTAAAATAATCAATTCCCAGTGTTATCTCAACTTCCATATAATTCAATTCTTAATATTGATCCACCAGAGTCCATGCTCGAAGTCAAGGTGTCTTACCATGGTTCCCTTTTCCTTCCTCTCCATTCATAGTTGCCCTTCTCCCACTCCACAAAAGAAAAGCAGAACATTTATCTTGAATCTTGCTATGATGTATTCTATCACCCAACTATGTTGAAAAATAATAGCAACATTGCTGAGAAAGAGAAAAGCAAAGAGAGCACTGATAAAAAAATAACTTTGGTGGACCCGTCAGTTACTAATGACCCTATAGCTTCTCTATATGTTTACATGCAGAGATTTCCACACAGAGATTTAAAATGACCTTATGAAAGTAGAATATTTACTTATGCACAAGTGTAATACAAAATGTTACTGAAATGCTATCAAGAATGTGATGCCCAGAGCTTCAGAAAAACAGTTTCACCTAATTAGAAGAAAACCCTTCCTTTTCAGCTAATATGCTGCCCTAATTATGTCAAATGAATACTTATAAGGAATAATTTTTAACAATAAAACTAAATTACTAACCTATCTATAATAACTCTCAAGTGTCTTACTCTCTGTCTACCATACATTTTAGAAGTGCTTGTAGAAGATTTTGATTTGAAAACTGAAATATGACCTGTAAAATATATGGCTGTATGTATGTGCCTGTGTGTTTGTAGTCCATGAGACAAATCCTAAAATAAACCATTTCTAATTTTTTAGTTTGTTTTAACTTCTTATTTTAAAATAATTGTAGACTTTCTCTTTGCAATTAATATATATTTTATTATTCAGTGTTTTCCAGAGAAACAGAGCTAACAGGTATAGATATACGGAAAGATGTTTTTATGAGGGATTGGCTTATGTATTTTTGGAGTCTGAGAAGTCCCATGATCTGCTGTTTGAGAGCTGGAGGCCCAGGAAAGCCAGTGGAACTTCCAGTTCAAATCTGGAGGCCTGAGAACCAGCGGAACAACGGTATAAGTCTCATTCTGAGTTCAAAGTCCCAAGAATGAGGCACATCGATGTCTGAAAGCAGGAGAAGATGGATGTTCCACCTCAAGCAGAGACAGCAAATTCACTCTTCCTCTTCCTTTTTACTCTGTTCAGGCCCTAAACAGATCAAATGATCCTCACATACATTGTTTTTGTCCTGTTTTGTTTTGCATGTCTTGAATATCTTCACTTCTATTTATTTATGTTTTGGCTGACAATTTGTGTATTTTTTATTTTTTGAAAGTTTTATTTTAAGTTCTGGGATACATGTACAATGTGCAGGGTGTGCAGGTTTGTTACATAGGTAAACGTGTGCCATAGTGGTTTGCTGCACCTATCAACCTATCACCTAGGTATTAAGCCCAGCATGCATTAGCTATTTATCCTGATGTTCTCCCTTCCCATGCACAGCCCTCCAACAGGTGTTCAGCTCTCACATATAAGTGAGAACATGTGGTGGGTGGTTTTTTGTTCCTGCATTAGTTTGCTGAGGATAATGGCTTCCAGCTCCATTCATGTCCCTGCAAAGGACATGATCTCATTCCTTTTTATGGCTGCATAATATTTCACGGTGTATATGTACCACATTTTCTTAATCCAGTCTATCATTGATGGGCATTTGGGTTGATTCTATGTCTTTGCTATTGTGATTATTGCTGCAATGAACATATGCATGCGTGAATCTTTATAATAGAATGATTTATACTCATGCACATTGTTGATGATGATCTTTTTTAGTCAGTCTACTGAGTAGACAGAGTATATGCTAATGCAAATGCTAATCTCTTCTGGAGACACCCTCACAGACACACCCGGAAATAATGTTCACCAGCAATCTGAGCATCCTTGATCCCAGTCAAGTTGACACATAAAATTAATCATCACATGTATCTTGGAGTAGATACTTTGAAACTATGCAAATATCCTGTTTCTCCTTAAACTTTTGCCCATTGATTTTAGCATCCATTGGTGGATCTTCTCTGCAACAATAATTACTGTGGTGTTCTAATGGTGATTTTCTATTTCCCTCAATCTTTCTACATTTGTTAATTGGAATTCTTCTGTAAAGAAAAGCTGTTCCTTCATAATTTTGTGTTTAACTTTTTTTTATTCTACAAGTTATTATCCTATACTGTTGTTATCTATTCTGTTGCTCAAATTGTTCTCATTTTGATCATAGGGATCTCTAATAATATAGAGAGAAATGTCTTTAAAAGTCAAATGGTTTAAATCATTTGCTTCTGATAAAATTGAGCTAGTTGCATTTTCAGTGACTGATCATTAAAAAGTGTGTTGAGGGTAGAACACTGTGTAATGTTTCACACGTAACACAGAAGACATTCAAAGAAACTTCCATTCTTATAAACTTTTTTATATGAACAAAATTTCTCAATACTTTTTCTATAAAAAGTAAAAATTAATGACCAGTGATGAGCTTTTTTTCATAAAAGAAAGAAATTGAATTGATACTGAGACATATCTAAATCTAGCAATTTTCAATAACATTTTGCTTTTTTTCCCCATAGGTTATTGAGGTACAGGTGGTGTTTGGTTACATGAATAAGTTCTTTAGTGGTGATTTGTGAGATTTTGGTTCACCCATCACCTGAGAAATATACACTGCATCCAATTTGCAGTCTTTTATCCTTCGTCCCCCTCCCATTCTTCCCCCCAAGTCCCCAAAGTCCACTGTATCATTTTGCCTTTGCACCCTCATAGCTTAGCTCCCACATATCAGTGAGAACATACGATATTTGGCATTCCATTCCTGAGTTACTTCACTTAGGATAATAGACTCCAGTCTCATCCAGGTCGATGTGAATGCCATTAATTGATTCCTTTTTATGTTTGAGTAGTATTCCATATATACCACAATTTCTTTATCCACTCGTTGATTGATGGGCATTTGGGTTGGTTCCATGATTTTGCAATTGCGAACTGTGCTGCTATAAACATGTGTGTGCAAGTATCTTTTTTGAATAATGACTTCTTTTCCTCTGGATAAATACCCAGTAGTGGGATTGCTGGATCAAATAGTAGTTCTACTGTTAGTTCTTTAAGAAATCTCCACACTATCTTCCATAGTGACTGTGCTAGTTTACATTCCCACCAGCAGTGTATAAGTGTTCCCTTATCACTGCATCCACGTCAACATCTACTGTTTTTTCATTTCTTGATTATGGCCATTTTTGCAGGAGTAAGATGGTATTGCATTGTGGTTTTGATTTGTATTTCCCTGATCATTAGTGATGTTGAGCATTTTTTCACATGTTTGTTGGCCATTCGTATAACTTCTTTTGAGAACTGTCTGTTCATGTCCTCAGCCCACTTTTTGATGGGATTGTTTGTTTTTTTCTTAATGATTTGTTTGAGCTCATTGTAGATTTTGGATATTAGTCCTTTGTCAGATGTATAGATTGTGAAGATTTTCTCCCACTCTATGGGTTGTCTGTTTACTCTGCTGACTGTTCCTTTTGCCACACAAAAGTTCTTCAGTTTAATTAAGTCCTAGCTATTTAGCTTTGTTTTTATTGAATTTGCCTTTGGGTTCTTGGTCATGAAATCTTTGCCTAAGCCAATGTCTAGAAGGGTTTTTCCAATGTTTTCTTCTAGAATTTTTACAGTTCCAGGTCTTAGATTTAAGTCCTTAATCCATCTTGAGTTGATTTTTGTATAAGGTGAGAGATGAGAATCCAGTTTCATTCTCCTACATATGGCCAGCCAATTATCCCAGCACCATTTGTTGAAAAGGGTGTCTTTTTCCCACTTTATATTTTTGTTTGCTTTGTCGAATATCAGCTGGCTGTAAGTATTTGGGTTTATTTTCTGCATTCTCCATGGATCTATGCACCTATTTTTATACCAGTTCCATGCTGTTTTGGTGACTATGACCTTATTGTATAGTTTGAAATCTGGTAGTGTGATGCCTCCAGATTTGTTCTCTGTGCTTAGTCTTGTTTCGGCTAAGTGGGCTCTTTTTTGTTTCCATATGAATTATAAAATAGCTTTTTCTAGCTCTGCAAAGAATGATGCTGGTATTTTGATGGGAATCGCATTGAATCTGTAGAACGCTTTTGGCAGTATGGTCATTTTCACAATATTGATCCATGAGCATGAAACGTGTTCCCATTTGTTTGTGTCTCCTGTGATTTCTTTCAGCTGTGTTTTGTAGTTTTCCTTGTAGAGGTCTTTTGCCTCCGTGGTTAGGTACATTTCTAAGTATTGTATTTATTTATCGATTGCAGCTATTGTAAAAGGGGTTGAGCTTTTGATTTGATTCTCCGTTTTGTTGCTGTTGGTGTATAGAGGAGCTATGTAGAGAATGTACTGGTTTGTGTACATTAATCTTGTATCCAGAAACTTTGATAAATTCTTTGACCAGTTCTAGGAGCTTTCTAGAGGAGTGTTTGGGGTTTTTGAGGTACACAATCATATCATCAGCAAACAGTGACATTTTGACTTCCTCTTTACCTATTTGGATGCCCCTTATTTCTTTCTTTTGTCTGATTGCTCTGGATAGGACTTCCAGAACTACGTTGAAGAGGAGTGGTAAGAGTGCGCATCCTTGTCTTGCTCCAGTTCTCAGAGGGAATGCTTTCAACTATTCCATATTCAATATTATGTTGGCTGTGGATTTGTCATAGATGGCTTTTATTACATTGAGATATGTCCCTTGTACACTGATTTTCTTGACAGTTTTAATCATAAAGGGATGCTGAATTTGTCAAATGCTTTTTCTGCATCTGTTGAGATAGTCATGTGATTTTTGTTTTTAATTCTGTTTATGTGGTGTATCACATTTATTGACTTGCATATGTTAAACCATCCCTGCATCCCTATTATGAGACCTACTTAATCATGGTGGATTATCTTTATGATATGTTGTTGGATTTGATTAACTAGTATTTTTGTTAAGGATTTTAGCATCTATGTTCATCAGGGATGTCGGCCTGTAGTTTTCTTTTTTGGTTGTGTACTTTCCCGGTTTTGGTATTAGGGTGATGCTGGCTTCATAGAATGAATTAGGGAAGATTCCCTCTTTCTCTATCTTGTGGAATAGTGTCAAAAAGATGACTGCCAATTCTTCTTTGAATGTCAAATAGAATTCTGCTATGGATCCGTCTGGTCGTGGAATTTTTTTGTTGCTAATTTTAAAATTACCATTTCAATCTATCTGCTTGTTATTAGTCTGTTCAAGGTATCTAATTCTTCCTGATTTGAGCTAGGGAATTGTATTTTTCCAGGAATTTGTCCATCTCTTCTAGTTTATGTGTGCAAAGGTGTTCATAGTAGCCTTGAATGATCTTTTGTATTTCAGTGGTGTCAGTTGTTATATCTTCTGTTTCATTTCTTAGTGAGGTTATTTGGATTTTCACTCTTCTTTTCTTGGTTAATCTTGCCAGTGGTCTATTAATTTTGTTTATCTTTTCAGATAACCTGCTTTTGTTTCATTTTACTCTTTTGTATTTTTTTTTTGTTGTTGTTGTTTCAATTTCATTTAGTTCTGCTCTGATCTTGGTTATTTCCTTTCATCTGCTGGGTTTGGGTTTGGTTTGCTCTTGTTTCTCTAGTTCCTTGAGAGTGTCAATTTGTGCTCTTTCAGTCTTTTGATGTAGGTGTTTAGGGCTATGAACTTTCCTCTTAGCACTGCCTTTGCTGTATCCCGGAGGTTTTGATAGGTTATGTCATTATTGTCATTCAGTTCAAATAATTTTTAAATTTTCATCTTGATTTCATTTTTGACCCAATGCTCATTCAGGAGCAGAATATTTCATTTCCATGTATTTGCGTAGTTTTATAGGTTCCTTTTGGAGTTGATTTCCAGTTTTATTCCACTGTGGTCTGCGAGAGTGCTTGGTATACTTTCAATTTTCTTAAATTTATTGAGGCTTGTTTTATGGCTTATCATATGGTCTATGTTGAAGAAAGTTTCACGCACTGTTGAATAGAATGTGTATTTTGTGGTTGTTGGATGAAATGTTCTGTATGTATCTGTTAAGTCCATTTGTTCCAAGGTATAGTTTAAATCCATTGTTTCTTTGTTGACTTTCTGTCTTTATGACCTATCTAGTGCTGTCAGTGGAGTATTGAAGTCCCCCACTATTATTGCGTTGCTGTCTATCTCATTTCTTAGGTCTATTACTAATTGTTTTATAAATTTTGGAGCTCCAGTGTTAGGTGCATACATGTTTAGGATTGTGATATTTTCCTGTTGGACAAGGCCTTTTACCATTATATAATATCCCTCTTTGTCTCTTTTAACTGCTGTGGCTTTGAAGTTTGTTTTGTCTGATATAAGAATAGCTACGCCTGCTCACTTTTGGTGTCCATTGGCATGAAATGCCTTTTTCCACCCCTTTACTTTAAGTTGATGTGAGTCCTTATGTGTTAGGTGAGTCTCCTAAAGCCAGCAGATAGTTGATTGGTGAGTTCTTATCCATTCTGCAGTTCTGCACCTTTTAAGCGGAGCATTTACGCCACTTATATTCAATGTTAGTATTGAGATATGAGGTACCTTTCCATTCATTTTGCTGTGTACCTTGTTTTTTTTTTTTTTTTTTGGTTTTGCTTTTTAAATTGTCATTTGTTTTATAGGTCCTGTGTGATGTAGATTTTAAAGAGTTTCTGTTTTGATGTGTTTCCAGGATTTGTTTCAAGATTTAGAGCTCCTTTTCACAGTTTTTGTAGTGGTGGCTTCATAGTGGCAAATTCTCTCAGCAGTTGTTTGTCTGGAAAAGACTGTGTCTTTCCCTCATATATGATGCTTACTTTCATTGGAGACAAAATTCTTTATTGATAATTGTTTTGTTCTAGGATGTTGAAGATAGGGCCCCAACCCCTTCTAGCTTGTAGGGTTTCTGCTGAGAAATCTGCTGTTAATCTGATAGATTTTCTTTTCTAGGTTACCTGGTGCTTTTGTCTCACAGCTCCTAAGATTCTTTCCTTCATCTTAACTTTAGATCACCTGATGACAATGTGCCAAGGCAATTCTCTTTTTGTGATGAATTTCCCAGGTGTTCTTTGTGCTTCTTGTATTTGGATGTCTAGGTCTCTAGGAAGGCTGAGGAAGTTTTCCTCAATTATTCCCCCAAATAGTCCAAACTTCTAGATTTCTCTTCTTTCTCAGGGACACTGACTATTCTTAGGTTTGGTCGTTTAACATAACCCCAGACTTCTTGGAGGCTTTGTTCATATTTTCTAATTCTATTTTATTTGCCTTTGATGGATTGGGTTAATTGAAAGGCCTTGTCTTCAAGCTCTGAATTTCTTCTACTTGTTCAATTTTATTGCTGAGACTTTCTAGAACATTTTGCATTTATATAAGTGTGTCCAATGTTTCCTAAAGTTTTGATTGTTTTTTCTTTATGCTATCTATTTCCTTGAATATTTCTCCCTTTGCTTCTTGTATCATTTTTTTGGATTCCCTTTCATTGAGTTTGCCTTTCTCTTGTGCCAACCTGATTAGCTTAATAACTAACCTCCTGAATTCTTTTTTAGATAAATATGAGATTTCTTCTTGGTTTGTATCCATTGCTGGTGAGCTAGTGCGATTTTGGGGGGATGTTAGAGAGCTTTGTTTTGTCAAATTACCAGAGTTAGTTTTCTGGCTCCTTCTCATTTGGGTAGGCTCTGTCAGAGAAAAGGTCTAGGGCTGAAGTCTGTCGTTCAGATTCTTTTGTCCCACGGGGTGTCTCCTTGATGTAGTACTCTCCCCCTTTTCCAATGTATGTGGTTTCCTCAGAGCTGATCTGCAGTGATTGTTATCTCTCTTCTGGGTCTAGCCACCCAGCAAGTCTACCAGGCTCTGGGATGGTACTGGAGGTTGTCTGCATAGAATCCTGTGATGTGAACCATCTATGGGTCTCTCAGTCATGGATACCAGTACCTGTTCTGGTGGAGGTGGCAGGGGGGTGAAATGGACTCTGTAAATGTTCTTAGCTTTGGTGGTTTATTGTTCTGCTTTTGTGCTGGTTGACCTCCTGCAGGGAGGTGGTGCTTTCTAGAGAGCATCGGCTGTGGTAGTATGGAGAGGAACTGTTGGTGTTCAGGGCCCTAGAAGTCTTAAGAGTATGCATTATTTGTCTTCAGCTGCCAGGGTGGGTAGGGAAGGCCTATCAGGTGGGGGCAGGGCTAGGCGTATTTGAGCTCAGACTCTCTTTGGTTGGGTCTTGCTGTGGCTGCTGTTGGAGATGGGGGTTAAATTCCCAGGTCAATGCACTTGTGTACCTAGGAGGATTATGGCTGCCTCTGCTGAGTCATGCAGGTTGTCAGGGAAGTGGGGGAAAGCCGGCAGTCACAGGCCTCACCCAGCTCCCACGCAATCTGAAGGACCGGTTTCACTCCCACCATGTCCCCCCGACTAACAGCACCGAGTTTGTTTCCAGGCAGTGGAGGAGAAGGGCTTGAGAATTTGCCTGAGGCTACCCGCCTCCCAGCTGTGAAAGAAAAGGGCTTTGGTTCTTCTCCCACCTGTGGAGTCTGCACACCTGATTAGCGCCCTCCCCTGAGTTCTGATCAGGAGGCTTCTCACCCTATTTAAATTGTTACAAAGTTCAGCTGGAGACTTTTCTCCTTGTGGTATTTTCCCCTCACCTCTGGCTGTCCTCCTGAAGGATCCCTGTGGTACCAGGCAAGAATGGCCTGCTCGGGGACCCAGCCAGCTCCCAGGGCCTTTCCTGTTGCTTCCTCTACCCCGTATTTCACTCAACTCCAGGTTGAGTGAATTCACTCAGTTCCAGGTAAGGTCAGAAACTTCTCCCGCAAACTAGACCTTCAGTTTCCTCAGTGGGAATGTGTGTTCACGAGCGGAGGATCTCCCTTTCTCACTACCACAGTTTGGGCACTCACAGTATTGGAGTGTCTCCTGGGTCCTTCAGGGGCAGTCTGCTTTTTTCAGAGGGTCTGTGGGTCCTCTCAGGTTTCCTGGTTTTCTGCTTTTTCATATTAAGTAATTTTCCAAAAATGTGTGATATAGTCATGTAGTTTTATCAATTATGTGCTATGCATAATAGTAATGACAACTCACTCTAGGAAATAAAAGCAATTAGAGACTCATGGTCACAAAAATAAAAATAAAATTTTATATATATATAAATACAAGTATGTGAGAGTGATCAGTAAGACACTTCTAAACGTATTAATATATTGTAATATTCTGTGGGGGAAGTAAAACAGAAATACGAGTTCAAGGAGATAAGATGTTCACATACTTTTTATTTTTTCCTATTGAAACAATATTTTAATTTAAAATTTTATTTGTAAAAATTAGTACCAAATTTGATTATTTTTTGTTGTACAAGTTCATGTAACGACCACCATAATGATGACACAAATCAGGAGCATAAGCCCGCAAACCTTTATGCATCTCTTTATAGCAACATTTCCTTCCCTTGCCTAATCTACACCAACGACTAATCTATTCTTTTATTATTATTATTATTATTATTATTATTATTATACTTTAAGTTCTAGGGTACATGTGCACAACGTGCAGGTTTGTTACATATGTATACATGTGCCATGTTGGTGTGCTGCACCCATTAACTCATCATTTACATTAGGTATATCTCCTAATGCTATCCCTCCCCTCACCCCCTCCCCACAATAGGACCTGGTGTGTGATGATCCCCTTCCTGTGTCCAAGTGTTCTCATTGTTCAATTCCCACCTATGAGTGAGAACATGCGATATTTGGTTTTCTGTTCTTGTGATAGTTTGATGAGAATGATGGTTTCCAGCTGCATCCATGTCCCTACAAAGGACACGAACTCATCCTTTTTTATGGCTACATAGTATTCCATGGTGTATATGTGCCACATTTTCTTAATCCACTCTGTCACCAATGGACATTTGAGTTGATTCCAAGTCTTTGCTATTGTGAATAGTGCCACAATAAACATACGTGTGCATGTGTCTTTATAGCAGCATGACTTATAATCCTTTGGGTATATCCCCAGTAATGGGATGGCTGGGTCAAATGGTATTTCTAGTTCTAGATCCTTGAGGAATCGCCACACTGTTTTCCACAATGGTTGAACTAGTTTACAGTCCCACCAACAGTGTAAAAGTGTTCCTATTTCTCCACATCCTCTCCAGCACCTGTTGTTTCCTGATTTTTTTAATGATCGCCATTCTAACTGGTGTGAGATGGTATCTCATTGTGGTTTTGATTTGCATTTCTCTGACGGCCAGTGATGATGAGCATTTTTTCATGTGTCTGTTGGCTGTATGAATGTCTTCTTTTGAGAAGTGTCTGTTCATATCCTTTGCCCACTTTTTGATGTGGTTGTTTGTTTTTTTCTTGTAAATTTGATTGGGTTCTTCGTAGGTTCTGGATATTAGCCCTTTGTCAGATGAGTAGATTGCAAAAATTTTCTCCCATTCTGTAGGTTGCCTGTTCACTCTGATGGTAGTTTCTTTTGCGTGCAGAAACTCTTTAGTTTAATTAGATCCCATTTATCAATTTTGGCTTTTGTTGCCATTGCTTTTGGTGTTTTAGATGTGAAGTCCTTGCCCATGCATATGTCCTGAATGGTATTACCTAGGTTTTCTTCTAGGGTTTTTCTTCTAGGTTTTTTTCTTCTAGGTTTCTTCTAGACTAACATTTAAGTCTCTAATCCATCTTGAATTAATTTTCATGGAAGGAGTAAGGAAAGGATCCAGTTTCAGCTTTCTACTTATGGCTAGCCAGTTTTCCCAGCACCATTTATTAAATGGGAATCCTTTCCCCACTTCTTGTTTTTGTCAGGTTTGTCAAAGATCAGATGGCTGTAGATGTGTGGTATTATTTCTGAGGGCTCTATTAATTACAATATCTGTTATCTACTTGAAAATGCCATAAAAGTAGAATTTTATAGTGTGTAATATTTTCAGTCTTGTTCATTTTACTCAGCACAATGCATTTCAGATTTATCTAAGTTGTTGCAAGTATCAGTTGTGTATTTTTTATATTACTGAATATTGTTTAAAATACCCTTTTCTATTGCATTGATTTATATCTTTGTCAAAAAAATAGGTTATGTGTATGGGTCAATTTTGGGACTCTTTTTCTCTATTCTGTTGGTTTATGTGTCTTTTTGCCAATAGCATGCTGTCTTAATCACTGTGGCATTATAATAAACCTTAAAATTGGATAGTGTGATTTATTCCTCTTTTTCAAAATTGTTTCAACTATGCTAGCTCTTTTGACCCTCAGTATAATTTTCAGGATTAGGTGAATTTGTTGAAATCTGTAAAAACAGTTGAGATTTTGATTAAAATTGCATTAAATCTCTAGAACAGTTTGAGGGGATTTGACATCTTGACTATGTTGAAACTTCCAGTCCACAAACATGGTATGTATTTTCATTAGTTAGGTCTTTTAAATAATATTTAACCACTTATTAGTCCTTGAGAATAAAAGGAATGTTTCTAGATGTACAACTATGTTGCTTACAAATAAGAGGTTTTTTCCTTCCTTCTATGTAAAATTGTTATTTATTTTCCTTGCTTATTACACACTAGATAGGACTTCAATTATGGTGCTGAATAAAAGTATTGCAAAAGAACATTAGTGCCTTTTCCCCAAAATTAAGGTGAAAAAATGTAGTCTTTCAACATTATGTATAAAGTTAGCTGTAGATTTCTTGTAAAAATCTGTTGTCATAAATTGGTGCTGAATATCGATAAAGGAATTATTTGCGTCAAAGTTTATATAACTACATAGTTTTTCTTTTTTCCCCCAGCTTTGCTGAGGTACAATTTTATACATAAAGCTGCACATAATTAACATATATAATTTGGTGACTTTGGATGTATGTATTCCCTTGTGTTTTTATTATCACAATCAAGGTACTAAACATATTCATCACCTTCAAAAGTTTCTTTGGGTCCTTTTGTTTTTTGTTTGTTTGTTTTGTTTCTCTTTTTGCTAAGTTTATATTGTTTTGGATTGTTCATTACTAGTTTATAGAAATGCAACTGACTTTTTAATGTTAATTTCATATTCTACAACTTTACTGAATTTGTTTATTAGTTCTAACAGTTTGTGTGTGCGTGTGTGTGTGTTTAGTCTTTAGCGCTCGCTACATACAAGATCATGTCATCTGTATACAGAGATCATTTTACTTGTTCCTTTCAATTTCAGATGCCTTTCCTTTTTGTCTTGCCTAACTGCCCTTGTTAGGACCCTCAGTACAATGTTGAATAGAAGGTGGTAAGCATAGGTGTCCTTGACTTATTCCAGATAAAAGAGAAAAAACTTTCAGTATTTGACTTTGAGTATTGATATGGTTTGGCTGTGTCCCCCCACCCCATCAAGTCTCATCTTGAATTGTAACTCCCACAATTCCTATATGTCGTGGGAGCAACCAGGTGGGAGGTGATTGAATTATGGCGGCGGGTCTTTCTTGCATTGTTTTCTTGGTAATGAATGAGTCTCATGAGATCTGATGGTTTTAAAAAAAATGGGAGCTTCCCTGCACAAGTTTCCTTTGCCTGCTGCCATTCACATAAGATGCGACTTGCTCCTCCCTGCCTTCCGCCATGATTGTGAGGCCTCCCCAGCCATGTGGAACTGAGAGTCCAATTAAACCTCTTTATTTCGTAAATTGCCCAGACTCAGATGTGCCTTTTACAGCTGCATGAAATGGACTAATACAAGTATAATGTTAGTTGTGGGCTTTTCATATATGGCCTTTATTGTGTTTAGGTAATTTTTTTTCTATGCCTAATTTGTTGACTGTTTTTATTGTGAAAGCGTTTTGAATTTTCTCAAATGCTTTTTGTGCATCTGTTGAGATAAACCCGTGATTTTTGCCCTTCTTTCTCCCAATGTGGTGTGTCACATTTATTGATTTGTGTATCTTGAACTATCCTTGCATCCCTGAGATATCCCACTATATCATGGTGATATGGTTTGGATGTTTGTTCTCTCCAAATCTCATGTTGAAATGTAATCCCCAATGTTGGAGGTAGGGCCTGGTGGGAGGTGTTTGGGTTATGGGGGTGGAGTCCTCATGAACAGATTGGTGCAGTCCTTGCAGTAGTGAGTGAGTTATTGTGAGATCTGCTTGTTTAAAATGTGTGGCACCTCCCCTCACTCTTGCTCCTGCTCTCACCATGTAATATGCTGATTCTTGCATTCCACCATGAGACCTTACCAGAAGCCAAGCAGATGCTGGTGCCATGCTTGTACAGTCTGCAGAACCATAAGTCAATTAAACCTGTTTTATTTATAAATTACTCCCAGCCTCAGGTATTTCTTTATAGCAATGCAAATGGACTAACATTTATAGTATATGATCCTTTTCATGTGCTGTTGAATTCAGTTTGCTAATATATTGTTGAGAATTTTTGCACCCATGTTCATCAGTGCTATTGACCTGTAGTTTTCTTTTTTTGTGTGTGGTGTCATTGGCTTTGGTATCAATCATGCTGGCTACATAAAATGAGTTTGAAAATGTTCCCCGTTCTATTTTTTGGAAGAGTTTAACAGGTGTCAGTATTAATTCTTCTTTAAATGTTCAGAAGAATTCATACATAAAGGCATCAGCTTTCTGTTGTTTGGATGTTTTTTCATTACCCATTCAATTTATATATTTGCTATTGGTTTGCTCAGGGTTTCTATTTCTTCTCTTAAATCAGTCTTGGTAGAATGTATATGTCTAGGAAATTATGAATTTCTTCTAAGTTGTTCAATTTGTTGGTGTAAAATCTTTCATAACAGTCCCTTCTGATCTTTTAAAAATTTTCTTGGCATAAGTTGTAATGTCTCATTTTTCATTTCTGATTTTATTTATGTGAGTCTTCTCTCTTTATTTCTTAGTCTAGCTAAGGGTTTGTAAATTTTATCTTTTCGAAAACCCACCTCTTAGTTTCATTGATTTTTACACTCTTTTTTGTCTTCTGTTTAATTTATTTCAGATCCAGCTTTTATTATTTCCTTTTTCTGCTAAATTTGTCCTCACTTTTTCTTTTTATAGTTTCTTGAGTTTTAAAGTTAGTTTGTTTAATTGAGACTTTTTTCTTTTTTAAATGTAGGCATTTATCACTATAACATTCCCTTCTACACTTCCCTACTGCACTTGCTGTATCTCATAAGTTTTGGGATGTTGTGTTTTTATTTTCATTTTTTGAGATCTTTTCTGATTTCTCTTTTGATTTTTTCTTTGACAAAAAGGTTGTTTAAGAGCATGTTGTTTAATTTCCATGTATTTGTGAGTTTTCTTTATTTAATTTTATTATTGATTTATAGTTTTATACCAGTTTGCGTGAAAAAGACACTTAAAATTATTTCAAACTTCTTTAATTTGTTAAGATCTTTTATGTTACCTAGCATGTGATCTACCCTGTAAAATATTCTGTGTGCACTTGAAAAGAATATGTATTCTGCTGCTATTTGGTAGACTGTTCTATATATGTTAGGTTCATTTTGTGTCTGGAATTGGTGGGTTCTTGGTCTCACTGACTTCAAGAATGAAGCCGTGGACCCTCATGGTGAGTGTTACAGTTCTTAAAGATGGTGTGTCCAGAGTTTGTTCCTTCCGATGTTCAGATATGTCTGGAGTTTCTTCTTTCTTGTGGGTTCGTGGTCTCACTGAATTCAGGAGTGAAGCTGCAGACCTTCACGGTGAGTGTTACAGCTCTTAAAGATGGCACAGACACAAAGAGAGCGCAGCAGCAAGATTTATTGTGAAGAGTGAAAGAAAAAGCTTCCACTGCGTAGAAGGGGACCTGAGAAGGTTGCTGCTGCTGGTTCGGGTGGCCTGCTTTTATTCCCTATCTGGCCCCACCCACATCCTGCTGATTGCTCCATTTTACAGAGTGCTGATTGGTCCACTTTACAGAGAGCTGATTGGTTCGTTTTACAGAGAGCTGATTGGTCCATTTTAACAGAGTGCTGATTGGTGCATTTACAATCCTTCAGCTAGACACAAAAGTTCTCCAAGTCCCCACCTGATTAGTTAGACACAGAGTGCTGATTGGTGCTTTTACAAACCTTTAGCTAGACACAGAGTGCTGATTGGTGCATTTACAATCCTTTAGCTAGACAGAAAAGTTCTCCAAGTCGTCACCCGACCCAGAAGTCCAGCCAGCTTCACCTCTCAATCCCCCATCTAAATAGGACACCCCAACTGCTGTTGGGAATTTGGCCGATGACTGCTCCAGCTACTTCCTGCTGGATAGGGGCAAAGAAGGGGCCCTGCAGTTGTAGTGTACTCCAGAGGGGAACTCTTCAGGCCAGTGGAAGGGCCAGCAGGTCGGTCCAGGGGTCCTTGGTGGAAGTCGTTATTTGAACTCATTTGGGGTTCCATTTGTAAGACCATCTGTAGCTTGATGGCCTCAATTCTAGAGGAAACAAATTTGACAAGAAGGTTAAAGATACAGGGCCCAAAGGCGAGTAACAGCAAGATGGCTGTCACGGGACCTAGAAAGGGGAGAAGCCATGTTGCCCAACTCCAGAGTTTGGTATATGAGTTTGAAAGGCGTCTCATTTCAGAAGCCTTTTGCTGTAAATGTCGGGTGGCATCTCATACTATCCCTGAATGGTTAGTGTAAAAACAACACTCTTCCCCTAAGAAGGTGCAGAGCCTTCCTTTCTCAGCAGTGAGGAGGTCTAGGCCTCGGTGGTTTTGGACAGTCACTGCTACCAAACAGTCTCTTTGGGATTGTAGAGTAAGGATAGATTTTGTTGTTTCTTGCAAAGTGTCTGAGAAATCCTTTGAGAGTGTGTGGTAGTAGAATAATACATGTTACACTGTTAACTTTTTGCAAACTTTACGTTTGTTGAAAACCTTGTAAGTTTGGGATTTCAATTACTCTTTGCTATTAATAAGACCTCGTTCAGTCCATATTAACTTAAAATTGGTATAGATGGCTCCTTCCTGATTCTGGAAGTACTTTAAGGTTTGACTAAGTGCAAACAACTCTCATGTTTGAGTAGATCAGTTATTAGGCAATTTTCCTAACTCTGCTTCTACAAGAGTTTCCTTATCATTTACTGAATACCCATTGTGTCTTTTTTCCTTAATCGCCCAGGAGGAACCATCTATCGTCCTGTCCTGTCCTGAAGGGAGTTCCTCCTAGATCTGGTCGGACCTTTGTATGGTAATTAATTAAGATTTAGATTCCCTGTTAGGAAACTTGCTGGGTTAAGGATTTTTGATAGGAAGGCTATGGGTTATCAGTGGTCTCAGTGCTTTTGGGCTGCGACCTTGTTTACACTGACAACAAGGTGGTATTGGAGTGTTACAGGGTTACAGAGAAGACCTTCAATTATCAATTATAGGTTTTAAATTTACCCTGGCTTTTAAAGGAATAGGGTGCACTGTTTTTTCTTTACTACTTCCATCTTTCTCTTTCTCTCTCTTTGACTTCTTCTTTGTCTGTCTCTGTCTTTCTTTCTCTGACTCCCTCTTTGTCTCTTCATCTTTCCTTCTTTGCCTTTCTGTCTCTCTCTTTCCTTCTCTTTCTTTGACTTTGTCTTTCTCTTTCTTTCTCTCTGACTCCCTCTTGTCTGTCTCTGCCTGTCTTTTTCTTTCATTCTCTCTCTCTTTGTCTCTCTGTCTCTTTCTCTCTCTCTCTCTCTCTCTCTCACTTTCTGTCTCTTTCTCTCTTTCTTTTCTGCTGATCTTTCCCTGCCTTTGCCAGCCACTTATGCTGCTGTTTTACCCTCTCCTTCACCTTTTTGATGGCTTTGGCAGTATAAGACTGTCACCTCCTTGGGTGTTTGCACTGCGTGCAATAACTCCATGGTTTCCTTGTGGTATTTAATGGGGGATCCCCCAGAGGTTAGGAACTCCCTTTCTTTCCATATTGCAGCATGGGCATGTAGGATTAGATAAGCATACTTGTTATCTGTATACACATTTATTCCTCTTCCCTTTCCCAGTTCTAAGGCTCGGGTAAGTGCCACTAGTTCTGCTAACTGGGCGCTGGTCCCTGGGGGAAGAGGCTTACTTTCAAGTATGGTTACATTACTAACAATGGCATAACCTGCCCTTTGTATCCCATTCTCCACAAATGAACTTCCATCAGTATATAGGTTAAGGTCAGGATTAGCTAAGGGGACTTCTAAGAAATCATCCCGGGCAGCATAAGTCTGGACTATAATTTGTTGGCAGTCATGCTTGATTGGTTCCCCATCCTCTGGGAGAAAAGTGGCAGGGTTGAGGGCCATACACGTACGTATTTGAAGCACTGGTCCCTCAAGGAGTGATGCCTGGTATCTAAGCAGGAGGTTGTCCGATAGCCATAAACTTCCTTTGGCACCTAGCATGCCATTTACATCATGAGTAATCCAGAGTATGAGGTCCTTTCCTTGTATTATTTTGATAGCCTTTGACACTAAGCTGGCCACCACCACAATTACCCATAAACAGTGAGGGCAGACTTTTGCTACTACATCAGTTTCCTTACTTAGGTATGCCACTGGTTGTGGGGTTGTCCCACAAGTCTGAGTAAGGACTCCCAGAGCTATCTCTGCTCTCTCTGTGACGTATAAAGAGAAGTTTTGTCCTGTGGGAAGGCTTAAGGATGGAGCTTCAGTTTGTTCCTTCCAGTGCCCAGACTTCAGGGTTGATTCCCTCCTCAAGTAGGGGACAACAAATGGGTAACTTGTTCCCCATATTCATGTAGACAATACCTCCAGCTTTGGCTAATATATCCCTCCCTAATAAGGGTGTGGGACTTTCAGGCATAGCAAGAAAGGCATGTGAAAAGAGCAAAGTCTCCCAATTACAACTGAGGAGGTGGGAGAAATACCTGGTTACAGGCTGTCCCAGGATTCTTTGGATGTTAACGGATCTTGAGGACAGTCATCAAGGACAGGAGATTAACTCTGAGAAGGCCACACCAGTGTCCAGGAGGAAGTCAATTTCCTGGCCCTCAATGGTTAAGCGTACCTGGGGCTCAGTGAAGGTGATAACATGAGCTGGTGCTTGCCCCGGGCACCCTCAGTCACATTTTTGGATCATCTGGTTGGGGGCTTCTGGCCCAGAGAACCATTGCACTCTGGGGCAGTGTGTCTTCCAGTGATTGCCTCGGCATAGTGGATATGGACAAGGGGGTGGCTTGTTTCTCATTGGACAACCTTTTCTAAAGTGTCCACACTGATAACAAGCCCTACCAGGTGATTGGCCTGCTCCATTTTCTGTCCTCTCTGAACCACCAAGGTTTGTTTGTCTGAGGGCCATGACTAAGGCTGTGGCCTTTCTCTGATCTCGCTTTTCCTTTTGGGCCTCTTCCTCTTGATCCCTATTATAGAACACTGAGGTTGCCAGGTTTAATAATGTCTCCAAATTTTGTTTAGGGCCCAGGGCTTGCTTTTGGAGCTTTCTCCTGATATCTGCAGCTGATTGGGTAATAAACTTATCTTTTAGAATCAATTGACCATCGAGTGATTCAGGTGACAGGGGAGTATATTTTCTTAAGGCCTCCTGTAGCTCCTCGAGGAAGGCAGAAGGATTTTCTTCCTTTGCCTGAGGTATGGTGGACATCATTGAATAATTCATGGGCTTTTTCCTAATTCTCCTTAGTCCTTCTAGAACACAGGTCAACAGATGTTTACGACTCCAGTTCCCATGATCTCAGTCAAAGTCCCATTGGGGATCCATACTGGGGACGTCTTGCTGACTGATAGGGAATTTATCCCTTTCTTTGGCTGTCATTCTATCATTTACTTGACTAAGATACCAGATATCTCCAAACTCTTGGGCTGTAGCTAAAGCCTCATTCTTTTCATTAAAGGTCAGGGTTTGATCTAACAATAGCATGATATCTCTCCAAGAGAGATAGAAGGTTTGCCCTAGACCCTGTAGGACATCTGTGTACCTATCAGGATCATCTGAAAACTTCCCCAGGTCTGCCTTGATCTACTTTAAATCAGAGAGGGAGAGAGGGACATGTATCCAGGTTGGGCCAAATTCCCCTCCCCCTACAACTTGAAGGGGACATAAACGATAGCCTGGGGTTTTTTGTGGTCCTTTGGAGATTTCTTTGCTTATTTCCTTCTGGGCATGGGAGATTAGAGGAGGATTAGCATTAATAGGAAGGGGAGCTATAGGGAGGCTAGGATATGGGAGTAAGCTGAAGGTCCTCCTGTAGGATGTAAATTGCAAGCTTTGCAGAGTTGTGTATTCACCTTCAATGAAAAGAAAGTTTGGACATAAGGCATTTCACTCCATTTGCCTTCCCTCTTACAGAAAAGGTCAAGCTACAGGATAGTATTGTAATTTGTACCTCCCTCTGGTGGCCATTTTTCCCCATCAGAGAGAGAATATTGGGACTAGGCCATAGTGCAGAAAAAAAAAGAGCTGCCTCTTTTTCAGGGTTTGTGGGTCAAATTGGTCCCAATGGCTTAGGATGCATTTCAAGAGTGAGCCTGTTGATGCCTGAGTGTTTCCCATCTGAAGGACAAAACCACCCATGGTTTAGGTTTGTTTTGTTTCTCCCCCTACCTAGGAACCCACAAGGGTCTCTGGAACCTGCTGATTGGAATAGTTGTGCTCACCATTGCAGCAGCAGAAACAACCCCTGCCCAAGAATCCGCAACAGTCCCTGGACCCTGCTGATCGGAATAGTTGTGCTCAATGACATAGCAGCAGAAACACTAGTTTTCCTCCCAGACCACAAGGAGGACCGAGAAAAATTGGATTTAGTGGCCCTTACTGACGCATTCTCAAAAACCTGTTAGAGTCCTAAGCATTCTCCTATTAGTATTGGGACTTTACCCATGTCCTATAAAGATGTTATGCCCCAAAAATGAAGTGGAGGGCCATACCCTGAGGGAGGGTAGGGATCTCCAGAGTTGGAAGAGTGATGCCTTTTGTCCCCACTTATATGAATAGGAAGGATAAAATTTCTGAGGCTCCCCATACCCTAGCTTCAGGAACAGCTTTTGTAAGGCCTGCTTGTCTGAGGAGGGATCCTAAAATTCCAGATAGTTCCTCCTACATCGGGGCTTTGGGCAAAAATTATGTCTTTCTGATTGGTGAGCCCAGGTGACTAAAGAAGGTAACAGAGTCCTGGAGTTTATACTAGAAATCATTCTTATAGGAGAAACTAGAAAAGCACCAGAGACAGGGAGTGGTATTTAGAAGCAGGACTAGCCTCAGAGAAGAGAGGTGAGTGGAAGTTTGTCTGGCAGGCATTAGGACCCAGGAGGCAAGAGTCAGGGTAGATAGCATAGATGGTGAGTCTCCCTTGGGTGACATGACTTTGAGAGTTCTGCTCATGGTTGCAGGGTAAACCAACTTGTTGTCAGGATCCTGGAGCTGAATGGCTTTCCTCTCTGTCGAACCTCAGCTCAGCCCAGAAGTACAGGAAAAGCAGAAGCTGGTTCCAGGCAAATGAACACTCCCAACTCCAAAGAGTCGGGGGTTGTTAGAGAGCCCTTTCCCTGAAAGCCTGACACCTGTGTCTTTAGTCCGCTGCCGGTGCTAGTCGCTTTTAACTGGCTGGTAGGTGCCTGGTATTTAGCTCCCAAATTCTAAGGAAAAATAGGACAGAATAGCAGGCAAAAGAGGTCCGATAGTACTCACCACTTGGCGATAGGCAATAGTCTCACTGCTTGGTGATAAGTGATGGTCCCTTCATGGTTGCCAAAATGTGTCCAGAATTGGTGGGTTCTTGGTCTCGCTGACTTCAAGAATGAAGCTGCAAACCCTCATGGTGAGTGTTACAGTTCTTAAAGATGGTGTGTCCAGAGTTTGTTCCTTCAGATGTTCAGATGTGTCTGGAGTTTCTTCCTTATTGTGGGTTCCTGGTCTCGTTGACTTCAGGAGTGAAGCTGCAGACCTTCACGGTGAGTGTTACAGCTCTTAAAGGTGGTGCAGACCCAAAGACTGAGCAGCAGCAAGATTTATTGTGAAGAGTGAAAGAACAAAGCTTCCACAGCATGGAAGGGGACCCCAGAGGGTTGCCGCTGCTGGCTCAGGTGGCCTGCTTTTATTCCCTTATCTGGCCCCACCCACATCCTGCTGATTGGTCCATTTTACAGAGTGCTGATTGGTCCATTTTACAGAGAGCTGATTGGCCCGTTTTACAATCCTTTAGCTAGACAGAAAAGTTCTCCAAGTCCCCACCCAACCCAGAAGCCCAGCCGGCTTCACCTCTCAATTCGATCTATAGTGTTGTTCAAGTTTGCTATTTCCTTATTGATTTTCAGTCTGGATAATCTATCCATTAGCAAAAATAGAGTACTGAAGTTCCTATTTTTTGGCTATCTATTTCTACCTTAAGATCTGTCAATATTTGCTTTGTATGTTTAGGTGCTTTAATGTTAGGGTATATTTTTATAGTTGTTATATCTTTCTTTTGAATTCAAGCTTTTATCACCATACAATGAACATCTTTGTCTCTAGAGAGTCTATTACTTAAAATCTATTTTGTCTGATATAAGTATAGCCACCCCAGCTCTCTTTTGATCAAAATTTTCATAGAATATTTTCATCCGTTCTTTTTTAGCTTATATGTGTTCTTAAGTCTAAGATGAGTCTCTTGTAGACAGCATGTAGTTGGGTCTTTTCAAAAAATTCATTCCATGGAATCAACCCAAATGCCCATCAGTGATAGACTGGATAAAGAAAATGTGGCACATATACATCATGGAATACTATCCAGCCATAAAAAGGAATGAGATCGTGTCCTTTGCAGGGACATGGATGGAGCTGGAAGTTGTTATCCTCAGCAAACTAACACAGGAGCCAAAAAACAAACACTGTATGTTCTCACAAGTGGAAGCCAAATAATGAGAACACATGGGCACATAGAGAAAACAACACCCACATGGGTCTGTCAGGGGGTGAGAGGAGGGAGAGCATCAGGAAGAACAGCTAATGGATGCTGGGCTTAATACCTAGGTGATGGGTTGATCTGTGTAGCAAATCACCATGGCACACTTTTACCTATGTAATGAACTTGTATATCTTGCACATATACCCTGGAACTTAAAAGTAAAGTTGACGGAAAAAAATTATTCAACCACTGTGTGTCTTTTAATTAAAGAATTTAATTCATTTACATTTAACTGAATTACTGATAGGGAAGGTTTCACTCTTGTCATGTCATTTTTTTCTGTTTGATTTGTATTTCTCTTGTTCCTCTCTTCTCTTGATGTTTTTCTTTGTGGTTTGACAACTTTTTATAGGGATATGCTTTGATTATTTTCTATTTATCTTTTGTGTATCTATTATCAGACTTTTTCTTGTGGTTACCATGAGGCTGACATTGAACCTTTCATAGTTATAACAGTCTATTTAAAGCTGATAATAAATTAACTTTTGTTGCATACAAAAGCTGTAACCACTTATCCCCCCATACAAACTTTGTTATTCATGTTAGAGTTTACTTCTGAAAAATATTGTGCATGAATCAACACATTTTTGAGGTTACTCTAAATATTTTTGTCTTTTAATTTTTATACTAGGATTAAAAGTGACCTATGTGCAACCATTACATTACTACCATGTTTTGTGTTTTCTTATACATTTAACTTCAGCAGTGAGATTTCTACTCATATGACTTGTGTTGCTGCTCAAAATCCACTTTTTTCAAACTTGAAGAACTCCCTATAGTATTTCTTGTATGGTAAGTATAGTGGTGACAAATTTCTTGGTTTTTTTTTTGTTGTTGTTGTTTATCTTTACAAGTCTTTTGCTCTACTTCATTTTTAAGGACAGTTTTTCTTGGTATAGTATTCTTAGAATGCAGTTTTATTTTTCTTTCAGTACTTCGACTATATCATTGCACTCTTTCTTGGCCTGAAAAGTTTCTGTGGGAAATGCATTTATATTCTTATAGAGGCTCCCTTGCATATGACAAGTCACTTTTCTCTTTCTGTTTTCAAAATTCTCTAATTTTGAGTTTTGACAGTTTGATTATAATTTGTCTTGGTGTAGACTGCTGAAAGTTTAACCAATTTGGAAAATATATGGCTTGAGGTATCTGGATGTTCATTTACCTCCCCAGATTTGGGAAGTTTTCAATAACTATTGCTATAAATATCTATCATCTTCTTTCTCTTTCTCTTCTCTTTTTGAGACTCCCATTTTGCATATATTATTTTGCTTGATGATGTCTCATAAGTCTTCATTTTTTTCATTATTTTATCTTTTTATTCCTCTGACTGGATAATTTAAAATGACCTGTCTTTGAGTTCACTAATTCTTTCTTTCACTTGACTGGTTCTGCTGTTGAAGTTTTCTTTCAAATTTTCTGTTCAGATATGTACGTTCTTCAGCTCCATGATTTTTGTTTGGTTTTATTTTGTGGTTTCTATTTCTTTGTTGAAATTCTCATTTTGTTCAGGCTTTTGTTTTTTCTGATTTTGTTTTGATATCTATATGTGTTATCTTTCAGCTCACTGAGCTTGCTTAGGATGGTTATTCTGAAATATTTCTCAGGAAATTTGTGGATATCTATTCCTTAAAAGTCAATTACTGGAGTGTTATTTATTTATTTATTTATTTATTTATTTGGTGATGTCATATTTCCCTGATTCTTTATAATCCTTGTATTCTTGTGTTGGTGTTTGCAAATTTGAAAAAGTAGTCACTTCTTCCAGTCTTTACAGACTGGCTTTGGCAGGGAAAGACTTTCCCCAGTCATCCAAGATTGGGATTCTGGGCAGGCCAACTAGTGTGATCTGTAGGTGGGTGAGGTCTGCTTCATGGGCCTGATGATGGTCAGGGCCTGCCATCGTGGTCTTTGGAGGGCATGGGGTCTCCTCCTTGTGTGTGCAGTTGGACAAGGCTAGCTGGAGGGGCTTCATGGTCAGACAGGGCCAGCAGGCTGATTTCCGTGTTTTGCTGGTGTTAATGGCAAGACTTTGCATTTGAGCAAGGCCACTGTTGAGGGGTTTTCCATGTTCAGGTGGAGCAGCTGGCTGGGCTTTGCATTCAAGCAGGGCCAGATAGTAGAGGGCATGCTTTTGCAGGGCTGATGGCAGGGACTGCATTTGGGTGAGGCCACTGATGGGTGCTGTGGAGCTACTGCCAAAATTTGTGTGCAGCAGCCACTGAGAGCTCCTGCCACTTTTCTTGATTTCTAGCTGTCCCTGAATTTGCTAGCTCTTCTAATTGCTCAAATATTTTTCATTAAGTGAGACAGAATGAACCTCTTGGGCAGTGCCCTAGAAGGAAGTAAATATCCACTTCAGTCTCTCTTTTCTTCACTGGAGAAATCATAGGCTGAAGATACCTTTCTAGGCACTGTGCTGTGCCAACATGGGGAAGGTCAATTTGAACATATTGCAATGGTTTTTTTTTTTTTTTTTGCCTTTTAAATGTTGTTTTTCTCAGTTTGGGTGCTCTTCTAGGGTGCTGTAACCTTTTCCTTGGTTCCAAAATTCTCATACAGGCATTCTAATGCATGGATAGTTGTTAAAATGCTGTTTTTGTGGGAGTACTAGTACTGCGGAGCTTGTATTCCACTGTCTTGCTGATGTTCCACATATTTTTAAATGGTTAAGGTTGGATATCAAATCTCTGCAGTAGTTAGATTCCACTGGAAACACTTAGAATGGTGATATAGCAGCTTTATTTGATAAGTCAGTATTTTCAATATGCCAGATAGGATATCCTTTTAGTCTATTTAAACTTATGACACATGTTAGCCCAAACATGTACCAGGGAATACATTGTTTTAAAAAGTCTTTGAGGGGTTCTGTGAGAAAAAGAAATAAAACAACTGCTACAAATGAATGGCAACAGTTTTCAATGCCTTGATGGTGGGTATTTTCTCCTCCAAGTGTTAAATATCACTAGTGATTTACAACCCAGCCTGAGCACACAGACATGCTCTTGGGAAAACCATGTCTGAGAAAGGTTCCAGGAGCCACTGTGGTTGGTTGGTGGTTGGCTCCCTGGATTGCCTGGCTTTCTTGGGCAAGTTCCCAGGGGGTTGTGCCCTTCAACAGGGCCCCTTTGTGATAGTGTGTGATATAAGATATGGCTGGTTTTGCTGGATACAACTCTGTTTCCCCAAACTCTTTCATTCCCACTCTTTTTCTAAACTCCATCTATCCAGAAACTGATCCTGGACAAGGATCTGCATTTTTTTTTGGCAGTGCATAAAAGCCCCCAAGTGGTCCATGTCAGTGAGAACTCCTCTGAGATGGTGGAAGGACAGGCTCTGACCACAAATGATCAGATAAATGGAAAGCAATGGTTGATTTTAGCAAGAATATGTGGTGAACGTAAGTGATAGTGATCCTTTCCAAGGAGTACACCAAGAACACTGACTCAGTCTCCTAGACAGCCAGTTCTGCTTTCACCCCTGCTGATATGCTGTGGTAAAGGCATAGTGGAAATAGATTTTGCAAACTTCTCCACCTGATACAATCATTCTACCTCTCATCTGAGATACATGTTTGTTTTGTCCAAGTCTCAGATTCTTGTCCACTTTGCCAAGATGTCACTAATAGGGCTACCCAGAAAACTTCCAGAGAAGGATTTGAGACTTGAGCAAGGTAAATATGTATCTCAGTTGAGAGATGTAAATCCTTTGAAAAGCAAAAACAACCATATAAATTCATTTATTCCACAAATACTTTAAGTACCTGCTATGTGATATACACTCCTTAGGCACTTGTGCTAGATATATTAGTAGAAAAGCAGACCAAGATCACTGCCTTCCTGAAGCTTATATTTGAGCTAATGATCATAGATAACAGGTAGATATGTTCCTTGATTTATGATGGTTTTATATCCCAATGAACCCACTATAAGTTGAAAATATCATTAAGTCAACGGCCATCTTGGTACCTAATGTGGTACCTATATGATACCTAATGTGCCAAGCCCTGTTTTAACTGCTTTACATGTATTAACTCTTTTAATGCTTATCACAACCCTGCAAGAAAGGAACTATTGTGTGCTAATGTACCACATATTGGAAAACCAAAAGAATCCACAGACTCTTTGAAATAAGTGGCAGGCTGAAGCCTACTCTGTGAGATGGGTGAAAGACTGTCAAGTCTCCAGAGTGTGAGTGAGGGAGAGTCTGCTTCTGAGTACACATTCCTACTGGGAAATCTGAAAATCCAGACTACGGGAGAAGGCCTTAACATTACCCAGAGCTAGAATGGATTTAGGGAGTTGTGTGAAATTTGAAATTAGAAGCAGCAGTGAAAAGTGCCTTGCAGGCATTCCCAGTTTCCACTGTGAACTGAGGGAAGCCATTCTTGAGTATATTTCACAAGGGCCCTGAGGGAAGTCAGCCAATGAGCTCAGAGAGGGATCGCAGGGTGAAAGAAGCTCCCAACTCTATTTTGTGATTTAATCTTGGGTGGGGACAAACTCCCTTGACCGCAACCTTGTTCGGATGGTCAGCAAGTGAAAAGTACACTGCAGACACCAGTGCAGGAGCTGGGCACCTGGCCTTGTGAGCAGATGGAGAAGGGCATGGCCTCATAGCCATGGTTGCTATCTCTGCAGAGATGCTGCTGGCCTGGGGCAGGTCTGAGATGAGTGCAGACTGCCTGGATCTAAACCTGTTGCTGTTAGCAGAGCACTGCAGGATAAAGATTGGCTTCACCAACTCTGTGGGAGCCAGGGGAGGTTTACTGCTGCCTGCCACTCCCCACTCCCTTTGTGAACTCTTCTGTGCAGTAGAGGCAGTTATACTCTCCTCTATACCTTGCCACAGTGGACTGAGAACCATCTCCCAAACTTCTCAGGGGCCTCAGCCTGCCACGCACAAGGAGAGTCAGAGTGCAGAGCCACCTAACCCTACCCCCACCTGGTGGTATCCTTCCACCTGCCCTGGTAGCTTAACACAAATGACATAAACTTTTGGGAGCTTTATAACTGCCCTTCACCCACCCCGCCCCTGCTTTACTTGAGAAACCAGAATACTTTCCCTGGGCAACTTAGGGAAAGCTCAAATCCCACTGCTACTACCACAGCTGGTGTTCTTTTGCAAGTGCCACCTTCTGAATGGAGGTCAACCAACACAGGCCAGTAGGCATCTCTAAGTAGAATAACAGTGTGCCCAGGAAGGAGAAAACAACTGAGTGACCTCAGCCATTACCACCACCTGCAACACCCTGGCTAACCAGAGGTCCTGAGTATGTCCACATGAAAAGTTCACTACTATTATAACCAGTATTCAAGAAAGCCAGCACACTAAGTCTATCTACAACCAAGGAATTTCAGAGTCTACGTCATGACCCTGCCACCCCCTTCAGAGCTGGTGCTGGTATCCACTGCTGGGAGACTTGAAGACTGGCCACATCACTGGATCCCTTGCAGACATTACCCAGCACTAGCCCAGAGTCTGGTAGCCCCACTGGATGGCTAGACCCAGAAGAACAATAACAGTCACTTTAGTCTGGCTATCAGGAATATATCATGATCAAGTGAATTTCATCCCAGGAATGCAGGGATGGTTTAACATATGCAAGTCAATAAATGTGATACATCACATAAACAAAATTAAAAACAATAACTGTATGATCATCTCAATAGATGAGAAAAAGCATTTGATAAAATCCAACATCCCTTTATGATAAAAACTCTCAATAAAATAGGCTTAGAAGGGACATACCTCAAAGTAATGAAAACCAATTCAAAATGGATTAAATACTTAAATCTATGACCTCAGACTACAAAACCACTACCAGAAAACATTGTGGAGACTCTCTAGAACATTGGACTGGGCAAAGATTTCCTGGGTAGTACTCAACAAGTATAGGCAACCGAAGCAAAAATGGACAAATTAGATCACTTCAAGTTAAAAAGTTTCTGCACAGTGAAGGAAACAATCAAGAAAGTGGAGAGACAACCCACAGAATGAGAGAAGAGATTTGTAAACTACTCATCTGACAAGGGATTAATAATCAGAATATATAAGGAGCTCTACAGGAAAACATTCTGATAATCTGATCAAAAAATGGACAAAATATTTGAATAGACATTTCTCTAAAGAACATATACAAATGGAAAACAGGCAAATGAAAAGATGCTCAACATAATTGATTATTAGAGAAATGCAAATCAAAACTACAATGACATATCATCTCACCCTAGTTAAATGGCTTACATCCAAAAGACAGGCAATAACAAATGCTGTCAAGGATGTGGAGAAAAGGGAACCCTTGTATACTGTTTGTGGGAATGTGGAATTAGTACAACCATTGTCGGGAACAGTTTGAAGGTTCCTCAAAAAACTAAAAATTGAGCTACCATAGGACCCACCAATCTTACTGCTAGGTATATATTCAAAAGATGGGAAATCAGTATATCCAAGAGATATCTGCACTCACATATTTGTTGCAGCACTGTTCACGATAGCCAAGATTTAGAAAAAACCTAAGTTGTTAACAGATGAATGGACCATGAAAATATGGTAATTATACATAATGAAGCAATATCTAGCCAAAAAAATGAGATACTGTTATTTGCAACAACATGGATGGAACCAGAGGTCATTATGTTAAATGAAATAAGCAAGGTACCGAAAGACAAACTTTACATGTTCTCACTTACTTGTGGAAGCTAAAAATTAAAACAAATGAACTCATAGAGATAGATAAAAGAAGGATGGTTACTAGAGGCTGGGAAGGGTAATGGGGGGTGGGGGATGAGGTGTGGATTGTTAATGGGTATAAAAAATAGAAAGAATGAATAAGACCTAGTATTTGATAGCACAACAGGGTGACTATAGTCAATATCAGGTAATTATACACGTTAAAATAACTGAGAGTGTAACTGGATTGTTGGTAACACAAAAAATAAATGCTTGAGGGAAGAGATACCCTATTTTTCATCATATGATTATTACACATTGCATTTCTGAATGAAAATGTCTCATGTACCCCACAAATATACACCTACTATATACCAACAAAAATTAAAGTAAAAAAAGTTTAAAAAAGACTGACTCTTCCCCAATTAAGAGAACATTCCTCTTGCCTGAATGCCTTTGAGTTGGGTCATTGGCTTTTTCCTGCCTTCAGACTCAAACTAAAACATCAGTTTTGCTGGAATCTAATCTTGTCATCCTTCAGACTGGAAATACATAATCAGTTTTCCTGGTTTTCGTGACTTTGGATCCAGATTGGAACTATATCATTGGCTCTCCAGCATCTCCAGCTTGCTGACTCACCCAGCAGATCTGGAAATTTGTCAGCCTCCATAAATGCATGAATCAATTTCTTACAATACATCTCTTTCTCTATACATATACATTCCATTTATTTGCTTTCTGTGGCGTACCATAATACATGCTCCTATCTTATCCTATATGTTACTACTGGACTTGGAGTCAGAACACTTGGGAATAACTTCACGGTTTTAGACAATTATTTTATCTCTCCTGGCCTCTATTTATATGTAAAATAAAAAATTGGAGTAGGTAATCTGTAAGCATCAATCTTCTATGGGTCTTCAACTCTGGGAATGTGTGGTCTAGCTTATGCAGCTGAGAAATAAAAACATTTGGCCAACCTAAGTAACTCCTCTTCCGTGTTTACAATGATTTCTGCAAGCAAGAAAGAGTATAGTGGTTTTGAGGGATAGACTAGGTGTGGGTGATCCTGGATTCTTTGTCTATCTTTCTGTCCTTGACAATGCTGCCACTAATGTATGCCATTAGTGCAGCATAGAAATAATCTAGACTGTTCCACTTTAAGCAGCCGGAAGCTCTGTACAAAATGGAATAAGCTTGTTTACATTTGCTTTACTCCTTCATTTAATTTGGGGTAGATTTATTTTTTATTTTACTTGCTTTTTGAATTAAAAGTAATTTGAGCTCATTGTAATCAAACAAAACAAATTTTATATATATGTTTATATATGTGTATATTATATACATACACGCATATTTGTATATCATACATACACACATGCATATATATGTGTGTGTGTGTGTATATATATAAATATAAAATATATATATGTAAAGAATTTACACTCCTCCACTATCATCCCACCCCAGCAAAATTACCAGTTTGGATTAAAAACCAGTATATTGTAGTATTCTGTTTTATTTGATATTTCCTTTATTAATAGCAGCTATTTTATTTTTCACATAGGCTTGTTGGTGATATAAAACTCCTCTTGGGTCATGACCTGTTTCTTTTTCCAGGTTTTTCATTTGACAAATGTGTACATTCTTGTAATCACCACTCTGATGAAGTATAGGACATTTACAGCATCCCACAAGTTTCCTTTAGTCCAATACTGCCCCCAAGAAATAACCATGGTTCTCACTTTTATTATCACAAATTGAATTTAGCATGCTCCTGAATTTCATATAAATGGAATCATTCAGTGTGTACTTTTATTGTGACTCCTTTCCCCTAACATGATGTTTTTGACATATAACTATGTTTTAAGATATATCAGTAGTTTGTTTTTTTAAAATACTGTACTATATTCCATTGTGTGTGTGTACATACGTAATATGTGTGTGTATATCTATGTATGTATGTATGTATGTATATATGTATTACTCCGTTTTCACACTGCTGATGAAGACATACCTGAGATTGGGTAATTTACAAAAGAAAGAGATTACAGCTCCACATGCCTGGGGAAGCCTCACAATCATGGCAGGAGGCAAGGAGGAGCAAGTCTCATCTTACACAGATGGCAGCAGGCAGAGAGAGAATGAGGAAGATGCAAAAGCAGAACCCCCTGATAAAACCATCAGATCTCGTGAGACTTATTCACTGCCACGAGAATAGTATAGAGGAGACTGCCCCCATGATTCAATTATCTCCCAGCAGGTCCCTCCCACAACACATGGGAATTATGGGAGTACAATTCAAGATGAGATTTGGGTAGGGATGCAGAGCCAAACCGTATCATTCTACCCCTGGCTCCTGCCAAATCTTATGTCTTCACATTTCAAAACCAATCATGCCTTCCCAATAGTCCCCCAAAGTCTTAACTCATTTCAGTGTTAACGGTGCACAGTCCAAAGTCTCATCTGAGACAAGGCAACTCCCTTCTGCCTATGAGCTTATAAAATGAAAAGCAAGCTAGTTATTTCCTAGATATAACAGGGGTACAGACATTTGGTAAATACAACCATTCCAAATGGGAGAAATTGGCCAAAACAAAGGGGCTACAGGACCCATGCACGTTCAAAATCCAGTGGTGCAGTCAAATCTTAAAGCTCCAAAATGATCTCCTCCCTCCTGGTTGCTTTCACGGGCTGGTGTTGAGTGTCTGTGGCTTTTCCAGGCATACGGTGCAAGCTGTCAGTGGATCTACCATTCTGGGGTCTGGAGGATGGTGGCCCTCTTCTCACAGCTCCACTACGTGGTGCCCTAGTAGGAAATCTATGTGGGAGCTGCGATCCCACATTTCCCTTCTGCACTGCCCTAGCAGAGGCTCCCCATGAAAGCCCTGCCCCTGCAGCAAGCTTCTGCCTGGGCATCCAGGCATTTCCACACATCTTCTGAAATCTAGGCAGAGGTTCCCAAACCTCAATTCTTGACTTCTGTGCACCTGCAGGCTCAACACCACGTGGAAGTTGCCAAGGCTTGGGATTTGCACCATCTGAAGCCATGGGCGGAACTCTACACTGGCCCCTTTCAGCCACAGCTGGAGCAGCTGGGACACAGCTTGAGGACCCTGTGCCTGGCCCAGGAAATCACTTTTTCCTACTAGGCCTCTGGGCTTGTGATGGGAGGGGCTGCCATGAAGACCTCTAACATGCCCTGCGGACATTTTCTCCATTGTCTTGGGGATTAACATTTGTGTTCTCATTATTTATGCAAATATCTGCAGCTGGCTTGAATTTCTCCTCAGAAAATGGGATTTTCTTTTCTATCACATTGTCAGGCTGCAAATTTTTCAAAGTTTTATGCTCTCTTTCCCTTTTAAAATTGAATGCTTTTACCAGAAACAAGTCACCTATTAAATGCTTTGCTGCATAGAAATCTCTTCGGCCAGATACCCTAAATCATTTCTCTCAAGTTTAAAGTTCCATAAATCTCTAGGGCAGGGGCAAAATGCTGCCAGTCTCTTTGCTAAAACATAACAAGAGTCACCTTTGCTCCAGTTCCCAACAAGTTCCTCATCTCCATCTGAGAACACCTCAGTCTGGACCTTATTGTCCATATCAGCATTTTGGGCAAAGCCATTCAACAAATCTCTAGGAAGTTCCAGCCTTTCCCATATTTTCCTGTCTTCTTCTGAGCCCTCCAAACCGTTCCAACCTCTGCCTGTTACCCAGTTCCAAAGTCGCTTCCACATTTTCGGGTATCTTTTCAGCAACACCCCACTCCACTGGTAGCAATTTACTGTATTAGTCCTGTTTTCATGCTGTTGATAAAGACATACCCAAGACTGGATAATTTACAAAAGAGGTTTAATTGAACTTGCAGCTCCATATGGCTGGGGAAGTCTCACAATCACCACGGGAGGCAAGGAGGAGCAAGTCGCATCTTACATGGATGGCAGCAGGCAAAGAGGAAGATGTAAAAGCAGAAACCCCTGATAAAACTATCAGATCTCATGAAGCTTATTCACTACCACGAGAACAGTATGAGGGAAACCGCCCCCATGATTCAATTATCTCTCACTGGGTCCCTCCCACAACATGTGGGAATTATGGGAGTACAATTCAAGATGAGATTTGAGTGGGTCGCAGCCGAACCATATCTATAAATATATCTACACCTAATCTCACAATTTATCCATTCTACTATTCATGAATATTTGGGTTGTTGCCAGTTTTTGGCTCTTATAAATAAAATGGCTGTGAACATTTGCAACAAGGCTTTGGATAGTCATATAAGCTATATTCTCTTGGGTAAATATCTAGGATAGGAACCACAGGAAAGACACATGTTGAACCTTAACAGATAATACCAAACTTTTTCCAAAGTGGTTGAACAAATTTAAATTTCCAAAAACAACATATGAGAATTCCAGTTGTTCCACATCCTCCCCATCACTTGGTCTTGTTAGTCTTCTTTATTTTAGCCATTTGGTGGGGGAATAGTGGTAACTCATTTTGGTTTGAATTTATCTCTGTTTATATTTTCTTTTGTGGAATAGCCTCATTTAGGAGTTAGTGGCATTTCCCCCTTGCAAGGAAAACCAGGTTTTGAAAGGTTCCAACAAATGTAAATACAGACACAGAGGAAGAGGGCCAGGGAGAAGCATCTCTATCTACCCCAATTTTTCACAGATTCCATCACAAAAACCTAGCCACCAGTCATTAAGAGCTTAAACTAGGTCACAGTTCTTGAATCCATACAAGGTAAAATACAGTGTGAGTTTTCTAAATCCAAACCTTTCACTGGGCCTTAGAGGTGAAGTGGCTTTTACATGTGGATTACACAGTTTAGTTAAAGATACTGGTTTGGAGAATAAGAAGACTGCTTGAGGACACCCAAGCCTTCTTCAATGTAAAACAGAAATCCAAACTCGTTGGTTCACAAAATGAAATATTTTATTTGGCTTTCATGTTGTTGTAGTTTTGAGGCCGGCATTTAAAAATTCAGGCATTTCATATGAAAATCATTTGCATCTGTCTACAATCAGCTGGAGCTCAGTAGCAGCTGGCTCCGCAGTCCTCACTACTTTTTTTTGCTCTCTGACATGGAGGAGGCTTGGTGTCAGGTTTTCTGATGACAGACTCACAGTATTCGTTTATGTTACCCATTTTGTACCTACAGGTAATTGAATTTGTGGCCTGATGTAAAATACTGTTATGGAAAGGCAACAGACTCAGACTTTTTTGGAGTATCATTTCCTAATAATTTACATGAATGGGAGAGGAGAGAGAGAGAGAGTTTAAAGTCCAGAGATAAATTGCTTTTCTTCTTTTTTAAAAAATTTATTTATTTTGTATTATACTTTAAGTTCTAGGGTACATGTGCACAACGTGCAGGTTTGTGACATATGTATACATGTGCCATGTTGGTGTGCTGCACCCATTAACTCGTCACTTACATTAGGTATATCTCCTAATGCTATCCCTCCCCCCATTGCTTTTCTTATCAGCTCCTTAGTACCCTAAAGTTAGACAGGTACTTCTCTACAATTTTACATAGCTCAAATATGCCAAACTAGCTAGAGAAACTTTAGCAAGCTCAAAGTGGCCCCTTTTCCATTATGAGACAGCAGTGCATTGTGACATGGAGTTCAGGATCTTATCTAATAACATAGAAGAAATGTGGATGCTCCTGACAGAAGGGAAGTAAGTTCAGTCTTTTTAAAACAGAACAATCTTTAGAAAAGATTTTATTCTTGGACTTTCAGAGGGTTTCATCCCTTTCTTGACCCAGTGGAGAATGACCTACCACTCCAGCTAACAAGGAAGTTAACTGGGAAAGGCAACAGTAGTGGCTTCCTTCTTAAGTGTAGAGCAGAGTTTCAGTAGTTCAGTGCACCAGAAGCACATAAAGGGTATGCTGAATTCAAGATCGCTGGGCCATACCCCCAGAACAAGTCCTCTAGGGAGCTTGTTAAAATGCAGATTTTATTCATTAGGTCTGGAGTGGTGTCCCCAAATTTACATTTCTAATAAGTTCTCAGGTGCTGCAAGTGCAGCGGTAGGTCCAGGGACAACACTTGGAGAACCACTGGTGAAGTTCTTAACCACTGGTGAAGAGAGATAACTCACAGGTTACTATATTAAGGATTTATATTCCAGCAGGGTTAGACAAAAATTATAACACAATAGATTTAATTGAAGGTTCTTAATACATGCCTTCCATTGCTAATTAGCCTGATTTTTTTTTTTTTCTGTAAACAGCTCAGGAATTGGAAAGGTTTAATAGTTTTTTTTTGCTGTTGTTATTGTTTGCTTGTTTTTTAGAGGGAGACAGGGCACAAAAGCAATCAGTGAATAATTGACTCAATTGAAACTGAGACCTAAATTCTTCAGTTCTCTCTTGGGAGTCACTTCAGTAGGCAGTCATAAACACTCTACTCTCTGGTTTTGTTGCTGAAGTTTGGAAGTCCCCATGATAGATCAGAAAGTGCTGGGCTTGCATGACATTGGAAGGGACCACTGTTAAACAGCAAGAAAACTAGAATGGGCCAGTTCTAAAACTAGAATGGGCAAGTTGGAAAACTGACAAAATGATTCGTTCTCTCCCTGGTGAGTTAAAAGGCAGGATCTTGCTCTCAAGAACTACTCTAGAGCCTCTCCCTAAGGCATTCCTTCTCTGTTTCTCTGTCTCTGTCTTTCTCTTATTTTCATTGCAGTCAATCATTCTAAGGTAGCCAATGTATATCTTTTTGTGTTCTTGAGAAATCTGCATAAATTTTTAATTTATATAAATGGTGTTATCAATCTCACTCTGCTTTTCCCACTCAGATAGAAGATTTTATGACTCATCTACCTTGATAGGTGCACCCCTAACTTCAGCAAACATCAGAATCACCAGGAGATGTTAGAAAAATACAGATTTCTGGTTTACTTTAAGAGATTTTTTTCAGTAGGTTCAGGGTAGGGCCTAGAAATCTGCATTTTAAACAAATTTATTGAGGTATAATCAACTTACCATAAAATTCACCTATTTTTAAGTATATACCTGTTTTAGTAAATTTGTGGAGTTGTGAAACCATTACCATGAACTAGTTAGAACTCTGCATTCTTTTTTACGATCAATATTAAAGATACTTTAATGGCACCAGATGAAAAGTATACCCAAGTGTAGAGGATCATATAAATTTCAACTACAGACCAGAAAGTTTCATATTTTTAGCAGCATAAATGGTAATACTCATTAGTTTACGGTTTTCAGTTTCTCATTAGTCTTAACAATTTTCTTTTTTCTCCCAAACAGAATTATGAGTCATAGATGAAAATCTTACAGCCTATTCTCATCTTTTACATCGTTGCCTACATTGTGTGAAAACTGTAGTAACTGTTTTAATAACTTTGCAATGTCTAAAAACAAGTAAGGACAGTGTACCACTGTCATATGGGATTTAGTAAACAATCTAGCTGAGTTAAGAATGTAGCCTTGATCCCAGCAGTTTGGGAGGCCAAGGGAGTAGTATCTCTTCACCTAGGAGTTCAAGACCAGCCTGGGCAGCATGGTGAGACCTCATATCTACAAAAAATAAAAATGAAATTAACCAGGTGTGGTGGAGCATGCCTGTAATCCTAGATACTCAAGAGGCTGAGGCAGGAGAATTGCCTGAGCCCAGGAGTTCGAAGCTGCAGTGAGCTATGACAGAGCCACCACATTCTGGCCTGGGCAACAAAGTGAGATTCTTCTTCCTCTAAAAAGAAGAAGAGAAAAAGAATGTAGCCTCAACAGAGAATTCTTTATTATGTCAAAAGGAGCACAACGAAAACATCCCCAACAATACATAAACCTATATATAAAGTATAGAATATCTCCAATATTTTTACTTTATATGGCAGCATGCCAATATATGCAAGAGAACATATTGATGGGGCAAGGGGGAAACTGATTTGGGCAATGACTTAATTAGTCAGGTTAACATTCAGAGACCAGGTAAACAGCCATTTTAATCAGAAAAGCAATATGAGAAGAGTTCCTACGAAGCTGGGATTTACATACTTCATTCTCTGTTCCTGGTCATTTCATCCACAGCTTGACTGTTGTCAATCATGGTTCTTTCCCTTTGGAGTGGTACTATAACGGTACAGAGAATGCCCATCTCAGTACCAAAATTTCACCATGAAAAATCATAATAGGACAAAGCTTAAAAAAAAGTATGCCAGATTTCAGAAGTATTTACCCTAATAATTTTTAAGAAAGCTTACCATAAATACTTCCAAAAACATAGAACTGTGCATTTTAACAAGCTTCCCAGAGCTTGCAATGCAGCAGGTCTTCAGACTGCACTTTCAGCATTCTACATATGAAAAGTATGTGTTTCGGGACTCCAACAGATCAGAGCTCAAAGTCTCGCTCTGCCACTTTTTACTAAATCTCCTCATAGCACCCAGCTCCTTTATGCTCTTACTCTCTTATTCCTCACTTGCCCTGTATGCTGGCCTTTTAGAATGTGTGCTTATGGCTCCCACTTCTCTCATTTATCTTTGCTTTTGGTCCTCTCTCCCACACACCAACAATCCCCTGCTAGATGAACTCCATCTAAAATGCGTATTCCAACTCAGACAGTTGCATATTCTCTGATTCCTGTTCTTTGAACTCACTTTAAAAAATACTTTTCTAAACTCTGCAAAGTGAGATCATATGAAGGTTATACAAGCTTCATATCACAGCATGGCATGTTGATCAGCCAGGGAGAGTGGTGTTGCTTGATTGGGAAAGACACTGTTTCTCCATGTGAAGTAAACAAGGCTGATCCCAAAAAGCCTTAACTGAATGGTTCCTGAGGAAGAGGTGAGCCATGGGTCTCAGTCAGTCTACATCTATCTGCAGAGCTGCAAGAGCAGTACAATAAAAAATTTGGACTTGTGACCTCATATATAAAGCACCGTTTGTCAAAACACAAGGAACAGTACCTCAAGTTCTGTCTGGGGCCTAATTCAGGCATGAAAACCAAGCAGCTTCTGGTTTTCAGGTAGATGCTGGGATAGATATCACTCATAGGTACATCAGACTCTGGGTCTACAGGCAAAATCCAAAGTTCCAGATTACTATTAAATGCAACCTAATGAACCACTGAAAATTATTGAGAGATTTAAATTCAAGTAGAAATATTTATTATGCATTTATAATGCACCAGGCACATTAGTTTTTGAGTCCTTGGAGTATATCATTAAAATCTAATAAATAAATTCAGTAAAGTTGCAAGCTACAAAATTAATATACAAAAATATATATACCATTTGTATATGACAATAATGAACTAGCTGAGAGAGAAATCAAGCAGGCTCCAGAATAAAACTGTGTAGGAATGCACTTCACCAAGGAGATGAAAGATCTCTACAACAAAAACTAAAAAACACTGATGAAAGAAATTGAAGTGGACACAAACAAATGGAAAAATGTTCCATGTTCATGGAGTGGAAGAAATAATATCATTACAATCATTGTATTGCCCAGAACAATCTAGAGATTCAATACAACACCTATCAAAACACCAATGTCATTTTTCTTTTTTTCTTTTGAGATGGAGTCTCACTCTGTTGCCCAGGCTGGAGTGTGGTGGCACGATCTCAGCTCACTGCAACCTCCGCCTCCTGGATTCAAGTGATTCTCCTGCCTCAGCCTCCTGAATAGGTGGGACTACAGGCACATGCCACCACACCCAGCTAATTTTTATATTTTTAGTAAAGATGGGGTTTCGTCATATTGGCCACGCTGGTCTTGAACTCCTGATCTCATGTGATCCACTCCACTTGGCCTCACAACGTGCTGGGATTACTGGGATTACTCGCATGAGTCAGTAATTTTTCTCAGAAATAGAAAAAACAATCCTAAAATTTGTATGGAACCACGGAAGAGCTCAAATAGCCAAAGCCATCCTGAGCAAAAATAACAAAGCTGGAGGCACAAAATCAATTCAAGATGGTTTAAAGACTTAAATGTAAAACATGAAACTGTAACACTACCAGAAGAAAACATAAGGAAAACACTTCAGGATATTGATCTAGATAAAGAATTTATGGCTAAAACTTCAAAGCACAGGCAATACAAACAAAAATAGATAAGTGAGACTATATTAAACTAAAAAGCTTCTGCACAGCTAAGAAAATAATCAACAGAGTAAACAGAGAACCTGTTGAATGAAAGAAAATATTGGCAAACTATTCATTTGTCAGGGGAGTAATATCTAGAATATACAGGCAACTCAAACAATTAAACAGTAAAGAAACAATAATTTCATTTAAAAGTGGGTAAAGAACATGAATAGCCATTTCTCAAAAGAAGACATACAAATGGTCAACAGGCATATGAATAAAATGTTCTACATCACTTATCATCAGGGAAATGAAATCGAAAACCTTAATGAGATGTCATCTTACCCCTGTCAGAATGGGTACTATTAAAAAGACAAAAAAAAAAAAAAAAAAAAAAAAAAAAAAAAAAAAAAAAAAACATGCTAGCGAGACTATGGAGAAAAGGAAATCCCCCAAATACTATTGGTGGGAATGCAAATTAGCACAGCCACTATGGAAAACAATATGGAGATTTCTTTAAAAACTAAAAATAGAACTACCATATGATCCAGCAATATTTGGTTAAATACCACTACTGAATATTTATCAGAAAGAAAAGAAATAAGTATTTCAAAGGGATACTTGCATTCCAATGTTTATTGCAGCACTATTCACAATAGCCAAGATATGGAATCAACCTGTGTCCATCAATGGATGAATGGTGATATTATTTGAATTTGTGTCCCTGCCCAAATCCCATGTTAAATTGTAATCCCTAATGTTGGTGGAGGTACCTAGTCAGAGGTGATTGGATCATGGGGGTGGATTTCCCCTTTGCTGTTCTCATGATACTGAGTGAGTTCTCATGAGATCTGGTTGTTTAAAAGTGTGTAGCACTTCTCCTTTATGCTCTTCCTCATGCTTGAGCCATGTAAAACATACTTGCTTCCTCTTAGCCTTCTGCCATGATTGTAAGTTTTCAGATGTCTTCACAGCCATGTTTCCTGTACAGTCTGTGGAACCATGAGTCAATTAAACCTCCTTTCTTTATAAATTACCCAGTCTCAGGTAGTTCTTTATAGCAGTATGAGAATAGGCTAACACAGAAAATTGGTACCAAGAGTGAGGTATTGCTATAAAGATACCTATAAAGCTTTGGAACTGGGTAGCAGGCAGAAGTTGGAACAGATTGGATGGCTCAGAAGATGACAGAAAGATGAAGGAAAGTTTGGAACTTCCTAGAGATTTGTTGAATAGTTTGGATCAACATGCTGATAGTAATATGGACAGAGATGGCTAGGCTGAGGAGGTCTCAGATGGAAATGAGGAACTTATTGGGAACTGAAGAAAAGATCACTTTTGTTATGCATTAGCAAAGAACCTGGTAGTATTGTGTCCCTGCTCTAGGGATTTGTGGAACTTTGAACTTGAGAAAGATGATGTAGGGTATATGGCAGAAGAAATTTCTAAGCAGCAGTGTTCAAGGTGTGGCCTGGCTGCTTCTAAAAGCCTATGCCCATATGCATGAACAAATAAATGACCTGAAACTGGAACTTACATTTAAAAGGGAAGCAGAGCATAAAAGTTTGGAGAATTTGCAGCCTCATCATGTGGTGGAAAAGAAAAACCAATTTGCAGGGGAGGAATTGAAGCAGGCTGCAGGAATTCACATAACTAAAAAGAAGGGAAGTACTAATAGCCAAGACAATGGGAAAAAGGCTCTGAAGGCATTTCAGAGATCCTCATGACAGCCCCTCTCATCAGAGGCCCTGAGGCCTAGGAGGAAAGAATGGTTTTGTGGGCCAGGTCCAGGTCCCCCACTGCTCTGTGCAGCCTCAGGACATGGTGCCCTGAATCTTGGCAGCTCCTGCTTCAGCTGTGGCTAAAAGGGGCCACTGTCTCAGAGGGTGCAAACTGTAAGCCTTGGCAGCTTCCACACAGTGTTAAGCCTGCAGGTGCACAGAGTGCAAGAGTTGAGGCCTGGGAGCCTCTGCATAGATTTCAGAGGATATATGGAAATGCCTGGATGTCCAGGCAGAAGTCTGCTGCAGGGCAGAGCTATCATAGGGAACCTCTACTAGAGCAGTGTGGAGGGGTAATGTAGGGTTAGAGCGCCAACACAGAGTCCCCACTGGGGCACTGCCCAGTGGAGCTATGAGAAGAGGGCCATCATGAACACTAGATCCACTGACAGTTTGCACTGTATGCCTGAAAAGACACAGACACTCAACACCAGCCCTTGAGAGCAGCCATTGGAGATGAGCCCTGCAGAGCCACAGGGGCAGAGCTGCCCAAGGCCTTGGGAGCCCACCCCTTGCATCACTGTGGCCTAGGTGTGAGACATGGAGTCAAAGGAGATTATTTTGGAACTTTATGATTCAGTGACTGCCCTGTTGTGGTTTGGACTTGCATGGGGCCTGCAGCCCCTCTCTTTTGGTTGATTTCTCCCTTTTTGAATGGGTGTGTTTACCCAATGCCTGTACCCCTATTGTATCTTGGAATTAATTAACTTGTTTTTTATTTTATAAGCTCATAGGTGGAAAGGACTTGCTTTGTCTCAGATTAGTCTTTGGACTGTGAAGTTTTGAGTTAATGCTGAAATAAGACTTGGGGGACTGTTGAGAAGGGATGATTGTATTTTGCAATGTGAGAAGGACATGAGATTTGGAAGGGACCAGGAGCAGAATAATATGGTTTTGATTTGCATCCCAACCGAAATCTCATATCGAATTATAAACCCCAATGTTGGAGGTGGGAGGTGATTGGATCATGGGGTTGGATTTCCCCTTTGCTGTTCTCACGATAGTGGGTGAGTTCTCATGAGATACGGTTGTTTAAAAGTGTGTGGCAACTCCCCCTTCACCTTCTTCCTCTTGATCCAGTCATATAAGATGTGCCTGCTTCCCCTTCACCTTCTGCCATTATTGTAAGTTTCCCAAGGCTTCCTCAGCCATGCTTCCTATATAGCCTACAAAACTGTGAGTCAATTAAACCTCCTTTCTTTATAAATTACCCAGTCTCAGGTAGTTCTTTATAGCAGTGTGACAAAAGATTAATGCAAATGGATAAAGAAAATGTGGTATATATACACTTTGGAATACTATTCAACCATAAAAAAGAATGAAATCCTGTCATTTGCAGCAACATGGATGGAACTGGAGATAATCATATGAAGCAAAATAAGCCAGGCACAGAAAGACAACTATTTTATGTTCTCAGTTATATGTAAGAGTTAAATAAGTTGATCTCATAAAAGTAGACAGTAGAAGGATAGACACCGGAGATTGGGAAAAGTACGTGGGTGTGATGGGGGGAATAAAGAGAGGTTTGTCAATGGGTAAAAACATACAGTTAAATAGAAGGTATAAGTTCTAATTTTCGATAGCAGAATAGGGTGATTATAGTTAGCAAAAATATGTTGTATACTTCAAAGTAGCTAGAAAAGAGGACTTGAAATACTCCCAACAAATAGAAATGGTAAATACTCAAGATGATGGATACCCCAAATATCGACTTGATCACTATTCATTCTATGTAGGCAATAAAATATCACATATATGCCATAAATGTGTAAAATATTATGTATCAATTTAAATAAGGTAAGAAAATTTATCAATGAAGGTATCAAACTAAAATACAGATATTTTGATCTTCGTCCAAGTTCTTACCAGTAAGATTCACTAGGTTTGAAATGAGGCTTAAGTTCTTAAGCTCTAATTCAGTAGGACTGAGGTGAGGCTTCATGTATTGCTGAGGAAAGATAGGGTTTGGAATCATGGCTTTAGAGCATGGGTTCCTAAACTTTTGTTTTCTTGGTGTCAAAACCACAATGCAGACAATGCTGGTTGCTATTTACTATTACTATTAAGCCCTGTCCTGTGATGATAACTTCAGGATGCAGCTTTTTTTTTTTTTTTCTTTTCCTCCAAGCCTCCTGTCACGTCATGACTACCCATCTTACTCCCCAGAATGAGTTGCTATGTAACTGAAATTCAGCATTCCAACCATTATGAGACCCCAGGGGTTCCCTGTAAGTTACATTGTTTTTGGCTCACTACTCTGGTATAAAATCTCAAGGAGAAACTGAGAGTATCTATGTTTTCCAAAAAATGATACAGGTGCCTTTTATGGTAGTCAGGATCCTAACTACTATACACGGAGGGGCCATATAGCAAGGAATGCAGGTGGTAAGAGCAGTCCTAGACTAATAGCTAGCAAGAAAATAAGAACCTCAGTTCTACAATCATAATGAAGTGAATTCTGGCATGACGACACCAACTTGGAAGAGGATCCTGAGGTTCAAATTAAAATGCAGCCCAACTGACACCTGAATTTTGGCCTTGGGAGACGTTGAGCAGTGAACCCAGTCACACTGTGCCTGGACTTCTGACCTACAGAACTGTGAGTTCTGTAGATAGGTGTTGTTTTAAGCCACTCATAAAAAACTAAGTGGTAATTGATTGTGCAGCGACAGGAAATGAATACACACTTTTATGGAGAAAGCTTATTCTGTACTGTCTTCAAACTAAAATAGGTATCACAATCACTTGGAAGGAATTGTTAAAAATACATATTCCTGGGTCCCACCCCCAGAGTTTGATTCAATATGTCTGTAATAGATCTATTTAGCAAACTGTTCAGACAAATCTTTTACTATTGGGTTGAGAACCATAATATGGGAAGCAAGCTAATTCATTGGTTTCTTCATATTCCTGAAATGCCTCACGGACTGCTTTGAGGTAGAAGAGAATTTGGGTCGGGGGTTTGGGGGCTGTTAAATAGGATGCTAGAGCAGAGTTCTTGGCCTCACACTCCAAGTTCAAGCAGAAGATTGCTCTTTCTTTTAATTTTTAGATGGCAGTTTTTACCTTCCCCCATCTCTCATTTATTTGATATATTAGGCTTTCAGGCAAGATTTCCTTTAAAGGGAGTGTTCTAATACTTAGGAAAAAAACGCTGCAAAAACCTTAAGGGTGAATTATGCCCTGAAAGTTTATTTATTTATTTAGCCAAGACCTATCTTTTGTGTTGGACAGAATGTTGGACGTAAGGTGCTGGGGGAACCAATATATGGAAGATGTCTCTTATCTTTTTTGCTTACCAATATATGTGCAGTGCCTAGTGAAGTATTTGTCATATACATTTTATAAGGTGCTCAATAAATGTTTCTTGAACAAATAAATGAATAGCACTAATTACATTGTGTTATAATTATTAGTTTACCTGTTGGCTTTCTCAAACAAACTATGAGCTTATTGAGAGCAGAAACCATGTCTTGTTCATTGCTCCATCACCTGCACCTTCCACATGAACTTATACATAGTAGGTACCTTGTATTTGTTGAATGAATAAATGAATACAAATCAAGTATAAAAACTTGTCTATGGCAATATAGACTAAACATAGTAGATCCATGAACAGAGCTGGCAGTTGCTGTTTTCTAAACTTGTGCTGATTGCACAAGCCGTAAGACCCCCCTCCCTTAAAAGAATGAGACATTTTTGGTGCATGGGGATTGGTCAATACTTCTGTGACCTCATCTTTGCCCGACCTTCTGCTTTGGCAGGATTGGTTTCCAGGTTTACTGACAAATGTGCTGGACTGTTGTTTCCTTCTTAGCAAACAGTCAGATGAGATGGATTGTAACTGGAATCTGAAATGGACACTAGAAAATCCCCTGTATGTTCTCTCCAAGTACAAATACCACTAAGTGGCGGAAGCCTCAAATTGGTATTTCTCCACTCAGAGTGAGTAACTTGAATTAGATTATCAGGTCCCTTTCATCTACTACCTAGCTCTAACTTGCTGTAATTGAAAATTAAGGCTTTAGTGAGAGGACATTGTAGATCCTACTGCAGAGGTAGGTTGGCCATCTAGAGGGCAGTGGGCAACATGAGCTGAGTAAGGGTCCAAAGACAGTATGTGTTTGGCAGGGCATTAGCATGGAAGACACCAGCCGTGATACCACACTTCTTATAGTTTTTATTTTACCAAGAGTCTACTTGGACTCAGTTAATAAACCATGCCAGGCCAAATATTTAAGCACCAGCTTTGATATAAAAGATTTAGCTGCCTCTGATTGGAACTACCACTGCATAAGGTATGGTTCTACTAACCCTATACTTCCTCATCATTTTAACCTACAGAGGATTTTTTTCTTTACTTCTCACAGGTTGTATGAACTTTGTCTGTAGGTCAAGAATCATTTTGCTAAGCATTGTACATTATCAGACCTGGGAACTTTATGCTGATTACTAGGGTCATTAGAGTTGAACACATGTCTTGAGAATGAATGGGGACAGCACAGCAGTATAGTTGGGAAAACACACAACTAAAAAATAGAAATCTCAGTTATGCTGTTTATTAGCTTCAGAAAAAATAATGTACTTTTGCTTTAGTTTTTTCATCTGTTAAAAAAGTATAATAGCACCTGCTATTACCCCATAAAGTTGTTGTAAACATTAATGAAGATTATGCATGAAAAAGTCTAATGAAAATTATAATAAGCTATAAAAATAGAAAGTATTTCTCTTTAAAATAATGGACTTTATCGAATAACCATATAATTTCCTTCTAAATCACAATAAATTTTGAAGTTACATAATTATGAGCAGTTATTAATTGGTCTATAACAGGCATAAAATGAGAATGTCCTAGGTAAATCCAGACTACGGTAACCCTTGCATTGATATTTATTTCATTCTCTCTTTTCTGCTTATCTCTTCCCCATCAGTTTACTGTATTCAGGAGACCCATCTCACATGCAGAGACACGCGTAGGCTCAAAATAAGGGGATGGAGGAAGATCTACCAAACAAATGGAAAATAAAAGGCAGGGATTGCAATCCTAGTCTCTGATAAAACAGACTTTAAACCAGCAAAGATCAAAAGTGGCACTATTCACAATAACAAAGACTTGGAACCAACCCAAATGTCCATCAATGATAGACTGGATTAAGAAAATGTGGCACATATACACCATGGAATACTATGCAGCCATAAAAAGGATGAGTTTATGTCCTATGCAGGGACATGGATGAAGCTGGAAACCATCATTCTCAGCAAACTATCACAAGGGCAGAAAACCAAACACCACATGTTCTCACTCATTGGTGGGAGCTGAACAATGAGAACACATGGACACACATTGGGGAACTTCACACACTGGGGCCTGTTTGGGGGTGGGGGGTCTGGGGGAGGGATAGTATTAGGAGAAATACCTGATGTAAATGACAAGTTGATGGGTGTAGCAAACCAACACGGCACATGCATACATATGTAACGAACTTGCACATTGTGCACATGTTCCCTAGAACTTAAAGTATAATAAAAAAAAATCCAAAAAAAGTGACACATCATTTGATTCTATTTGGAACATTCCTGTTTGCGATGAATGCTTGATAAAGCAGACTCTCAACAGGTCAGTCTGAAGCTACTATTCGCCATATGCCCACATTTACCATGCACTCATTCAGCTAGATGTGGGGAATACACTGTAACATTTCAGAAGGATTGCCAGCATACATGGGTCTCTATATCAAGTTCACCTCTAAGGGATTCTGCCACCTGAAGTCAGGTGGATATGGATATACCCAAAGCTCTGGAAATAAGAGCTCTCTCAAGATTTTTGGTGTATCTGTGGGGGTAGGAAAGGTGACAGCAAAAGGAATGACCATGGCCTTATCTAGCCACAGGAGGATGGTAGCTGAGCTGCATTACTTGATTCATTAATTCCACATTCATTGATCATCTACTGTATGCCAAGTACTGGGCTAGGTGCTAGGATAACAGAGATAAATAAGACATTGCAGAACTTGTAGATGCACCTGGGAGAGACAGTCACATAAACACATCATTGCAATATGATGTACCAAAAGTTCAAGGCACAATGACAATAGGAATGAGGGAAAATGCCACATAGAGAAGACACTTCAGAAAAGTTAACTGACAAAGTGTGATGATGATTCATCCCTGTGATGAAAGAAAGGAGTCGAGTTCTGTTTTATTCACCATTTTACCTCTAGCATCTTTCAGAAATGTAGTTGGACAGAGGACTACTCCTCTTCCTTTTTTCCTGTTATCCGTTTATCATTCAGCTTGCCTATTCTGTGCCAAACACTATGCAAGGTACTAGTGATATAAAATTATATAAGATATTGTTGCTTCCCTTGAAGAGCTCACAGTATAATGAAAGAGGAAAATGAGTGAACAAATATATATTTAGATGTATCATTGATGCAATACTGTGAATGATGGACTAAAGGAGTAACTGGAGATTATTGCAGCAGATGAAAAATATTAATGTCCTAAACTGAGGCAGCAATACTGAGGATAAGTACAAGGAAAGGATAAACAAGGTATTTAGAACATAGAATTGGAAAAATGTAGCAAATAATTGCAGTGGTGGTAGGGGATAGTGAAAGGAAAAAAAAAATCGAAGTTGAATAAATCCTAGATTTATAGCTTTGGTGACTGGATGCCACTATTAATATAGAGACAAAGAATTCAAAAATAAAAACAGATTTGGAACAAGAGTTAAGATAAGATATTAAGGCTTTAATTACAGAGTTGTTGAGTTTGATGTTTTTTGTGAGATATCTTGTCACAGATGCACAATAAACTTTCAGATATTTGAGTCTGATGCTCAGGAAAAACATTAAAATCAGGGATAAAGATTCAGGAATCTTTAGCTTACTTGTAATAGGTACAGTGGGAGGAGTGGCTGAGATAACCCAATAAGATTATGTAGCATGAGAAAAAAACCTGAGAAAAAACCAAAATATAAATATTGAGAAAAAGAAAAGACCCCATATGCAATTCACTTTACAAAATGCTCTTTCCCTTTGGAAGAAGAGATAGAAAAGTATTTAATGGGAGCCAGTGACTCTCTGTTTAACTTGGAATTCAGCATACTATGTGTGTATGGTTCATGGCATAGTCTATACCCCGATTCTTCAGCCATACGTCATAGGTCAGCCATGGTTGACCCTGATTCCCAGTATGTGTGAATATTATGAGGGTACTGGTTGGAAGTAGGGATCAGTCCTGAGCAGTTTTCTGATGAAGGATTTTTTCCTGACATAGAAGTTATTTTCCCTTGGAAAAGAAATCCCAAAAGGAGATGATGGAAAAAGGAAACCATGATTATGATGGAAGAGGGATAGCGGTAGGTGAAAGATTCAACCATGAATCACTCGGCATACAGATCAAATGGCCTTGTGGTCAGGAACAAAACTGGAGCTTTCTTCTCATATGGGTTAGGATGTAGGCCTCGTGTGTGTGTGTGTGTGTGTGTGTGTGTGTGTGTGTGTGTGTGTGTATTCCTTCATGTTTGGGGCACATTCACAAAGCCTATTTATCTCTTTCTTAATACCAGTAGTGGATCTTGCCCATTCTTTATGGAAGGATTGACAGCCTAGTAGCCATCTGGATGTCTGGATAAAAACATTTTAATAATCAAAAAGCTGGTTTATACAGGTTTTAGTTGCCATGTAAACAATCAGAAATGATAGAATCACTTCATGCATTACCATCCTCTCTCTGAATAATTGATATTGCTTTAGCAAACTTGGAATTTACCTAAGTCAATTTTTTTTTCATTGGGATTTTAGTAGAACATAAAAACATGGTTGTGTTCACATTTTATTCTTCATCAGAAAGTACTATAAGTTAAGGCAAATTGTCTGAATGCAGTTGTTTTAATGTATTAAGGTATAATTTATACACAATAAAATACACAACACCTTAGTGTTCAATTACATGAGTTTTGAAAATTATGTACACTCAAGCCTGATAATTTTATCAACTGCTCCCATTTTCTCTGAATATTTTTGCACAGGGCTTTCAGGAAAATTCTCTACTGGCTAAGAGCTTCCCAGGCTCAAGACTTTCACTCAGTTCTCCCAAATGAGTAGGTCAGGGTGTGTCTGTTCCTTGACCTTCCTTCTTTTCTTGGTCTGGGTGCCTGGATCACCTAAACTTCATGAGCTCATTCTTGTGCTGCTACAGCCTTTTCATTTTGCCTATAGCAACCAGGATGCTTTCTAAAAAATTTAAAAAGTGGCCCGCATTATATTTCGATCACAGATACTTTTATATAAAATAGGAAGCCCCTCCTTTTTCTTTCATAGCACCCTGTTTTTTTCTTTATAGTATTTAACACCACCTATAATTATATTGTTTATCTCTGTGTCTTCAACACTTAGCACCATGCCTGTCACAGAGGAGTTTTAAAATAATTGTTTTTTGGCTGAACACATTAATTCAATCATTATTTCATTAACAAGTTGATCCTCCTACATTGACTCTTGCTGTCTTTCAATCTGTTTGCAACCCTGAAGTCAGACTCACCTTTGAAAAATGTATGGTTGATTATGTGACTTATCCTGCCCAAAACTCTTCAATAGCTTTATGTTTTAACAAAGTCCAATTTTTTTAGTGTGACTGCTTTCCTCAAGATAGACTAAGTTGTGCAGTGGTAACAAACTAACCCATAAATCTCAACAGTGATTTGTTTATTGATCATTATATATTGCTGATATAGGCTAGGGAGAAAAAAAGGGGACTTGTTTCACAGTCACTCAGGTTGCCAGGCAAATGGAGGCACCATCTTATAGCTCACTCATCTAGAGTATAGACACATTCTATTTCAGAGACTTTGTTCTTCACAAATTGTTTCTCTACTAATAGCCTTTATCAAACCTAAGAGAACTAAATCCTAATGTAGTAAGGCAACTGTTGTATATAACACATTCATTATTTTCCTATGCATGTATAATGTTATTCATTATGAACTATCCTTAGGAGAATTAAAATGATATTTACACAAATCATTTTCTGTGCTCTGTGGTTCAGTTGAGAAACCTCGGTTGAGAAAGGCTGCAAATCTAGGAAACTTCCTGGCATGTGATAGGTGGTGGATCTGTGTCTCTCTCTTTTTTATAAAATGAAGGAACCTATAAATGTTAGGTCTAGCAGGGATCTTGTAGATCATCTATTCTATTGGCTTCTCAACCCTGACTAAGCCTTGAAATCACTTGAAGAACTTGTTAAAAATTCAGATTCTTAAGCTCCTCTTCTAGAGATTCTATTCAATACATCTGGCAGAAGGAACCAAGAATGTGCATTTTTAAACAATGCCTCCAGTGATTTTCATGTGGCCATTTAATTACTGCTTTCGGAGTATAGGCAGACATTTGAATACCACCATTCTAGTTTAAACCATTCCTTTTCACATTTGGAGTAGTTGCTGTCTGCTAGATTCAGAACACAATTCAGAATAAGAAACTAGTGTCTGTTTGTTGGGGAGGGGTTGGGGGTAGGGGTCCAATGTCCAAATCAGTTTCTTATAAGGCAATACTCTTACCCTTGAGTTTTAAAAACAATTCCTGCTAGAATTAAATTGAGTCACAAGAAGTCTAGATGCTTTCCAAGGTCTTCTTGAGTTCTAATATTCTGGGAAATTGGACTTTTAAGCCAGAGCTTCACTCCCAAATTAAGGAAAGCAATTGGAGCAACTGCTCTTAGGAATTATACCATCTTTTCCAAAAAGATGAGAGAAAGAGCAGGAATAAATCTGGCTGTGTTGGAAAACACTGTGTAATTATGTTTCTTTCCAATGTCAGATTAACCAAGAGTCTCAGAAAAATCACACAGAGACCCTTCAGGAGTCTACCAAGACAGTTTATGCCTATGCTCATCTCCTACATCTGAAAAAAGTCAACTGTAAGTCCAGGATTATATTCTGGGTTATATTCATTGGCCTAACACTGGTCTTTCCTTTCTTCCCCAGGATTATGTCTTTCAAAACATACCAAGTCCAGAAGCTTAGCCATACTCTGAAGCTTCCTGGGATATTTGGCTGAATAATGGAGCATAGCCTATAATTGTTTAGGGCCTGAACAGAGGGCTCAGAAAGCATGCTGGGATAGACAGGTGCCAGCTCAGTGGAGAGATTAAGTGTTTGGCTCGCTTTTCAAACTCCACTTCATTTCACTCGTAGTTAAGAGAGAAGAGCTTTTCCTTGTTATTGGAAATAAAACAAATTTTAAAACAGTTCCAATGTGCAATTCCTTACATGAGTCCCAGCAAGCCACAGCCTAGAAGACTTTGTGTGTTTGGTGCGATCATTTTTCTTCATGGTTTCCAGGACATGTGTATTAATATAATAAACTTTCAAAGCATGATTTATGTAGTTCATAGACCAACATTTCCCAAACTATATTCTGATATATTCCAGTCTTTCAAGATGCTCTGAGAAAATGAATTCCAATAAATTTGCAATAAATTTGGTAAAGCTGCATGTTTTAAAACTGATCTTGTTACTTTGCATATTATCCTTAATAAGGCACCGAGAAGCCCTGAAGTAAGGAAATCTGTTTATCTTTGTTAAACTCATCAGGTTCTCATCACATAAACATAGTACCTTCCCTTAGAGGAATACCTTTTGATATATTGTGGATTGCTACTTGGAAAATGCTTTCAAAGACTAAATGACATTAGATGCCTCTGGAAATCATCCAATGCAACATGAAACTTACAATCGGGGCTTATTGGTATTGCATACATGAAACCATTTCTGTCATTACCTAGGTCAGAAAGGAAAAACAAATCTTTTATTTATTGAAAGGACCAGTACAATTATACAGTAATGAGCAGTGACATTTCTGTAACACTTTCTTCTCAAGGAATTTCCCAAGCAACATGCAATAATTTTTCAGAAGGGTGTTGCATTAGAAGTCCAAAGACCTGTCTTCTCCACCAGCTCTGCCACTAACTAGTTGTGTACCTTTATACCAGTTGATTAACTTCATGGGTATCAATTTGGTGATCCATAAAATAGGAACAACAATGCCTTCCTTATCCACTCCATAGGCTTCTTGTGAAGTTCAAACATGAAATATATTGGATAATTATTTCCTACTATTGTGAAAGGGCACAAAAGACAGTGAGGCAGGGCTACTAAGGTGAGATCTAGGACCAGTAGAGAACTGGCACTGTAGCAGTGTCTGTGATGATTTGCATAAAGCACTGTGTTGTCATTGCTCTAGAAGGACTAGAAATAAAAAACAAGGCAGCATCATTTAGGGCCCAAGTTTTGCAAATCTCTTTCACCCCATCCCCACCCACCCCATTTCAATAGATCAAATAAACCTATGAGTTAAGGTAGCTGGAGCATAGGTACTGGAAGCACTTGCATGTTGTCTCAGCTCTGACTTTCATCCTGCCTCACATCATCCCCCAACTTCTATCCCAGTAAACAGTGAACAGGTTCAGGAACTGTTGCAGACACTCTGCCTTCCTCTCACCATCCTGCTCAAGTTAATATTCTTCATTTGTCTCCTTATTGACTTCCTCTGTGATTTACACAGCACATCTAGGAAGCTACAAACCTAATAGGGACCTTCTATTTCCCCTTCCCACCCAGGTCCTTGTGATTCAAGGGAATACTTGTGAAAGAGGTCACAGGGAAAATTTCTGTCCCTCCAGGTGACTGGTAAATATAGATGTCTGGGCTGACTAGACCATGATACTGACTCAGGCTGTGAATTCCTTTGAGTTTCTTACTCAAAAGAATTGGATCTTAGTTGAAACATCCTTCTCTATGTCCTTGATTCTGTTTCCATTATGCGTCCATGGTAAATGATAGGTAAAGGACAAAGGCCTTTGATAGGATCTTGTTTCTAAAATAGTCGCCTTCCCTGCTGCCTTGTAATGATCAGCCTGTAATCTAATATTTGCTGCCACTTGTATCCTCAAAATGTTAAAAGCCCACTTCACTTTCACCCTTGCATGAGCACAGAGGCTGCTTTCTCTGTTTTATCAGTCATCCATTGATATGGTTTGGCTATGCCCCAACCCAAATCTCATCTTGAATTTTAGCTCCCATAATTCCCACATGTCACGGGAAGGACCCAGTGAAAGGTAACTGAATCATAGGGGTGGGTTTTTCCCATGCTATTCTCATTATAGTGAATAAGTCTCACGAGATCTGATGGTTTTATAAAGGACAGTTCCCCTTCACATGCTCTCTTGCCTGCTGCCAGGTAAAACGTAACTTTGCTCCTCCTTGCCTTCTGCCGTGATTGTGAGGCCTCTTCAGCCATGTGGAACTGTGAGTCAGGCCTCTTTCATTTATAAATTACCCAGTCTCAGGTATATCTTTATTAGCAGTGTGACAACAGACTAATACCTCCACCATGTCTAGCAAAATATCCCAAATGTTAGCAGCTTACAGCATCACACATTTATCACTGCACAGTGTCTGTGGGTCAGGAATCTGAGGGTGGCTTAGTTTGGTTCTCCGACTCATAGTATCTCAAAAGTCTGCAAACAAGTTGATGGCCAGGGCCACAGGTACCTCCACGTTCTAGTGGGACAGTGCTTTCAAGCTTACTCAGGGGTTGGTGGTAGGATTCAGATCTTGGGGGCGGTTGGACCGAAGGCCTTAGTTCCTCACTGGCTGTGGGCCAGAGCCAGAAGATGCTCTGTGTTCCTTGCCATGTAAGCCTCTCTGTAGAGCCGTTTGTAACATGGAAACTGGCTTCATCAATGTGAGCAAGCAGAGGAGAGCAAGAGGAAGTCTACAAAGACACTAGAAGTCAAAATCATTTATAACTGAATCTCAAAAGTAATATTCCCTCATTTTTGTTATTTTCTATTAGTTAGAAGCAAGTTACTAGATCCAGTCTACAAACTAGGGGAGTAGATTATACAACAGAAGGGAATTACACAAGAATGCAAATCCTAGAAGACAGAGATCATTGCAAGGGCTGGAGAATCTTAGAAGGCTACCTACCGCACTGTCCTGTGTTAGACATATGGAAAATTCTGGAATTTGGGCTCCTCTTCGCTCCACAGTTTTGATCATCTGGGCTCTACTTCCCTGGCAGGATTCTTTATCCCTACTTTTGATCAGTTGTGCTCTGAGCATGTCCTACTCCCTGCAATTTTCTTGCCATCTTTTAGTATGTCATCCCTGTGTGGCCTCTGATCATTCTTTGAAATAAGCCAGAATCCTGTTACTGTTGTTTAACAATCAAGAGTTATGGGATCTAAAATTTCTTCCATACCTTCCAGTCCCTTTTTCTTGATTAAAGAGAAAACATAAACCATCAGTCATCTCACTGAAGAGTTTTATGTCACTCATTCCAACTTCCCACACCAGAGGTACATAAGCCTTCTATTCCTTAATCATAACAGACTTGCTGTTCCACTAGGCAATGAAAAACAATCCCCAAAGGATAATAGAGCTATTCTGTGTGAGAAGAGCCTAGCTTTTTATTTAATGAAGCCAAATTAAAACTGTTTCCACAGGAGAGGGATTATCTCCAGCAGTCTGTAGAGTCAGTTTTCTATTCACCATGAATCAGGCAAACAACAAATATTTATTAAGTCCCTATAGTAGGTCCAACACTATTCTAGGTGTTTGGAGTATCAAGAAGAGAAACAGAAGACATGTTGACTTACATCAAAGACATGAGTCTGTTGCTTCCCCAAAGCACAGCTTATTTGGATTGAGACCAGAAACAAAACATTAATTTCAAAAACATTCTGGAGACCTGTGGAACTCTGCCTTAAAGAATAGATAAGATTTCATAGGCAGAGGGAAGAAGGAGGGGAGAATAGCACAAATGTAAATGTGGAACTGAGAAAAGGTTGAGATGATATTTTCCTTTTCATTTTATTTGTCTTCATTAATGTCTTCTCATTTTAAAAAGTCTTCTCGATGGCAGGTGACATAAGCAGTTTGAATTGTCCTGTAATTCTTGCTGATAGGGAAAGGCCACTTCTAGCTCAAATGTTGGTCAGAGTTGCAGTCTGCCCATTTTTATGCTCTTTTGTCACCATTTCTTCTGTTCTGTAATTGCTTTGTTTCTACTTTGGATTCGATTGCTGACACTTGGTCCAGATTTGAAAGTTGCCCCACACTTCCTCTTCTGTTGCCCATCTTTCTGTATTCTGCCACAGCTTCTATTTTATAAACAGTTATAAAGTGCCCACTCTAAGCCAGGCCTTATGCTAAGTGCTGTGAGTAAATAACAGAAATGAAAAAGACATGGACCTTACCCTCAAGGATTTCACAGTTCAGAAGCATATGGGGACAAATAAGATGACATGAATAACTCTCATACAAGACAAAAGTGGCCAGTGCCATGGGGAATGCTAATGCACATCACTATGAGGAATATTCCTCATTTGGGTATATGGTATTTGGTTTTTACCTATGCATTTTGTAGGACTCAATTCTGCCTTGTTTTGAAATAAAAAGTGTGTATGTTTGCGTTTGTCTGTATGTGTGTGGTTTCCCTGCTTGGCTGTTGCATGGCCTCTATTCTGTCTTAACAGTGGCCAATTAATCTCTGGAATGCCTGGAATGTCACTTCATAATGAGCTGATGCTGTAGACTCTGGTCCATTCTCCAAAGGGCTTTGGTGGTGCTGGGGTAAGGGTGGGGGTGGGAGAGCAGCTAAGACAAAGCTTTCCTTTTTGGCCAGGAAGCATCCCTTTGATGCCACACCTGGGACTGGTGGGCAGCACAATCAGTGGAAAACAGTAATTAAACCAAGCCATTGGCACCAGTGTTCTGTCAGGCCTTCCAATGAAAAGGCGTTCCTTTCATTTTTGCAGGACTGAGAATTGAAGTCTCATCAGAATAAGTGGTTTCTTAATCCGACAGAAAGTAGACTACTCTGTGCTGACATTTGGGTCATAATGAAAATGTGATAAGACACTAGGCAGGAGGCAGAAGCTGGCTGTGCTGGGCTGATAACAGCACTATGCAATTGATGGTATGTGGCTGTGGAGAATAAGACCTGTAAATATGGCACACACTTGACATAAGGGCAGTAGGAGAACTTTCAGAATATATCTCTGTTAGGAAAATGGGTCCACCTCTCTATCTAGTCTCCTCAAGCTTGTAAGCATTACTGCACACTGGTGCCTGCTAAGACCTCGGCAATCGCCGGGATGAAAAGCAATGGACACAGGGTTGCAAGGGTTATAAAGTTGCTTGTCATTCTATAAATGGAGAGAAGAACCTGTAGTATGGTAGGGGTAGAAAATGGCTGGCTAAGTAGTACTGAAGAAATCTACTATCTGCTGAGTCATGATAGAGAGAATAGGCACATTTTATAAGAACCGGACTGACTTTCTGTCCTGTTTGCAAGCTATAACTCTGATAGTGGTCCTCAAAATGAAAAAAAATCACTTATTCCAGAACCCTCATTTTATGATTCATTGGATGAGGCCCTGTAATATGTGTTTTTGGAGAAAGGCTGTTTTCTACCCATTGAGAACTACTGCTCCAGGAAAAATCCAGACCTTGGTTCTAATTTAAAGGGTCCTGGCTGGGTGACTTGAAGTCACTTACCTCTGCCTCATTGTCCTGTCCTGATTCAGTTTAGTTCTAGTGAACAAGGGACTTTGTTATTTCTCTTTGACCAAAGCCCCCACTTCACACCGCTGTTTCAATAACTGCATCCTTCTCCAGTTTCCTTAACGCAAATTCTTGGAAAGGGAATTTGTCCAGAACTCAAACGTTTTCTAAAGGAGTGCTTCTCTAATTTCTGAGTACATCAGAATCAGGTGTACTCTGCCAGACCAAATACAGGACACCCCGTTAAATTTGAATTTCAGATAAACAACAAATAATTTTTCAAATTACATAACAAATAATAGTATAAGTATGCCACTTACAACATTTGGAACAATTTGTAATAAAATATGATTTGTTGTTCATCTGAACATAACGTTCAATTGGACATTTTGTATTTTTATTTCTTAAATCTGACAACCCAAATTTGGCACTTTATTAAAAATGCAGATTCTTGTGTTCCACCTCCAGAATTTTAATTTGCATGTCTGGGTAGGGATTTTTTAACATGTACATTGAGACAGGTAGCTACAATATACACATTACAAAACCCATTTCTAACACTAGAGACCTGCTTGTGGCCCCTGTTCCATGGTACTTCTTGGGTCTGGAGTCCTTCCCTAGGATCATAGTTCTATACTTGGCTCTGTTCCGATTCCAGATAGCCCAAGTTTCCCGTACTTGTCTGTCTATGCAAGGAAGCAAATCAGTACAGGAAGGCGTTTCCCAAGGCCCATACCTCCAGAGAATAGAGGGAAATGCTGTAAATGATTTAAAATACTCTCAACTGATGATGATATGATAATAATGATGTTAATAACTATGATTTATATAGCACTTACTGTGTGCCAGGTACTGTTTGTTATAAGTGTTTTTACATATGTTAACCCCTTTAATCCTCACAACAACCCAATAAGGTAGATAATATTATTATTCCCACTTTAAGGTTTTTTTTTTTAATCAAAATCCCCATTTACCTAGGCAGTTTTATCCATTTACAGTCACCTTCAATCAAATCCTTGGAGGGCAGGGTCCAGTAATGGTCCTAAATAAAATGTGAAATGGGCACTTTGTTTTCCTTATCCCTCACGCTCCCTATTGGCCAACTGCCTCCAGCCCTTAATCATTTTTCTATATTCTCTAATTTCCTCCTCATGTTCCACAACCTAACTCAGCTCCCTGATTTCCCCAAGTATCACTGAAAACTCCAAAGCCACTTACTAATGAGGCCCTTCTTGTTCTCAAAACAACTCCAACAATAGCTACCTTGCTGAGCAAAGGATTTGGCAAGTGTGTGTGTGTGCGTGTGTGTGTGCATGTGCACGTGTGTGTGTGTGTTGGGAAAAGGGTAATATGTAGTACTTAAGTAAAACTTTCTAGGCAAATGTAGGCAGTTCCAGGGAAAATGGATGGCCCATTATTACTGTTAGAAGGAATTATATCTGACAGCTCTTGTAAATAGAACAAGCAGGAGGCTTGTTTCCCAACTCAAAAAATGGAGGTAAAATTACCCCTAAGTTCAAGCCTAATGCTAATAAGCTGACTTATATATATGTCTTCTCTGCTCCCTGGAAACAGTCCCTGACTCAAGGAAAACCTTCTACTTTGGCTGCAGATCTCAGAATAGAACACTTCCTGTCTATGTCCTAATTAATACCTCAGTTCAGCTGAGTATAATTGGCCTAGAATACAGAGCTATGTTCAGTGTCTCTTGGGCTGGTTGCACAATATGAGTTCAGCTGAAGCTACAGAAGAACTTGTCAGCAGCAGACTGAAAGCCTAAGAAATAAACCTATTCCTGAAGGGCTGGGGAGAAGTAGAATGCTTTTGGAAGACATAAAACAATGCAAGAAATACATTGGCGAAGCTAAGCAGGGTTATTTTAGTCTCTTTCCATAAGGAGTGCTGGAAATAACTCATTCATTTATTCATCTACTTATCATTCATCCATTTATTCAACAAATATTTAACGTGGATCTACTATGTGTCAACCACTATTTAAGGATCAAGTGATGTTAGTAAGAAAAAGAAAAGGGTCTAGCTTTTATGAAGCTTACATTCTAGTGAGGAAAGATCTGGTGTAGAACCCAGTGATTTAGAGTCAGTAACATGGATCAGGACCATGGCTTATTGGCCCGCTGAAATCACCACAAGCAATGAGCCTAGGGTCAATAGTGGCCTAAGTTCATTGTCTAAGGTCAAAACTAGGAAGCTGAGCTAAACATCCCCATTTGGATGTCCTTCTCCCTTTTTTCTTCTAAGTTAAAGCCTCCTTGTCTCTCAAGGTCTACCTTCTGTTTCGCTCACTCCCTAAAGCCTTCTTCATGAAAACAGCCCACAATAAAATCTCCTTCCCTTGCTTTCCAAGTCTGCAGTCTTGCACTTAATTATACAAGGTCTCATTTCCTAGTCTTTTTTTAAATCTGTGTCTAATATCTGTTCTTACCTTGCTGGTAGTGAGGGGGCTGTAGCTGATAAATTACAGACAAAGTAAATCTGATTCTTTCCCATAGGGATCCAGGATCCCACAGGATCGGGCTCTATCGAATTTCCTGCAGATACTAGTTCATCCTGACCCTAGAATATGTCAGTGCACATCTAAGAAGTCACAAAGACAATTCACTCTTACAAAGGATCCAGAAACTCCTTAAAGCCAATATTGTTTTGTTTTGTGTCTTAAGGGGGAGTGACAATCTGTGTTTTCCAGGGGGCTGGGGTATAGGTGTGGTGGTAATGCTTATCAGTCAGGGATCTTACTTGTGAAGAACCAAAACATAAACTGATAGTTTAAGGATAAAGTAAATTATTAAAAATAAATTATTTGAGGCTCTTTAGAAGCTCACAGAATCTCTGAGAAAGACAGAGTACCATAGTTGGAGGCAGTGCAGTCAAAAATAACACTCAAAATCACAATGTAGAAATGGAAATTCCACTGACAATACTGCTGGAAATAAAGACCACAGCTTAAAAGATGAAGAAGAGAAAGGCAGACCCTGTATTGAGGAAGCTTGCCTGGTGCTATCACTGAGGCTTTGGTGTTGCAAGGAACTGGTCTAGAACTCATAGCTAGGTCTTGGTGTTCTCTTGTTGAACATGTATAGTTTCTAAGACTATCAACCTCAGATGGAGGTACTCTGTGAGGGTGATAGATCAATGCAAAAACATGAACATTGCCCCAAACAACAAAAATGACCACCTACCCCCCAGCCAATATGAGTAATTGCTGCTTCTTTACAAACTGCAAGCTTAGCCTTGGGCTAGTCTTTCCCACTCCTAGGTGAGATTTATTGAGAAACCAAATCATAGAATTATCCCCACTTCCTGACAGCATCCAATCCAGAGCAAAGCCCCACTTCCTTAAACTCTTCCCCAAATCATCTAACACAAACCCCAATCTTGTAATAAGTCCCCTCTATCATTCTCCCTGAACTGTACATTTGCCCTTGTAGCAATGAGGGATAAACCCAACTTGTTCAACTACCCAGATGTGTTCCTGGCAGTCTCTGGCTACAGGGCATTGACAACTGCCAATACCACTTATTGTGAGCACCAGATGCTGCCACTAGAACCTTTGTGACTGCTGCTTCTGCCAACTAAATGGGACTGACACTGCCATGACCAGAAAGGATGCCATATAGTTTCTATTTCTCTGCATCACTAACTTCTAATTCAAGTTCTGAGTAAGTGCATTTGGTTGAAGGGGAATGGATCACAAGCCTCAACTCTAGCAGCAGGGAGGCTTGAAAAGCAATTATCTGGTTTCTTTGAGGAGTCTGGGACTTTTAAGGTGAGGAATTCCCAAAACAGGGGAAGGGTGTTCAAAATAGCTGAGAAGTTCTAGACGGCATTGTAGGTTCTCCACCTAGATCCCCAGGGATCCCATTTACTGGTCTGATGTGCCCATCCTTCAGCTGAGGTGGGTGCTGTTGCTAAAGGCTCAAACTTATTACCTTCTTGGTAGGTTTATCCTTGGACAATTTGAGCCACATCACCTGAAGGTGCTCGAGAGTTATGTCTTTCTCCTAAGCCTGTCCATAGCTAATGACTAATTAGGTTAGCAGTACAAAATTCCCAACCCTTTATCTCAAAATAAGACAGGCTTTTCAGAGCATTTTATATATGGCATAAGATTAAGTTAACTGGGGGATAAGATTAAGACTAGATTTCATCTGAAATTACATGCTTGTTTAGCCCCGTCTCCTTTTTTATCCTGCTTCCCTCATTCCCTCATAGTATTCTCCTGAGAATATTCTCCTAATAAATCACTCACATCAGAATATCTCTTGGTAAAGATCTATACACTGAAAACTATAAAACTTTGATGAAAGAAATTAAGGAAGACACAAATAAGTGGAAAGATATCTCATTATGTGGATTGGAAAATTAATATTGTTAAAATATCCATACTGTCCCAAATGATGTACAGGTTCAATGCAATCCCTATCAAAATTCCAATGATATTTTTCATGAAAGTAGAAAAAAACAATCCTGAAATTCATATGGAACCATAAAAGACCACAGCTGGAAGCATCACACTCTCTGACATCAAAATATACTACAAAACTATTGTAACTAAAACAACATGGTATTGGCATAAACACAGTCACAGAGACCAATGGAACAGAAGGGAGAGTCCAGAAATAAATTCATACATTTATGGTCAACTGCTTTTGATAAAGGTGCCAAGAGCACACAACTGGGAAAAGAGAATCTCTTCAATAAATGATGTTGGGAAAACTGGATATTCAAATACAGAATGATCAGACCCTTATCTCACATAATACACAAAAATCAACTCAAAATACATTAAGGACTTAAATGTAAGACTTGAAACTGTAAAACTACGAGGAGAAAACATGGCAGAAAACTCTATGACATTGGACTTGGCAATGATTTTGTTTGCATATGAACCCCAAAGCACAGACAACAAAAGGAAAAATAAACAAATGGAATGACAGCAAACTGAAAAGTCCATGCACAGTCAAGGAACCAATCAATAGAGCAAAGAGACAACATTCAGTATAGAAGAAAATATTTGTGAACTATACATCTGATAACAGGTTAATATCTGAAATGTAGAAGGAACTCAAGCAACTCAATAGTAAGAAAACAAAAATCCAATTTAAAAAATGGGCAAAGGATCTGAATAGACATTTCCCAAAAGAAGACATAAAAATGGCCAACACGTATATAAAAATTACTCAAAATCACTAATCATTAGAGAAATGCAAATGAAGAACCACAAGGAGATATCACCTCACACTTGTTAGAGCAGCAGCTATTATTTTTTAAAAAAAGAAGTTTTAGAAAGGATGTGGTGAAAAACCTTTGCACACTGTTGTTGGGAATGTTAATTAGTATGGCCATTATAGAAAACAGTGTGGAGGTTCCTTTTAAAATTAAAAATAGAACTACCTTATAACTCAGCAGTCCCACTGTGGGGTGGGTATGCATCCACGGGAAATAAAATCATTATCTTGAAGAGTTATTGGCACTTCTACATTCATTGCAACATTATTCACAATAGCTATGATATGGAATATACATAAGTGTCCATTAATGAATAAATGGATAAAGAAAATATGTTGCATATACACAATGGGATACTATTCCACCTTTGAAAAGATGAAACTCCTGTCATTTGTGACAACATGGATGAACCTGGAAAACATTATGTAAGTGAAATAACCCAGGCACAGAAAGATAAATGCCACACAATCTCACTTATATGTAGGATCTTAAAAAGTTGAATCCCTAGAAGTAGAGAATAGAATGGTAGTTACCAGCAGCTAGGGGCAGTGGTAACCCTGCTCCTGGGGGCTGGGGAAGATATTGGTCAAAGAATACAAAATTCCAGTTAGATAGGAGGAATAAGTTCAACAGATCTACTGAGCAACATGGTGACTGTAGTTAATAGCAATAGTATTGTATTCTTGAAAGTTACTAGGAGAGTAGATTTTAAGTGTTTTCACTGCATACAAAAAAAGCATGTTTGATAATACATATGTTAATTACCTTGATTTAGCCATTCCACAATGTATACATATTTTGAAACATGTTGTATATGATAAATATATATTTATTTGCCAATTAAACAAATTAATTTTTAAAACAGAATCTCTCCTGGAGAACCAATCCTAAGACAGTGGCCAAAAAGAATGTCTAATGCCTTCTTGATTCACATTTTTGGCTGACTAGTAACAATATATATCCTTTTATCATACTTAAACTTCACAACAATAAATGGCCCACATAACATAATGTAATTTTTCCTTATATAAGTGAAAACATGCAAAAGGGTGGCATCTCAAATTCTGACCAGTTACTATAGCTAGCTCTAAGTCCAGGATCTTTGGATGGCACGTATTCATCTTCTGGTTCCATCACAATTTCATCTTGATAGTCTGTACACTAGAGATAATGTTATAAAGTTAATCACTGTACGTAAAATGGTAGAATGGGAGGGTGCTATGATTTGGATATTTGTCCCTCCAAATCTTATGTTGAAATTTGATACCCAGTGTTGGAGGTGGGGCCTAATGGGAGGTGTTTGGGTCATGGGAGCAGACCTCTCATGAATAGATTAATGCCCTCCTTTAGAGGTGAGTTCTTACTCTATTAGCTTCTGTGGAAGCTGGCTGTTAAAAAGAGCTTGGCATCTCTGCCCCACTCTTGCTTCATTTCTTGCTATGTGATCTCTGCACACTCTGGCTCTTCTTCACTTTCAACCATGAGTAGAAGTAGCCCGAGACTCTCACCAGATGCCCAATCTTGAACTTTTCCAGGGGTCAGAACTGTCAGCCAAATAAACCTTTTTTCTTTATAAATTACCCAGTCTCAGGTATTCCTTTATAGCAACACAAAACAGACTAAGATGGAGAAAGGGATAAGTCACAGCAAGGACAAAACTCAGGCAGATGTTATAAAGTCTTCTTTTTGTAACTTTTCCTCTACTACTCAGTCCATGTTTTCTTTGCCCTCAATCAGCACCTAAGCTGATCAAAGTTCTTACCTTAGGTATGACCTAAACCTTCATTCCTAATGTATTAGAGACCTCAGTGGTCCTGCCTGCATGTGGTTGTTCAAATTTTCCTTTTTAACATTTACTACTGAAATGACAGCAGAAAGAGGTGCCTGGAAGCATCCTCTGTGTCCAAAACATACCCTTCTCTATATTCACTCCACAGCAGCAACCTCATGTGATGCCATCCAGCCCTGAAACTCCCACTTTGGCTGTTGTTCTAATGGCATAAGCAGTCCGAAATAGACAGGTGGCTGTCTCATCTTCTCAATAATAGAGATGTTGTCTATCCTAGAGGAGGCATACCTCCCTCAAGTACTGAAACCTAAACCGTGGAATCATACTTTTGTGAATTAGCTATTAGATGTAATATTGATAAAAGCCACTTCAACTTCCACCTCTTGGTTCCAAGAATACTGGTTATGACAGAAACAGCACTGACTTTTGGCCGCTGATTCATATCATATGACATTTCCTGTAGAATAACACCCCAGTTTTCTGGTGTTGGCTCCTAGAGACTCTTTAACTGAATTTTTAATAGGTTGTTGAACTCTTCTGCCAGAGTATCTGTTCCTGGTTTATAAGGTCTGTGATACAATGACTATAAAATGGACATTCATTAAGTCTATGGGTGGCAGTGCTGGTAGAAACATTGCAGGCTGGAAAAGCAAATCCTTATCAGAATAAGTACTGTTTACATTGAGGACAGATGGCTTCCCCCTCCACAATGGAGGGCATCCACAGTAATCAACCTGCTACCTGGTGGCTAGTCTCTGCACAACGGGGCCCAACTAGGGGCTTAGCATGGGTCTCTGCTGATAGCAGTTTGGGCATTCTCTAGGGACAATAGTTGTCAACTCAGCCTTTATGAAGGGGTGTCCATGTGGTTGATTCTTTGCATAACTTCTGTCTCTGTCCCCGTGGACATGATTCATAAGCTCATTGAGTAAGCACTGTGGGGACTGGGAAAAGAAGCCGATGACGTCCAAGATTAGGACATTTCATTCACTTGATTATTGAGAGATTTCCCCAGAGTGATAGCCTTTTGTTGAGCTGTGACCTGACATATAACATTCTCATAAAATGGTATTATATAAATGCTAGTTCTGTAAATCTGACATGATGTTGAGGGTCAGGTATCACAAAACCAAACAATAAAAAAGCAAGCTCCAAACCAAGGTAAAAATATGGTTCAGAGATCTGTACTCAACCTCACTGGAATGCCTAAACTAGGAAGAATTTGAGCAATGATTAAAGATTAGCATGTAATTGACAAGGTTACGCCCTAGAAGACACGAAAGTTTTGGGAGGTGGTTTGTTGACAAAGAGGTAGAGAGATCATTGAATTTCGAATCTGCAAATCTGAATGTGATTCTCAGTTCTGTCATTATGAGCTATGGGAACATGGGCAAAGTGCTTAATCTCTCTTGGTTTGACCCTCCTTGTCTATAAACTAAGGTTAATAGTTTCCTCACTCACTTCATGGCGTTTTAAGATCTAAAATGTAATAATGTATTTGGAAACATTTAATAAATTCTGAAGTGTCACACGAATTTAAAATAAATTCTTGCCATACAGAAAGAATTTCCATGAAATCTGTCTAACATGGAAGGGAAAGAAAAAGTATGAGGCCATATGCCATGAATTCCTTGGGCCATGGTCCAGGACAATGGACAGGGTCCATAATTTCTAACGTCTTTTTCCCTTAGCTTTAGACCAAGGGGCCAGTGGAGCTGGCAGAAGTGCCGTACTTTGGCAGAGTCCGTCTGAGAGAAGGCTTGCAGTCTATTTCTGTCTGTGCCCTTTGAGTTATTCTCAGTAACTGGAAAATTTAACATGTACTCACATGTTCTGGATTAATAACTCTCTTGATGGGTGACTCTGAAAACCATGGGAACAGATAATGAGGAAACCACAGAGAGTTTTTATTGGCACTAGAGCCAAATGAATTACTTAAAAAAAAAGATATTCTAAAACAACTACCTTTTTTTCTACCTCAAATATTAGAACATATCTTCAACAGTACAGAGTGAAAGACAGAGTGAGGAATAAATGATGAGTGTGGTTCCTTGAACTAATATAGATAATCAGTTCGAATAACTCACAAAGATAGTCCACATGGCTGTGTGTATATGTGTGTGTAAATAACCTATCTCATGCGTGTACTATCACCCTTCCTTCCCCAACAAAACCCACACTGCCATGCATTATGATGCAAATTTAATAAGTTGTTGGGGAAACAAAGGACTCCAGAGAGACTGGAAACTAATGACTTTGTAGAAGAAGAGAGGCCTGATACGAGCCTTTGCAGAATGTATAGACTATGGATGAGAGTAAAGAGCAAAATTACTTTTGGTTAAAACTGCTGGGTTTGCTATTATGCTGGTAGCTATAAGTCATCTTCCTAGTTGTGCAATGCTACATTATACACAGCTACAAACTATGAGCAGAAAGCACTTGTTTTGACACTTTATTGAGTATCTGTGACTTGTCTTTCTCAAGGTCTTAACTCTCCAGCAGCTTAGAGTGAGAGCAGCAAGTGATACTGTCACACGTCTCAGACAACAAAAAGCCGAAGCAATAGAGGCTTTTGAGTTAAAGCCCTCTGTGTTTTTACCTTCAGTATCTGCTTTCTGATCTTTTGCTCCTTCTTTCCAAAAGAAGTCACATAACTATTAAGAGGCAGAGGCAAGATCCACATCCAGGCTTCCCACCTTCAGATCCTGAATTTAGATGACCCAATCTCTGGTTGCTGAGATCGGTGACATTGTATAGGTTGGCAATCTCCTCAATTTTGCAAACCTCCACTCAGGCTTAGTAAAAAACCTACAGGTTATTTTACCACAAGAGGTCATCCACTATTACTCACCTACCACCAACCTCATTCTTTTCCATTCCCTATACCTGAACCTTGAGGTGTTTCCATCATATTTTTAGACCTCTCCTGAAATTATGTTGCAGAGAACCAGCACCAATTACATCCAGCTACAAGCCATTGAAGTACAGGTCTGCAGGTTTTGTGTGCAGAAGATAGGGTTCTCAATTACATTCTCTCTGCTCCTGTGTCCTGCATCCTAGAGAATAATGAAACTCATGAAGCAAGGCATAGAGCTTAGGGGGATTGGCCATTAGTCTTCAGGGATGGAAGCTTTAATGTGGCTCTGTAGAGCAATGAGAGATGATGAGGATATTGTATGTTATTTTAACAGACACCAAGGGTTCTTTCTGACTGTCCTTTGCATTAGACTAGCATGCAATTTCAATACATAAAGATTTGTTGAGCAAGCACCCTGTGCCCAGCAATGTAGTAAAATATTATGGGAGATTCAAAGTCCAATACATGGTTCCTACCCCTGGGAGCTTTCAATCTAGTTGAGAATACATGACACACATTTAACAGAAAAATACAAAACACTTTATAATTAAGTAAAATTGTACATGTAATCTAGTACTTTCCATCTCACGTGTGTACCATCACACATGATGATATGAAAGATGCTGTGGAAAGTCAGGATGAAGAGGGATAAATAATAACACCTAGTGTTTACTGAGCACTAATATATGTGACACATATTTCCTAAGTTCTTAAAACTATTAATTCTTTTAATCCAACAATTTTATTGAGCATGATACTATTTTTATGCCATGAGAAGATTGATGAGAAGACTGAGATACACAACACTCAGGAAATATGCCCAAAGTCACAAAGCTGGAAAATGGCAACATCTGGATTTCAACCCATGAAGTGTGGCTCTACAATCTGTTACCTGGTGCTCTATTATGCCTGCATTTTGGTGAATTAGTTGAGGTAGACTTTATAAATGGCATAGGACTGTCTTTCAGCTGTATAGTCTACATTATAACAAGGCTTGAAGGATGGTGTAGAAGAGATGGCAAATTTCATCAAATGCTTTTTCAGTATCTGTTGAAATAATCATGTGGTTTTTTTCTTGGTTCTGTTATGTGATATATTACACTTATTGATTTGCACATGTTGAACGATCCTTGTGATATGGTTAAGTTCTGGGTCTCCACCCAAATCTCATGTTGAATTGTAATCCCCAGTGTTGTAGATGGGGCCTAGTGGGAGGTGACTGGACCATGGGAGTGGTTTCTAATGGTTTAGCACCATCCTCTTAGTGCTGTCTCATGACAGACTTCTCACGAGATCTGTTTGTTTAAAAGTTTGTAGCACATTCCCCTTCACTCTCTCTCCTGCTCCATCACGTGAAGAGGTGCCTGCTTCCCTTCACTTTCTGCCATAGTTGTAAGTTTCCTGAGTTCTCCTCAGCCACGCTTCCTGTACAGCCAGTGGAACTGCGAGTTAATTAAACCTCTTTTCTTCATAAATTACCCAGTATCAAGTAGTTCTTTATAACAATGTGAGAACGGACTAATATACCTGGCATCCCTGAGAAGAATCCCACATGATCATGGTGAATGATGTTTTTAGCGTGTTGTTGAATTCTGTTAGTCAGTATTTTGGGGAGGATTTTTGCATCTATATTAATCAGTGAAATTGGCCTGAGGTTTTGTTTTCTTGTTTTGTCCTTCTCTGGTTTTGCTACCAGGATAATTCTGGCTTTGTAGAATGATTTTTGGAAATATTTCCTCCTTTTCAACTTCTTTGAAGAATTTGAATAAAATTGGTACTTTTTTTCGTAAAATGTTTGGTAGAATTTAGCAGGGAAGCCATCAGGTTCTGGGCTTTTCTTTGCTCAGATATTTTTTTTATTACAGCTTTGATCTCATTGCTTGTTACTCATCTGTTCAAGTTTTTATTTTCTTCATGGTTCAATCTTGGGAGGATGTAGTGCCCAGGAATTTATTCACTTCCTCTACATTTTCCAATTTGTTGGCATATAGTTGTTCGTAACAGTCTCTAATGTTTTTTTTTTTTTTTTTAATTTCTGTGGTCTCAGTTGTTATGTCTCCTCTTTGTTTCTGGTATTATTTATTTGGTTTTCTCTTTTTTTCTTAGCCTAGCTAAAAGTTTGTTGATTTTATTTATCTTTTCAAAAAAGCAACTTTTTGTTTCATTGATATTTTGTATATTTTAGTCTCAATTTCTTTTATTTCAGTTGTGATCTTTATTATTTCTTTTCTTCTAATAATTTTGGGTTTGTTTTATTTTTGCTTTTCTAGTTCCTTGAGGCACATTGTTGGGTTGTTTAAGTCTTTTTTTTCCTACTTTTTTGATGTAGACATTTATAAACTTCCATCTTAGTATTTCTTATGTTGTATCTCATTGACTTTGGTATATTATATTTGCATTTTCATTTGTTTGCAGAAATTTTACTATTTCATTCTTAATTTCTTCATTGACCCACTGGTCACTCAGGAGCATTTTGTTTAATTTTCATGTATTGTTGATGTTTTGAGGTTCCTCTGGTTATTAATCTATATTTTTATTCCATTCTTGTCAGAAAACCTACTTAATATGATTTCCATTTATTTTTGAATTTTTTCACACTTATTCTGTGGCCTAAGCTATAGTTTATTCTGAAGGATGTTCCATGTTACAATGAAAAAAAGTGTATTCTGCAGCAGGTGGGTGATACATTCTGTAAATATCAGTTAGGCCTAACAGGTCTAGTGTGTAGTTTAACTCCATGGCTCTTTGTTAATTTTTCATCTGAATGACATATATATTACTGAGAGTGGGCTGTTCAAGCCCTCTACTATTATTATTGTCAGTCAATCTCTCCCTGTAGAACTATTCATGTTTGCTTTATGTACTTGAGAGCTCTGGTCTTGAGTGCATAGACATTTATAATTGTTATGTCTTCTTGCTTATTTGACCTCTTTGTCATTATTTAGTGACTTTTTTCCTCTTTTTATAGCCTTTCATTTGTAGTCTATTTTATCTGATACAAGTACCACTACTCTCACTCTTTTTTGGTTTCCAGTTGCATGAACTATCTTTTTCCACCCCTTCACTTTCAGTCTTTGTCTGTCTTTATAGGTGAAATGGCTTTCTTGTCAGCAATATAGAATTTTGTCTTTTTTTTTTTTTTTTGACAGACTCTTGCTCTGTCGCCCAGGCTGGAGTGCTCACTGCAAGCTCCCACTCCCGGGTTCACGCCACTCTCCTGCCTCAGCCTCTCGAGTAGCTGGGACTACAGGTGCCTGCCACCACACCCGGCTACTTTTTTGTATTTTTTAGTAAATTCGGGGTTTCACCGTGTTAGCCAGGATGGTCTCCATCTCCTGACCTCATGATCTGCCCTCCTTGACCTCCCAAAGTGCTGGGATTACAGGCATGAGCCACCACACCCAGCCTAGAATTTGGTCTTATTTCTTTATCCATTCAACTACTCTCTATTTTTAAATTAGAGAATTTATTCCATTTGCATTCAGTGTTATTATTGATTGGAAACTACTACTGCCAGTTTGTTGCATGTTTTCTGGTTGTCTTGTAACTCCTCTCTTCCTGTTTTCCCTGTTTTCTGTTTCCCAAAACATACAGAGAAATGATTTCTCTGGTACTATGTTTTAATTTGTTGTTTTTTAATTTTAGATAATCTATTATAGGTTTTTGCATTGTGGTTACCATAAGACTTACATAAAATATCTTATAGATACAACAAATTATTTTTAAGAGACAGCAACTTATATTAAATCACAAGGAAAATAATAGAAACAGAAAAAAAAAATTAAAATCTCTACACTTTAATTCCATGGCCCCTACAATTTGACTTTTTGTTGTTTCAGTTTAAATATCTTTATATTGCCTATCTCTTAACACATTTCTGTCGCTATTATTGTTTTTAATAGATTTGTCTTTTGAGTTTCCCACTAGAGTTCTGTGTAAATTGCATGCCACAATTATAGTAATAGAATATTCTGAATTTTTCTGTGTACTTACTTTTAGCAGTGGGTTTTTTAACCTTTAAATATTTTATTTTGCACGTTAGTGGTTTTTTTTTTTTAATTTGAGATTGAGGAATTCTCTTTGCATTTCTTTTTTTTGTTTTTAGAGATATAGTCTCCCTCTGTTGCCCAGGCTGCAGTGTAGTGGAGCAATCACAGCTTACTGCAGCCTCAACCTGCTGGGCTTAAGTGATCCTCCTGCCTCAGCCTCCTGAAAACCTGGGACCACAGGTGTGCATCATCCAGCCCTGGTTATTTTTGTAAAATTTTTTGTAGAGACAGGGTCCCACTATGTTGTCCAGTCTGGTATTACACTTCTGGGCTCAAGCAATTCTCCCACCATGACCTCCTAAAGTGCTAGGGCTACAGGCATGAGCCACCGTACTTGGCTCTCTTTAGCACTTTTTATAAGACAGGTGGTGAGTTCTCTCAACTTTTGCTTGTCTGGGAAAGATCTTTTCATTCCTTCATGTTGGGAGGTTAATTTTGCTGGGTACAGTATTCTTGAATGGCAGTTTTGTTTTGCTTTTATTTTTGTTTTTCTTCTCAAGAACTTTGAAAATGCTCTTGACTCCCTTCTGGTCTGTATGGTTTCCATTGAGAAGTCTGTTGCCAGAAGAATTGGCACTCCTTCGTATGTTATTTGCTTTTTTCCTTCTTCTGTTAGGATCTTCTTCTTGTCCCAGACCTTTGAGTGATTGATTATTATATGCCTTGGGGTGGTCTTATTAGGGTTGTATCTATTTGGCATTCTCTTCCTGTACCTGGATATTTATCTCTTTCTCAAGTTTTGGAAAACTTTGTTATTATTTCTTCATTAAGTTTTCTACCCTTGCTCTTGCTCAACTCCCTCTTGAAGGCCAATAATTATTAGATTGGGTCTTTTGAGATAGTTATCTATATCTTGTAGGAGATCTTTGTTCTTTGTCACTCTTTTTTTTCTTTCCTCCAAGTGTGTATTTTCAAATGGCCTGGCATGGCGCTTACTGATTATTTCCTCTTCTTGACCCATCCTGATGTTAACAGACTCTAATACATTTTTCAGTTCAACAGATGTATTTCTTATTTCTGTTTGTTTGCTTGTTTTCATTATTTGAACCTACTCGTTAAATTTCTCTCCTAAATTCCTGAATTGCTTTTCTGCATTATCTTAGAGATCACTGAGTTCCCTTAAAACTGCTACTTTTATTTATTGGTCAGAGAGCTCACATATCACCATCTCACTGGGGTAAGTCAATGGCTTCTTGCTTTGTTTAACCTTGCCACATTCTGCTTCCCTATTTGCTGGCGTGCCTTGTGGATGTAGTCTATGCCTTTGCATTGAATGATTAGTTATTCGTTTTAGTCTTCTCTGTCTGGCTTGTTATGTTCTTTATTAGATATATTTGCTTAAAGATTCCTGGTAATTGACTTGTTGAATTTCTTTTTTTCCTGCTAGATTACTGCCTCCTTTTTGTCACTAGATTATGCCTTAAGCCAAGCTTTATCTTGGCTGAAGTAAATGATCAGAGGGCTGCTTGTCCTAAATGCAGGAGGTCCCAAAGGGAATATCCTTTCAGCATGGGAAGACTGGCTAGGGCTTCACAGCCAGGAAACCTGTGGAACATACCTCATAGAGCTTCTTTCATTTGATATCTCCTTAAGGCTGAGTTACAGAGCAGTTTCCAGGGCTGGGGATTATAGCCTTACCTCCTCACTTTGTCTTCAGCTATCTTCAGGGATATTTCTCCATTCAGGCACTTGTGATGCTTTCCATGGGTTGAAGCCAGGGCAGAATTCCTGCTAGGGAACCCAAGATGGTGGGAAAGTTGGTTGTCCACCTCACTCTCAATTTTTCTAGTGTAGAAATCATGAGTTGGGAGGAAATTTTCCATGTACTTGGTGCTGAGCAGATTGAGGGGAAGAGTATTGCAGATACAGAATGCTCTTATCATCTCTCAGAGTTTCCTCACTTCTCTGTGGCCCCTGAAACGGTCTTATTCTCATATTTAAGTTTTGGTGTATTTCTGGTGATAACCTTCATGTTGTATATTTGTTTTTGGTTTTCTGTTGGTGGGGGTGGGCATTGAAACCAGCTTGTTTCTACACTTCCAATTTGGAATTGGAAGGTATCTGCTGAGCATCTTTATGCATGTTATTTTCCATAAAATTCACTAAAAGTCTATGAAATAGGTATCACTCACTTCACTTCTTCTTTTTTTTTTTTGACAATGTCTCACTCTGTCACCTGGGCTGGAGTGCAGTGGCATGATCATGGCTCTCATTGCAGCCTTGACCTCCCAGACTCAGGTGATTCTCTTGCCTCAGCCCCCTGAGCACACACAGGTGTGTGCCACCATACCTGGCTAATTTTTTTTGTTTGTATTTTGTGTAGAAATTAGGTTTCACCGTGTTTTCTGAGCTGGTCTTCAACTCCTGAGCTCAAGTGATTCACCTGCCTTGGCTTCCCAAAGTGCTGGGTTTACAGGCATGAGCCACCATACCCAGTTGGTATCACTTACTTTCATTTTCCAGAAAAAGAAATATAAGTCAAGAGAGATTAAGAAATTAGGCCAGACACACAACGCATGACTACAAAGTCAGGACTTGAACTCAACTTTGTCTGACCCCCCAGGTCATTTGCCTCCTGTTACATCACAGTCTCAATATGATTGCAACTATGCAAACAATCCACTGCATAGTAAAAACAAGCTTTGGGGAGGCCACATAGCAAAATAGTAGTAGCACTTGTGTTAGGGAGGATGTGCTAGATTTTCATTTTTGACTTTTAGCTATTGCCTATGTATATAATTAAAATCTTACATTGTTTACAAAATAATAAAGAATAGTAGAGGAGAGAGAGAGAGAAAGAGTGAAAGAGAGAGAGAAGTAAATAAAAAACCAAGATGATAGAAAGAGAACTCTTTCCATTTATAAGGAAAGTTTCCAAGGACTAAGATCATGCCTCTTTAAACTGCTACGTTAACCTTGATTCTTAGAGTATTAACCTTACCTGAAATGGCAAAATATTTTTTCTTTATACTATATTTTTTCCAGAAAAGCATTTGGTGAGTGGTTAAAAAGACCTGAATTTACTTGTCTGAGACAATTTGCCTACTGCCTTTAGCTTAAACTAGAGTCTCAGGACTGGAGAGTAATATGTATAATAGCTAGTAACAGGGGGTATCTGGGAGTTAGGGAAGCTATCTTGTTTTTTGGCTATCCTGTGAGACAACAAATTTAACTGTGCCCTCCGGCCAGAATCCCTCAGAAGGGATATTGGGAGATAGCTTATCCTAAACAAACACACTCTAAAATCTAGTCCCAAGATTCATATGTGTTATTTCTGCATAGCAAAAATGTAGTCTGGTTGAAGTGATTGACGAGTTGGTAATTTTCAGTATAAAAGGCTTTTCTTTCCTAAAGAAGGTTTGAAGGCAAAGTAAGTATTGGATAATATCATCATCATCAGCAGCAGCATTAACATTATCTGAGTACATAATATTTGTTACACCCTGTTATAACTGATTTACATGTCATTTAAGACTCACAACAACTCTTGTAAGATAGGTAATACTATTATTACCATCCTTATACTAGAGGAGAAGGAAGTAGAAAGACAAAGGGACTTTCCCAAGAGCATACAATTGCTTAGTAGAGAAATCTCTTCTCCTACCTTTAACACTGATAGATACTTTTGCCTAATTACATCTGAATTAAACCTGGAAGGAGGACAATGACATAGGATGATTTTCTCTACCCATCACCAATTCACTTCTTGTAGGGCTGATTTTGTCTGTAAAGTGATGGGAGCCAAGAGGCTGAGGCAAGAGAATGGTGTGAACCCGGGAGGCGGAGCTTGCAGTGAGCTGAGATTGTGCCACTGCACTCCAGCCTGGGCAACAAAGCGAGACTGTGTCTCAAAAAAAAAAAAAAAAAAAAAAAAAAAAAAGTAGGCAGTTGGGTATTATCTGGCCTTTCTCATCTAAAATGCCTGCACACTTTCTGCCTGGCTCTCAAAGATGTTTTTCTACAGAAGGCTCTCTTGGTATATCATGGTCTGTCATTTTTTTGAAAGGATACATCGTCAATCATAATTCCTGCTCTTAAGGTGCCTACCATCTAGACAAATGGTAATGATGTGTATGGATAGCATAATGTTTTCATTGTGAAAATTGTGGGGAAAATGCACAGAGATGCAATCCTAAGTTCATTGAAGCAAAGAAGGAGCATTTTCATAAATTGACGGTTGGGGAGAGTGAGTTTGAGGAGGGTTAACCTGTTTAAAGTTCAGGATATCACCAATTTGAAAATATCATGCCCAAAGAGATTTTGCACTAAGGTTTTACTACCTGAAGGAAGTGAATCATAGAAACCATTTGGAAAAAAAATGAAAGGATACAGAAAACACGGCAAGTAAAGGTGTGAAGGAAATCTTGATATTGGGGAGTAATTTTTAATCTTTCTTTCCTCCTCCAAGAAGACTTGGAAGAGGAAATGAAAAGCTTGAGTATGGATGTATTCAGGGGAGAATACATATAGCTAAGAAGAACAAGAACTGGTTTTTATGAAATGGAGAAGGCAGAAATAAAATGAGAAACAGTTAAGAAAATTCTCATACTCAGGCTGAGTGGTAAACGTGGATATGGAATGTTTTAGAGTGGGAAGAAACTAATGAGGCACTCTGGACTGAATTAATCAGTTGTATTACATCCTCTGAATACCTCCACTTGCAGATAAAGGCTAGCTTCTTACATTGATAATAACTAGAATTTATCACATACTTTTCATGTGCCAGAATCTGGCTACATGTAGTATCTCATGCAACGTTCAAAACAACCCCACAAAGCACAATCCCCAACAGATGGGAAATTTGAGGCTTGTGAAGATTAAGTGACAGGTCCAAGTTCACACAGATTGTAAGCAGTTGAGCTCAGGGCTGTTTAACTCCAAAGTACACATTCTCTTCCAGACTCTCAATCTTTGGCAATACACCAGTATTTTCATCCTTTATAATATGAGACAGACCCTGAGAAAATAGTATCATTGGCAGACAACTGGCAGCTCTCTGATGAGTCTTCTTGTAAAGGATGTTGGCAATTATTTATGAGTCCATCTACTTCTATTATTGAAATCCGCACATAATCTGAAGTAACAGTGTCACCCTACTCTCCTCACAATTGAATTTCTTACCAGGATGCTCCACAAGAAATAATGCTGACTTTTTAATGCATGATTTCTCTCCTAGGAAAAACATCTGAGTATAAGCCAGTCAACATGTAGAAAACAGGATAAAGGAAGAGAAATGAAGGAGGCTTTCTAGCCATTAAGAGTCCACTAGGCCATTAAGACATCATCAATGGCTCCCTATTAGCTACAGAAAAAAAAACATAGATCCAGAAAACACTGAGTACCACCCAGTAACAGGTAATATTAATAACATGGGGCGAGACAAAAGATATTTCTTCTAAGAGTCTAGACCACAAGGCTTTCCTTAAAGTTATTTTTTATAGCAACCTCTAGTGGATCTAGAATCCCTAGGGTTTCATCATTCAAATCCTATTATAACAGGTATAAATAATCCCAGACTGTGAAGACTATAATAAATACCTAACTCTTCAGTGCCCAGATACTGAGGAACATTGAGGAGCATCAAGACCATCCAGGAAAACATGACTTCACCAAACAAACTAAATAAGGTCCCAGAGATCAATCCTGCAGAGACAGAGATATGTGACCTTTTGGGAAGTTAATTCAAAAGAGCTGTGTTGAGGAAACTCAAAGAAATTCAAGGAAACACAGAGAAGGAATTAAGAATCCTACCAGATATGTTTATCAAAAATGTGAAACAATTAAAAAGAAGCAAATAGAGATTCTGAAGTTGAAAAATGCGATTGACTTGCTGAAGAACGCATCAAAGTCTCTTAATAGCCGAATTGATCAAGAATTAGTGAGCTTGAAGACAGGCTATTTGAAAATACAGTCAAAGGAGACAAGAGAAAAAAAGAATAAAAAAAGATTGAAGCACACCTACAAGATCTAGAAAGCCTCAAAAAGACAAATGGAAGAGTTACTGGCCTTATTGAGCAGGTAGATAAAGAGATAGGGGTAGAAAGTTTATTCAAAGGGATAGTAACAGAGAACTTCCTAAACCTAGAGAAAGATATCAATATCCAAGTACAAGAAGGTTATAGAACACCAAGCACATTTAACCCAAAGAAGACTAACTCAAGGCATTTAATAATAAATTCCAAAGATCACGGATAAAGAAAGGATTCTAAAAGCAGCAAGAGAAAATAAAAAAATAACATGCAATGGAGGTCCAATACATCTGGCAGCAGACTTCTCAATGAAAACATTACAGGCCAGGAGAGAGTGGCATGACATATTTAAAGGGCTGAGGAAAACACTTTTACCCTAGAATAGAATATCTGGTGAAAATATCCTTCAAACATGAAGGAGAAATAAAAACTTTTCCAGACAAATTAAAGCTGAAGAATTCCATCAATACCACACCCGTCCTTTAAGAAATGCTAAAGAGAATACTTTAATCAGAAAGAAAATGACATTAATGAGCGATAAATAATCACCTGAAAGTGTAAAATGTACTAGTAATAGTAAGTACACTGAAAAATGCAGAATACTATAACACTGTAACTGTGGTGTGTAAACTGCTCTTATTCTAAGTGGAAAGACTAAAAAATGAGCCAATCAAAAATAATAACTACAACAACTTTTCAAGACATAGGCAGTACAGGAAGATATAAATAGAAACAACAAAAAGTTAAAAAACAGGGGATGAAGTTAATGTAAATAATTTGTATTAGTTTTCTCTTTCCTTGTTAGTTTATGCCATCAGGGCGAAGTTGTCATCAGTTTAAAATGATAGGTTATAAGATGTTATTTGCAAGCCTTATGGAAAACTCAATCCAAAAAACATGCAAAGGATATAGAAAAAATTTAAAGTGAGAAATCAAAATGTACCATCAGAGAAAATCATCTATACTAAAAGGAGGACAGGAAGGAAGGAAGGAAGAAAGAGAGCACCACAAAACAAACAGAAAACAACAAAATAACAAGGACAAGTCCTTATTTATCAATCATAGGATTGAGTATAAATAGACTAAACTCTCCAATCGAAAGAACTGCAGTGGTTGAATGGATTAGAAAACAAGAACCAAGTGATCTCATTGTTCAGTTCGCACCTATGAGTGAGAATATGCGGTGTTTGGTTTTCTGTTCTTGTGATAGTTTGCTAAGAATGATGGTTTCCAGCTGCATCCATGTCCCTAAAAAGGACACAAACTCATCCTTTTTTATGGCTGCAGTTATCCTGGATAAGTGTGTTGACAGCATAGCACACCATTGTGGATAAGAGTTCAGGTCTAGAACCAGATGGTTTGACTCTCGGTTCCACCATTAACTAAAAGAGTAACTTTGAATAAATTACTGAAATACTTTAAAAAAAAAAAAAAAAAGAAAAGAAAACAAGAACCAATGATATGTTGCCTAAAAGAAACACACTTCACCTATAAAGACACACATACATTGTAAATAAAGGGATGGAAAAAGATACTCCAGGCATATGGAAACCAAAAGCAAGCAGGAGTAACTATCCTTAGATCAGACAAAATATATTTCAATACAAAAACTATCAGAAGAGACAGAGAAGGTCATTATATAATGACAAAAGTGTCAATTCAGCAAAAAGATATAACAATTATAAATATATATGCACCCTATGCTGGAGTGCCCAGGTATATAAAGAAATGCTATTAGAGATAAAAAGAGAGATAGACTCCAATGAAATGATACCTAGAGACTTCAAAACCTCACTTTGTAGCATTAGGAAGATCTTTCAGACAGAAAATCAACAAAGGAACATTGTATTTAATCTGTATTACAGACCAAACGGACCTAATAGATATTTACAGAACATTTCATCCAATGGCTACAGAATACAATTTTTTTTTCTCAGCACATGGATTATTCTTAAGGATAGACAATATGTCTGGCCACAGAACAAGTCTTCAAAACTACAAAAATATGAAATTATTATTATTGAGATGGAGTCTCACTCTGTCATTCCAGGCTGGCGTGCAGTGGCATGATCTCAACTCACTGCAACCTCTGCCTCCTGAGCTCAAGCGATTCTCCTGCCTAGCCTCCTGAGTAGCTGGGAATAAAGGTGCCCACCACCATGCCTGGCTAATTTTTGTATTTTCTGTAGAGACAGGGTTTCATCATGTTGATAAGGCTGGTATCTAACTCCTAACCTCGAGTAATCCACCCACCTCAGCCTCCCAAAGTGCTGGGATTAGAGGCATGAGCCACTGCACTTGACCAAAAAGATGAAATTATATCAAGTATCTTCTCTGATGACAATGGTATAAAACTAGAAATCAATAAAAGGAGGAATTTTAGAAATTATACAAACACATGGAAATTAAAGAATATGCTACTGAATTACAAGTGGGTCAATGAAGAAATTAAGAATGAAATTGAAAATTTCTTGAAACAAATGATAATGGAAATACAACATAGCAAAACCTATGGGATATACTGAAAGTAGTACTATGAGCAAAGTTTATAGATATAAGTGCCTACATCAAAAAAGTAGAAAAACTTCAAAGAAACACCTAATGATGCATTTTAAGGAACTAGAAAAACAAGAGCAAACCAACCCAAACGTTAGTAGAAGAAAATAAATAATAAAGATCATAGCAGAAATAAATGAAGTTGAAACAAATAAACTAAAACAGTAAATTGGTGAAAGGAAAAGTTAGATTTTTAAAAAGATAAACAAAATCAACAAACCTTTACCTCGATTAACTAAGAAAAATGAGAGAAAACCGTAAGAAATAAAATAAGAGACGAAAAAGAAAACATTACAACTGCTGCAGAAATTCAAATTATCATTAATAATTACTATGAGCAACTATATGCCAATAAAATGGAAAATCTAGAAGAAATGGAAAAATGTGTAGACACATACAACCTACCAAGATTGAATCATGAAGAAATCCAAAGCCTGAACTTACCAATAACAACTAACAAGATTGAAGCCATAATAAACAGTGGCCCAGCGAAGAAAAGCCTGGTACTCAATGGTTTCGCTGCTGAAATTTATTAAACATTTAAGAACTTTTAGCAATCCTACTCAAACTACTTCAGAAAAGAGAAGAGAAGGAAAAACTTTCAGACTCATTTTATGAGGTCAGTATTACCCTGATATCAAAAGGAGACAAAGACACAACAAAAAAAGAAAACTATAGGTTAATATCCCTGATGAAAATTGATCCAAAATACTTATCAAAATACTAACAAATGGCATTCAACAATAAATTTAAAAGATTGTTCATTAAGACAAAGTGAGATTCTTTCCAGGGATACAAGGATGGTTCAACATAGGCAAATCAATAAATGTGATATATCATAGAAACAGATTGAAGGACAAAACAATATGATCATTTCAATTGATGTTTAAAAAGCATTTGATAAAATTTTAACATCCCTTCATGGTAATAAACCTCAAAAGACTGGATATGAAAGGAATATACTTCAATATAATAAAAGCCATATATGACAGACCCACAAATACTATACTGAATGGGAATAAAAACTGAAATTCTTTCCTCTAAGATCTGGAACATTACAAGGTTGCTCACTTTCACTACTGTTACTCAATGTAGTACTGGAAGTCCTAGCTACAGCAATCAGACAAGAGAAAAAAATAATGAGGCTGCTCTTCCTATGGAGTAGCCATTCTTTTATTCCTTTACTTTCCTAATAAACTTGCTTTCACTTTACAATATGGACTCACCGACAATTCTTTCTTGCATAAGATGCAAGAACCCTCTCTTGCAGTCTGAATCAGGAGTTCTTTTCAGTAACACCTTCCTGGCAAACCACAAAGGAATAATACTGAGACTCCAACCCAAAGGAAGTAGGCTGCAACATCAATTGACCAACTTTGGGTAAGTGGTGGGGTGCATTTTACCTAGGTAAAGTATGAGATTGGGTTAGAGGCTCAACTTAGGGGAGTTAGAGTCTCTCCTAAGACAGAGAGGGTTAAAGGCCCCTATTAATAAAAGTCGAGGATGCTTGAACAATCTTGGATTCGAGGCTCACCTTATGAAGGTTAGAGTCCTTCCTAAGATTTAAGGGATTAGAAGCCCCCTCAGTAAATCCCTCTTGGCTAAGAAGGGATTTGGCATTATGGGATGTTAACTGCTATTCTCTTTGGATTAATCTGCCTTGCATTCTTTGCTGATGGCTGTGAGTGACAGGATTAAGCATGTACAGGATCACAGGACATGGGGAGCTTTTTCCTTCCTAAAGAGGGAAACTTGAGAGCTGGTGGGACTGCTGGACAATATCCCTTCTGACTGACAGGTGGCCACCTGAACTTTTGACTCAGTGTCATTGCAATGAGTGGGTCGTCTTTCTCTGGTCTCCCTGAATGCTTGGCCTTCACCACCCTGCCACAGGCAGTGCTTTATTTCCCTTTCTCTCCTTTCCCTTTCTTACCTTTTCTGTTATTCAGGATGACCATCTTGCCCAGAGACCACATGTTGAAACTCTTTTAATACACTTTGAGTGGATTAAAGATGACAGAGCACAATCAGGGGCAGGACTGAGCCTTGCTAGTTCGATATTAGGTGCTAAGCAGAGTGGCCAATGTGTCTTGAGATGTAGCGAACCTGGTGTACTTTGTGGTGTAAATTTGCCTTTCTGTGTCATTTTGTCATAAAGAGGAGTACCTTAGGATAGAGCATGGGCTTAGGACCCCATAAGCCCACTGTTCAAGACAGCCCAGCAAGCTGGTCAGTAACAATCTTTGCTACAGGTCTCTGAAACAAACAAACAAACAAACAAAACTGGATGAAGTTTCTGTCTCATCTTGTTCTGTGTTCTTGGGAGGTTAACCTTGTAACCACATGGCAGTACTTCTTTTTGGTTTCCACCATTGAGGGAACAGGAATTTTGGAGTTCACATCATAGCCTTAAAAATTATCTCAAGCAGTTAAAAGTCTTTACAAGCTCAAAATTGGCTACTCCAGACTCCTTCTTGGAAGAGTAGTGGTAACTGCCCAGTGCTGTAGCTTAGTGGCTAAGGTTTGTCTTTTCACACTGGCTGTCTGGGTTAATGCTCAATTCCTAGCTTAGGGAATGATTCCTTTCTGGTATGATATCTGCATGACCTTTACAATTTGTTGATTCTCTTCCCTTCCATGAACCATCTTTAATTTTCCTTCCTCTGAGCACCTGGGAGGTTACTTTTGGTAAAGTTCAAAAACTAGAAATATTGACTGTTTGGCCTGGCTAAAGCTGGGTAATAGGAGATTTAAAAGGAATTTTTTAGAGTGCTATGGTTAAAAGTCAGCTTAATTAAAAGCGAATATTCAAGCTCTAACAACCTGGGACTCCTCAGGAAATATATAAGAGGCACCATAGACCCCATTTTGGGAAAAATCTCTGTTTTCCTCATGGAACCCCAGGAATTAAAAGTGGATAGTTCCCTCTCAAAATCTAAGGCTTTGTTATGTTTTGCATTGCATTATCTGACATTTTTTGCTTCTGGGGGTATCAGAAATTACTTTACATTATAAGAGAGCTTTGGTGTATAATAACTAGGTAGGAAATATAGTTTTGGGGATAACTGATGACAGTCATGGGAAGATAGTCAGCTCTTTGCATGTTTGAATTAGAGAAGCATGCTCTTGGCAACCTAGAAGATACAGAAATGTCCCCAGGCCCCACTGAGAGATGAGACTTCCATGAGAGATGGGCTGCTTGACTCTTTTTTACAATCTAAGATCTGGTATAAAAATTCGACCTTTAATTTTTGGGGATTTGTTTTGCCTTCTAGTTGTGCCTGCTTATTAAGTCAGAAACTGCATGCTTTAAAGAGAAACTTAAAAACTGGCAAATGGAAAATCTTAGAATTAGAAGATCTTCTGTCTGTATTTATATGTGTTGTGTGTGATGTTTACATATAAAAGAGCTCTGATTAATTGGCTTAAAAATAATAAGCACTTAAACCAAATATTTTGTCGAAAGAATAAAAGCTATAATGACTTTAGTAAGCTTTGGGAAAGAAGAACAGTTTTACATGCAAGGTGTGTAAGGAAAGTGAAATGTGGTTTTGGTAAAAAGTTATAAGAAGGCATGGGAATGTGGATTGCTTTTTGGTCTGGTTTAGAGAATCGAACAGTTGTTTCCAGTTAGATAGGAAAAAGATAAATGTTTGAACAAGTTGTGGATGGTTTGTGAAAAATTAATCTTATGAAAGAAATTCTATGTGTGAACATATTGGCTAAAATTAAAGGGGTACTACTCAGTTTATTTGTAAATTGAGCATTGGAGTAAAAGCACAACAGGGTTTCCTGAGAGCAATGATCTGCTCTTTGACAAAGATTGTAAACTGCTATAAAAGATTTATGAGAATCTTACCTTATGGTCAAAGTAATTAAGATTGGATAGATTTAACTGTAAGATTTTAGTGAAAATTGGGTTGACATTAATAGTACACTAATGCAAGTGTGAAATGTGACTTTTTCTCTTGAAAAAGATTTTCATGTAATCTTTAAAAAATTAAAGATTTTTGTTTGTCTTTTGAATAAACTACAGGAAAAAGAAGGAAAAAAAAGACAGATTGTTTGGAAAGCTGCATCTTCCCTCTTAATGAGTAACGGTTTTTGCCTTTTAAAATTTTTGAGCTATCATTTTGGCTAAATGAATGACTTATGGTAATCTGGGATTTGATTTTATAATATAAAGTATTTCAAGCCTTTGATATTTGACAAACTTTTAAAAATCAAATTATAAATTATGTCTTTCTGACCAAATTAATCTTTTAAATATTAGGTCCCTTAAAGTCCCAAACTGACATATTTGGCTTATTTGATATAAAAGTCATACAGGAAGCATTGTCAATATGAAATGGTGTTTGACTTACTTTGGACTGTATTTGTTTAAATATGTTGTTATTAGTATGTGTTCCAAAATTATGAAAAACTTCTATAGTTCTGATATGATTTATTGTATATTATTATTATTATTTTTAAATTTATTTATTATTATTATACTTTAAGTTGTAGGGTACATGTGCATAACGTGCAGGTTTGTTACATATGTATACTTGTGCCATGTTGGTGTGCTGCACCCATCAACTTGTCATTTACATCAAGTATAACTCCCAATGTAATCCCTCCCCCCTCCCCCCTCCCCATGACAGGCCCCTGTGTGTGATGTTTCCCTTCCTGAGTCCAAGTGATCTCATTGTTCAGTTCCCACCTATGAGTGAGAAGGATCTAGAACTAGATGTACCATATGACCCAGCCATCCCATTACTGGGTATATACCCAAAGGATTATAAATTATGCTGCTATAAAGACACATGCACTCGTATGTTTAGTGTATATTATTAATAGTTATAATTTTTATGTTAACCTGTTGTATGCCACAGAAGTAACCAAAATTCTTACTCAATTATGGCTTAATAGTGGCTGTCCTAAGACTTTTTGTCATCCACAGACAATTGTTGTCTTGTTTTGATCCTTTACAAAAGGTGGTTTATAATGAGTTATGGGACTTTGACAGGGGCTCAATGCAGTTTGCTAAAAACTTTGGCGATTGTGACATTAGAATAGAGGGGAAAACTTTCAGGACTCTCATGGAGAGCTGAGATGTTTATGAATATCAAATGAAACAGGAGTTAACAGCATGGACTGAACTAATACAAGACTGAAGTATTTTTCTGACTTTTTGCTTAAAATGTTATTAATCCTTTGTTTTATTTTTCAGAGTCAAAAAATCTTTTCTTTGGAGTTATTTACACCTTGTAACAATTGAGTAAAGTATACTCTTGTTAACCAAAATTTGGAGCATATTTGTTTCTCTCTACCTGATTTCTCCAGAGTTTGGAAACCATTTGTCACTATGCTTAATTGATGGCAATATAGTTATCTGCATAAGTGCAATAAGAGTGTTTTGCAACAGGACACAACTGGAGAAACTGGTTACTTTACAAAGGCTTTGACTGGATTGGCATGCTTTCCTTTAAGGAATCAAACTTGGCTTATAGAGCTAATAAAAGCTCCTTGGGAAAACTGGCCTCATACCTTGTGTACACAGTCTCTTTATGACCTAGGGTAAGTAAAGAATGTCAATTTCTGACAGGCCCAGGAGCCCCAAGTTATCTTGGGACCCAAGAGTAGAGGAATTTACTCAAGTCATAGGTGTTTGAGAGTACAAATCTATGGCTGGGATCAGTTTTTTAAAAAGTTTTATCTGAAATTCCTTATGGAACAGAGTTCCATCAAAGCCAATTTTAAAAGCTTATGTTGAAAATAATTATTCTTGCTGCACTTTATACAAACAATCAGAGTAAATGTAAGACTAAGGTTTATTTTTGCAAATAAATTGGTCCTATTATGATTTGTCTTTACTGAAAATGGGAGACTGAAGAGAAAAAAAATACTTTTCAAGAACTATGGTAACCTGTTATTAGATTCTAGTCTAATCAGTGGTTTTTTATTTTTATTTTTTCTTGCAATTTAGACTAACCCTGCTTATTCCTGTGAACCAATCAGTGATCTCTGATTGCAGCTCAGAAGAAACAGGAGGGATGGGTAATGTAAAAATCTGGATCAATATTCTAATTCTGGGCATATATTGGAATCAGCTAGTAGCCCCATATCAGCTTAATTCCAACAGTTTCCCAGTTCGTGGAAAGCCTTCTAATTTATTTTACTTGGGATAATTTTACTTATTTTGCTTTACTGTTGTGAAATATATTGCTTTTTACTTTTTGAGTAGGAATGCAGGATAAGCTTACTGAATATTTTCTTAAATTGAACACTTATTAACCTCCTATATATCATCTTTTGTCAGAACTCAGAGTTATGAATGGTCCTCGACATACCAATCATTTCTAACTGGACTGAACTCCTCTCTACACTGAATACAAGAGGCCATAATAGACAGGAATATCATTGCCCCTATTCAGCCTGAAGAAGTCATAGAAAATGGATCTTCATTCCTCCACAACCCTTAGGATTAAGGGTTCCTTTCTAAAAGAGAGAGAAAAAAGTGTCAAAGGCATTTGAACAAGAGTGATTCCATTTTGAATAGGTGCTGGGTAAAATGAGGCTGAGACATACTTGACTGAATTCCCAGAAGGTTAGGTATTTTAAGTCAAAGAATGAGATAGGAGGTTGGCACAAGACACAGGTCAAAAAGACCTTGCTGATAAAATAGATTGTGGTAAAGATGCTGGCAAAAACCCACCAAAACCAAGATGGTGATGAAAGTGACCTCAGGTCATCCTCACTGCTCATTATGCACTAATTATAATGTATCAGAATGCTAAAAGACACTCATGCCAGGACCAAGACAGTTTACAAATACCATGGTAATGTCAGAAGTTACTTTATATGGTCTAAAAAGGGGAGGAACCCTCAATTCTGGGAATTGCCTACCTGTTTCCTAGAAAACTCATAAATAAAGTAGTCATTCTTTCATTGCTTTACTTTCCTAATAAACTTGCTTACACCTAAAGAAAAAGAAATAAATGTCATCCAAATTGGAAAGGAAGAAGTCAAACTATCCTTGTTTGCAGATGATAAGATCTTATATTTGGGAAAACCAGAAGACCCCCAACAAAGGACTATCAGAACTGTTAAACAAATTCAGTAAAGTTACAGGATAATAAATCCTCATCCAAATATCAGTCGCATTTATATATGCCAACAGTGAGCAATCTGAAAGAAAGTAAAAGAAGTAATCACATTTACAATAGCTACCAAAAACCCCTAGGAATTAACCAAAGACGTGAAAGATCTCTACAATGAAAACTATGAAACACTGATCAAAGAAAATTGAAGAGGACACAAAAAATGAAAAGATACTCCATGTTCATGGATTGGAAGACTCAGTATTGTTAAAATGTCCATACTACCCAAAGCAATCTACAAATCCAATACAATCCTCATCAAAATACCAATGACATTCTGTATAATAATAGAAAAAATAATCCTCATATTTTTATGGAACCACAAAAGACCAAAAATACCCAAAGCTATCTTGAGCATAAAGAACCAAACTGGAGGAATCACATTACCTGACTTCAAATTATACTACAGTTATAGTCACCAAAACGGTATGGTACCAGCATAAAATCATACACATAGACCAATGGTAGGCAATACAGAACCCAGAAACAAATCCATACAACTACAGTGAACTAATTTTCAACAAAGGTCCCAAGAACATACATTGGCAAAAGGTCAGTCTCTTCAATAAATAGTGCTGGGAATCTTGGATATCCACATGCAGAAGAATGAAACTAGATCCCTATCTCTCACCGTATACAGAAATCAAACCAAAACGGATTATAGACTTAAATCTAAGGCCTCAGAATATGAAATTACTAAAAGAAAACATTGAGGAGACTCTCAAGGACAATGGACTGGGCAAAGATTTCTTGAGTAATACCTCACAAGCACAGGCAACCAAAGCAAAAATGGAAAAATGGGATCACGTTAAGTTAAAATCTCCTGCACAGTAAAGGAAACAATCAACAAAGTGAGGAAACAACCTGTAAAATGGGAGAAAATGTTTACATACTACCCCTCTGACAAGGGATTAATAACCAGAATATATAAGGAGCTCAAAGAACTCTACAGAAAAAAATGGAATAATCGGATCAAAAAATGGGCAAAGGATTCAAATAGGCATTTCTGAAAAGAAGACATACAAATGGCAAATAGGCATATGAAAAGGTGCTCAACATAACTGATCATCAGAGAAATGCAAATAAAAACTACAATAAGATATCATTTCATCCCAGTTAAAATGGCTTATACGAAAAAATCATGCAATAACAAATGCTGGCGAGGATGTAGAGAGAAAGGAATCCTCGTATACCGTGGATGGGAATGTAAATTTGTACTATCATTATGGAGAACAGTATGGAGGTGCCTTAAAAAAGTAAAAACTGAGCTACAATATGATCCAGCAATCTCACTGCTGGGTATATACCCAAAAGAAAGGAACTCAATATATCAAAGAGATAGCTGCACTCCTGTTTGTTGCAGCACTGTTTACAATAGCTAAGATTTGGAAGCAACCTAAGTGTCCATCAACAGATAAATAGATAAAGAAAATGTGGTACTTGCACACAATGGTGTACTATCGGCCATAAAAAGAAAGAGATCCTGTCATTTGCAACAATATGGATGGAACTGGAGTTCATCATGTTAAGTGAAAGAAGCCAGGCACAGAAAGACAAACTTTTCATGTTTTCACTTATTTGTGGGAGCTAAAAACTAAACCAGTTGATCTCATGGGTATAGAGACTAAAATGGTTGTTACCAGCATCTGGAAGTGGTAATGGGGTGATGGGGAAAAGTGGGAATGGTTAGTGGGTGTGAAAAAATAGTTAGATAGAATGAATAAGATCTAATATTTGATACCACAACAGGGTGCCTACAGTAAACAATAATTTTTATATATTTAAAAATAACTAGAAGAGTATAATTGAATTGTTTGTAACACAAAGGAAAGATAAATACTTGAGGGGATGGATACCCTTTTACCCTGATGTGATTATTATGCATTGTCTATCTGTATCAAGATATAGCATAACCCATAAATATGTAATCTATTATGTACCCACAAAGATTGAAAATAAGAAATTAAAAGAAACACATCCTATTTTATATATGTATATATAATTTTAAATTGTAGTAAAACATAAAATTTTCCAACTTAATCATGTTTAAGTGTAGAGTTTATTAGTGTTAATTATACTCCCATTGTTATTTAACAGATGTCCAGAACTTTTTCATCATATTAAAACTACAACTTTCTACCCACTAACCAAGTACTCCCAATTATTTCCTCCCCCAGCCCCTGGCAATCACCATTCTTTTGGTCTCTATAAATTGACTACTTCAAATACCTCATATAAGTGGAATCATACAATATTTGTCTATTTGTGACTGAATTATTTCACCTAGCATAATGTTCAATCAGATCCTATGTAAAATCTCTTGAAGGCCCTCCTATATATCTGATATTTCACCTAGCATAATGTTCAATCAGATCCTATGTAAAATCTCTTGAAGGCCCTCCTATATATCTGAGTGAGAATTATGACTTTTTATTGTGGTAAAACACACATAACATACAATTTACCACTATTGACATTTAAAACATTCACTATGTCATGCAACGATCACCATTATCTACTTCCAGAACATTTTCATTATCCCAAAAGAAAACCCTATAGCCATTAAGCAGTCTCTCTCCTTTCCTCCTTCACCCTTGTCCCTTGCAACCACTAACCAGTTTTCTGTCTCTATGGATTTACCTGTTCAGGATATTTCACATACACAAAATCACACAATATGTGGCCTTTGGTGTCTTGGTTTCTTTCATTTAGTGTAATGTATTTTAGGTTAGCATTCCTTTTTTTAAAAGTTTTGTATTTCTTTTTTATTATACTTTAAGTTCTAGGGTACATGTGCACAATGTGCAGGTTTGTTACATATGTATACATGTGCCATGTTGGTGTGCTGCACCCATTAACTCCTCTGTAGGGACATGGATGCAGCTGGAAACCATCATTCTCAGCATTCCTTTTTAACGCTGAATGCTATTTCATTGTGTGCATATACAACTTTTTAAAAATCCATTCATTGGTTAACAAACATTTGGGTTGTTTCCAATTCTTCATTATAGCAAAGAGTGTTGCTGTGAACATTTCCATGTGAGGTTTTGTTTGAACATCTGTTTTCAATTCTTTGAAGTATATGCTGAAATTTATGACATTTTATTAAATCATATTTTTCTTGTATGTCTTGCTAGAAAGTTGTATAACATTCTGCATCTTTTCACCTTCAGGCCAGTTGCCATTACATCCCCAGTGGGAAATTTTAGCACACCTTTATTAGAAAATAATTCTATAAGCTGTAACTTAGAGCAATATTAAAATTTTCAATATCAACACCACCTTCTAAATAACATTCTAATATTACCAATTTCATAAAACATCCTCCTATAATAGTAACACAGAACTCACAGTTCTTATTCCTAAGAATAGGGTATCCTTGAAAATGAGCATAAGACAAGAATACCCTCCCTCACTATTCCTGTTCAACATGGTACTGGAAGTCCTGATTAGGGCAAGTGGGCAAGAGAAAGAAACAAAGTATATTCAAATAGGAAGAGAGGAAGTCAAACTGTCACTTTATGCAGACGACATAACTCTATATCTAGAAAGCCCCATCGTTACAGCCCAAAAACTTCTTAAGCTAATAAGCAACTTCAGCAAAGTCTGCAGATACAAAATCAATGTGCAAAAAATCACAAGCATTCTTATGCACCAACAGCAGACAAGCAAAAAGCCAAATCATGAATGAACTGCCATTCACAATTGCTACAAAGAAAATAAAATACCTAGGAATACAGCTAACGAGGGAAGGGAAGGACCTCTTCAAGGAGAACTATAAACCACTGTTCAATGAAATCAGAGAGGAATCAAGCAAATGGAAAAACATTCCATGCTCACGGACAGAAAGAATCAATATTGTGTAAATGGCCATACTGCCTAAAGTAATTTAAAGAGTCAATGCTATTCTCATTAAACTACCATTGACATTTATCACAGAATTAGAAAAAACTGCTTTAAAATTCACATGGAACCAGAAAGGGGCCCGTAGAGCCAAGACAATCCTGTGCAAAAAGAACAAAGCTGAAAGCATTATGCTACCCAACTCCAAACTATACTACAAGGCCTCAGTAACCAAAAAAATCATGATACTGATACAAAAACAGACACGTAGACCAATGGAACAGGATAGAGATCTCAGAAATACGACTGCACATCTACAGCCAGGTGGGACCTTTGACAAACCTGAAAAAAACATGCAATGGGAAAAGGATTCCCTGTTTAACAAATGGTGCTGGGAAAACTGGCTAGCCACATACAGAAAATTGTAACTAGATCCCTTCCTTACACCTTACACAACAATTAATCTGTTTAGGGTATCTATTTATTCCTAACTTAAGCTAGGAGGGTTGTATTTTTCCAGAAATTTATCCATTTCTTCCAGGTTTTCTAGTTTATATGTGTAAAGGTGTTCGTAGTAGCCTTGAATGATCTTTTGTATTTCAGTGGTGTCTGTTGTAATATTTCCCGTTTCGTTTCTTAGTGAGGCTATTTGAATTTTCTCTTTTCTTTTCTTGGTTAATCTTGCCAATGGTCTATCAATGTTATTTATCTTTTCAAAGAACCAGCTTTCTGTTTCATTTATCTTTTGTATTGCTTTTGTTTCAATTTCATTTAGTCCTACTCTGATCTTGGTTATTTCCATTCTTCTGCTGGGTTTGGGTTTGGTTTGTTCTTGTTTCTTAGAGTGTCAGTTTGTGCTCTTTCAGTCTTTTTGAGGTAGGCATTTAGGGCTATGAACTTTCCTCTTAGCACCACCTTTGCTGTATCCCAGAGGTTTTATAGGTTATGTCATTACTGTCATTCAGTTTAAATAATCTTTTAAGTCCCATCTTGATTTTGTTTTTGACCCAATGCTCATTCAAGAGCAGGTTATTTAATTTCCATGTATTTGCATGGTTTTGAAGGTTCCTTTTGGAGATGATTTCGAGTTTTATTCCACTGTGGTCTGAGAGAGTGCTCGATATAATTTCAATTTTCTTAAATTTATTGAGGCTCATTTTATGGACTATCATATGGTCTATCTTGGAGAAAGTTGCATGCACTGTTGAATACATGTGTATTTTGCAGTTTTTGGATGAAATATTCTATATATATCTGTTAAGTCCATTTGTTCCAAGGTATAGTTTAAATCCATTGTTTCTTTGTTGACTTTCTGTCTTGATGACTTCTCTAGTGCTATCAGTGGAGTGTTGAAGTCCCCCACTATTATTGTGATGCTGTCTCATTTCTTAGGTCTAATAGTATTGTTTTATGAATTTGGGAGCTCCAGTGTTAGGTGCATATATGTTTAGGCTTGTGATATTTTCCTGTTGGACAAGGCCTGTTACCATTATATAATGTCCCTCTTTGTCTTCTTTAACTGCTGTGACTTTAAAGTTTGTTTGGTCTGATATAAGAATAGCTACACCTGCTTGCTTTTGGTGCCCATTTGAATAAAATGCCTTTTTCTACCCCTTTACTTTAAGTTTATGGGAGTCCTTATGTCTTAGGTGAGTCTCCTGAAGGCAGCAGATAGTTGGTTGGTGAGTTCTTATCCATTGTGCAGTTCTGTCACTTTTAAGTGGAACATTTAGGTCATTTACATTTAATGTTAGTATTGTGATGTGAGACACCATTCCATTCACTGGGCTATTTGTTGCCTGTGTACCTAGGTTTTTTTGTTTTTATTTTTGCTTTTTAAATTGTAGTTTTGTTTTGTAGGTCCTGGGTGATTCAGACTTTAAAGAGGTTCTGTTTTAATGTGTTTCCCAAATTTGTTTCAAGATTTAGAGCTCTTTTTTTTTTTTTTTTTTTTTTTTTTAGCAGTTCTTGTAGTGATGGCTTGGTAGTTGTGAATTCTCTCACAATATATCTTTCCTTCATATATGATGCTTATATTTGCTGGATACAAAATTCTTGGTTGATAATTATTTTGTTTGGGGAGGCTGATGATAGGGCCCCAATCCCTTCTAGTTTGTAGGGTTTCTGCTGAAAAATCTGCTGTTAATCTGATAGGTTTTCCTTTACAGGTTACTTGGTGCTTTGTCTCACAGCTCTTAAGATTCTTTCCTTCACCTTAATGTTAGATAACCTGATGACAATGTGCCTAGGCAATGATACTTTGGGATGAATTTCTCAGGTATCTTTTGTGCTTCTTGTATTTGGATGCCAAATTCTCTAGCAAGGCCAAGGAAGCTTTCCTCAATTATTCCCCCAAATAATTCAAACTTTTAGATTTCCCTTCTTCCTCAGGAACACCAATTATTCTTAGGTTAGGTTCTTTAATATAATCCCTGACTTCTTGGAGGTTTTGTTTATATTCTTCTAATTCTTTTTTCTTTGTCTTTATTGGATTGGGTTAATTCAAAGACCGATTCATAGCAGAATTCTACCAGACATTCAAAGAAGAATTGATACCAATCCTTTTGACACTATTCCACAAGATAAGGAAAGAAGAAACCCTCCCTAATTCATTTCATGAAACCAGCATCACCCTAATACCAAAACCAGGAAAGGACATAGCCAAAAGAGAAAACTACAGAAAGATATCCTTGATAAACATAGATGCTAAAATCCTTAACAAAATACTAGCTAACTGAATCCAACAACATATCAAAAAGATAATCCACCATGATCAAGTGGGTTTCATATCAGGGATGCAGGGATGGGTTAACATATGCAAGTTAATAAATGTGATACACCACATAAAGAGAATTAACAACAAAAATCACATTATTATTTCAATAGATGCAGAAAAAGCATTTGAGAAAATCCAGCAACCTTTGTGATTTAAACTCTCAGGAAAACTCGCATACAAAGGATGACCACTCTCACCACTCCTCTTCGACACGGTAGTTACTGGAAGTCCTAGCCACAGCAATCAGCCTAAAGAAAAAAATAAAGGGCATCCAGATCAGTAAAAAGGAAGTAAAAAATGTCACTGTTTGCTAACGATATCATCGTTTACCGTGAAAAACCTAAGGACTCCTACCGATAGCTCCTAGAACTGATAAAAAAAATTCAGCAAAGATTCCAGATACAAGATTAATGCACACAAATCAGTAGCTCTTCTATACAACAACAGCGACCAAGTGGAGAATCAAATCCAGAACTCAACACCTTTTAAAATAGCTGAAAAAAAAGTTAGGAATATACCTATATACCTAACCAAGGAGTTGAAAGACCTCTACAAGGAAAACTACAAAATTCTGCTGAACGAAATCATAGACAACATGATTATATGGAAACACATCCCATGCTCATGGGTGGGTACAGTCGATATTGTGAATATGACCATGTTGCCAAAAGCAATCTACAAATTTAATGCAATCCCCACCATAATACCACCATAATTCCTCACAGAATTTGAAAAAAAAAAAACAATTCTAGAATTCATATGGAACCAAAAAAGAGCCCACATAGCCACAGCAAGACTAAACAAAAAGAACAAATCTGGAGGCATCACGCTACTGGGTTTCAAATTGTATTATAAGGCCAGATTCTCCCCAACAGCATGGTACTGGTGTAAAAATAGGCACATAGACCAGTAGAACAGAATAGAGAACCCAGAAATAAACCCAAATACTTACAGCCAACCGATCTTTGATAAAGCAAAGAAAAACATAAAGTAGGGAAAGGACACCCTTTTCTACAAATCGTGCTGAGATAATTGGCTAGCCACATGTAGGAGAATGAAACTGATCCTTATCTCTCACTTTATACAAAAATCAACTCAAGATGGATTACAAACTTAAACCTAATCCCGGAAACTATAAAAATTCTAGAAGATGACATTGGAAAAACTCCTCTAGGTATTGTCTTAAGCAAGGATTTCATGACCAAGGACCCAAAAGCAAATGCAATAAAAACAAAGATAAATAGCTGGGACCTAATTAAACTAAAGATCTTTTGCATGGCAAAAGGAACAGTCAGCAGAGTAAACAGACAACCCACAGAGTGGGAGAAAATCCTCACAATCTATACATCTAACAAAGGACTAATATCCTGAATCTACAATGAACTCAAACACATCAGTAAGAAAAGACTAAACAATCCCACCCAAAAGTGGGCTAAGGACATGAGCAGAAAATTCTCAAAAGATCATATACGAATGGCCAATAAACATATGAAAAAATGCTCAACATCACTAATGATCAGGGAGATGCAAATCAAAACCACAATGCAATACCATCTCACTCCTGCAAGAATGGCCATAATCAAAAAATCAAAAAACAGATGTTGGCGTGAACGTGGTGAACAGGGAACCCTTCTACACCGCTGGTGGGAATGTAAACTAGTGCAGCTACTCTGGAAAACAGTGTGGAGATTCCTTGAAGAACTAAAAGTAGAACTACCATTTTATCCAGCAATCCCACTACTGGGTATCTACCCAGAGGAAAAGAAGTCGTTATTTGAAAAAGATATTTTCACACACATGTTTATAGCAGCATGATTCTCAATTGCAAAATGGTGGAACCAATCCAAATGCCCATCAATCAATGAGTGGATAAAGAAACCATGGTATATACATATGATGGGATACTATGCAGCCATAAAAAGGAATGAATTAACAGCATTTGCAGTGACCAAGATGAGATTGGATACTATTATTCTAAGTTAAGTAACTCAGGAATGGAAAACCAAACATTGTATGTTCTCACTGATACTTGGGAGCTTAGCTATGAGGACGCAAACACCTAAGAATGATATGATAAACTTTGGAAACTTAGGGGCAAGAGTGGAAGGGGGGCAAGGGATAAAAACTACAAATATGGTGCATTGTATACTGATCGGGTGATGGGTGCACCAAAATCTCACAAATCACCATTCGGGAACTTACTCATGTAACCAAATACTCCTGTTAATTTTTTAAACTTATGAAATAAAAATAACTCAGGATGGATTAAAGGCTTAAATATAAAACCCAAAACTATAAGAACCCTAGACGATAATCTAGGCAATACCATTTGGGACATGGGCATGGGCAAAAATTTCATGACAAAAACACCAAAGGAATTGCAATAAAAGAAAAAGTTGACAAATGGGACCTAATCAAACTAAAGAGCTTCTGCACAGCAATAGGAACTACCGTAAGAGTGAACAGACAATGTACAGAATGGGAGAAAATTTTTGCAATCTATCCATCTGACAAAGGTCTCATATGCAGTCTACAAGAAACTTAAACAAATTTATAAGAAAAAAGCAAACAACCCCATTAAGAACTGGGCAAAGAACATGTACAGACACTTCTCAAAGAAGACATTTATGCTGCCAACAAACGTATGAAAAAACCTCAACATCACTGATCGTTAGAGAAATGCAAATCAAAACCACAATGAGATATCAGCTCATGCCAGTCAGAACGACAATTATTAAAAAATCAAGATACAACAGATGCTAGTGAGGCTGTGGAGAAATAGGAACGCCTTTACACTGTTTGTGGGAGTGTAAATTAGTTCAACTATTGTAAAAGACAGTGTGGCGATTCCTCAAAGACCTAGGACCAGAAATACCATTTGACCCAGCAATTCCATTACTGGGTATACACCCAAAGAAATATAAATCATTCCATTACAAAGATAAAATCACACATATGTTCATTGCAGCACTATTCACAGTAGTAAAGACATAGAATCAACCCCAATTTCCATCAATAATAGACTGGGTAAATAAAATGTGGTACCTATATACCATGGAACACTATGCAGCTATAAAACGGAATGAGATCATGTCCTTTGCAGGGACATGGATGCAGCCGGAAGCCATTATCCTCAGCAAACTAATTCAGGAACAGAAAACCAAACACTGCATGCTCTCACTTACAAGTGGGAACTGAACAATGAGAACACACGGACACGTCAGGGGAAAGACTACACACTGGGGTCTGTTGGGGAATGCCAGGGAGGGAGAGCATTGGGATAAATAGGTAATGCATGTGAGGCTTAATACCTAGGGAATGGGTTGATAGATGCAGCAAACCACAATGGCACACGTTTACCTATGTGACAAAAATGCACATCCTGCACATGTATCCTGGGACTTTAAATTAAATTGAATTAAGGAAATGGCTATTCTAATTTATTTAAGAAGATCATATGTGAATGCTTAGTCTCTCAAACTAGAACTTTATCAAGTCCTTCCAGGGCCATAACTAACTCTCTTATTTCTCATATGTCCTTAGACACACATAGACTAATGTCGAGTACAAAATATTGTTTAAGAACATGAATTCCAATTCTAGCTTCATCACTTATCAGCTCTATGACCATGGACAACTTTATTAGTTAACTCATGTGTGTTTCTTTTTGAATTCATAAATTATGAGCTAATAGTAACATTTATCACATTAGGATTTTGTGAGGATAAGTGACTTCATGCATATGTAAGGCACTTAAGATAATGCCTTATTCTAAGTCATAATTAGCTATTATAGCCATTAGATGTCATTAACTTTATTAGTCAATATAGCAAATATTAACTATTATCATAATATTTTCCATTAGTAGTGGTAGTTGGGGTTGGGTGAAACTAAGTTCAAATTCCAGATCTGGAGGAGGACATAAATAAATGGAATGATATCCTGTGCTCATGGATTGGAGGAATTAATATTGTTAAAATGTCCATGCTAGGCACAGCAATATATAGATTCAATGCAATCACTATCAAAATCTCAATGCTATCCTTCACAAAAATGGAAAATAAATCCCTGAAATTCGTATAGAAACAAAATATCCCCAAATATCCAACACAATTCTGTGAAAGAAAAACAAAGTTGGAGGTATCACACTTCTCAATTGAAAATTATATTACAAAGCTATAGTAATAAAACGGTGTGGTACTGGCATAAATACAGTCATACAGATAAATGGATTACAATAGAGAGCCCGGAAATAAATCCAAACATATATGGTCACCTAATTTTTGGCAAGGGCACCAAGAAGACACATGGCAAAAGGACTATCTCTTCAATAAGTGGTGCTGGCTAAACTGGACTTACACATGCAAAAGAATGAAGTTGGACCCTTATCTTACACCAAACACAAAACTTAAGTAAAAATGAATAAAGACCTAAATTTAAGACTAGAAACTTTAAAACTTCTAGAAGATAACAAGGTAACATAAGGATAAATCTCTTCTACAGAATATACATATATTCTACAGAATACATATATATATGTAAATAAAATAAAATAGCAACCTATCATTTGGAAAAAATATTTGCAAACCATATATCTGATAAGGGGTTACTATTCAAAATGTATTAAGAATTCATACACCTAAATAGTAGAAAAACAAGTAACATAATCCTAAAAATGAGCATATGATCTGAATAGACATTTCTTCAGTGAAATGCTCAACGTCATTAATCATCAGGAAAACACAAATCAAAATCACTACAGGATATCATCTCACATCCATTAGGATGACTATTATCGACAAGTTAAAAGATAACAAATAGTGGCGAGGGTATTGAGGAAAGTGAACTCTTGTACACTTTTGGTGGAAATGTAGATTGGTACAGTTGTTATAGGAAAAAGTAGAGAGCTAAGGAACTTAAAAATAGATCTACCATATGATTCAGCAGTTCCTCTTCTAGACACACTGTATTAGTCCGTTCTCATGCTGCTATAAAGAACTGCCCAAGACTAGGCAATTTATAAAGGAAGGAGATTTAATTGACTCACAGTTCCGTAGGACTGAGGAGGCCTCAGGAAACTTACAATCGTGGCAGAAGGGGAAGCAAACACATCCTTTTTCACATGGTGACAGGAAGGGGAAGTGCAGAGCGAAGAGGGGAAAAGCCCCTTATAAAACCATCAGATCTCATTAGAACTTACTCACTATCATGAGAACAGCATGACAAAACTGCCCCCATGATCTAAACACCTTCCACGAAGTCCATTCCCCAAAACATGTGGATTACAATTTGGACTAAAATTCAAGATGAAATTTGGGTGGGGACACAGTGCCAGAGTAAATCATTCCACCCCAGACCCCTTCCAAATCTCGTCTTTCTTACATTTCAAAACACAATTATACCTTCCCAACAATCCCCCAAAGTCTTAACTCATTTCAGGCTTAACCCAAAAGTCCAACTCCAAAGTTTTATCTGAGAGAAGGCAAGTCCTTTCTGCCTGTGATCCTGTAAAATCAAAAGCAAGTTAGTTACTTCCAAGATACAATGGGGGTACAGGCATTGGGTGAATGCTCCCATTTTAAAAGGGAGAAATTGGCTCAAGGTCTGCAGCCTGTAGAGGAAGCATAGTGGCATCTGCTTCTAGGGAGACCTGAGGAAGCTTCCAATCATGGCAGAAGGCAAAGGGAAGCAGGCACATCACATGGCGAGAATGGGAGCAAGAGAGAGAGAATGGAGGCAGGGAGGTGCCACACACTTTTAAATGACCATATCTCACAGGAACTCACTATCACAAAAACAGCACCAAACCACGAGGCATCTACCCCCACGATGCAAACACCTTCCACCAGGCCCCACCTCCAGCACTGGGGGTTAAAATTCAATGTGAGATTTGGGCGGGGACAAATATATCATCAAGATATAGAAACAGTCTAAATGTCCATTGACAGATGAATAAAGAAATTACAATATATTTATAAAATGAACATTGTCCATCACTGAAAAAGAATGAGACCTTGTCATCTGCCATAATATGGATGAGCTTGGAGGAAATTATGCTAAGTGAAATAAGCTAAATACAGAAAGAAAAATAATTCATGATTCACTTATATGTGGAATTTTTTAAAAAGTCAAACACAGTTGGCACTTCATATCTGTAGTTTCCGTATCCACTAATTCAACCAATCGTAGTTTAAAAATATTTGGAAACAAAACAGAAAATACAACAGTAAAAAATAATAAAAAGTACTACAAATAATAAATAATACAGTATAACAACTAGTTACATAGCGTTTACATTGTATCATATATCATAAGTAATCTTGAGATGATTTAAATTGTACAGGAGGCTGTGCATAGGTTACATGCAAATACTACACCATTTTATATAAGGAATTTGAGCATTGGTCAATTTTGTTATCCATAGGTGTCCTGGAACAAATCCCCCACAGATACTGAGGGACAACTATATACAGAGATAGGGAACAAAACAGTGGTTACTAGAGTAGGGTTGAAGAGGAAATGGGGAGGTGTAGGCCAGAGAATACAATGTAGCAGATATATAGGATGAACAAGTCTAGAGATCTATTGTACATCATAAAGACTAGAGGTAAAAAAAAAATTGCACTGTATTTAAGAACTACGTAAAATGAATAGATTTTAGTTGCTCTTGCCAAAAACACACGCGCGCGCGCACACACACACACACACACACACACACACAATGGGTAACTATGTGAGATGATGGATAGGCTAATTTGTTTCACTACAGTAACCTTTTTACTATCTATATGTATCTCAAAACATTGTGTTGTATACCTTAAATGTACATAGTGAAATTTATTCTTTCAAAATCCCGAACCTGTCAATTACTAACACTTTCTGTGGCTCCCACTTCCATTCTGTGTCACTGTGAGCTTGCTGCTTAAAATACACACATGCACATACATGTACACATATGTGCAGTCTCCTGTGTTATATCTCTGTGTCAGAGACTTGCTAATTTTCCATCATCATCCATGTTTTTCCCTTTGGTATTCTACATTGCAGTTAGGTAGGGGCATGTAACTGCATTCTGGCCTTTGGGATGTGGGTGGAAGGGATGTGCATGATTTCCAGGTTGGGCTCGTAAAATCTCCCCTGAGGTCCTCCTTGCATTGGTCTCCAGTTTGGACGCAGAAAGTGGAGTAAAATACCAAGGCCCTAGAAAATGATTGGAGGAGATTGGACACCAGAGTTACTATGTGGGAGGCTGCTTGTCAACCACCTGATTGGACTATGATGTGAATGAGGAATAAGCATTTTACTATGTTAAATCTCTAAAATGGTGGGGTTGTTTGGTACAGCAATTAAAATTTTATACTAATATAATAATCCTCTAATTTGCATGGTCAATGCTCAATTAGGGCACATGCCTGTGGATTTCTTAAATGGGAGAGCTATAGCTACAGGGTCAAATACACTCTATTTAGAAACCAAACCATTTTCAGGCCTGGCTCTTACGTTGACCAAGAGTGGCTGCATGTATTCCCTCTCTACCAGCTGCTTTCCCTTGCAGAGCTGGCTGACCTGCCCCAGCCTTGCCATAAAAAATGATCTGCTCTGCCGTAATTTCCTTGTGAATTAATTTGCCCTTTGTTTCGGCTTACTGGCAGTCTCTATCTCAGGGAAATCTCTTCGATAGCCTAATTTGGCCTGGACTGGGCTCCAGATCCACCATTTTGAGCCTAGTGATAAGCCAGGCCTAGGGGAGCACTATCAGTCCAGCAATCTCCACCCACAATATGGTTTTGACATACATACCTACACACCTACTTGTGTGCCTGTTGTTAAAATATAATCACCTAAAGATTCCAGTAGAAGTAGTTCCTAGGCTGGCTGCTCCAACTCTCCCAGCTCATGTTAGTAGTCTAAGGGAATGGGCTCCCATTCACTTTAATTTGAATGAGAGAAGCTACGGACTGGGAAGAGGAAAGGAAATATGGAGAACGGAGATGCTGCGTTCCGCTGCTAAAAAATGTGGAGAGAGAGAAAGAGAGAGACGGACGTATGCAAGGGGATGGAAAAACCAAGATAGAGAGGTCTGGGGAATGCTATGCTAAAGGAGATGGGAACAAGAATTAAAAAAAAAAAAAAAAAAAAGAAGAAGGAAAATAGACAGAAAACTGTTCCACATAGTGGCTCTACAGTTCCCTTTCCTTTCTCTCTGTCTTTAAAAAATTCCTGTTCCCATCCCTTGTAGCATAGAATCCCCCATACATTCCTATCTTGTGTTTTCTATGCCCTGGTATATCTCCACTTCTCTCTCTCTCTCTCTCTCTCTCTCTCTCTCTCTCTCTCACACACACACACACACACACACACACACACACACACACACAAACACACGCACACAGTTAGCATTTTTTTTTTTAGTAGCAGAGCTAAAAATTAAAAAAATCGAACCCATGGACATAGAGAGGAGAAGAATATTTACCAGAGATTGGGAAGGGTAATGGGGGGCTGGAGAGGAGATGGGAATGATGATTAATATGTACAAAAAATAATTAGAATGAATGGTTAAGACCTAGTATTTGATAGCACATCAGGGTGACTATAGTCAATAATAATTTAACTGTAAATTTTAAAATAACTAAAAGCATATAATTGTATTGTTTCTAACACAAAAGGTAATTCCTCAATGTCTCCTTTGTTACTCCACAAGGAATCAGATAATCATGATTTTTAAAAGATAAGCCAAGAGTGCAAAGAAGGGGAAAGGAAAGGTGGAGGTGGGATACCATAGAAAGTCACATTACTATCCACCCTTCCTGGACCTTGTCTTAATGATGCTGGGAGGAAAGAGGAAGTACGTGCTAATACAACCAGTCTGGGAGACCCAATCCTGTTCCTCCGCCTTGCCCCATACCTGAAGCCTCTTGGAGTGAACGCCAATTCCTAAAGGCACAAGGGCCTCGCAGGAACATGAAGCCCAGCTGAGCCTCTGATACCACTGCTCTTGGGGTGACTGTGTAGGACAAGTAGAGTTGGTACAGAGTTGCTAGGGGCCAAGGGTGAGTAAGGAGCATTGTGAATTAAGTAACTATCTTCTAAATCTTTCCAATTCTCCAATCTTTTCTGTCTCTTTTCCTATCCCTTTCTCCCTTTCTTTCTTGTCACTCTCTTTTTACATCTGGTGTATATGGTTGGAATATTTATACTCCTTGGTTCATAATACACTATTATCTCTGGCTCCTAAATGGCCTTGTTTATGTATTTATAAACCCAATATGATAAACACATCTGTTAATCTACCACTCAATGAACAAAGTACATTACCAACAAACTTTCATCTACCAATGTGCTCCTACTCTGTCTTATCCCCTTATGCACTTCCTTGCTGCAAGAGGTAACTATCTTGTAGTCTTTATTGTTCTCATGATTTACTTTTCACCTTTTTGCCTACACACACACACACACACACACACACACATACACACACACACACACACACACACATACACACACACACACATCTATCTACCTGCACCAGCACTTCGGCCATTCAACTATTTACCTAGCTGTATGACTCTGAGTCTTACTTTCCTCTTCCATAAAATGACAATAATAACAATACTTACCTTAGAGAGTTGTTGTGAAGATTCAGTGCCTTCATGAATATAAAGTACCTAGAGAAGCACTTGGCATCTGATTAAGAGTAGTAGAAGTAATAATACCCTGCTGTTCCCTGAATCGTCCTTTTCTTCTTTTGCTAGGTCATGTGCCACCTCCTCCAGGAAGACCAACTTGATTTCCCCAATTTAAACCAATTCTTAATTTTTCTACATTCCCAGGATACCTATTCAAACCTTCATTCTGGCCCAGAGGTCTAATCCCGCTCATTGCCTATTTTGTAAATAAAGTTCTATTGGCTCATTTATGTGTTGTCTATGTCTAATTTCACACCACAATACCAGGGTTGAGTAGCTGTGACAGAGACCATGCATCCAGCAAAGCCTATATTATTTACTATGTGGGTAATTACAGAAAAAAGTGTGTTGATCCCTGCCTTAGAAAATAATCTCTCTAAGTATAGGGGCCATGTCTTAGGCATCATTATAGTCCCACACTTGCCTAGCACAGTGTTTTGCCTATAGTTGGTTAATAAACAAAATGCTCAAAGAATAGATATAAGTGAGGTAGAAGGTCTTGTTTGCCAAATTCAAAGCTGAAGTTTTATTTTTCTGACAGTGTTGACATCAGCCAGTGTTTCAAAGTATGTGGATTCCAATCTCCTTGTTGTTGGGAGAAGATGACTTGGAGAGGACACTGGAAACATGATGTCAGAAAAGCTAGCTTGCTTTGCTCCCTGCATTGATTCTCAGAGCACAGCACTGGCCTCCTCATCACTGCCATCTGGCACTTTTTGATTTTAGAATCTCTAGTTGGCTTCCATCTCTTCCCAGTACCTCCAGTTTGAGAAACAGTTGAACTGGTTGACCTTTGGAGATCTCACCCAGATTTTACACACATATTGGATCTTAGTTTCCCTCTGTGTGGTGGTTCAATTATTTATGTCACACTGGTTACAATGAGAGGATTCAGACTCAGGGAAACCTGAGTGTGATTCTTGATTGTGTGACCCCGGTCCTATTGTTTACTGGCTCTGAGCCTCTGTTTCTGGATCGACAAATTGGACACAATAGTACATATCTCACAGGGTTCTTAGAGGGTGTAAATGAGATAATGCCTGTACAACACTAAGCACAGTCCTGGGCAAATAGTAAGCACTTGTTAAAGGTAGCTATTGTCATCTTTATCATAGCTATCATCAGCACCAGAGGACTCATCTTTCCTGCCATGTTTAAGCCACTTGAACACAGGGGCTGTGTCTCAGCCGTTTCTGCATTCCCACCATGCCTGGTACATAGTCAGCTCTCAATACGCATTAATTGCTTGAATTTTAACCTCTCACCCCAAAACTGAAGTTCATGGCAGGGACAAAGATGTCAAGCTCTGCCTTACCTCACACTCTCCACTGCCTGCATCTCAAGGCATCTGGGTGTTAATCAATGCCATATATCAAAAATGGCATGACATATGTGGTAAGTATACCAGCCTTGGGGTGATTCCAAATTAATCTGTCTACATTCTCCAAATGAATAGTTGCTCCATTAAAATTCCCACCTGTGACAAATACATAGTGTATTTCTTTCTTTCCTGAAGAAAGAAACTGCCACTGGGGTGGTATTTCAAGATGTTTGTTTCAACAAGTCTAAATTGCTCAGAGAATGTGCTTAGATTCAAATCTAAAGGACTAGAAAGTCTAAACGCCAGAGTTTCAGTCTTTCATAGACACAGAGAATAAAAAGGGCATTCAAAAGCTGGCAACCATTTTTCCTGATTCACCACTGAATTGGGCTGAGAAACTGATACGTTAGCCTGGGAATAATGTACTGCGTGTTAGAAATGTCATTACTTATATTAATAAAACGCCACTGTACAGAGGCTCCCAGCATGTCTCGACTTGGCTATTTCCATTGATTTATTTAACACTATCCTCAGAAGGATAAATGGGATAGACAGCCAGTGAAAGATGGCTACAGGGGCAACATCCAAACCCTTGTCAATTCAGCGGCAATCAGCACAAAATCTGGGATCCTAATTAAAGGTCAAGCCTCCAGGTACTCAAAGCCAACAGCAAAACCCAGGAAGGGGGGAGTTTGCTCTCCTCAGCTCCTGTCTCCTCTTTCTGTATGGTTTGCCTGACCCACACCCCAATCCCACATGAGGTGATACATTTCTTTTCTTAATTTTCTTTTGCTTTAAAAAATTATTTAAGTAAAATTAACATAATATAAAAATAAGCTTTGAGAAACAGCTTTATTAATGTATAATTGATATACAAAACTGCACATATTTAATGTATACCACTTGGTGAGTTTGAGTATAAGCATGTAACTGTGAAATCATCACCACAATTATGGTAATAGACATATCTATAAACTCTAAAAGTTTCCTATGTCCCTTTTTTGTGGTAAGAACACTTGATATATGATCCATTTTCTTAAGAAATGTTTGCATGCAGGTTCTAGTCATCCACACTTAAATAAATGATATAGCTTAGTGTGGGCCTTTACCAGGGTCATTTGCATTCACCTAGAGGTCACTGGATTCAGTGTAAAGGAATGACATGCTAACTAGAATTTCAGGAGTGGTAAAAGGCATTCTGGGGGACAGGGTTCTTCCTTGGCCACCATCTCATTTTCTCTTGTTACAAAACATAGTGAGATGCTTTAATGGATATCAGTGTTTTTAAGTAGACAACAATTAAACAAAACTAAGATGAACTTTAGGAGAAGCCAAGAAGAATCTTGACATATGCTGATATTTCTAGGGGCTACTGCTTAGTTTCCTAACTTCATGTATCAAAAAGGTCTGTGAATGAAAATTGTATTATAGAATTAAGGTGAAAGAAAGCCACTGGATGAAGCTGAAAACATAGTTTTGCTAGAGGTTTACTTGAGAACAAATATTCACTGGATAGGTTGTAAATAAGATTGGCTTCATGGGCATGCAACCAGTGCAGTCTCACAGGGCACCACACTCAGAAGGGGTCCCATGTTTGGTGTTTAATGCTCTGCAGTTGCTGTCCTGAAATTCTTAATTTTACTTTTGACCTTGTGTTTTCTAAGATAAGCCTGATGGCACAATGAAGAATGTGCTGGTGGGCTACAGCCTTGGCTTACATGTGCTTTCTTCTCCTGCCACCCCTCCACCTCCCTGGAAAGGGTTCCTCTGCTTTCTAGTGCCCCAGACTCCACCTGGCCTTTCCTTCTCCACCCCCTGCTTAATGACTACTGTCTTTCTCCATCCCCAATGGGGGCCTGGCACAGACATGCCTGGAGTCAGAGACAGGGCCATGTGTTCAGCAGTGTCCTAGACAAGGGCACGCCACTCTGATGTGGCAGCTTCATGGCACATTTGGCAGGTGATTCAGTGGGAGTAAACCTCTTACCTTCCTCAATCCAGGTACAAAGTATGTCCCACTATGGAAGTTTGCAATCCCTTGGGATAACCCATTCAGTGTGGGTTGGGGTAGCAGGATTGTGGGAAGAGGAGTTAGACTTTTCTGTCCCCAGATATAGCACAGCAAGTCAGCCTAGTGGCTGGTGGGAGGAGACACCTGATGGGACTGGGTCCCCAAGCACTTGTGAGAAGGTTTCCATTCACCTGGCATTTATTCCCATGCCCAAGAAAGCATGACATTAAATAGAACAGAAAAAAAAAAAAAAACATGACAGTGGACTTCAGTTCTGGATAAAGATGGAGTAGATGCATTTTTCCCTATTCTTCCCAATAAGGTCAGCTAATAATCCTGTATATTATATTTTTAATTTCTTTTATGACTCTGAAAGGTAAAAGAAGAATGCAGACCAATTAGGGATCTCAGTACCTGAGGAAATATGTGGCAGTTACTTCCCTGGGTTTCCTTTTTGCCTTATATATCCTGGACTGGCTGCTAGAGAGAATGTCAACTCAGAAGCAATAACCCAAAAACACCAATGGGCAGACACAAAAAGTCCGAACAAAAAAACCTGCTCTCTCTAACCAAAAGACTAGAAAAGGAGCAGTCTGGCAAGACAGAAAACTTTTAGACAATGCTCTACTCCAGCCACACACCATAGAACAAAATTGTGGTCCCATCCTCCCATGCCAGCAAAGGTGGAATGGGCAGTGTGTACTCCACCCTCAGCCGATGCCTAATTGCCCACCTGCTGGGATGGTGTCGGAGAGGGCCAAATAAGGTAATGAGCCTCCGTGGGAAGCCTGGACTTCCACTTCAAACCAATGATAATAAGACAATCCGGCCGGGCGCGGTGGCTCAAGCCTGTAATCCCAGCACTTTGGGAGGCCGAGACGGGCGGATCACGAGGTTAGGAGATCGAGACCATCCTGGCTAACACGGTGAAACCCCGTCTCTACTAAAAAAAAAAAAAAAATACAAAAAACTAGCCGGGCGAGGTGGCGGGCGCCTGTAGTCCCAGCTACTCGGGAGGCTGAGGCGGGAGAATGGCGCAAACCCGGGAGGCGGAGCTTGCAGTGAGCTGAGATCCGGCCACTGCACTCCAGCCTGGGCGACAAAGCGAGACTCCATCTCAAAAAAAAAATAAATAAATAAATAAAATAAAATAAAATAAAAATAAGACAATCCTCCTCCTTTCCCAGTGAGGTAGTGTCAGAGACAAGTGGCAAGCCAGGAATTTCACCATTGCTCAGTGGTCATGAAGTTTCTCCCTCACTACTCAGTATCAGTGAAGGCCATGTAAGAAGAGTACAAGGCACTCCTCCACTTCTCAACCAGGGTAGTAGTAGTGAAAATTTAGTGGGGAGCCCAAACTCCCACTCATGCCCAGCAGTAATGAGGCACCCTTCTCTCACAAGGTATCAGAGGAGCCAAGGGGAAACCTGGACTTTTACCCTCATTGTACAGTAACATAAAATCACCCCTGTTCTCTACTGTTGCAGCATCAGAGGAGGCCTTTTAAAACAGAAGGCTTAAATAGACCCAGGGTTGCCCAATGTAATACCCCAAATGTCCAGAATATTGTAAGAAAAGAATCACCTCTTATGCCAAGAAACTGGAAAATCTCAAATTGAATAAGAAGACGGATCAACAATACCAAGATGATAGATGTGTTAGAATTACCTGACAAGAATTTTAAAATAGCCATCATAAAAATGAACTAATAAGCAATTATAAATATAAAAATAAAAAATAGAAATAGTGAAGGAAATCTAAGCAAAGAAATAGAAAATATAAAGGATAATCAGATGGAAAGGTTTGAATTAAAAAATATAATAACCCAAATATTTTTTAAAAACTCAATGGATGGGCTCAATAGCAGAACAGAATGGACAGAGGAAATAATCAAAGAACTGGAAGACAGAACAACAGCAATTAACCAACCTGAACAACAGAGAGAAAACAGAATTTAATAACTGAACAGAGCCTCAGGGACTTGTGAGACTATAACAAAAGATCTAATATCCATGTTACTGGAGTCTCAGAGAGTGGAAAGAGGCAGAGCTGAAAATATACTCAAGGAAATAATGACTGAAACTTTCTAAATTTGGCACGGACATTACAGTACATATTCAAGAAGTTTAGCAATCCTAAACAGGATAAACCCAAAGGGATTCACTCCAAGATACATCATAGTCAAACTTTCGAAAATGAAAGACAGAAAAAATATTAAAAGCAGTAAGAGACAAACGACAGTTTACCTAGAGTGGGGAAAAAATCAAATGACAGCAGATTTTTCATCAGAAATCATGGGGACAGAGGGAAGTGGCATAAGACTTATTGAATAATAATAATAATAAACTATCAACCATAAGTCCCATATCCAGCAATATTATCTTTCAGGAACGAAAGGGCACTCAAAATTCTTAGATGAAGACAAAGAAAGAAAATTTGTTGTTAATAGACCTACCATAATAGAACTTTTCTGTTTCAAGAAGTTATCGAAACAGAAAGAAAATGATAAAAGAACATCTGGGAATGTCAGGAAGGAAAATAAATTGATATTGCATTAGATATTAAAATAATTATTAATTCTACAATAATAGTAAAGAAAGAGAGAGAAAGAGAGGAAGCCCTTCTTCTTTATGGAAGAATGTCAGCTAATAAATGTAGAAAGAATGGTAGAATTAGTAAGTTACCATTTTATATCACCCCAGTGTAATAGCAAGTATAAGCATATTAAGAGAGGTTAAAGCCATTGGGTAAAGAGTTGTTAGGACAGACAGTCAAAAGGTCTCAAGGTATCACCCCACATTTAATTTTAACTATCAAAGAAAAAAGATACATTTACAGTGTAGAGATCTGATAGATTCGCTACTTAACCATGGGATCAAACCCAGAATCAGCAATATAGGGACAAACCAACACTTTGGCCATTACCTATGTAGTGGCCTTTTTCAAAATATTTAACTTGAATATAGTCATGAAGAAACTATCAGAAAATTCCAGAATGTGGAATATTATACATTATAGAATAGACCTGGGCTTTTGGAAACTATCAATGTCATGAAAATCAAACTAGCAACAAAAATAGCAGGAGACTAATCAAGATTAAAATAAACTAAAGAGACTTCACAACTCAAATGCAGTAGGTGGGCTCAACTCAAATGCAGTAGGTGGGCTTCAATTGAATCCTGAATCATAAACAAAATTATTAAAGACAGTTTTAGGAAAAATGGAAAAATAAAATATGAAGTGAATAGCAGATGATACTATTGTATTAATGTTAAATTTCCCAAGTGTCATGTGGAAAAATCGATTATTTTTAGAGGTGCCTGTTGAAATATTTAGAGTTGAAGTGCCATGATATTTGCAATTTTCAGAGAAAGAGAGAGAGGGAGAGAGAGAGAGAATGGTAGAGACAGAGAAACCAAAAAAAAAAAAACTTGCAAAATATTAAAAATTGGTGAATCTAGCTAAAGGGTTGTAGTGGGTTGAAGAGTGCCCGCTGCCCCAATGCCCCCCAAAAGATATTTCCAAGTCCTAATTCCTGGTATCTGTGAATGTGAACTTATTCAGACAGTACGGTCTTTGTACATATAATTAAATTAAGGATCTCAAGATGATATTATACTGGATTTAGGGTGGCTAAATCCAATGACCTGTGTCATTAGAAGAGAAAGTAGAGTACACAAGGCACAAAGAATAAGGCCATGTAGAGACAGAAGTGGAGATTAGAATTTTACTGCCATAATCCAAGGAAAGTCAGGAGTCATCGGAAACTGGAAGAGGAAAAGAAAGATACTTCTTTCTTATAGGGAGCTTGGCTCTACCACCACTTTCATCTCAGACTTACAGCCTCCAGAACTGTGAAAAAATAAATTTCTGTTCTTGTAAGCCACCAAATTTGTAGTAATTTGTTGCAACAGCCACAGGAAACTAATACAAATGTATACCAGGTTTACACCACACTTTCTTTCAGGCTTTCTGTGGGTTTGAATTTTTTTGTAATGGAAGAATTATCTCTTACTATGATAGGGTAAGAGTGAGACTACATGAGAAACAAATTATGTAGCACCTTTAATGATACTTTTCTCCCCCTGCTTTTTAAACTAGAGGCTCCATATGTTCACTTTGTCTTTGTTCCCACAAATTGTACAACTAGCTCAAATGTTGAAGGAGTGGCATTAGGATAGATCTCTTTAAACCTCTTCTACCTGTGGTCAGTATTGGTTAATGCAGGCCGGAATATGGGAGGACAAGAGACCCCTACAGGAGAGCCAAGGGCTGCATAGCCTTTGAGCAAAGTCTCACAGGGGACCTTGATGACCTTGAAAGTTTAAAAACAAAACCATTCATTTCCTTGCATTGTTTGCTTTGTTTCCTTCTTGCCTTCTCAATCATATTGTAAGATTTTCAAGTCTCAAGACCTTGCCTTTCACTTCTTTGCATCCCTTATATTTTGTGGCATAGTGCTAGGCACAGGGTTAGGTAAGTGTTCAAAGATTATTTGAATTGGGATTGTCATGGACTTAAGGGAGTGCATGAAACATGAGTGACATCAGAAGACATTTAAGAATCTTCAATCTAGTCCTTCCTAGGTGCTAAAATGAAACAAAAGCACATCTCTGAAATTGAGATTCATGTCTTTTGGGGTAAAGGGAGAGAAGCAGAAATGCATCCCTGGTTGAGAAAGGGAGAGGCATTTATATGTTCATATTGACTTCTATCCATATGTAGTCTCCAAGCAAGACCATGTCTACAATAAGTCCCAAGAGATAAAAGAAGAATCCATGTAATGGGATTGAGAGTTTGACAAGAATAACCTATTCTGAGTATCAAGTTAAACGTCATTTCTTTTCCAAAGTTATCTGTGTTATTATTTCCATCATATGTTATATGGCGTGGGACCATGTATATTTTGACAGAACCTCTACATATATATTTAAAATGTCTGTAGAACTTCTGTATGCCTTTTATTAATTTTTTAATGTAACAAACACATGGTGCTTATTGTGTGCCAGGCACTATTTTAAGTTTGCATAAATATTAATTCATTTAGTCTTCATAACAACCCTATGCAGAATAGGAAACCGAGGAGCAGACAGGTTAAGAAAATGGCAAATGGTTATGCGGTAAGTGAGAGGTAAAGCCAACGTTTGAACGAAGGCAGTCTGACTGCAGAGTTCCCCACTCTTAACCACTATATTTTGCTATCTTGCCATGTACTTGGCAAAGGTTCAGGTGTTGATCATGAGAAAGATCTCGGGCCACAATTTGCCCCACAAACCCTATGCAGCCGTCTTACATTTGTTTATTAAGTAATGACAGGACTTTGGAGCAGAAGCTTGTAATCCTTTTGGAGGGTGATTGGCCTACACAGGGTCAGCCTGTATCTCCCCGGTGGGCCAAACAAAAACTCATGAATCCAGAAGACTCTGAAAAGCTTCTCCTGCCAGTAAAGCTGGGAATTTCTGTATTAAAGGACTAAAAGTGGGGCAGAGTGCATACTACTGACAGTTTTTGCCTAATACCACTACTACAATGTGGGAACTTAGTTGCTGTTACTAGGCATCTAACAACTTTTTGCTGTCACTACTCAAGTTGCTACAAGCAATTGGGATAAAAATAGTGTAGTTTCAATAGGAAAAATCAATGTATCAGACTCTTTGGTTGCAAAAGAGAGAAAACCCTACAAAGATTCCTTTTATAAAAAATTTTCATTAGCACACATGGCTAGACAACTTCAGGTGAACCTGGATGCAGTGATTCACGAAACCATCATCAGGATTTGATTTCTTCCTCCCTACCCATCAGTTCTGTTTTCTCAGAATGTCTCCACTCTAATCAAATGGGGTAGCCTCCTAATCAAAAGATGACTGTCATCAGCAATCAGAGCTACTCCTATGTCCCATTCCAATAAATAAAAAATCAGAGCCCTCTCCCAAAAAGTCATAAAATTAATTTCACTCTTGGAATAGTCGCAGTGGCCAGGCAAAACCCATATGATGATTTACTTAGGCCTGGGTACCAGGTCTGGAGGCGAAATGTCATGCAGGAAGGTGGACTAAAGTGGGAAAAAAGTTAGATTTCCACATGAAAATTAGAAACCGTTGCGAAAAGTAGAATGCTTGGTGACGAGGCAAACAGCAAATATCTCCCACAACCATACCTGGCCAATGTATTAGAGTCGTTTGATGCAGAAAGTATGGGTATTGATAAAGAGCACCAGAGAAACATTTATTCAGTCTATGAAAAATGTTGTAGATAAGTCTCTAAACCAAGACTATTTAATCCCATCAATTCATCATATATACAGAACTAATTTAGAAGCAGGAAACAAAAACTAGGGACAAATGGGCCATTTGAAACAGGAAATCTAGACAGTCAGATGTCCCAGGGTTTGATTTAATACTTTAGTATATTATAAATTCAAGGTCAGGAAAGTTGTAAAGAACCAGATAGCAATTTTTTTGGCTTTGTGGGCCATATAACGTCATAGTATGAAAGCAGCTATAGACAATATATAAACAAATGGGTGTGGCTGTGTTGCAATAAAATTTCATTTATAAAAATAGGCAGTAGGCTAGATTTTGCCCATAGACAATAGTTTGTTGACTCCTGTTGTAGATAGATAGTAATGTACTATGTAGGAGTAATGTCTCTCGTAATAGATGTATATACATTTGAGTCCTCCCTCTAGTACTAGCTCTGTGTCCATTGTTAATTTCCTTTACTGTTATAAGACTCAATTTTCTCATCTGCTTAATAGGTATAGTAATAGCATCTATCTAAGAAGGTAGTGAGAATTTAAAGAGAAAGTGAACATAAATCAAAGGATACAATGCCTCACATGTAATGAATGGTCAATAAATAGTAGTTGCTACTTATTATTATAATTCTTATTAAGCAAGCCAGTGTGGGAAAACCTTGTGAGAGCACTAAGAAGGAAGAAAAAAACTTCAATGTCAGGTTTAAAATATCAACTTATTACATCATATTCCAACTACATTTTTATTTTTATTATTTATCTTTTTTATTATACTTTAAGTTCTAGGTTAGATGTGAAGAATGTGCAGTTTTGTTATATAGGTGTACATAAGCCATGGTGGTTTGCTGCACCCATCAACTCATCACCTACATTCGCTATTTATGCTAATGTTATCCCTCCCCTAGCCCCCCACCCCCACAGGTGATGATCCCCTCCCTGTGTCCATGTGTTCTCATTGTTCAACTCCCACTTATGAGTATAACGTGGTGTTTTGTTTTCTGATCTTGTGATAGTTTGCTGAGAATGATGGTTTCCAGCTTCATCCATGTCCCTGAAAAGGACATGAACTCATCATTTTTTATGGCTGCACAGTATTCCATGATGTATATATGCCATATTTTCCTAATCCAGTCTATCATTGATGAACATTTGGATTGGTTCCAAGTCTTTGCTATAGACTGCCATAATAAACATACGTGTGTAAGTGTCTTTATCGTAGAATCATTTATAATCCTTTGGGTGTATGCCCAGTAATGGGATTGCTGGGTCAAATGGTATTTCTACTTCTAGATCCTTGAGGAATTGCCACACTGTTTTCCATAATGGTTGAACGAATTTACACTCCCATCAACAGTGTAAAAGCGTTCCTATTTTTCCACAACCTCCCCAGCATCTGTTGTTTCCTGAATTTTTAATGATCACCATTCTAACTGGCATGAGATGGTTATCTCATTGTGGTTCTGATTTGCATTTCTCTAATGACCAGTGATGATGAGTATTTTTTCATATGTCTGTTGGCTGCATAATGTCTTCTTTTGAGAAGTGTCTGTTGATATCCTTTGCCCATTTTTTGATGGGGGTGTTTGCTTTTTTCTTGTAAATTTGTTTGAGTTCTTTGTAGATTCTGGATATTAGCCCTGTGTCAGATGGATAGATTGCAAAAATTTTCTCCCATTCTGTAGGTTGCCTGTTCACTCCGATGATAGTTTCTTTTGCCATGCCGAAGCTCTCTAGTTTAATTAGATCCCATTTGTCAATTTTGGCTTTTGTTGCCATTGCTTTTGGTGTCTTTGCCCATGCCTATGTCCTGAATGGTATGGCTTTCTTCTAGGATTTTTATGGTCCTAGATCTTACGTTTAAGTCTGATGCATGTTGAGTTGATTTTTGTATAAGGTGTAAGGAAGGGGTCTAGTTTCAGTTTTCTGCATATGGCTAGCCAGTTTTCTCAACACCATTTCTTAAATAGGGAATCTTTTCCCCATTGCTTGTATGTGTCCAGTTTGTCAAAGATCAGATGGTGGTAGATGTGTGGTATTATTTCTGAGGACTCTGTTCTGTTCCATTGGTCTAAATATCTGTTTTGATACCAGTACCATGGTGTTTTGGTTACTGTAGCCTTGAGTATAGTTTGAAGTCAGGCAGTGTGATGCCTCCAGCTTTGTTCTTCTTGCCCAGGAAGAACAAAGCTTCCTGGGCAAGAAGCTTTGTCTTGGCTATGCAGGCTCTTTTTTGGTTCCATATGAGATTTAAAGTAGTTGTTTCCAATTCTGTGAAGAAAGTCAATGGTAGCTTGATGGGGATAGCATTGAATCTATAAATTACTTTGGGCAGTAAGGCCATTTTCACAATACCGATTCTTCCTATCCATGAGCATAGAATGTTTCTCCATTTGTTTGTGTCCTCTCTTATTTCCTTGAGCAGTGGTTTGTAGTTCTCCTCGAAGATGTACTTCACATCCCTTGTAAGTTGTATCCCTAGGTATTTTATTCTCTTTGTAGGAGTTCACTTGTGAATAGGAGTTCACTCATAATTTGGAATTGTGAACAGGAGTTCACTCATAATTTGGCACTGTTTGTCTGTTATTGGTGTATAGGATGTTTTTGATTTTTGCACATTGATTGTGTATCCTGAGACTTTGCTGAAGTTGCTTATCAGCTTAAGGAGATTTTGGGCTGAGACGATGAGGTTTTCTAAATATACAATCATGTCATCTGCAAACAAACACAATTTGTCTTCCTCTCTTCCTATTTGAATATGCTTTATTGTTTTCTCTTGCCTGATTGCCCTGGCCAGAATTTCCAATACTATGTTGAGTAGGAGTGGTGAGAGAGGGCATCCTTGTCTTGTGCCGGTTTTCAAAGGGAATACTTCCAGCTTTTGCCTATTCAGTATGATATTGGCTGTGGGTTTGTCATAAATAGCTCTTATTATGTTGAGATAGGTTCCATCGATACCTAGTTTATTGAGAGTTTTTAGCATGAAAGGCTGTTGAATTTTGTTGAAGGACTTTTCTGCATCTATTGAGATAATTATGTGGTTTTTGTTGTTGGTTCTGTTTATGTGATGGATTATGTTTATTGATTTGCATATGTTGGACCAGCCTTGCATCCCAGGGATGAAGCCGACCTGATCCTCATGGATGAGCTTTTTGATGTGCTGCTGGATTCGGGTTGTTAGTATTTTATTCAGGATTTTTGCACTGATGTTCTTCAGGGATATTGGCCTAAAATTATCTTTTTTGTTGTTGTTGTGTCTCTGCCAGGCTTTGCTATCAGTATGGTGTTGGCCTCATAAAATGAGTTAGGGAGGATTCCATCTTTTTCTGTTGATTGGAATAGTTTCAGAAGAATGGTACCAAACTCTTCTTTGTACCTCTGGTAGAATTGGGCTGTGAATCCATCTGGTCCTGGACTTTTTTGGTTGGTAGGCTATTAATTATTGCCTCAATTTCAGAACCAGTTATTGGTCTATTCAGAGGTTCAACTTCTTCCTGGTTTAGTCTTTGAAGGGTGTATGCATCCAGGAATTTGTTCATTTCTTCTAGATTTTCTAGTTTATTTGTGTAGAGGTGTTTATAGTATTCTCTGATGGTAGTTTGTATTTCTGTGGGATTGGTGGTAATATCCCCTTGATCATTTTTTATTGCATCTATGTGATTCTTCCTTTTCTTCTTTATAAGTCTTACTAGCAGTCTATCTATTTTGGTGATCTTTTCAAAAAACCACCTTGTGGATTTGCTGAATTTTTGAAGGGTTTTTTGTGTCTCTATCTCCTTCAGTTTAGCTCTGATCTTAGTTATGTCTTGTCTTCTGCCAGCTTTTGAATTTGTTTGCTCTTGCTTCTCTAGTGCTATTAATTGTGATGTCAGGGTGTTGATTTTAGATCTCTCCTGCTTTCTTTTGTGGGCATTTAGTGCTATAAATTTCCATCTACATACGGCTTTAAATGTGTCCAAGAGATTCTGGTATGTTGTGTCTTTGTTCTCATTGGTTTCAAAGAACATCTTTATTTCTGCCTTCATTTCGTTATGTACCCAGTAGTCATTCAGGAGCAGGTTGTTCAGTTTCCATGTAGTTGTGCAGTTTTGAGTGAGATTCTTTATCCTGATTTCTAATTTGGTTGCACTGTGGTCTGAGAGACAGTTTGTTGTGATTTCTGTTCTTTTACATTTGCTGAGAAGTGTTTCACTTCTAATTATGTGGTCAATTTTAGAATAAGTGTGATGTGGTGCTAAGAAGAATGTATATTCTGTTTATTTGTGGTGGAGAGTTCTGTAGATGTCTATTAGGTCTGCCCGGTCCAGAACAGACTTCAAGTCCTGCATATCCCTGTTAATGTTTTGTCTTGTTGATCTGTCTAATATTGATAGTGGGGTGTTAAAGTCTCCCTTTATTATTATGTGGGAGTCTAAGTCTCTTTGTAGGTCTCTAAGAACTTGCTTTATGAATCTGGGTGCTCCTGTATTGGGTGCATATATGTTTAGGATAGTTAGCTCTTCTTGTTGAATTGATCCCTTTACCATTATATAATGGCCTTCTTTTTCTCTTTTGATCTTGGCTTAAAGTCTGTTTTATCAAGACCAGGATTGCAATCCAGCAATCCATGACTTTTTTATTTATTTATTTATTTTTGCTTTCCATTTGCTTGGCAGATCTTCCTCCATCCCTTTATTTTGAGCCTATGTGTGTCTTTGCACATGAGATGGGTCTCCTGAATACAGCACACTGATGGGTCTTGACTCTTTATTCAATTTGCCAGTCTGTGTCTTTTAATTGGGGCATTTAACACATTTACTTTTAAGGTTAATATTGTTATGTGTGAATTTGATCCTGTCATTATGATGCTAGGTGTTTATTTTGCCCATTAGTTGATGCAGTTTCTTCATAATGTCGATGGTCTTTACAATTTGGCGTGTTTTTGCAGTGGCTGGTACAGGTTGTTATTTTCCATGGTTAGTGTTTCCTTCAGGAGCTCTTGTAAGGCAGGCCTGGTGGTGACAAAATCTCTCTGCATTTGCTTGTCTGTAAAGGATTTTATTTCTCCTTAACTTATGAAGCTTAGTTTGGCTGCATATGAAATTCTGGGTTGAATATTCTTTTCTTAAGAATGTTAAATATTGGCCCCCACTCTCTTCTGGCTTGTAGGGTTTCTGCCAAGAGAACCACTGTTAGTCTGAAGGGCTTCCCTTTGTGGGTAACTCGACCTTTCTCTCTGGCTGCCCTTAATATTTTTTCCTTCATTTCTGCCTTGGTGACTCTAACAATTATGTGTCTTGGGTTTGCTCTTCTTGAGGAGTATCTTTGTGGCATTCTCTGTGTTTCCTGAATTTGAATATTGGCCTGCCTTGCTAGGTTGGGGAAGTTCTCCTGGGTAATATCCTGAAGATTGTTTTCTAACTTGGTTCTGTTCTCTCTGTCACTTTCTGGTACACCAATAAGATGTAGATTTGGTCTTTTCACATAGTCCCATGTTTCTTGGAGGCCTTGTTCATTTCTTTGCAGTCATTTTTTTTTAATCTTGTCTTCTCACTTTATTTCATTAATTTGATCTTCAATCACTGATATCCTTTTTTTCCGCTTGATCAAATTGGCTGTTGAAGCTTGTGTATGCTTCATGAAGTTATTGTACTGTGGTTTTCAGCTCCATCAGGTCATTTAAGCTCTTCTCTACACTGGTTATTCTAGTTATCCATTCGTCTAACCTTTTTTCAAGGTTTTTAGATTCCTTGCCATGGGTTAGAACATGCTCCTTTAGCTCAGAGAAGATTGTTATTACTGACCTTCTTAAGCCTACTTCTGTCAACTCATCAAACTCATTCTCCATCCAGTTTTGTTCCCTTGCTGGCGAGGAGTTGTGTTCCTTTGGAGGAGAAGAGGGGCTCTGAATTTTGGAATTTTCAGCCTTTTTGCTCTGGTTTCTACTCATCTTTGTGGTTTTATCTACCTTTGGTCTTTGATGTTGGTAACCTAAGGATCGGGTTTTTGTGTGGATGTCCTTTCTGTTGATGTTGATGCTATTCATTTCTTTTTGTTAGTTTTCCTTCTAATAGACAGGTCCCTAAGTTGCAGGTCTGTTGGAGTTTGCTGGAGGTCTACTCCAGACCCTGGGTATCACCAGTGGAGACTGAAGAACAGCAAATATTGCTGCCTGATCCTTCCTCTGGAAGCTTTGTCCCAGAGGGGCACCTGCCTGTATGAGGTGTCTATCAGCTCCTGCTGGGAGGTGTCTCCCAGTCAGGCTACACGGGATCAGGGACCCACTTGAGGAGGCAGTCTGTCTGTTATTGGAGCTCAAATGCCCTGCTGGGAGAACTGCTGCTCTCTTCAGAGCTGTCAGGCAGGGACTTTAAGTCTGGAGAAGCTGTCTGCTGCCTTTTGTTCAGATATGCCCTGCCCCCAGAGGTGGAATCTAGAGAGGAAGTAGGCCTTGCTGAGCTGCGGTTGGCTCCACCCAGTTCGAGCTTCCCTGCTCTTATGTTTACACTGTCAGCATGGAACCACTTCCTCAAGCCTCAGCATTGGCAGACGCCCCTCCCTTCACCAAGCTCCTGTGTCCCAGGTTGATCTCAGACTGCTGCGCTAGCAGCAGCAAGGCTCCGTGAGCATGCGACCTGCCGAGTCACGCATGGGAGGGGATCTCCTGGTCTGCCCATTGTGCAAACAGTGGGAAAAGCACAGTATTTGGGCAGGAGTGTACCGCTCCTCCAGGTACAGTCACTCAAGGCTTCCCTTCGCTAGGAAAGGGAAATCCCCTGACCCCTTGTACTTTCTGGGTGAGGTGATGCCCCGCCCTGCTTTGGCTTGCCCTCTGTGGGCTGCACCCACTGTCCAACCAGTCCCAATGAGATGAATCATGTACCTCAGTTGGAAATGCAGATATCACCCATCTTCTGCATCAATTTTGCTGGGAGCTGTAGACTGGAGCTGTCCCTATTCAGCCATCCTGGAAGAAAATCCCCAACTACATTTTTAAAGTAATGTGCTTTGTGTCATGAATTTCAACTTAGTGAAGACACCTGTGGCCTTCAAGGAAGAATGTAAAATGACTTTTTTTCTCAAGGTGTGGACAAAACTCAGAAAGGCCAAAAAGTTTTTGGAATCATTTTTGTGAAGTATTAGTAATAAAAAAGAAAATTGTATCTTGTTCAAATTTATTTAGTGCCCACACCAGAAATGCTGGGTACATTTGTGATGATTGTCATTTGCTAAAGACAGCAGAGCTGGTGAAAGTTTGGAAAGGGCATGATGGGTGATTACTGGTCTAGATGGGTGAATACATGAGCATACACTAAAAAGATGAGGACTTTTCAGCCTAGTACACTAACTTGGGAAGGACAGGTAGTATAGTATTGAAGAATATGGCTTTTTCTGTCAGAGAGACCCAAATATGAATCCTGGCTCTACAACCTATTAGCTAGTGACCTTGGACATGTTACTTAAACTCTGTGAGTTTACTTGTTTTCACCTGTAAAATGAGAATATTGATAGTGCATTTCTCATGAGGCTATTGTGGAAATTATGCACATAATTCCACCACTCTTATACTTGGGATATAATAAATGCTCAGTAACTTATTATTTCAAGACTCTAAAACCATGTATAAGGTGACAGCATCAACACAGACTCCTTCATATCCTGGAATAATTGAATGGAATGAGGGATGCCTTTACATTATACATAGGTGAAGTTAATGCATGTAAAGGGAAGTCTGATTTAAATGGCAGGTATTAAACATGTGGTCTCCATTGCTCCATGAGATGTTACAGGCTGAAAACAAGTAGACTTAATAAAAAACTCATGGATGATATAATTATCATAGGCAATTAAGGGAAACATGATGTTTGATAGTTGTTCCCAAACTCACGGTTAATGTCAAAGAGAACAAGGCTATCTTCTCATAAATTCTCATCAGAGTCAGATTGTTAGACCGGATATTCCCTGAGGTTGACACCATGAAGGGAGTTCTCAAATTTAAATGGCTAACTGCTATCTGAATTAACCAAACTCTTATTTTAATATAGATTTTCCAATGACCATGGCAGATAACAATAATCAGAAGACGTTGAAATTGTCTGCTGGCATTCCTGCAGCTACTATAAACATCATTTTTCAAAAAGACTCAATGGCTTTGTATGAAGATCTACTGAAATATAAAGCCTTTATATTAGTCAGAAACCTTTGTTAAAATACTAACTCAACAAGCAACAGCCTACCCAATCAGATAATGTAGATTCAGTGTATTTTTAGAGGTGTCAAGGAATTTTCCCCACCTCAGTAGAAACACAAATGAAATTACAAATTCCTAGAAGGCATTGATTTATTTCATGCTTCCTTTATAGGCTGTTGTTTAGAACAAGAGTTTCAATCAGTGGCTATGTGAATACCAGTTACTCAAGTAGCCTCTCTTCATGAAGTGGTTATAGGATGTGTAATTGAGCAAGTTATGGTAATCAGGAAGGGTGTGAACTAGAGAGTTTCCCTCTTCTATCAGAGATCACAATGCTCTGGCATCAAAAAGATACGCTTTCAAATTCTAGTTCAACCACTTACTGCTTGATGAATTTGGGAAGGTTGCCTAACTATTCTAAACCTTAGTTTCATCATCTTTAGATTGAATTTATAACACATATCTCATAAAGGTGTGGTGAGCATTAAATATCAGAAATGGATATTCCATCTTTCAGTGATGTGGTATTTAAATAGGCATTATTAATAAAGCTTTCAGCACAGTGCCTGGCATAAAGTAGGCATTCACTAACTATTAGTTCCCTTTCCCTAGATGTCCCCAACCCACATTTCATGTCTAAAGGGATGAGTGTTCTATGTATAGGGAAGACTAAAATTCTACATGGTCTTTCACTGGGTTACCGTGAAGCAAATGTGGTTTTTGGAATACAGTCACAACTGACTTATTACTGAGTTGGTTAGATAAGAGAACCAGGGCCATCTAGAGTAAATACTAGAAATCAATGAGCAGGAAGCAAGTCCAAACAGACCTAAGAATCACAGCCAATACCAGGAAGTTATACCAATAGGCATGAATGCTCAAAACCATAGTGGCTGTAAATGATGGGACAGTGTGGTCTGGGTACTAAGACAAGTTGACCAAGATAGTTCTCCTGACTCTACTAAATGGTGTAACTCACTTCTGGGACTCTTGTTTTTGAAATGTGGTCAGTGACTCTTGCCACAAGATGACATTGAAGATCCATGACACTAAATTCCCTTGAAGGTTTTTCTATTTGCTTGGCCAAATGAAGTTTGGACCATCATAGGGAGGGAATGAAATGGCCACCAATGTGACAGGGCTTTACAGATATGAAACAAGCACCCAGAGCCCTTTTAAGGGCATGAGATGTTAGATTTTGCCTAGATGGTGGTAGAAATTCTGTATATCCTAAATTATTTATTTTGCTTCAGAGATGACTATTGTGGTCATAGGCAAGAAGGTGTGAAAATCATCATTCTAGAGATTATCTTCTAGAATTAAAAAAAAAGGTGATGTTTATTGTGTCATCCTGGATAAAAGTAAGGAAAGTGACAGTATGGGTCTTGTGCATTGTCATATGGACAGAATGGAGGTGATGAGAATGAGGCCAATCATACACTTCTCCCTCTCTAACGATGCATTTCAGTGGCTCATGTCTACTGCCATGTGTTAAGTTTCCTCCATGACAGATCATTCTGACAGGTAGACTGAAATCTGAAATATTGTAAAAGGCAATTGCTTATGGCAGGTAACATGCTTCTGGATGTAAGTGAAGGTAAATGCAGAAAGTGAAAACTGTAGGTATTTAGAAATTTTATTACAGCTGTAGACAAATGAGGGAGATAAGGGAAGCTGGCTGACTGTTGAGGCAAAGTTCGCAGGGAGGCCAATGTTCAGTGGACTCACTATGATTCACGCTATGGTGCTGACTTTGCAGAGTGAGAATCTTATTTTCTTCAGTGTACTCAGAGGAGATTAGAATCAGGAGGATTGGTACTATTTAAACCCACAAAAACTGACGTACAAGCCAAACACCAGTTTATTCAATTATAATGAGAATTAACTCAGAAATAGGTTAGAACACTCGTGTCAGCTGGTTAGCAAATTTTCTCTCCCTAACAAAGTTTATAAGGGAAACTAATTACAATCAAATTACTTTGAGAGCATGGGATCAGAGCAATGGAGTTAGGTGACCATCTTAATGGCTGACACAAATTGGAATGGCCATTGCAGGGGTGGACATGCCAAACAGTCTGCTGGTCAACAACTCATCTCTGAATCTAGGGGGATTACCAACATTCTGTTTAACTTCTTGCTTTTCTGTGCTCCATGAATACTATTCTCTTGTTAACAAATTCTTCTTCAGACTTACCATTAAATGATTAGATTATATCTTGCTGGGTGGCATCAATATATAGCAGACCTGCTTCCTTAAAAAACAAACTTGTTTGGATCTGGTGGTTCCCCAAGCCTTTGCAGTTGCTGACTCCATCTTTGAGTAGGTTATATCTCATCTGTTCTCTGTAGATTCTAAGTAGTTTCACTCTCAGAGGAATTCACATAGCTATTATTTCTTAGGACACACCCTTGTAATCCTCTTTATGCTAAATCATAAGTTATTCTAGTTGAAGTGAATGGCATATAATGGATGGTGTCACTATAACAAAAATTTTGAATTGGTAAAATGGTTGCTAGCTAGTAGGCAGTAAAGCATTATTCCAGCATCCCATTCATATGCTCAGTCTGGCTGTTGGATTGTATTTCACAGCGTACAAAAGGTCTTTGATTTGGAGCACCTCAACAAGGGACACCCAGAAGTAGAGGGCGAACTAAAGTTCATAGCCCTGGATTGGTTATGTTTTCTGAGAGCCTATGAAGTCTGAAGATTTCTAAGGAAAGAAGGTAATGTTGCTACAAAGAGAAAATCCAAATAGGAAATAAAATGATGTATCTTTGGGAAAGAACCCAAAATGATGAATCCTGGCCCTAAAATAAGGAAAGGTTGTTGATTAAGCCAACTGAATGCCCCTATCAGCATTCCAAGACCATACTGGGTTTGGTAAGGAAAGTGACTACAGGCCATGAGGTTGGTCCTTTATTATAGAATTGATGGAGGTGGAACAAGATACTTCCAGGTAATTTCAGAGTCACTCTAAGTTCAATAGCTCTACTTGTTAGAAGATCTCATACAATCCCAGTACTATAGTCGGAATTTCTTAGCATAACTGGAATATGTTCACTCAGGTCTCTGTTGTGGGAGCATATAATGTGGTTGTACAGCAAGCCATTGTTAAAGGAAACCCTTCGTGAATGCAAATAAGAATGGTATAGTGGCTAGCAAGGCACAAGGTGAAAATATCTGTTTGTTGGTACTACGAAATCAGAGTAGTAAGGTCCTAGCTGGGTTTAAGTATTGTCAAAGTCAGCATAATTCTCCAGAAACAAAGCCAAAGTACAATGGCATTTCATGTTCTGAGAGGCCTTGATGGTTGCTAGGGAATATGTGATTACTGATATTTCTCCAGGATATACATTTTGGGGACATACATCAGCAACAAGAAGCAGGGAACAGAGGGCTGGTAATTACCAGCAAACAGTGATCATCGCTGAATAGTTTTAACATTTTAGGGAGTTGTGCCTTTCTAGCATGACACTACTTTTGTTCAGAAGCATCAAGAATCTATACACAAAGCTGGTGTGTACCAAGAATGAAACATAAGCAATAAAACCCTGATTTCCTGAGTTTCATGCACAGATGGTTTTAATGTATGTGCCCCAGGATTTTTCAGATGAGACAGTGCAGGAAGTTGTTTGCCATTCATTGTTTTTTAAGATCCTCATTTAGATGAAGGACCTCAGAGGTGGTCCATAAAGGTAGAGCTCAATGGCAATGAGTAGTAACCCTAGATGGTGACTATATTGAGGCTTCTAGAGTCAGAAACTACTGCAGGGTGTGGCTGTCAGTCTTCAGTGGAGATTTATTTGGCCGGGTCCCTTGTCCAAGGCAGCAAGGACATGCTACAGACACAGTAATTATGAGACATCGTTCCCAACTCTCACTAAATACCTTTTGGAAATCCTTATCCTAGAGCATATTGACTTGGCTATAAGACATGCTGGAACCTCAAGTTGTTGGAGAAGAGAAGAGTAAGCTGGAATTGGTGGGCTTGGCTAAAAGAATATACCTGCCTGATGGGCTAGTTTGCAAAGAAAGGGACCAACAATTCCAAGCAGTGTTGAAATGCCCATTCAATCTGGTTTGTAAATAGCCAGGAGATTCTGTTTGTTGGGAAAGCATGAGTCTTTAGATGGAAACAAAATGCATAGCTTTATGGAAGGGTGGCAAAGCTGAGGTTCCAGGAAGGTTGATTTATGCTGAAGGTAGATTCTAGTCCATAGGTGAAACATGGTCCAAGCTCTAGGAAGAGAATATTAGCAGAATAATGGAATGTCATTTGGACTTCAGTCAAAGGTCCTAAGCCAATAGGAAACTAAGATACAGACCAATAAAGGTGAAGGTAAAAGTCTTGAGCTCATTTCTAGGCACATGAGATTCAGGATTTTGGCCACAAACTCAACCCAGATGTCACCCATTGGTCAGGATAAGGTTCCCAATGTGCTTCCGGAGTTATTTTCATTGGCTTAGACTGGGCAAAGTTTTGCCTGCAGGTTTTTGGTACTCTTGGAGAATTAATCTCAACTGCAGAAAGTGCCTGTGAATTGTTTTCATCATTCTTGGGTTAGGTTTGGTGAGGGGTAATTTCCCAATGAACAAGATCTGATTGTTTAAATTCCCCGAAGCGTGTCAGTTCATAACTGCCTCTAAAGTGGTGTCACAGTTCCCCATCCATATTTTAAAAGTTAATGCAGGATATAAATCGGTAAGGCTGGGAGTGAGAGGGATATAAGTTTAAAAAGTGACTTTCCTGGTCTCCTCTTACTGGTGAGCTGTGTTATTTGTCATTGCTGGAGCTCGAGAACGTTTGGCAAGGCAATCTCTTGTGAAGTGACCAGATTGGCTGCAGTAGAGGCACAACTGAGTTTCTTGCTGGTGGGCTCGTTTGGCTGGGGTGAGAGGCAGCTGGCCTTCTCGCAGTTGTATAGGCCCTTTCTTGGGTGGTGGATCTGTGGGGCTAAAGAGGGCTTGGTGCTGGATCAAGGAAGCCAACAATGGGAGCTGGGTCTCTGACTGTAGGAGCTCTGGCCTGTCACTGTGTTTCTTGTCCAACTGAATGCACTGAGTGATCAGGTCTGGTAGATTGTCCATCATATCAGTGACACTCTCTTCATCCTGGTTGAGATCATCTACTGCCTTTTCGAACTGCCCATTCTGACTGGTTTCATTACAGATCAGATTTTGAGCAAGGAGCTGGAAAGTAGTAGGGTCCTGTTGAGAGGAGTTGTCCCCTTTGTCAAACTTAGCATTCATCAGAAGGTTCATTTCCTGTTTTGTGGGTTTACCAAATGACTGCTGGAACTCAAGAATACAATTCTCACATTGCTTCAGTAAGGTACTCTTGTCAGGCCCGGATATGATTCCACAACTTTCTAACTGCTGAGATAGGTAATCAAAAAAGAGTTTGATCTGGGCATCATTTGCAGGATTAGAGATCTGGAGAGATGTCAAGTAGGTAGTCACCTGAGTGAGGAACTCTGAGCGATTGGCAGGGTCACCATGAAACTGGGTGAGATGCTCGAGTGAGTTCGGTACAGGCATCACTGTGGTGGCCAGGGCAGGCATGACTTGGCCCCTTTTAGCAGTGTTCTCCGTGGTTGAATGCTGCATTTGAGGCCGCAGAATCAGATTCTCTCCCTGAAGAAAGGAAGGTTCTACCTGCAAGGTAGGCGGTGATTTTGTGCACTTCTCCATTATATCTCTTGGAATCAGGTGGGATTGAGTAGAATTGAGTACTAGTACTGGAAACCAGTGGAGACAGTGGATTTGCTCTGTGATCAGAGAGGGAGTGTCATGAGCAAGTAGCCAAAGTTGTTAGCTGTGAAGAAGACACTAGGAGATGCTAACAGCTGAATTGGAGAGATGCCAAAGAGTGTTGTCCGCCACTCAGTGTTGCCTCTTCTTCAAGGAAAAGGCCAATGTTCTGCATATTTGGAAGAAATAAATTACCTTAGAACACATAAAGGACTTGGGATTAAGAAGATATATACAACCATCACAGTACCTTTCTCTCCTCCCTCGTTTTCCTTGTAATATAAGGGCAATTTACCCTCTGACTTAACCTTTTCTCTAAAGCAAGCTTGGTCAACCTGTGGCTGGTGGGCCACATGCAGCCCAGGATGGCTTTGAATGCAGCCCAACACAAATTTGTAAACTTTCTTAAAACATTATGAGATTTTTTGTGATTTTTTTAAAAGCTCATCAGCTATCATTAGTGTTAGTGTATTTTATGTGTTGCCCAAGATAATTCTTCTTCTTCCAATGTGGCCCATAGAAGCCAAAAGATTGGACACCCCTGCTAAAGTATCTTTTTTCCATCAGAGAGTTAAAGAATTTGACAACCCAAAGTGATCTCAGGAGATTATCCAGGCCCAATTCATAATTTTTCAAATAAGAAAACAGAGACGCAGAGAGGTAAAGATGTTTTCCCAAGGTCACTCAGCTAGTTAATATCACAGCTGGCTTGCTCATCAGGGCTATTGTCCAAATGGCACTTCCCCCAAGACCATAAATGTGCTCATTTGCATATACTGCTTGGACATGATGGTTCATGCACCTGGCTCCTCAAAATGTGATCTGGGAACAAGTGGCATTGGCACTACCAGAAAGGTTGTGAGAAATGCAGAATCTTGGGTCTCACCCCAGAACTACTAAATCATTTTTTCACACTTTAATAAGATTCCCAAGGTGACTAGCATGTGTGTTAAGGTTTGAGAAATGCTGCTGTAAAGAGCACTTAGTTTGAATTGGAATAATCACTGGTTGGACTTGACCGTTAGTGCCCCAAGCCTAGCCTGCATTGCTGTGGGGGATATGATTGCTGTGATGGCAGTTAATCCATGTTTTCTATCTTTCTAGTCCCTGTCTGAGGTCACAATTTCTTGCCATGGAAATGATTAAGATAGCACAGGCAAGACTAAGAGGTAAGGTCAAGAACCTAGCAAACAAGAACTGAATATTCTTAAAAGTAAAAAGATCAAAATGTTCAGCAGTCTTTCCAGCATTGATAACAAAAATAAAGCAACCAGTAAAAGTTAAAAACAACCCCAAACATATGGCATAGCAGTTGAACTATTCTAAACTTCAATTCCTCTCATTGCCCTTTCCTTGTGTAGCATACTATTTAAATATATTTAAATTGTCCATGGGTGGGAAAAAATGATGTATCATTGAATCTTTTTAAATGTAAGACTTGATTTCCCTAAGTTTTATTTGATGGTTCATTTTCTCTAGACCTATGAAAAAATTACTGGAAGACAAATAGTATAAGATTGGAGGCCACAAACAGGAATCCAACCACTAGTATTAAACAGTTGGATGACCTTAAAGAACTCATTTAGGTCTCGGTTTCCTTTTTTACCTAATGAGGATTTTTTTTGTTTTTGTTTTTGTTTTTTTTTTTTTTGAGACGGAGTGTCACTCTTGTTCCTCAAGCTGGAGTGCAGTGGTACCATCTCGGCTTACTGCAACCTCTGCCCCCTGGGTTCAAGCAATTCTCCTGCCTTAGCCTCCCGAGTAGCTGGGATTATGGGCACCTGCCACCACACCCGGCTAATTTTCGTATTTTTAGTAGAGACAGGGTTTCACCATGTTGGCCAGGCTGGTTTCGAACTCCTGCCCTCAGGTGATCCCCCTGCCTCAGCTTCACAAAGTGCTGGGATTACAGGCGTGAGCCACCGTGACCGGCCAGGATTACTATTTTGCTTACCTCAGAAGGTGGTTATATCAATGAGATAACAGATTGGTGCTCTGAGTGGCAAAAAATGAAAGATTTACTTCCAAAATTTTTCCAATGTAGATGAAAAATGCCCGGTGGAGAGGCTCTGCCTTTATCACATATTGCCAAAGTAGGGAGATGCTATCATACCCTCCTTTTTTTCTTCCTTTCCATATCTCACCCTTCTAATTTCCTGATCTGTCTTCCAGATATCTTCCACTTCCCAGATGTCCATCAATGAGTTCATTACTGCCATTCCAGCTAGGTGTCAACTGATAGCTAAGATGTTGTTAAATAAGGGTTAATGATTGGCCTTTCCAGGCCACGCACAGACGGTGGCTCATGCCTGTAATCCCAGAACTTTGGGAGGCCGAGGTGGGTGGATCACGAAGTCAGGAGATCGAGACCATCCTGGCCAACATGGTGAAACCCTATCTCCACTAAAAAAAAAAAAAAAAAAAAAAAAAAAAAAAAATTAGCTGTGCGTGGTGGCACGTGCCTATAGTCCCAGCTACTTGGGAGTCTGGGGCAGGAGAATCGCTTGAACCCAGCAGACAGAGGTTGCAGTGAGCCAAGATCATACCACTGCATTCCAGCCTGGGTGACAGAGCGAGACTCTGTCTCAAAAACAAACAAACAAACAAACAAACAAAACAAAAAAGATCTTTCCCAGAGCAATTACAGTTCACTCAAACTTTAATGTCATAAGAATCAACTCAGACCCAGTCCCTAGCAATTCTGATTCAACAAGTCTGGGATGGATCCCAGGAAACTGTATTTTAACAAGCTGGCCAGTTGATTTCTGATGTAGGTGGCTCTTGTGCAAAGCACTGTCCAGATAAATCTCAAAGAATAAAGCATTATTAGCAGTATCACAAAGAAGTAGGTATGGGGAGGGGACATATTTGGAGGTAGAAGATTGACTTTCAAATAACATAGAATGGGTGGTACACTATTCTACCTCCACATCAAGCACACAAAGAGCCTACACTGTCCTTCACTACTGCTCATCTCTCCCACGTGGTAGAGTTCAACAGTTAAGGATGTCACTTCTAAACTCAAAGTGACTTGGTTTGATCTATGAGCTGTGTGATTCTGAGCAAGTTATTTAGCCTCTTTGAGAATCAGTTTCCAAATTTTAAAATAGACATGATTATAATACCTGCCTCATAATGTTATGAAAATTAAATTAGATGAAGAGAGATTAGCATGGCTTCATGTATATAGCAAGTTCTCCACACATTTTTTTATTTTTGAGACAGTCTCACTCTATTGCCTAGGCTAAAGTGCAGTGGCATGTTCATAGCTCATTGCAGCCTCGAACTCCCAGGCTTAGGTAATCTTCCCACCTCAGCCTCCCTGGTAGCTAGGACTACAGGCACATACCACCTTGCCTGGCTATTTTTTTTTTTTTTTTTAAAGATGAGTTTTCAACACTTTGCCCAAGCTGGTCTTGAACTTGTGGGCTCAAACAATCCACCTTCCAAAATCCACCCATTTCGGCCACCTAAAACGCTGGGATTACAGGCGTGAGTCACTGCACTCAGCATCCATAAATGTTAGCTATTATTATTATAGGTCCACAAGCTGTTATCAGACTATGTTTTGGAATTTAAATTTTTTCAGATTTTTAGAAAGGTAACATGGAGTATGTACTGCTTATTATATAATACCTTCAGCAATGTCTGGGAAACATCCCATCCCATAATTAAGCCATTAACATTCCTGTAGGAAAAAAAAATGTCTGAATAGTCATACTAAAAAGGATAAAGACTAAGTGCATGACAATTCAGGTCAAGTTTTGCTGTCAAATGAGTTTTGGCACCAAATTAATGAAAAAAAAATTGCTTCCATTTTACAGAGCTTTATGATTTCACAATTGAGATAAGAGATTACACGAACATTTACATTATTATAACAATGTCCTTTGATTAGAAATGTGAGATTTTAAATTTTCCTTCCTTTCCTTGCCTTCTCTTTCCTCCACTCTCAGAAGTTCCAGAATCTCTGTTGAGTTCTGTTGCTTTACAGAATTATGTATTCAAGGTGGCACAGCATTCAATTTTCTTAATTATGTAGCACTGGTGAAGCACTTGCTAAGATTATGAGCATTAGCCCAAATGCAAATCATACAATGGCACTGTTGTCAGTGGCAATTGCTTAATCCCCCCCCCAAAAAATCTACCTTGCCTCATCATTTTGGAAATTGTTCTCCTTTAAAGGTCAGTGTCCTTATATTGGATTGTCCCAGAGGATCCTAGGACAAAGCACGCCAGTTCAGAGGTGTTTCAGACCACAGCTTTGAACAGAAAAAGCAGAGACAGAGCCAAAACCTGAAATACACAGGCTTGAGGGATCAGACTTGTGAGCTCGGACAAAATCTAACACAAAACTGCATACATTTAAGATTTATTTAGTAGGTATGTGATTCAACTACAAAAACAAAAAATGGGTTTGGTAAATTATTAGAGGTCATTTTAGTGTTTGTATTTGGTCTGGCTCAAAGCCATAGTTAACAGTTTTCTCGAACATAAAACTACTTTACTCTGGAGTACCTTGAGATCCCATTTGGAGAAGAGTCAGCAGTACCCTGTTGCTTATAAGAGAGCTTTTTGACTTTACACTGCTTTAATTTCAAACTGTTCTACATAATCCCTTGGAAGAGGAGCTTTGACCTAGGGTCATGCAACTACCCAGAGCAGTTGTATATTTTACTCTTGATCTCCAAACCTTCTGAGGAATGCTGTGGCCACAGAAGCTAAACTGAGACATAAATTGAGCTATCCAAAGATGCAGTTGGAGGATGGGGATGAGGATGGGGATGGGATGAGTCTCTCCATGAAGTAAGTTACCAGTTCTATATCACTGGGGAATAAGCAGAGCTAGGATTACCACCTGGTGGGGAGTTAGAGTAGGGGGCTCTCAAGAGGTGACCAGAAGGGCAAACTGTTTGGACTTGTGTGGAGACCTGTGTGTGGGCCTAGCTCTGCCACCATCCAGATCGATGGCCACATGGGCAAGTCACTTGCTTTCTCTGGGCTTGTTTCCTTACCTGTACAATGAAGGCATTGGGCTTCCCAAACTTTAGCACACATACAAAATTCTGATTCAAGAGGGTTAGCAGGAGACCCCAACATTGAATTTGTTACAGTCCCTTCAGATGATATTGAAGTAAGAGGCCTTCAGATTTTACCTTGTGAATATCGGGTGACTGACCACACAGAGCACCAACATTTCTCAGAGGTTCTCAAATTTCAGGGTCCATCAGAATCCCCTGGGATTTTAACATGCAGATTCTTGGACTCACTCCTGGAAAGTGTGATTCAGTGGGTCTGAATTTTATCTGCATTTTAATCAATCTTTGCAGATGATGCAGTATCAAGTTCCCTTGATAATACTTTCAAGAAATTCTAGGTTGAATACTCTCAAAAGGTCCTTTCTGTTTCAACATTATCTACATTTTTGAAAGTAGAAAATATTTGGCTCCAACAGGAGCCCCTGAGGTGCATGATATGTGGATTGCTTCTTTTCATGGCTCTATCTGAGGCTCCATAGGCCTCGTAAACAGTGGAGTGGTGCAGGCCTGTCTCAGGCACATGACATGCAGCTGGCTTAGGGGCAAGAGAGAGGGTAACAATTGAGCTGAATCTGCTTTCAGGGCTCTGTGGGTCCTTCTGGAAAGTATGCACTGCTCTCTTCTTCTCTGCCTGGGGGTGAGATAAAGAAAGTCATCCCCATATCCCTGTCAGAGCTAGAGCAGCCCAGCTGAGGGTCAATTTGGCCATTGCTATGTCTCAGACCTCAGAACTTCCTTTAAGCTTCCATCTTCCTTCTGGCTCAGCAGGACCCATGGCCTAGCTTCTTATGAAGTTAAAAGTGTCATGAACACTCTCAACAGTATTTCCTGTTACATTTTCCCAGTTCTCCTTTTTAACATGCCTAATTCTATTAAGGAACCACACTTGTTCTATCACCCTTTCTGCCCATGGGCTTCATGGTCTGTGTGTACAGAGATTTAAATCTCAAAAACCCCACCTTACATTCATTGTTTCATTCCATCTTTACTGCAATTTTCCAGTTCCGAAAACAAAACACTGAGATAGTAAGTCAAGTGAAAGAGGAAGGGAAGCTTGGTATGTAAATAACTGGCTCCAAAAGACTCTCATTGTTTTCAGAGACAAGGAAGAAGCTATCCAAAGATGCAGTTGGAGGATGGGGATGAGGATGGGAATGGGATGAGTCTCTTCATGAAGTAAGTTACCAGTTCTATACCACTGGGGAATAAGCAGAGCTAGGATCACCACCTGGTGGGGAGTTAGAGTAGGGGGCTCCAAGAATCAGAGAAGAGGGGGCATCATGAAGAGAATCTGGTCCTTTCAAACACATAGATTCTATAACTTGCCTGAGCACACAGCTAAAAAGTGGGTGAGAAACTGGCTGTTAGTTTTCTGCAGTCTAGAATATGACCCTCAGACCCACAGCCAACCTTAATCTTACCCACTATGCTCATGATCCCTCTGTTCCTGTTCCTGGAGCAGACTCAATGGCTCAGATACAGCCATCGTGGTTTACCAATATGAGGGCTTAGTTTGGTTTCTCTGGCCATTCCCAATGTGACCATCATTTCAAAGAGTACATGCTGTTTCAAGTAAACAATTACAGAAAGAATGGAAAAATTTTGATCTGCAGATTCCAAATTGTCATATAATGAGCCCATAAATTTGAAATAAAAGGTCTTTTCCTGCCTTCGTGCTCCCTGCTGTCTCTTTCATCTTTAATTCATTAAGTGCAGTTCACTTACTACTGAACACCACTTGCAACCGATGAGATGACAGAACCTAGCCTACTTAGATTCAAACTTTTTTTTGGATTTCCGGGTCCATGTGGTACACAGGCAATCTATGACCCTGGTCATGGTGGAGAAAGCTTAATATAAGCAACTTAGGATATGTCCTGTTTTTTGACTATGAGAATCCTCTTTCAAATTTAGAGATTAAGAATCTGAGGATCAGGAAATAAAAATTATTTGGACCATGTTTAAGACACTCTGTGTCAATGTTCCAACCTGTAACTCTTCTTAGTTAGCATTTCTCTCCTCTCTAAGTCTTGACTATGAGTGAATGAGGAATACAGGTGTTAGAGAGTATGGGGCAGAAGCAACCTTAAAATGTCACTTAATAATTGGTAACATTCCACACATGTGCAGAGCATTTCATGTGATCTGAATATTTTCTTACTGTTCCATGTATCCTTTTAATAACATGTGATGCAGGCAAGGCATGTATTCAACACTCCCTCCCAGAAGATTAAAAAAAGAGTTGTCTAAGGACATACAGTTACTTAGTATTAAATTTGGGACTAGAATCCTCCAAATTTGATCCTAACACCATTATGTTCTGGAAATAGTTTCAAACAGTAGAAAAAACTCATGGGCTTCAGAGTTAGATGGATGTTGGATTAAAATCCCAGTCTAGATTCAAATTCCAACCTATGAGACCTTGGGCGAATTACCTCTCTGAGACTTAGTTTTCACATCTGTGTTGCAAGAAACTATATGTATTTACACATAGTTGAGATAATATATGTAGAGTTCCTGGCATCCAGCAGATACCAAGAATAGAAGCCACTATTTTCTAGAGACACTAGAAGGTTGCCTACCAAACATCTTTGTCAGTAGCTCCAGTTTCTGTCTGAAAAACCATGTTTTTCTGGGGAAGGTGATTCTACCTGAATTTCTTGGTATGGAGCAACTGACTTAAACTAAGTCACTTAGCATATTACTTGCTCTAGTGTTTCTCCTTTGCAACTCTCATATCACTTGCAATTAGTTATTGCAGGCCTGTTGCCCCTATTAATTCAATATGGCAATATTTAAATATGGGAATTTTTTATTTCTGTATTCCCAGGACCTAGCACTAGCACACTTCCTTATACATAGAGGCGCTCAGAGATTCTTTATCAAATTTATAAGATCTGTGCATAGCAGCAATAGTTAGAACTAGATTTTAGCAAAGGTGATTCTACTGTTCCCCATTCAGTATCTGTTCTTTAATTATTCCTTTTTTTTGGAGATGGAGTCTCACTCTGTTGCCTAGGCTGAAGTGCAATGGAGCGATCTTGATTCACTGTAACCTTCACCTCCTGGGTTCAAGTAATTCCCCTGCCTCAGCCTCCCGAGTAGCTGGGATTACAGGCATGCACCACCACGGTGGGCTAATTTTTGTATTTTTAGTAGAGATGGAGTTTCTCCATGTTGGCCAGGCTGGTCTCAAACTCCTGGCCTCAAGTGATCCACTTGCCTTGGCCTCCCAAAGTGCTGGGATTACACCATGAACCACTGAGCCCGGCCTATTTCTTGATGTAAATGGAAAACCCAGCCCTGCTCCAGTGTACCTCAGTATGTTTTCACATTACAGATGCCCAGGTTAACCAGATAGAAATACAGAACAAGACTGGTGGCAGTGGGAAAACTGCCCAGGAGGCAGATGTCCAGGCTGTGGACTTCAGTGGATTTAGCCAAAATAGTGAGAAACAGTAGCCTTGGAGACTCCTTGAGAATGTGTTTTGTTTGGATGAATGGGTCATTTAGTTTGTGGCTACTCTCCTCTTGGAAGAGTTTCAAATTAGCCCAGGGCCTATGTCAAGATTATCTAGAAAAACTTGGAAAAAAACAAATGCAAAATAATCCAGATAACAGTTGTCTAAAGATAATGGTATTTTCAACCACCCTTAATGAAGACAGAATAATTACCTACATCTCATGTGTTGTGTCCCATGCATAATTGGCCTACAAGTTTGAATAGCAGAGCAGATTCTGGGGAGTGTAAAAAGACAAAGTAGGAATGGGTGGGCTTCTCTTGCAGCCCAAATAGCAGCAGCAGCTGCAACCTTCCTTCTGCACTATTACTATTAGAACTCTTCCTTTTCATTGTCTGACATTTCTCAACCCCTTGACATTGGGACAGATACAGGGTGGTAGAGCTTTGAGCTCTGCTAGTTGCTAGCTGTGTAACCTCAGGCAAGTTAATCTCTACAAGCTTTATTTTCTTTCTCCATAAAATGTGGCCAATAATAAGCACCACAGAAGGTTGTTCATTTATTTATGTAATAAATTTTTATTGAATATCTGTTTTATGCTAGACACTTTTCTGAGCACTGGGAAACAATAATGAGCCCTCACTGAGCATGGACATTCTGGAATTACTGAAGCTGAAGCAATATATGGAAACTCCTTATCTCAGTACCTGGCTCACAGCAGCTGTTTAACAAACAATAGCTGTCATTTTAATAGTCCAAGATATAAGGATGTGTTGATTACAGACCCATGATCTGGAGTCACATCTGGATTTAAGTTCTTATTTAGAATATAGCTCCATAAGAACTTGGCCAACATTTTTAACCTCGCATACCTTAATTTTCTCACATACAAAATAAATATTAATGATCATAACTTTCTTATAAGTTTGGGAAGAGCAAAGAGTAGATGTGAAGCTTCCAGCAAATCTCTCCTCTAAGGACTAACAACTCTAGTTTGAAACAGGTTCAGTTGGATCAAAAACAAAAAGCTTTTCAAGGAACATGTCTCTTGAGCTGCTTGAAATTTGTCTAGAGAAAAAAGGAAAGTAAATGGAAGAACTATTTTTAGGAGGGCAGATAACTCTGATGGAATTCTAAGTACTGATATTGCAGGGAAATAAAATTTGTAGGTGACAAGCAAACAGCTCCCTTCTTCACACCCATCACAGGTGAGGAAACACTGTCACCATACTTACGACCTTTGCTTATAATAGAGTCAAAATGACCCCTTTGTAAAGCCCTTCTTTCCTGAGCCCCAGATTTCAGCAAGGCCATGTCTACTTCTCTCATCTTGATAATAGTTCATATTTTCAATAAGGCTTAGCTCAAGTAAATTAAATTGAAATGAAGTAAACAACAATACAAAAGATCAATAAAACCAAAAGTTGGTTTTTTGAAAAGTTAAACAAAATAGATAAACCTTTAGTGAGACTAAGAAAAAAAGAGAGAAGACCCAAATAAATAAAATCAGAAATGAAAAAGGAGACATTACAATTTATATCATGGAAATTCAAAGGATCATTATTGCCTACTATGAGCAACTATATGTCAATACATTGGAAAATATAGTAGAAATGGAAAAATGTGTAGACACATACAACCTATGAAGACATCCAAAACCTGAACAAACCAATAACATGTAATGAAACCAAAGCCATAATAAAAAGTCTCCCAATAAAGAAAAGCCTAGAACTCAATGACTTCACTGCTGAATGTAAACCAAACATTTAAAGAAGAAGTAATATCAAGTCTACTCAAACTCTTTCAAAAAAGAAAGGAGGATGGAATACTTCCAAATGTCCATACTACCCAAAGCAATGTATAGATAAAATGCAATCCCCATCAAAATACCAATGACATTCTTCACAGAAATGGAAATAGTAATCCTAAATTTTACATGAAACAACAAAAGATCCAGAATAGCCAAGGCTATCCTGAGCAAAAAGAACAAAAATGGAGAAATTACGTTACCCGACTTCAAATTATTCTACAGAGCTATAGTAACCAATACAGCATAGGACTAGCATAAAAACAGAAATGTTGGCCAATGGAACAGAATAGAGAAACCAGAAACAAATCCACACACCTACAGTGAGTTCATTTTTCACAAATGTGCCAGGAACATACACTGGGGAAAAAACAGTCTCTTAAATAAATGGTGCTGGGAAACCAGGATTTCACATGCAGAAGAATGAAACTAGACTCCTTTCTCTTTCCATATATAAAAATTAAATGAAAATGGATTAAAGACTTAAAACTAAGACCTCAAATTATGAAACTACTAAAAGAAAACATGTGGAGACTCTTCAGGACATTGGACTGGGCAAAAATTTATTGAGTAACACCCCACAAGCATAGGCGACCAAAGCAAAAATGGACAAGTGGGATCACATTAAGTTAAAAAGCTTCTGCACAGCAAAGGATACAATCAACAAAGTGGAGAGACAACCCACAGAATGGGATAAATAAAATATCTGCAAACTACCCATTTGACAAGGAGTTAATAACAAGAATATATAAGGAGCTCAAACAACTCTATGAAGAAAATCTAATAATCTGATTTTAAAATAGGCAAAAGATTTGAATAGACGTCTCTTAAAAGACGACATACAAATGAAAAACAAGCATATGGAAAAGTGCTCAACATCATTGATCATCAGAGAAATGCAAATCAAAACTACGAGATATCATTTCATGTGAGTTAAAATGGCTTATACTCAAAAATCGTTCAATAACAAATGTTGGTGAGGATATGGAGGAAAGGGAACCTTTGTGCACTGTTGGTGGGATTGTAAATTAGTACAAGCACTATGGAGAACAGTTTGGGGGTTCTTCAAGAAACTAAAAATTGAGCTACCGTATGATTTGGCAATGTCACTGCTGGGTATATACCCAAAAGAAACAGAATCAGTATACAGAGGAGATATCTGCACTCCCATATTTGTTGTAGCTCTGTTCACAATAGCCAAGAATGGGAAGCAACCTAAATGTCCATGAACAGAAGACTAGATAAAGAAAATGTGGTACTTATACACAATGGAGTACTATTCAGCAATAAAAAATGATGAAATTCAGTCATTTGCAACAACATGGATGAACTGGAGGTCATTATGTTAAGTGAAACAAGCTAGGCACAGAAAGACAAATATCTCATGTTCTTACCTATTTGTTGGATAGAAAAATCAAAATAATTGAATCTGCGGAGATAGAAAGTAGAAGAATGGTTACCAGAGTTTGGAAAGGGTAGCAGGATGGGGTTGGGTGTTCCTGGTGGAGGTGAGGGTGGTAATGGGTACAAAAGAGTAGTTAGAATAAATGAATAAGGCCTAATATTTGATAGCACACAGGGTGACTATAAGTCAATAATCATTTAATTGTACATTTAAAAATAACTAAAAGAGTACAATTGCATTGTTTGTAATACAAAGAATAAAGGCTTGAGGGGAGGGATACCCCATGTTCCATGATGTGTTTATTATGCAGTACATCTCATGTACTCTATAAATATGTACACCTACTATGTACCCACAAAAATAAAAAATAAAAAATTATTTTAAAAAACAAGACTTAGCTTTTCCTCCCTTCTTGTGTTTCTGTGCCTTTGATGACCTCTGTATTCAGGATGCTGCTGTCATTGCCACCTGAGTGTCAAAACGATAGCTGGGGTTGCAATTGGACATGACTTTGTGCAGAACGCAAGCTTTTAAAATCCTATTCTATTGGTGGTATAATTTACATACAATAAAATTCATTCATTTGAAATGTACAGCAAACAGGCCAGGCACAGTGGCTCACGCCAGTAATCCCAGCACTATGGGAGGCCGAGGTGGTTGGATCACTTCAGACCAGGAATTGGAGACCAGCCTGTCTAACATGGTGAAACCTCATCTATACTAAAAGAAACAAACAAAAAATACAAAAATTAACTCAGTGTGGTGGTGGGCACCTGTAATCCCAGCTACTTGGGAGGCTGAGATGGGAGAATCACTTGAACCCAGGTGGCGGAGGTTGCAGTGAGCTGAGATTGTGCCACTGCACTGCAGTCTAGACAACAGAGCAAGACTCCACCAAAAAAAAAAAAAAAAAAAAAAAGAAAGAAAGAAAGAAAAAAGAAAAAAAAAGGAAGAAAGAAAGAAAAAAGAAAAAAAATGCACAGCAATGAGTTTTTGACAAATGTATACATCTGGGTGACCAATTCCACATTCAAGATATAGACTCTTTCACTATTCTCCAAATTTTATCATGTTCCTTTGCAGGAAGTGCCTCCACACCCAGTCCCAGGCAACCACTAATCTACTTTTTGCTCACATTGATCTGCCTTTTCTAGGCATCTTATATAAAGGGTATCATATAATATGTGGGCTTTTGTGTCTGACTTCTTTCACTTAGTATGTTTTTAAGGTTTATCCATGTTGTGACACATTTCAATACTTCATTTCTTTTTGTTGCCAAAAACATTCAATTGTATGGATATATCACATCTTATTTTACTTCCTGATGGACATCTGAGTTATTTCCAGTGTGAGGCCATTACAAATAAAGCTACATTTGTGCAACTCTGCATGACTATATAAATTTTCTTTTTTCCTCTAGCTTTACTAAGATATGATTGACAGGGATCAGTTCCAAGACTGGAGCCAAATAGGAACAGCTCCAGTCTACAGCTCCCAGCGTGAGCAACGCACCCAAAAATCAATTGGGTGATTTCTGCATTTCCAATTGAGGTACTGGGTTCATCTCACTGGGGCTTGTCAGACAGTGGGTGCAGGACAGTGGGTGCAGTGCACCGAGTGTGAGCCAAAGCAGGGTGAGGCATCACCTCACCTGGGAAGTACAAGGGGTCAGGGAACACCCATTCCTAGCCAAGCGAAGCTATGACAGATGGCACCTGGAAAATCGGGTCACTCTCCACCTAATACTGTGCTTTTCCAATGGTCTTAGCAAACAGCACACTAGGAGATTATATCCAATGCCTGGCTCGGAGGGTGGCATGCCCACGGAGCCTTGCTCATTGCTAGCACAGCAGTCTGAGATAGAACTGCAAGGCAGCAGTGGCAGCAAGGCTGGGAGAGGGGCACCCACCATTGCTGAGGCTTGAGTAGGTAAACAAAGCGCTGTGAAGTTCAAACTGGGTGGAGCCCACTGCAGCTCAAGGAGGCCTGACTGCCTCTGTAGACTCCACCTCTGGAGGCAGGGCATAGCTGAACAAAAGGCAGCAGAAACCTCTGCAGACTTAAATGTCCCTGTCTGACAGCTTTGAAGAGAGTAGTGGTTCTCCCAGCATGGAGTTTGAGATCTGAAAACAGACAGACTGCCTCCTCAAGTGGGTCCCTGACCCCTGAGTGGCCTAACTAAGAAGCATCCTCCAGAAGGGGCAGACTGACACCTAACATGGCCAGGTACCCCTCTGAGACAAAACTTCCAGAGGAATGATCAGGCAGCAACATTTACTGTTCAGCAATATTTGCCATTCTACAACCTCCGTTGCTGATACCCAGGCAAACAGGATCTAGAGTGGACCTCCAGCAAACTCCAACAGGCCTGAAGCTGAGGGTCCTGACTGTTAGAAGGAAAACTAACAACAGAAAGGATATCCACACCAAAACCCCATCTGTATGTCACCATCATCAAAGACCAAAGGTAGATAAAACCACAAAGATGGGGAAAAAAACAGAGCAGAAAAGCTGAAAATTCTAAAAATCAGAGCACCTCACCCCCTCCAAAGGAACGCGGCTCCTCACCAGCAACGGAACAAAGCTGGATGGAGAATGACTTTGACGAGTTGGGAAAGGAAGGCTTCAGACGATCAAACTTCTCCGAGCTAAAGGAGGAAGTTCAAACCCATCAAAAAGAAGCTAAAAACCTTGAAAAAACATTAGATGAATGGCAAACTAAAATAACCAGTGTAGAGAAGTCTTTAAATGACTTAATGGAGCTGAAAACCATGGCACAAGAACTCCATGAAGCATGCACAAGCTTCACTAGTGGAAGAAAGGGTATCAGTGATTGAAGATCAAATGAATGAAATGAAGTGAGAAGAGAAGTTTAGAGAAAAAAGAGTGAACAAAGCCTCCAAGAAATATGGGACTATGTGAAAAGACCAAATCTACATCTGATTGGTGTACCTGAAAGTGACAGGGAGAATGGAACCAAGTTGGAAAACACTCTGCAGGATATTATCCAGAAGGATTTCCCCAACCTAGCAAGTCTGGCCAACATTCAATTTCAGGAAAAACAGAATGCCACAAAGACACTCCTCGAGAAGAGCAACTCCAAGACACATAATTGTCAGATTCACCAAAGTGGAAATGAAGGAAAAAATGTTAAGGACAACCAAAGAGAAAGGTCGGGTTACCCACAAAGGGAAGCCCATTAGACTAACAGCAGATCTCTTGGCAGAAACTCTACAAGCCAGAAGAGAGTGGGGGCCAATATTCAACATTTTCAAAGAAAAGAATTTTCAACCCAGAATTTCATATCCAGTCAAACTAAGTTTCATAAGTGAAGGAGAAATAAAATCCTTTACAGACAAGCAAATGCTGAGAGACTTTGTCACCACCAGGCATGCCCTACAAGAGCTCCTGAAGGAAGCACTAAACATAGAAAGGAATAACCAGTACCAGCCACTGCAAAAACATGCCAAATTGTAAAGATCAATGATGCTAGGAAGAAACTGCATCAACTAATGAGCGAAATAACCAGCTAACATAATAATGACAGGATCAAATTCAAACATAACAATATTAACTTTAAATGTAAATAGGCTAAATGCTCCAATTAAAAGACACAGACTGGCAAATTGCATAAAGAGTCAAGACCCATCATTTTGCTGTATTCAGGAGACTCATCTCACATGCAGAGACACAAATAGGCTCAAAATAAAGGATGGAGGAAGATCTACCAAGCAAATGGAAAGCAAAAAAAAAGGCAGGGATTGCAATCCTAGTCTCTGATAAAACAGATTTTAATCAACAACGATCAAAAGAGACAAAGAAGGCCATTACATAATGGTAAAGGGACCTCAATAATGAAAGCTAACTACCCTAAATATATATGCACCCAATGCAGGAGCACCCATTTTCAAGAAGCAAGTCCTTAGAGACCTACAAAGAGACTTAGAATCTCACACAATAACACCCCACTGTTAAAGTGGGAGACTTTATCACCCCACTGTCAGCATTAGACAGATCAACGAGACAGAAAGTTAACAAGGATATCCAGGAATTAAACTCAGCTGTGCACGAAGCAGACCTGATAAACATCTACAGAACTCTCCAACCCAAAGCAACAGAATATACATTCTTCTCAACACCACATCACACTTATTCCAAAATTGACCACATAGTTGGAAGTAAAGCACTCCTCAGCAAATGTAAAAAAAAAAAAAAATAGAAATTATAACAAACTGGCTCTCAGACCACAGTGCAATCAAACTAGAACTCAGGACTAAGAAACTCACTCAAAACAGCTCAGCTACATGGAAACTGAACAAGCTGCTCCTGAATTACTACTGGTACATAACGAAATGAAGGCAGAAATAAAGATATTATTTCAAAGCAATGAGAACAAAGACAAAGACACAACATACAAGAATCTCTGTGATACATTTAAAGTAGTCTGTAGAGGGAAATTTATAGCACTAAATGCCCACAAGAGAAAGCAGGAAAGGTCTAAAATTGACACCCTAACATCACAATTAAAAGAACTAGAGAAGCAAGAGCAAACACATTCAAAAGCTAGCAGAAGGCAAGAAATAACTAAGATCAGAGCAGAACTGAAGAAGATAGAGACACAAAAAAACCCTTCAAAAAATCAATGAATCCAGGAGCTGGTTTTGTGAAAAGATCAACAAAACTGATAGACTGCTAGCAAGATTAATAAAGAAGAAAAGAGAGAAGAATCAAATAGATGAAATAAAAAAATGAGAAAGGGGATATCACCACCAACCTCACAGAAATACAACCTACCATCAGAGAATACTATAAACACCTCTACACAAAGAAACTGGAAAATCTAGAAGAAATGGAAAAATTCCTGGACACATACACCCTCCCAAGACTAAACCAGGAAGAAGTTGAATCTCTGAATAGACCAATAACAGGCTCTGAAATTGAGGCAATAATTAATAGCCTACCAACCAAAAAAGTCCAGGACCAGATGCATTCACAGCCCAATTCTACCAGAGGTACAATGAGGAGTTGGTACCATTCCTTCTGAAATTATTCCAATCAATAGAAAAAGAGGGAATCCTCCTTAACTCATTTTATGAGGCCAGCATCATCTTGATACCAAAGCCTGGCAGAGAAACAACACAAAAAAGGAGAGAATATTAGACCAATATTCCTGATGAACATCAATGCAAAAATCCTCAACAAAACACTGGCAAACCGAATCCAGCAGCACATCAAAAGCTTATCCACCATGATCAAGTGGGCTTCATCCCTGGGATGCAAGGCTGGTTCAATATACGCAAATTAATAAATGCAATCCAGCATGTAAACAGAACCAAAGACAAAAACCACATGATTATCTCAATAGATGCAGAAAAGGCCTTTGACAAAAGTCAACAGCCCTTCATGCTAAAAACTCTCAATACATTTGGTATTGATGGAACATATCTCAAAATAATAAGAGCTATTTATGACAAACCCACAGCCAATATCTTACTGAATGGACAAAAACTGGAAGCATTCCCTTTGAAAACTGACACGGGACAGGGATGCCCTCTATCACCACTCCTATTTGACATAGTGTTGGAAGTTCTGGCTAGGGCAATCAGGCAGGAGAAAGAAATAAAGGGTCTTCAATTAGGAAAAGAGGAAGTAAAATTGCCCCCGTTTGTGGATGACATGATTGTATATCTAGAAAACCCTATAATCCCAGCTCAAAATCTCCTTAAGCTGATAAGCAACTTCAGCAAATTCTCAGGATACAAAATCAATGTGCAAGAATCACAAGCATTCTTATACAGCAATAACAGACAAACAGAGAGCCAAATCATAAGTGAACTCCCATTCACTACTGCTTCAAAGAGAATAAAATACCTAGGAATCCAACTTACAAGAGATGTGAAGGACCTCTTCAAGGAGAACTACAAATCCCTGCTCAGTGAAATAAAAGAGGACACAAACAAATGGAAGAACATTCCATGCTCATGGATAGGAAGAATCAATATTATGAAAATGGTCATACTGCCCAAGGTAATTTATAGATTCAATACCATCCCCATTAAGGTACTGACGACTTTCTTCACAGAATTGGAAAAAACTACTTTAAAGTTCATATGGAACCAAAAAAGAGCCCACATTGCCAAGTCAATCCTAAGCCAAAAGAACACAGCTGGAGGCATCACGTTACCTGACTTCAAACTATACTACAAGACTACAGTAACCAAAACAGAATGTACTGGTACCAAAACAGAGATATAGACCAGTGGAACAGAACAGAGCCCTCAGAAATAATACCACACATCTACAACCATCTGATCTTTGACAAATCTGACAAAAACAAGAAATGGGGAAAGGATTCCCTATTTAATAAATGGTGCTGGGAAAACTGGCTAGCCATATGTAGAAAGCTGAAACTGGATCCCTTCCTTACACCTTATACAAAAACTAATTCAAGATGGCTTAAAGATTTAAATGTTAGACCTAAAACCATAAAAACCCTAGAATAAAACCTAGGCAATACCATTCAGGACATAGGCATGGGCAATGACTTCACGTCTAAAATACCAAAAGTAATAGCAACAAAAGCCGAAATAGACAAATGGGATCTAATTAAACTAAAGAGCTTCTGCACAGCAAAAAAAAAAAAAAAAAAAAAAAAAACAAACAAACAAACAAAAAACTACCATCAGAGTGAACAGGCAACCTACAGAATGGGAGAAAATTTTTGCAATCTGCTCATCTGACAAAGGGCTAATATCCAGAATCTACAAAGAACTCAAACAAATTTACAAGAAAAAAACAAACAACCCCATCAAAAAAAGTGGGCGAAGGATATGACCAGACACTGCTCAGAAGAAGACATTTATGCAGCCAACAGACACATGAAAAAATGCTCATCATCACTCACCATCAGAGAAATGCAAATCAAAATCACAGTGAGATACCATCTCACATCAGTTAGAATGGCGATCATTTAAAAAGTCAGGAAACAACAGGTGCTGGAGAGGATGTGGACAAATAGGAACACTTTTACACTGTTGGTGGGAGTGTAAACTAGTTCAACCATTGTGGAAGACAGTGTGGCAATTCCTCGAGGATCTAGAACTAGAAATACCCACTGACCCAGCCATCCCATTACTGGGTATATGCCCAAAGGATTATAAATCATGCTGCTATAAAGACACAGGCACACATATGTTTACTGTGTCACTATTCACAATAGCAAAGACTTGTAACCAACCCAAATGTCCATCAATGATAGATGGATTAAGGAAATGTGACACATATGCACCATGGAGTACTATGCAGCCATAAATAAGGATGAGTTCATGTCCTTTGCAGGGACATGGATGAAACTGGAAACCATCATTCTCAGCAAACTATCACAAGGACAAAAAACCAAACACTGCATGTTCTCACTCATAGGTGGGAATTGAACAATGAGAACACTTGGACACAGGAAGGGGAATATCATACACTGGGGCCTGTTGTGGGGTGGGGGGGTATGGGGAGGGATAGCATTAGGAGATATACCTAATGTAAATGACCAGTTAATGGGTGCAGCACACAAACATGGCCCATGTAGACATATGTAACAAACCTGCACGTTGTGCACATGTACCCTAGAATTTAAAGTATAATAAAAAAGATATGATTGACAATTAAAATTGTATATATTTAAGGTGTACATCATGATATTTTGATATACACACACATTGTGAAATAGTTACCACAATCATTTATCTTTGTTTAGATATCTAGTGGTGGGTCATGAGGTAAGTCTGTGCTTAACTTTAAAAGATATTGCAAACTGTTTCCCAAAGTGGCTCTACCCTTTTGCATTCTCACCAGCAGTGTGAGAATGAGTGTTATAATCATACACTCTTGCCAACATGTGGCATTTTAAGCCATTTAAAATTTATTTGTGTGTGTTTCTACAGATGCTCTTGAAGGGCCATGAGCCATTTGCTCTCTCCCCTATTGGCTGCTCACTATAATCTGTATCCGGCTGTCTTTTGAAAAATATTTTAAGAAATGGTAGGAAAAGCTTAATCGGGGTAGGGATCAGGAAAGCTGTCTTTACATATCAGAGAGCCTTCGTGGGTAAAAGGAGGCAGTCTAATTCTATGAAGAGCAAACATCAGTAGTATGGAACCTTCAAGGTAGCATATTTGGGAATCCTACAATATAGAACCTTCTAAGTTTAAAACTGCATAACAATAGAATGAGTTTCTTCATTAAAAAAAGAGGTTCCTATTACTAGAGGTATTCAGAGATTGGATTAACACTTAATGGGAATGTTTCAAAGCAGATTCATGCACCAGATAAATGCTGGTTGCATGTACTTAAATGTTTCTATGAGAATGTGAAGCTAATAATATAAAAATTTTGTGACTTCTGACTTTTCCTTTCTGTTCTCTGCCCTTTCACCTGACTTCTGGCTGACCTCCAATTCCTAATGCTTTAGTACAACAAATGGATGGAAATCAATCCTCACTAAAGTAATCTGAAGATTTCCCTTTTCCAGAGTTTCTGAGTTGTAGTACATTTCCCAAATAAGAAGCTGTGATAGTGAAATTTCAGGCAAAGCAACAATCAGTGAACAATATGTTTTAGCTAGAATTTCATGTCTGTCACCACTCATATTAGATATAGCACCTAAGTCATCATCTAGTCTACCTACTAGCTAATAATGTAGGCCTTAAAAAGAAATCAAAGAGACAGAAAGCAAAGCTCCTAAATATGATTTGCAAAGCAGGGCAACAGATGAGGACTAACAAACTTCTTCTCAGCTTGGTTTTCACATCCGCATAGACCTGACTATCAAAAATTGTCCATCTGCCAACCCATTTTTGTATCCAACACCCTCTAGCCCTGATATGGTACTGTATGTTTTTAGAATACTGCTTACATCAACTGACAGCTTTTTAAAATATACTCATCAGGAGTGATGTATCTTTTATTCATCTTCACACTTTAAGTGTCTGTCAGGCTGTCAAGTCTTCCTATCTTCTGCAAGGATGTATCATCACAAAGGAAACTGGTTGTGACCTGCCACCAGGCCTCGGAGATTCAGTCTGCAGGGAGGCCCTGCAGAGCTGTGCCAGAGAAACTTGTTCCCAAGCCATCTGATCTTCTTCGTAAAAAATAATCCAAGAAAGAAACAGAATGAAATTGCATCCAGGAAATGTTCATTTAACTTGCATTATATGTGAATAAAAAATGGAATCAATATCCGTAGGGATGGCTAAAGAACCAACCATCAAATGGGTTTGAGTTGACTTTATAGTGGAGGCAGTACATTGAGCTAGGCATCCTCAAATGTATTTGTCACCGGTAGCAGCAACTGTATAGAGGACACTTGTGTTCCTCTTTCTTCCATCTTTTTTCTGTCCAAATGGCTTTTAATCATTCTCATTCGCAAATATCTTTTCCAGATGTGTTTTGGTCCATTTGTGTTGCTGTATAGGAATGCCTCAGGCTGGGTAATTTCTAAAAAGAGAAGTTTGTTTGGCTCATCGGTCTGCAAACTGTACAAGAAGCATGGTATAAGCATTTACATCTGAGGAGGGCCCCAGGAAGCTTCCAATCATGGCAGAAAGAGAAGGGGAGCCAGCATGTCACATGGCAAGAGAGGGAGCAAGAGAGAGAGGACAGACGTGCCAGAATCTTTTTAACAATTAGATCTCACAGGAACTAATAGAGCAAGAAATCACTCATTATCCAGAGGACAACATCAAGATAACTTGTTCATGAGGAAACCATCCCCATGACCTAACACCTCCCAACCAGGTTCCACCTCCAACATTGGGGATCAAATTTCAACATGAGATTTGGAAGGGACAAATATCCAAACTACACCAAGGGGTATTGGCAGATTTTTCCATATAAAAATCATGGGAGAAGTATCTAGCATATGGATAGTATCATCTCAAAACATAAAGTCCCCTTGTTTCTAGGTCATTCCAGGAAGATGTTTAAGACTCAGAGAGGGCAAGTGATGGACTCTGTGTAATTCGAGAAGAAAGGAGTGAAACTCTGACCTCTTTATTACATCCAACTCCAAGCCTCAGAGAGAGTGAGGACTGAGAGTTCACATATCAACAGTGGCATAAGTCATGATTTTCAGTAACTCACGGTTGACCATTACTGCAGAAGATAGAGGAATGCTGAAAATTGGCCATTACTCTTACCATTGATACAGAGTTTTCTGGCAGCAAGACTGTATTCTAGCTCCCCTTATACCCTAACTCTCATAGTCATGTAGATGAGGAGTTAAACTGTCAACAGTCTTCATGACCTTATGAGTGCTGGCTCAAGAACTGGTGGAGTTGAGGCCTACTGGTGATGGCCGTAAGGAAATAGAGCTATGAGGAACTGGAGAAAGCTGATATGTTTACTTCCCTGCTTCTGGACTCCATAAAGACATTGGTTTTCCCCAGAATTTATTATTTTAAAGCTTACTAGCTTCGACGATTTTCAGAGTGACTGAACTCTGCTGGGTTAGGGCCTCCGAGTTTAACACTCCCTATTACAGGCCTTACCACTTAGTTAAGGATGAGTGGCATAAAACAAGCTCTCAATTCAGCTTAGCTGAATGGCTCCTCTTGTCTCATGAGCATATTAGGAAGGAACTTTTGCTCAAAGCTCTGGGTAATTAGTATGACAACCAACTAATCATGACTTAAAATAAATCTATTTATTGACTGCCTGAAAAATCTCTAAGATCCAGAATCATGACCTAAAATAAACTTGTCTTCATAGAGATGAGTAGGAACAGGGAGATGTGAGGTATAAGGAGCACTGGGAGAAGAGTTTGTTCCCCTGGAGAAGGGAAAGTGATTCTGAGCAGGGCAAACCCTAGTGGGTCAGAATAGGACTTGAGTTGGAACTTGCAGTCTCACTGCCTACTAGCAAGGAAAATCAGATTTCAGGAATGCTTCCATGCCACTGCTGCCACCCATGGGCTAGAACTACAAATCTCAGTCTGGGAGAGTCCAGGAGTGGGGGCAGAGGAGGGCAGTGGTGGGAAGAAAGCCATGCTGGGAACTGTAGTAGTGTTGCCTCCAAGTTCACTGGAGCCAGCTGCAATGCATCAGGATACTCAAGCAGCCTTATGGAGAAGTCCACAGGGTAAGGAGCCGAGGCCTCCTGACAATAGCCAGCATCAACTTGCCTACTATGGGAGGAAGCCATCTTAGAAGTGGAATCTCTGGCCTCAATCAAGCCATCAGATGACTACAGCCACAGCCGATATTTTGACTACAACCTCATTAGAGACCCTGAGCTGGAACCACCCAGCTAAGCCACTCCTGAATCTTTTACCCACAGAAATTATGTGAGAAAATAAATGTTGGTTGTTGTTTTACCTCCCCTCCACACACAATAAAAGGTGAGTAGAAGTTTTACAAAGACAGAAGTCATCTTTTAAAAACGACCAAAATAGGCACCTAACTGCTGAAGACTCATGGCCTTTTGTACCAGCTTACAAAACGGGCACTAAGCCCGCCTACAACAATGCTAAAAGAAACCAGACATCTGATGGATATGGATGTCAAAAAAAAGGGAAGACATAACAACCTCTACCAACACCACTACCACCACTACCACTACCATGACTTACAGAGTGTTTATTTTGGGCCCAATACTGTATTTCTTTTACATCTGAAATTTCATGTAATCGTGAAAGCAATAGAATAAAACCATTCTTATCCTCATTTTACAGAGGGAGAAAATGATTCTGAAAGGTTAGTGGCTTGCTGCAGATCCCTCCATAAGTAAGTGGGAGGGCTGAGATTCAAACCCAAGTCTATTTGGCTCAAAAGCCCTATATTGTTTTTAAAATGATTTTTATTATATATTGACAAACTGTTGTATATATTTATTGGGTACAAAGTGGTGTTACAATTTTTAAACACAATATAGAAAGACTAAATTAAACTAACATCCATCATCTCAAATATTTAACGTTTTTGTGATGAGAAAATTAGAAATTTATTATCTTAGTGATATTGAAATGTACAGAACTAAATTGTTAGCTATATTCACCATGCTGTGCAATTAATTAATCTAAAAAATCAAACTTATTCTTCTCGTCTAGCTGAGGAAAAGCTCTATATTCTTAACTAATTATGCTAGACTGTCTTGTAGAGATCATCTGGTGAAAAATATGCTGGTGTTGAGAGAAGCATCAACTTCTTAATTGGTAGATTCCCTCGACCTCCCAACTTGTTCCCTCTTCATCTTTCCATCTATTGTCTGCCAAGTTGTGACTGAGACAGGAAAGTAGGTAGAAGCTAATAGCCCAGAAGAAATAAGGCCTCTGTGTTTGGATTTAATAAATTTGGAGATTTTCCTGCAAATGTGTTCATCATCTCCATTTACTATCATTGGTATGTGAAAGACACCGGTTGTTCCTATTTTACAGATGGCAAATCCAAAGGATAAAGTATCCTCCATCACAGAGCCAAAATGCCCTAAATACCAGCCCAATGTTTCTCATTTCACAGGTTTTCCTGTGGCTCCCACTGAAGCTCATGGGTGACTACCGACTTTTTCTGGATGGTAAGGAACTCCTCCAGCCAGCAGAATTAATGTTTAAGGACTGTTTTGGGTTTATCAGACCAAAGAGACGGACTGAAAGTTATGGTGAACAACAGGCTTTTGTTTATACTTGTCACATCTGGGGCGCTGGAGAAGTCGTGGAAATTTACTCTGAAAGTTCCATGATACAAATAAAAAATTCTTCCTTCTCTCACAATTCGAGAAAAAGTGATTCATCAGGGGCTGCCATGGAATTTTCTGGTTATTCATATCTCCTATTGATTTGTATAAATATACATGTATAAAAGAACAACAAATCATATTTGCTTTCAGAAATATTGTTTTCTGTTCATAAAGAGACTGGTAATTTTATGAGACCTATTGATTTTTCCTAAAATAACATGATTTAGTCTTGAACTGCCACACCAACAGCTGAGAAGGCAAGGTGTTGGAACTTTAAAATACTGATTTTTTTTTTTTTTTTTACTGTAAGGAGGAGTTTGAAGTTTTTTTCCCCCAAGTATCTATGCCTTCTCCCTCCTACCCATTCAACTCCACTTTTACATTTTCTTATTAAACATCCCTAGCTTTGATAAAGGAGAAATGAAACAAAGTTTATTAGGAAGAAACCTCTAGTATGGTAGTTTTGTTTGTTTGTTTGTTTTCAGATGGAGTCTCTGTTGTCCAGACTGGAGTACAGTGGCATGATCTTGGCTCACTGTAATCTCCATCACCTAGGTTCAAGCAATCCTACTGCCTCCACCTCCTGCGTAACTGGGATTACAGGCGTGTACCATCATGCTAGGCTACTTTTTGTATTTTTAGTAGAGACGGGGTTTCACCTTGTTGGCCACACAGGTCTCAAACTCCTGACCTCAGGTGATCTGCCCACCTCGGCCTCACGAAATGCTAGAATTGCAGGTGTGAGCCACCACACGAGGCCTAGTATGGCATTTTGAATAAATCAATAAGCAAAACTAAAAAGTTTGAACATGACCATCTGATAAATATTTTTCTTAAAAGAACAGAAGGGAGAAGTAAACACGCATGTATGGATTTAATAACCTAATGAATTATATCCTTAGGCAAAAATGAAGCTTAAAAAACAAATTTTAAAAGTCTTTTGTTTATGCTTTGTCAATAGTTCTCAAGATAATATCACTTGTCTCATTTTGGATTTTTTCTAGCTTCCCTCTAATACTGAGTTTTTCTTGAGACTTACCTTCTGAACTTTCCACTTTCCTTTTACCTCCATCTCTACTACGAGAGTGAGCTCAAATTGAAGGGAATCCAATTACTTGGAGATGTGTCATGAGGGCATGGGAGTTTGTTAGCAATCACTTCTTTCAAATTTATTTCCTTTACGAAATATATTTTCCTACAATGAAAAAAAATTCTCTCCAAAGACAGTAATGTTATTTTTTAAAACTCTCAAGAAGATACTAATAGTAACTGCAAAAAAGGTTGTACCATAAATTATAAATAATCACACAGGTACTCCATAAACATGCAGCTATCTCCTTGAGAAAACTGAATGAATACCCTGTGGACATTCAATCTGAGCATGTTCTGAAGAATTGAAACATGTGTAAGGGGTTGTCAGTATAGAAGGATGCTTGGTAGTGTTGGTTGGTGGTGGGGTGGTGGACTAATATTAGTGTGACTTTACCCAATAATATGGTTTGGCTCTGTGTCCCAACCCAAATCTCACCTTGAATTGTAATTCCCATAATCCCCAAGTATTAAGGGCGGGACCAGGTGGAGGTAATTGGATCATGGGGGCAGTTTCCCTCATGCTCTTCTCATGACAATGAGTGAGTCTCATGAAATCTGATGGTTTTACAAGCGTTTGGCATTTCCCCTGCTTGCACTCACTCCATCCTGCTGCCATATGAAGAAGGTGCCTGTTTCTCCTTTGCCTTCCACCATGATGTAAGCTTCCTGAGGCCTCCCCAGCAATGCGGAACTGTGAGTCAATTAAACCTTTTTCCTTTATAAATTACTCAGTTTTGTATATTTGTTCATAGCAGTGTGAGAATAGACTAATATACCTAAGGACTCACTAAGCTGATGCCGAAGAGATCCATCAGTAAACAAAGTGCCCAGAAGATAACAATAATTTGTTTCTAAAATTCCAAGCTTCACTTTTAGTTTCTAATCCAGCATGTAAGAAGCTTTAGAAATAACCACTCGGGCCTAATAACAAATAAAAGGCTAAACAAACCGAAAAAGACAAATAACTCTTCTTAAATGTGTCAGAGAAGTGAGGTCACAGGGCAAACTGCTGCCCCCTAAATTAGAGAGACAGACAGGCAGATGGAGATAATTCCAACTTACAAAAGCAGAAACCCAGGAGCAGAAACTTCCATAGGAACCAGTGCTGGAGTAGGAAAACATTAAGCATGATAAATGCCAAAAAATATACCTAGGCATATTATATTTAAACTTGAGAAAATTTAATAGACAAATGAATTGTAATAGACAAATTGCTGGAGGCTTAATGTGGACAAGTAAGAGTTAAAAACTCAGGGTGACTCTGTCATGGGGCTTCCACATTTTTGTGAATTTTATTACCAGGAGCTCTAGTAGGTCCTCACAGTGAATACGAAGAAAATTCCCTTTATTCTTCTGGGAGAGAAGGAATAAGAAACATTTTGAAATAAGCCAAAGCATTCTGTTCTTCTTAACAATGTCTGCCTTTAACAAAAACTTTTTTTTTTTTTTTCACCAGAGCCTAACAAGCTAGGGTTGTACCAAAGCCTAATCTTCTTGGATGAAAGGAAATATGCAAATCCAGCCCCCTCCAACCTACCATGTGGGAGAAGGGAAATATACAAATCCAAACCCCTCCAGTCATCCTGTGGTACCCAAAAAGAGAGAAAAAATGAAAACAGAAACACTGGTGAAGTTCACAGTCCAGAGGCATATGCTTATTAAAGGATTGATACCTAATCATAAGATTATGGAATGCTTACTCTTCTCCTCCACCTTACTACTACATTACTAAAGGCGTTTTTGACGCAGATCTTTTTGCCCAATACATCATATCTGTCGTTCAACAAAAAATTACAAGGCATACTAGAAGATATGGGCATGGTGGCTCATGCCTGTAATCCCAACACTATGGGAGGCCGAGGCAGGTGGATTGTTTGAGTCCAGAAGTTCTAGAAGAGCATGGGCAACATGGTGAAACTCCATCTCTACAAAAAATACAAAAAATTAGCAGGGCATGATGGCTTGCACCTGTAATCCCAGCTGTAATCCCAGAAGGCTGATGCGGGAGGATTGCTTGTGCCAGAAAGTGCCCACTGCAGTGAGCTGAGATCGTGTCACTGTACTCCAGCCTGGGTGACAGAGTGAGAATCTGTCTCAAGAAAAAAATGATAAAAAAAAAAAAACACATTGTGAAGAAACCAGACAAGCACCAGAGCCCGAGTCAGATATGGCAAGAATGTTGGAATTATCAGAACAATAAACTTTTAAAACCATGATTAATATGCTAAAGCTTTTAATGGGCAGGTAACATTCAAGAACTGATGGATAATGCCAGCAGAGAGATGAAAATTCTAAGAAAGAAAAAGAAATGCCATATATCAAAAACACTGTAACAAATGAAGAATGCCTTTGATGACCTAATTAATGTACTGGACACAGCCGAGGATGGAATCTATGAGCTTAAAAAAAAATCATAATAGAAACTTCTCAACTTGAACAAAGAATAAAGAAAAAAAACTGAGAAAAAACTCTCCAGAACAGAATATCCAAAAACTGTGGGAAAATGAAAAATGCGTAAAACGTATGTAATGAGGATACTAGAAGGAGAGGAAAAAGAAAAAAGAACAAATGAAATATTTGAAACAATAATGACTGATAATTTTCCTCAAATTAATGGCAGACACCAAACCACAGATCCAGTAATCTCAGAGAACATTAAGCATGATAAATGCCAAAAAATATACCTAGGCATATTATATTTAAACTTGAGAAAATCAAAGATAAATAAATATCCTCAAAGGAGCAAGAGACAAAAAAAGTCTTATCTATAGAGAAGCAAAAATAAGAATTACATCCTATTTCTATTCAGACACCATGCTAGCAAGAAGAGAGTAGAGTGAAATAGTTAAGATGTTAACAGAAAACTCCTCTCCCAACATAGAATTCTATACCCTGCAAAATTATCCTTCGAAAGTGAAGGAAAAAAAGAATTTCTGAGATGAAAAATAAAATTGAGGAAATTTGTTGCCAGTAGACATGCCTTGCAATAAATGTTAAAAGAAGTGTTTTAGAGAGTGGAATGGTATTGGTCAGAAACCCAGATCTACAAAAAATAAGGAAGAGTATTAGAAAAGTAATAAGTAAAGGTGAAATAAAAACTTTTATTTATTTTTTATTTTTTTGCTTAACTGATCTAATGGATAACAGTTTGTTCTACATAATAATGGCAACATAAATTTGCTTATGTATGCCTATGTATAAGTGAAATACATGACAACAATGATACAAGGAAAATGAGGGAGGAATTAGGAATATTTGTTATTATAAGGTACTTGCGTTATCCATGAAATGGTATGGTGTTATTTAAAAGTCAACTTGGGTTAGTTGTAAATGTATATTGCAAACACTAAGGCAATCATCAAAAATTATAAAAGGGAAATATTATAAAAAGAAATAAAATTAATATTCTAAGAAAGGAGAGAAAAGGGAATCTCATAAGACGTTTAATTAAAACCAAAAAAAAAAAAGGCTGAACATCTGTGGAAGATAAAAGAGGAAACAAAGAACAAGGGCAATAAAAAGAAAACAGTAACAATATAGTAGATATTAATCCAACCATGTCAATGATCACCTTAAACACCAGTGGTCTCAATACATCAATTTAAAGACAGACTGTCAGATTGTATTGAAAAACAAGACCCAAGTATATGTTGTCTACAAGAAATCCACTTTAAATATAAAGATACATTTAGATTAAAAATAAAGGGAAGAAGAAAGACATACCATTCTAGCACTCATTTTAAAAGTAGGAGTAGCCATATTAATTTAAGACACAGCAGACTTCAGGGCAAGGAAAGTTATTAGGGGTAAAGGGGAATTACAGAAAAATACAGGGACAGCACAAGAAAACCTGGCAATCTTTAGTGTATATGTGCCTAATGAGAGAGTCTCCAAATACCTGTGGCAAAAACTGATAGAATTGCAAGAAGAAATAGATGAATCCACTGTTATAGTTGGAGACTTTAACATTTCTGTCTTATAAAAGGACAGACCTAGCAGGCAGAAAACCAGCAAGGACATAGTTCAACTCAAAAGCACCATCAAACGAATCTACACAATTGACATCCATAGAAAAATTCACCTGACAGCAGGATCCACATTCTTCTTAAGATCACATGGAACATTCATCAAGATAGACTACACTCTGGGTCAGAAAATACCCCTTAACAAATTTAAAATTATGGAAATCATGCAATGTCTGCTTTCAGACCACAGTACAATTAAACCAATAATAAATAACAGAAAGGTAGCTGGAAAATCCCAAATACTTGGAGATTAAACAACCCAGTTCTAAAAAATACGTCAAAGAGGACGTCTTCAGAGAAATTTTAAAAATATTTTGAAATAAATAAAAATGAAAATACAGTATGGAGATTTCTTAAAGAACTAAAAATAGAACTACCATTTGATCCAGCAATCCCACTACTTGGTATCTATGCAAAGGGAAATAAGTCAATATATGAAAAAGATGAATGTACACACACGTGTTTATAGAAGCACAATTTGCAATTGCAAAGATATGGAACCAACTTAAGTGTTCATTGACCAACGAATGGATAAAGAAAAGTGGTAGATACATACCATGGAATACTACTCAGCCATGAAAAGGAACAAAATAATGTATTTTGCCACAACTTGGATGGAACTCGAGGCCATCGTTCTCAGTAAGGTAACTCAGGAATGGAAAACCAAATATCACATGTTCTCACTTATAAGTGGGAGCTAAGTTGTGAGGATGCAAAGGTGTAAGAATAATACAATGAACTTTGGGGACTCAGAGGGGAAGGGTGGGATGGGGATGAGGGATAAAAGACTACATGTTGGGTACTGTATACACTGCTCGGGTGATGGGTACACCAAAATCCCAGAAATCACCACCAAAGAATTGATTCATGTAACCCAAAACCACCTGTACCAGAAAAACTACTAAAATAATAATAACAAAATAAAAAACACTAAAATACATTTTATCAGAAGTTGTAGAATGCAGCAAAAGCAGTTCTTAAAGCGAAATTTATAGCATTAGATGCATATATTAGAAAAGAAGAAAATGTTTAAATTATTAATGTAAGCTTCTACCTTAGGAAACTAGAAAAATAAGAAAAAAATCCAAAGTAGGAGAAAATAAATAATAAAAAATATTCAGTACAACATTGAAAACTAGTAGTGAGAGGTGATACCTTGCTTTGTTCCTGATCTTAGCAGGAAAACTTTGAATTTCTCACATTAAGCATGATGTTAGCTCTAGGTAAGCAATAGATAGGGATGTTCTTTATCAAATTGAGAAGTTTTTTTCTCTATTCCTAGTTGGCTGAGAATTTTTCTCAGGAATAGATGTTTGATTTTGTCAACCTGCTTTACTGCATCTCTTGATATGATCATGTGATGTTTTCCTTTATTAGCCTATCGATGTGAAGGATTACATTAATTGACTTTTGAATGTTGAACCAGCCTTGGGTACCTGACATACATCCCACTTGGTCATAGTGTGTAATGACTTATACATTGTTGGATTTTATTTCCTAATATTTTGTCAAAGATTATTGCATTTATGCTTATAAGAAATATTGGGCCTCAGTTTTCTTTTCTTGTAATGACTTTATCTGGTTTTAATATTAGGGTAATGCTGTTCTCATGTAAGAGTTAGGAAGTATTTCCCTTGCTTATATCTTCTGGAAGATATTGTAGAGAATTGGTATAATTTCTTTCTTTTATGTTTTATAGAATTCACTGCTAAACTCATCTGGGCCTGGCACCTTCTGTTTTTTGGAGTAATTACTTGTTTATTTGATTTCTTAACAGATATAGGCCTATTCTGATTTTATTTATTTTATTTCATTTTGTTTTGTTTTGTTTTACTTTAAGCTCCGGGATGCAAGTGCAGAACGCGTAGGTTTGTTCAATGTTGTACTGAAAGCCCTACCTAATCTAATAAGGCAAGAAAATGAAATAAATATAGATAGATAGGGAATAAAAAATAAAACTTTTTTTGCAGGTGATATGATCATCCATGTAGAAAAATCTGACTGCTTTCCTATATAACAGCAATTAACAAGTGGAATTTGAGATTAAAAACACATTACCGTTTACATTGGCACCCCCAAAATAAAATACTTAGGTATAAATCTTTAAAAACATGTACAAGATCCTTATAGAGGCACTACAGAACTCTGATAAAATATATAAAAGAAGAACTAAATAAATAAAGAGCTATTCCAGATTCAAGGATAGGAAGATTCAATATGTTCGAGATGTCAGTTCTTTCCAATTTGATCTATGTATTCAACACAATCCCAAATCAAAAATCATAGCAAGTTGTTTAGTGGCTATCAACAGACTAATTCTAAAATGTATGTGGAGAAGAATAAAATCAGAGGACTGATACTACTGGATTTCAAAATTTAATATAAAGATACCAATGTGGTATTGGTGAAAGAATAAACGAATAAACTAATGAAATAGAATAGAGATTTCAGAAATAGACCTATATAAATGTAGTCTACTGATCTTTAATAAAGGCGCAAAGGCAATACACTGGAGCAAAGACAGTCTTTTCAACAAATGGTGCTAGAACAACTGGACATCCACATGCAAAAATCATGAATCTAGACACAGACCTTATACCTTTCAAAAAATTAACACAAAATGTATCATAGACCTAAATTAAAAATAAAAAAAATAAAACTCTCAGAAGACAATATAGGAGAAAATCTTTATGACCTTGGATATGGCGATGACTTTAGATACAACATCATATGTGCAAACCAAGAAATAAATAATTGAGAAGTTGGACTTCATTAAAATAAAAACCTTCTGCTCTGTGAAAGACAATGTTAAGAGAGTGGGAAGATAAGCTGAGAATTGGGAAAAATATTTATAAAAAGCACATCTGATAAAGGACTATTGTCCAAAATATACTGAGAATCTTTAAAACTCAACAATAAGGAAATTTTTAAAAACCTGATTAAAAAGTAAGCAAAATACCTGAACAGATATCTCACCAAAGAAGATATATAGATGGTAAGTAAGCATATAAAAGGGCATTCAACATCATATGTCATTAGAGAATTGCAAATTAAAATAACAGTGAGTTATTACTGCATATGTATTATAGTAGCCAAAATCCCAAACATTGACAACACCAAATGCTGGTCAGGATGTGGACAACAGGAACTCTTATTCATTGCTGGTGAGAATGCAAAACAGTACAACCCCTTTGGAAGGCAGTTTGGTGGTTTCTTACAAAACTAGTCGTCCTCTTACCATATGATCCAGCAATTACACTCCTTGGTACTTACCTAAAGGAAATGAAAACTTAAGTGCTTACAAAAATTTGCACACTGATGTTTACAGTAGCTTTATTCATAATTACCAAAACTTGGAAGTAGCCAAGATTAATAAAGGTGACTCAATTAATAAACTGGGGTACATCCAGTTATGTATTTACTGGATGTAATGTAGTACTATTCATCACTAAAAGAAATGAGCAATGAAGCCATGAAAACACATAAAGGAAACTTAAATGCATATTACAAAGTGCAAGAAGTCAATCTCAAAAGGTTATTACTGTATAGTTACAACTATATGAGCTTCTGGAAAAGGCAAAAGTACAGAGAAAGCAGAAAGATCAGTGATTGCCAGGGGCTAGAGGAAAGGGAGGGATGAATAGGCAGAGCACAGAGGATTTTAGGGCAGTGAAACTATTCTGCACAATAGTACAACAATAGATACGTGCTATTATACATTTATCAAAACACATAGAATATACAACAGCAAGAGTGAATCCTAATGTCAACCATGGACTTTGGATGATAATAATGCATCAATGTAGGTTCATCCATCATAAAAAATAAACCACTGTGGTGCAGGATGTTGACAATGGGGGAGTTTGTGGGAGGCGAGGGCATCAGGGAACATATGAGATCTCTCTGTACTTTCTGCTCAATTTTGTTATGAGCCTAAAACTGCTCTAATAATAAAATATATTAGTGTAAAAAAAACCAACTTCAGTAAAATATTTCTTAAATTCCCAGCTTTACTCTTTCTATACCTTTCCCATATGTTAGAAAAAAAGAAAATCCAGGCAATTGAAAGCCTTTTTCCTAGGCAGATATTATGACATTAGTGCTTTTAACCTGCTTTTCACATGGGGCCATTTATTAAATTGCTACCCAGTATGCTTCAGATTAGTTGTAACCCTAGCAGAACTGTGCACATGAAAGATTCATGTCTTGGGCACTAATCCAAGAAGGTCATTCACCACAACCTCAGATGTAGCAGTTGCCAGAAGATTTATTTTCAGCCTCCTCACACAATGATAATCAGCCTTTATGTTTTCAATGAGTGGTTTGCAATGCCTGTGAACTTTTCTACAACCCAAAGTCCAGAAGATTAATCAGATTGTGTTTAGCTAGACCAAAGAGAATCTGTAGGTGGAAATAATTCTGTTAAAGCCAAAGCTCCCCAAAGATATTAACATCTATGCATTTGCTGCCTTGTAAATAGTATATTTATTAAAGATTTTTCATCAACATTCTTCCCAGCATGTCCTGGGATTGTTATAACTGTATTTGAATTCATTTATGTTCTTTCATTTATATTACGTCTACAAGTATTAAGTTCCAACTGGAAAAAACTCTCTTTTTGGATTTACATAATTGATTCTTATTAATCTATGAGGGGAGTTTACAAAATCATCCCAGACATTAGATGCACGAACTAAAGACTGGTTTCAGCAATCGGGACTGAGTATCCTGATTTGGAAAATGAACCTGGGCAGAGAGAGAAAACATGGGAAAGTACAACCCATGTAAGTTAAAACCAAATTCTGGGTTTTAGGATATTAGATAAGCAGGATGTTAGATAAAGATAAGTACAGCCCCAGGACCTGGGTAGGATGTCAACTGACAAATGTACTAGTTTGAATGAAATAGGGATTTGAAGCCAGGGAGATAAACCACATAGTATATTTTTCAAATTTTGCATTAATTCATTTGTAGCAAGACCATTTTTTTACATCACATAAGGAAGCTCATGAGACATCCTTGTGGAGCCCTAGGAAACTAGAAACATCTTCTAAAACAAGAATCAGGAACACAAGGTGGCCAAAACAAGAAGTCAATACAGCACAAAACGTGGAGTACAGTTGGTCAGTATGGGATTTATCAAGCACAAACTTCTAGGTTCCTTGCAATGAGAGTTTCATATAGAGGTAAAAATATAATTTTCAGGTGACAGCCCAGAACTTCTTTATAAAAGAATCCATTTTTTAGTACAGCCTAATGGTCAGAGTGGATTGAGTCTTCCGTAAAACTGGCTTATTATGTGATCTTTTTACGTAGGCTTATGCTATATAACCAGGGCACTTGGGGGTGGGTGGGGGGTGCTATTGACCAGTAGATTCTATGAACCTCTGTTTCCTTTCCTGTCAAAGACTGACCACTAGTTTGAGTTGACAGCTAGGTACCTGGGGGGATCGGTAAGTTGCTTTGCCTTCATACATCCATAATTCACATGTATGGACAAAGTCCCTTTATCTATACTTAAAAGGAATTGATCTCATCACCAGACACATGGTTAAGGAGTTAGTCAATCGATTCTCCTGTTGTTAACATTTTGGCATAAAAATCATGGGAACCCCCCCCATACACACACACACACAATGAAATAAAACAACACAAATACATGCTTGTAAATTAATCACTCAATTTAAATATTATTTTGAGCCAAACATAATTCCACCCAGCAATATGGGACAAAATATTTGAGTAATAGTGACATAGAATAAAATAATCAAAAAAGGAAACAAATAGCTTAACACTTTCATAACAAGCCACTTGGTAGTTGAGGTAGGTATTACTATCTCCATTATTCAGATGGGAAAGCTGAGGCTCAGGGAGGAGAACTATAACTAAGGATGTAAAGACAGCACTAGAAGCAAGGTCCATCTTAATCATAATCCAATTCTTTTCCAGTTACATCTTAGCTTGCAGGGGAGAACTGAAACTAAAGAAGCAACTTACAAGCAGAATCTAGACTCTTAAGAGTCTATAGTCAACATTATATTCTTAAGGCTTTTGAGGGCTTGGATGTACAAGTCAGGGGACAACACTGATCTTGATCCCTGAGACCCTCTTAAAGGTGCCTCATGCCTAGAAAATTTATTTTCTTTCACTTAGAAAAAAAATTGCTGATGGCGTGTCAGGGACGACCAGAGCAACAGTCAAAGATAAGACCAGGGAAGGAACCCTCCTTTGCTGACCAGCATCAGAATACTACAGACACGGTGATTATTGGAGTTTGCTATCTATGATGCCAGCTATCTCTCAGCTTGCAAATAATCCATGTTTTCTGGGTCATAGATAGCAAATAGGTTTCATTTCACATGCCAAATCTTGTCAATCGGTAGTGGCCATTTGCAGTGCTATATCAAGAATGATTCTAAGGTTGTCTAGACAATAAGAAAGAATACTGTGATCTATTTAAAACCATTTCCATGGACCCAGGAATGGGGAGGGACAGTACCTGGGCCAAGCATTTGCAACTCTTGAGTTGGCATGAGTCTGCACAAGAAGATCGCATAATAAGGCAGTTTTACAGAAGAGTCAATCCACTCAGACCATTAGGCTGTACTGAAAATGGATCCTTTTAAAAAGAAATTTTGGGCTGTCACCTTAAAATTGTATCTTTACCTCTAAGTGAAGCTCTCTTTGCAAGGAACCTACAAGTTTGTGCTTGATAAATCCCGTACTGACCAACTGTACTCCATATTTTGTGCTTTCTTGACTTCTTATTTTGGCCTTCTTATTTCTTAATTCTTGTTTTAGGGGATGTTTGTTTTTCTATAAATTTCTTCTCCTCAGCTCCACACGAAGATCCATCCTCTTTCTGCTTATCATGCTCATAAGGAAAAAAAGATTTTAGGAGTGCTGGGCTGCCGCTTTGGATCCAATATGTTATTTAAACTTTGGAGTCAATTTTGTTAGTCAAAAATCTATGCATTATTCTGGTTACTGTACTGTGAGTTGGTATTGTTTTTCTCGGATTATTTTCTAGACATGAGGCTGTAAAGAGTGTTCTCAAGCAGCTCTGTTTAGTTACTCTTGTGATACAACTTCCTTGTGGATTAATTGACTTAGTCTTTTTTGGTGGAGGGTTGTCTTCTATCAGTTACTAGCTATGTAACCTTAGGAAAATGAATTTACCTCTCTAAGCCTCAGCTTTTTCATCTAAAAATCAGAACCCCCACACATAATGAAATAAAACAACAAGAAGACATGCTTGTAAATTAATCACTCAATTTAAATATTGTTTTGAGCCAAAAATAATCCCATCCAGCAATGTGAGACACAATATTTGAGTAACAGTGACACAGAATAAAATAATCAAAAAAAGAAACAAATAGCTTACACTTTCACAACAAGCCACTTGGTAGTTAAGGTAGGTATTAGTATCTCTATTGTTCAAGTGAGGAAGCTGAGGTTCAGGGGAGGATAACTATAACTAAGGATGCAAAGACAGCACTAGAAGTCAGGTCCATAGATAGAATTTGCTATCTATAATGCCAGCTATCTCTCATCTTGCAAACAATCCATGTATTCTGGGTCATAGATAGCAAATAGATTTCATTTCACATGCCAAATCTTGTCAATTGGTAGTGGCCATCTGTAGTGCTGCATACCTCTTTCACAGGGTTGTTGAAAGGATTAAATAAGAGAGTACCTAGAAAGTACTTAGAAGCATGCCTGTTTTATAGTAGTCACTCTATAAATGTTAATTTTTGCTCCTCTATTTCTTAGAAATAATATTTTTCACTTTAATTATTGATTGGACAGCTAAACACCTGACTATCTATTTTCACTCAGATTTGTTATTTTCAGAGAAAGAGATTATGAAAACACTTCATAAATAACAAACCTTATAAAAATATTGTTAGTAATAAAATTATTAAAATATTATTACCAACTTGGATAAAATTGATTCTCAGATTAATCCATCTGTTTGTTTAACGTTTTTTTGGGCTAAACTGTCTCTTTATTCTATGCAGTAACTGCTTTACATATTTCTCTCAATTCAGTTATGTTCAACCACTACTTATCAAGAGTTCCAATGCATCTAGCAATTCTGCTAAGCACTGTTGTGGATAACACATAAATAGAAGACCAAGTCCCTTATTACAGAGCTTATGGAGTAGAAGTCAAAATCAGACTCAAACACAAGTATAGTAAATGTTTCAGTGACATAAAATACTGTATCATTTACATTGTCTACAAATTCCCAAATACCAAGGAACCAGAACACTTTTCTTTTCGTAAAAGTTCATGATAATTCAGAAGGCACTTCATGAGCTGTAAATGCACTGGGATCATTAATATGCATATAGATTAACATTTGCCAGGACTAAAGAAAAATTTTCTTTATTTAGATTCTCCAGCATGAATTCTGGGTAACTAAGACCTTACATTTGTATAAATTATCCCATTTTTTAGTGTTTTCACATATATTCTCACAATTTTTCTTTATGGTAGCCTATTGTGAAATAGGTGGAATAGGTGTCAACAATCTTGACAAATCCAGTTTTAGTCAATAAACTCTAATGAATGCATACTACATGCCAGTTACTTTGCCAGTGATATAAAAATACAACAGAACCCTTGTTCTCATAAATTCATTTAGATCACTAACACATGTACAGCTATTGATAATGCTAGTATGGCACTTAACACATTATAATAAAAAATACAACAGGAATACAAAAAGGGAAGTTTTCATCCCACCTGGATTTTAAAAAAAGTGAAAGCTTTACAAGAGTGGTGGAACTTTAACTGGGCCCTGACGCATAAATGGTTTTTACCTGGCAGAAAAAAAGGAAGGGTATACTAGGCAGAAAGATGAGCATAAGCAAAGAATGTAAGATGTAGATAAGTATGATGAAATCTGGGGCGGGTGAACAATTCTGTGGGCTCTATGTGGCCAGACGTATGATATGTGGCTATCAGTAATGGGACATAAAGCTAGAAAAATAAACTTGGGTTGAATTGGGAAGGGCTTTGAATGGTCTGCTGAAGAGCCCATAATGACTACTGCTACTTTTAGCACTTCCTATGTGCCAAGCAATGTGCTATCTGCTTTAAGTATGCATTCATTCGCATTTTTCTCCTCACAAAGACTGCATGAAATCAGTATTGTTTTAATTCCATTTAAATTTGGCCCAGGACCTAAGTGGCAGAGCCAGGATATAAATCAGGTCTGTTTGGTGCCATAGCCCATGGTCTTAATCCCTCTGTGCACTGCCTAACATATTACGTGTCTGTTGGCAGGGCTCGCTTATCCTCCTGCTGTGTCCCAGGAATATTTTCACCTTATTTCTCCTCTTTCAGCTCCCTCCTTTAACTCTTTTATAGTTAAACATCTCTTGACACAACAAAATGAGTTAGAAGGAGGGGCTGGCGACTACTTCCACCAATTCCAACTGGAAGGTTATTTTGGGGAACATTAAGAATTAGCTGTTCCTCAAGCCTTGGTACTTCCAGGCCCTACCAGAGGTAAATACAACTGTTCTTGGTTCGTTAGTGCAACCTACTAACTGTTTCACTGGCAAAATGCCCCTACCTATTCCATAGTCATTGGATGAATTATCTGAAGTTATCTGGACTTCTCTGGAGAAGAAGATATAACAGGGTTAATCCATTTCTAAACCCCTCTTAGAATTTTAGGAGATTCATCAAGAATGTCAGAAGAAAAAAAAAGTCGCAGCCACCCACCCACTCTCCTAATGACAGCTTAGATCTTCTCAGAGAAGAAATTTCCCATTTCTGGGTGTGAATGTAATTTTCTCTGCTTTGGAGTCCTACCCCGTAATCTAGGGAAGCTGACATTTTCCATTCTGTAATAGGGTAAGGACATTGGTTTGATGATTTTGCTTTGCCAGAAGCTCTTTTTCTTTCATGGCATATGGTAGCCCTGGCTGCATCTGTTCTGATTGCCAAGAGCTTCACCATTTTCTAGGGAGTCTTTACAAAACAATGGTTCAAAAACCATAAATCCATCCCCTCTATTGTTAAACGAGTCTTAGACCCCTTACCATTTCTGTGAGGGTATGCCTGTCACCTGATTGGTGCCATACCTGTCACCCAATTAGGGTCAGATTTATATATATATATCTTATGTTAATTTTTTTTGCCATTCCAAGTATCTCCCATGCTTTCTTTCTTACTTGGTCCGTGAGGTAGGCAAAATAAATATCATTGTCCTTCAATATATGAGGAAATTCAAATGTAACAAAATTAGTACTTTTTAAAGGGCAATTCAATTTGAAGTGGAAGCAAAATTAGAATGGAGGTCTCCTACTCTCAGCATTGTGGAGACTCTACTATATCACTTTGCTTAAATAAGGCATAAACAGGTTTCCCCCACTTCCCTACATACTCCAGCATTTGCATGCTAATTTTTTCCTTCATGACTTAAGAGCCTCTGAAGCTCTTAATGTTCTGGTTGAGGATCTGTAGCCACCTAGAACTGACCAGATATTTGGAGAGGCCCTGGGAAGACCTGCTCCAGATTCAGGGTACCGGCTGAGTGTATAATCTCAGTGTTATTAGGCTAAGTTTTGTTAGATCTCTTCTGTGTCATAGTAATCAATAATACCTAACATTCATCCATTGTTTTCTATGTACCAGGAAGAGTGCTGTGTGCTTTACAGGGATTGTCTTGTTTACTTCTAACAACCCCATGGAGTAGGTACTATTTTTTCATCTTAATTTTTCAAGCTCTTAACCACTCAAATTTGCTTCCACCCCAAAACTGCAATACTAGAGACCTTCTAAAGAGTTTAATGACAGAGACTAGTATTGAGAAGTTGATTTGTCATTTGTGTTTCCTTCCCTAAATCTTTGTCCGATGTCTATTTTTAACAGCTTTTGGAGATATGTCACACCACATAATTCAGCCATTTGACATGTATAATTCAATGTTTTTAGTACATTCACAAACTTGTGTAACAATCACAACAATCAATTTTATTTTATTTGTTTATTTGTTTTTTTGAGACAGAGTCTCGCTCTGTAGTCCAGGCTGGACTGCAATGGTAAGATCTCAGCTCACTGCAACCTCCACCTCCGGGGTTCCAGTGATCATCATGCCTCAGCCTCCTGAGTAGCTGGGACTACAGGCACACACCACCACGCCTGACTAATTTTTGTATTTTTAGTAGAGACGGGGTTTAACCATGTTAACCAGGCTAGTCTCAATCTCCTGGCCTCAAGTGACCTTCCCTCCTTGGCCTCCTAAAGTGCTGGGATTACAGGCGTGAGCCACTACAATCAATTTTAGAACATTTTCGTCACTCCCTAAAGAACCGATCTCTGTTTTGATTTGCTTGGTTTTAGTATTGTGAAGAGTTGGAACTGGCCTGATTCCAAATCTTTTCTAGTCAAAGATCTAGAGCAGAGATCACAGACTCAAATGGTGCAGGGGTCAAGTAGATAACACCAAAGAGTGACCAATCATCAAATCTGAAGTAGACCATGGCAAATCAGGAGTCTGCCCTTTGAAAGGGAGTCCCTGCTACTGAGCCATGTTGGAATGTAGTCCCAATTGCCTTTTAAAAAATAAGCCAGAAATATAGGCTTTTATAAGAAATTCCCTGGATTTTTTGGGTGACAGCAACTGAATTTCTTCAAAAACAAGAAAACTATGTGGGGTAAGCAAATAATGCCTGTGGAATAGATTCAAAAGTTGGGTCACTAGTTTGTGACCCTTGCACTGAAGAAACAAGGAAACTCTCTAAGTTTTTTTGGACATTATCCTCCCCTACCACTTGCCCATCTACCTAACTGGAATTTAAGTTATCTGCCCTTAGGGCTTTGATTTGAGTATGTTTTTGCCCCAGTATAAGAGCATGGACTAGGTAGCTTCTTGAGGGGCACAATACCTCTCTCTTCATGCTGATTCATCTTCAATATGTGCCCACTTCCGAAAACAGATCTGAATGATATGTCTCTCATAACTTTCAAGAGAGACTGCACCTAGAAGATTTATCCTACTGGACACCCAAGCCTGAAGCCTAGACTCAAGATGTCCCATCTGAAGCAAAGTGAGTCAAGTTCTTTCGGTCTCTAATTATATCCATAACATCAAGATTGATGATGCCACAGAGTATCCATCACTGATTTGCCACAGAGCATACATCACTGATACATGCTCTCCTCCTTTGGATTACATTGTCCGCCAGGTGCTATGACTTGTCTTTCATCATTATGGCTAATTCTAAGAGCTGTATTTGTATGAAGAACTACCTTAAAGGTTTTGTTAAGAATTAGAAATTATATGCACCAAATCTCTTGGATACTGTGTGGCCCCTTGCAGGTGCTCATTACAAAACACAGGTACTGATTATTCTTCTTCTGAAGTTTGAGAGGAAACAAAGATTCCTGGTGAGAGAAAAAATAGCAGCACTTGACAAGTTCACCTTGCCAAGAATAGAAATTCAAGGTTTTTGAAATACTGCAGCCTATCTGCACAAATAAATAGACATAGCCCTCCTCAACCTAGGCCTTGCCTGATTTCTATATCTCTTTGTCCTAGTATATATGAGAATGCAAGGCTCCAATTAGAATACTATCCAGTGTTATGGATGTTTGGATTGCTGAGCCGATCAAGTAGAAAAAAACATTAGTCTTGAACTAAACTCAGCACAACCACTGCATTCTCCTGGCAAGTCACATAAAAGTGCTGTTCCTGCAGGTGCGTATCTCACAGGCATTGACTCTAGGTAATGAAAATCACAATTTTAAACAACATGGTCACTTTTTATCCACTATGATGCATGGGTTGAAATTACTAAGAAGGGGTGTGAGTTACACTGTGTCCCCCAGAAAGCTATGTTGAAGTCCTAACTCCTGGTAGCTGTAAACTGATTTGGAAATACAGTCTTTACAGATGCAATTAAGTTGAGATCATACAGGAGTAGGGTGGGTCCTTAGTCCAATATGACAGGTGTCCTTATAAGACCAGAAGAGACATATACACAGCAGTTACACGAAGACACAGTCGCATAGAGGAAAGGTGGTCATGCAATGAGGGAGGGAGATATTGGAGTTATGCAGCTACAAACTAAGAAATGCCAAGGATTGCTAGTAACAACTAGAAGCTAGGAAAGAGAGCCTGACTCTGTCAACACCTTGATTTCCGACTTTTGGCCTCCAGAACCATAAGACAATACATTTCTGTTGTTTGAAGCTGCACAGTTTGTTGTGCTTTGTTACAACGGTCCTAGGAAACTAATACAGGATGTACAGTAGAAGAAGCATGCCCTTGGAAGTCAGACAAATCTGGGTACAAATCCTGGTTCTGTCATTTTCTAACTGTGGCCTTGGGCATATTATTTAACATCTCTGAGCCTCAATTTTTCAGTAATAAAATACAAATAATACCAGTTATCCCACAGGGTTATTATGAGCATTAAATAAAATCTTTAACAAAAAGTGTCTATCACATAAGAGTGGAGTGTTTTTCAACTGTCATAAACATACATTTCTGGAAAGCAATTTGGTTTAAAAATCCACAATAGCTTCATACATGCATACCCTATGATCCAGTCATTTCTAAGGTATATACACAATAGTAATTTCTAATGTATACAACCACTTCTAAGTGTATATCCAACAGAAATGCATACACTGCAGTTTTCACAGCAGCATCATTCACAATTGTAAAAAAAAGTTATATATCCATTAACAGTAAAATGAATAAACAAATTATGGTACATTCACACAATAAAATAGCTATTAAAAATGAATTGATCTGTAAGTATATACAACAAAGGATAAATATCTCAAATAATTTTGAATGAAAGAAGCCAGAAACAAAACAACAACCTGCTCTATGATTCAAAACATATATAAAATTCAAAAATCAGGCAAAACTAATATATACTGTTAGAAGTCCTGATGGGCCTTACCTTTGAGAGGAAGAAGTAATTGAGAGGGGCATGAGTGAAGCTTCTGTTTCTAGATATGGTGGTTGGTTATATTGTGTTCATTTTGAAAATTTTTCAAGCTGTACACTTATATGTGCATTTCTTTTCATGTACATTTTATTACAATAAAAAGTTTTAAAAATTTGTGCCATTTGACCTAGTAATTTCATATCTAAAACTATGACCTAAGGGAACATAAAATGTACATCTGAGAATAGCATGATGATATATATATAACAGCTAATGCAGAAAAAACTATGCAAATATCCAACAGGAGAGGCATGGTATAATTATTTGTTATATGCACATATAATGGAATATTAGATGTGGAAAGGGTTTTATATCTATCCTTCAACAGGAAACTTTTATTTCTTTGAACAACTCTCACAGGCTCTTAAGAGATGTTACAGTTAGGCCAAACCTGTTACATTGTGCCTCTGTATTTTTCACTTATAAAAAAGGAAAGTGACTTGCCTAAGTAATATGTCTGCTCAAGTCACCTTCTCTTCGTGTCAAATGCAGAAGAAAAATGAGAGTGAGAAGAACTAGGATTGGGCCACACACTGGGTTTGAAGAACAATAGAACATCAGTCACCTGTTAGATGACAAGGATTTCACCTTACATAGGATATTCAATCAATAGTTCTGGAGCAGCTGGCTAGACATTTCAAAAAGAAAAAAAGGTAGAACACGATTTTACTTCTTATACCAAAATAATGTCCAGATGGACCAAAGGGAATAATTGTAAAAGCAATACAAGAGAACATAAGAGGCTTTTCAAAAAGTAATTTTGAAGTGGAAAGACCTTTCTAAACAAGACTTAAACCTCTGAAACCCTAAAAGGAAAGACTACACAGATTTAAAATTTATTCCTGAAAAAAGTAATGCTATGGAAAATAATTTGTAGACAAATAACAAGATGAGAAAAAAGTTTTCAAAACGTGACAAAGAAAAGATTTTTTTAATATATAAAAATGCTTTACAAATCTGAAGAAAACAACCATAACCCAACAACAGCAACAAAAAAAGTGGGGAAGGGAAATGAATAAGCAGTTCACAGAAAAATGTAAATGGTACCTGAAAAGAGCTAACCTTACATATAACTGTTACCAATTATTGAGTTCTTACTATGTGCCAAATAATGAAATTTAAATTCTTATTTATTACTCAAACAATACTATGAGGTACTTACTATTTTTTAACTAAATTTTAAATTTTTGTGGGTACATAGTAGGTATATATATTTATGGGGTTCATGAAACACTTTGATACAGGCATGCAATGTGTAGTGATCACATCAGGGTAAATGGGATATCTATCACCTTGTCAAGCATTTATCTTTTGTGTTACAAACAATCCAGTTCTACTCTTTTAGTTATTTAAATATGTGCAATTAAATTTCTTTTATTATGCTCACCCTGTTGTGCTACCAGACACTAGATCTTAGTAACTATAATTTTTTCTACCCAGTATCCATTCTCACTTTCTCCCCACCTGTCCACTATCCTTCCCAGCCTCTTGTCACCATCCTTCTACCCTCTATCCCCATGAGTTCATTTGTTTTAATTTTTAGCTCCCCAAAATAAGTGAGAACATGCAAAATTTGTCTTTCTGTGCCTGACTTATTTTACTGAACATAATGAGCTCCAGTTCCATCTATGTTGTTACAAATAAGATCTCATTCCTTTCTAAGCTGAATAGTACCCCACTTGTATATGTACCATATTTTCTTTATCCAATGTTGATGGACACTTAGATTGTTTTCAAGTCTTGGCTATTGTAAATAGTGCAGCAATAAACATTGGAGTGCAGATCTCTCCTCAGTATAATGATTTCCTTTCTTTGGGGTATATATCTAGCAGTGGAATTGGTAGATCATATGATAGCTCAATTTTCAGGTTTTTGAAGAACTTCCAAACTGTTCTCCATAGAGGTTGTATTGATTTACATCCCCACCAACAGGTGCATGGGTTCTTTTTTCTCCACATCCGTGCTAGCAGTTGCTATTCCCTCTCTTTTGGATATAAGCCATTTTAACTGGGGTGAGATGATATCTCATCATAGTTTTGATTTGCATTTCTCTGATGGTCAATGATAGTGAGCATCTTTTCATATGCCTGTTTGCCATTTGCATGTCTTCCTTTGAGAAATGTCTATTCAAACCTTTTGTCCATTTTTATATGATTATTTATACTTTTTCATATTGAGTTGCTTGAGCTCCTTATATATTCTAGTTATTAATCCCTTGTCAGATAGATAGTTTATACGTATTTTCTCCCATTGTGTGAGTTGTCTCTTCACTTTGTTGATTATTTCCTCTACTGTGCAGAAGCTTTGTAACTTACCATGATACCATTTAACCATCTTTGCTTTGGTTACCTGTGTTCATGGAGTATTACTCAAAATATATTTGCCCCACCCAATGGCTTGAAGAGTCTCCTCAAGATTTTCCTTTCATAGTTTGATAGTTTGAGGTCTTAGATTTAAGTCTTAAATCCATTTTGATTTTGTGTTTGTGTTTGGTGAGAGATAGAGGTCTAGTTTCCTTCCACTGCATATGGATATCCAGTTTTCCCACCACCATTTATTGAAGAGACTGAACTTTCCTTAATGTATGTTCTTGGTACCTTTGTTTAAAATGAGTTTAATGTACACGTATGAATTTGTTTCTGACTTTTCTACTCTACTCAGTTGGTCAAGGTGTCTGTTGTTATGCCAGTACCATGCTGTTTTGGTTAATATAGCTTTGGAGTATAATTTGAAGTCAGGTAATGTGATTCCTCCAGTTCTGTTCTTTTTGCTCATGATATCTTTGGCTGTTCTGGGTCTTTTGCGTTTTTATATAAATTTGACAATTGTTATTTCCATTTCTGTGAAGAATATCATTGGTATTTTAATAGATATTCCATTGTATTTATAGATTGCTTTGGGTATTATGGACATTTTAACAATATAGATTCTTCCAATCCATAAACATAAAATATATTTCTATTTCTTTGTGTGTCCTCTTCAATTTTTTCATGAGTATTTTATAGTTTTCATTGCAAATATCTTTCACTACTTTAGTTATGTTGATTCCTAGTATCTAATTTTGTTTCTAGCTATTGTAAATGGCATTACTTTCTTATTTCTTTTTCGGATTGTTCACTGTTGGCATATAGAAATGCTACTGATTTTTGTATGTTGATTTTGTATCCTGCAACTTTACTGAATTTGTTGATAAATTCTAATAGTTTCTTGGTGGAATCTTCAGGTTTTTACAAATAGAAGATCATATCATCTGCAAATGGAGATAATTTGGCTTCTTCCTTTCCAATTTAGATGCCCTTTATTTCTTTCTCTTGTTTAATTGTACTGGCTAGGAGTTCAAGTACTATGTTGAATACTAGTGTTGACAGCGGGCATCCTTATCATTTTCTAGTTCTCAGAAGAAAGGCTTTCAGATTTTCCCCATTTAGTATGATGCTAACTGTGTGTCCATCACATACGTCTTTTATTATGTTGAGGTATATTCTTTCTACACCCAGTTTATTGAGGGTTTTTATTGTGGAGAGATATTGAATTTTATCATATGCTTTCTAAGTATCAATTGAAAAGAAAATATGGTATTTGTCCTTCATTCTCTTGATATGATGTATCACACTGATTGATTTGCATATGTTGAACCATCCTTGTGTCCCTGAGATAAACCCTTGGTCATTCTGAATGATCACTTTAATGTATTATGGAATTTAATTTGCTAGTATTTTGATGAGGATTTCTGCATCAATGTTCATCAGGGATATTGGCATATAGTTTCCTTTCTTTGATGTGTCTTTGTCTGGTTTTGTTATCAGTGTAATACTGGCCTCATAGACTGAGTTATGAAGGATTCCATCCTCCTCAATTTTTTGGAATAGTTTAATTAGGATTGGTATAAGTCTTTTAAATGTTTGGTAAAATTCAACGACAATCCATCAGTTCCCTGGCTTCTGTTTGCTAGCAGACTTTTTATTACAGCTTTGATGCTGTTCTTTGCTATTGTTCTGTTCCCATTTTGGATTTCTTCATGGTTCAATGCTGTTCCTTGCTATTGTTCTGTTCCCATTTTGGATTTCTTCATGGTTCAATCTTGGTAGGTTGTATGTGTCTAGGAATTTATTTATTTATTCTAAGTTTCTAGTTTATTGGCATATAGTAGCTTCCAGTGAGCCTTTGCATTTCTGCAGTATCAGCTGTAATCTCTCCATTTTCAACACTGATTTTATTTATTTGAGTCCTCTCTCTTCTTTTCTTTTTCATTCTGGTTAAAGTTTTGTTGATTTTGCCTATTCTTTCAAAAAACCAACTTTTCGTTTTGTTTATCTTCTGTGTTCTGTGTTTTAATTTTATTTATTTCTGCTCTGATCTTTATTTATTTTGTTCTACTAATATTGATTTTTGTTTGCCCTCGCATTTCTCATTCTTTAAGATACATCACTATGTTGTTTATTTGAAGTTTTTCTTATTTTTTGATGTAGGCACTTCTAGCTATAAACTTTCTTGTTAGTACTACTTTCGCTGTATCCCACAGGTTTTGGTATATTGTGTTTCCATTATCAATTGTTGCAATAAATTTTTAAATTTCCTTGTTTATTTCTTCATACACCAACTTGTCATTCCAGAGCATATTGTTTAATTTCCAAGTGTTTTTATAGTTTCCAAAATTCGTCTTGTTATTGATTCCTCATTTTATTCAATTTTGTTCAGAGAAGATACTTGATAAAATTTTATTTTTTTAAATTTAAGACTAGTTTTGTGAAGTAACATATAGTCTGTCCTTGAGAATGATCTATGTGATGAGGAGAACAATGTGCATTCTGCAGCCAATGGATGAAATGTTCTATGAATATCTATTAGGTCCACTCGGTCTATAGTGCAGATTAAGTTCAATGTTTCTTTATTGATTTTCTATCTGAATAAGCTGTCCAATGCTGAAAGCGGGTTGTTGAATTCCACAGAAATTATTGTACTGGGGTCTATCTCTAGTTTAATAATTTTTGCTTCATATTTATATATCTATGTACTCCAGTGTTGGGTGCATATACAGTAACAGTTGTTATATCGTCTTGCTGAATTGATCCCTTTATCACTATATAACCTTCCTTATCTCTTTTTATAGTTTTTTTTTTGTCCTAAAGTCTATTTTGTCTGATATAACTACAGCTACTCCTGATTTTTAAAATTTCTATTTGCATGGAATATCTTTTGCCATTCCTTCATGTTTAATCTTCATGTGTCTTTAAAAGTACAGCGTAATTCTTGTAGACAAGGCATTGCTGAGTCTTGCTTTTTTTTAAAATTCATTCATCCACTTTATGTCTTTTGATTGGAGGTTTTAGTCCATTTACATTCAATGTTATTATTGATAAGTAAGAACTTACACTTGCTATTTTGTTATTTGTTTTCTTGTGGTTTGGATCTTCTCTTCCTTCTTCCCTTCTTTCCTGTGTTCTTTTTAGTGAAAATGGTTATCCCTGGTGGTATGTTTTAATTTATTGGTTTTATTTTATTTTATTTCAAGATGGAGCCTCACTCTGTCGCCCAGGCTGGAGTGCAGTGGTGAAATCTCAGCTCACTGCAACCTCTGCCTCCCAGGTTCAAGTGATTTTCCTGCCTCAGCCTCCTGAGTAGCTGGGATTACAGGTGCTCGCCACCATACCCAGCTAATTTTTTGTATTTTTAGTAGAGACAGTGTTTCACCATGTTGATCAGTTGATCAGGCTGGTCTCGAACTCCTGACTTCGTGATCTGCCCAACTTAGCCTCCCAAAATGCTGGGGATTACAGGCATGAGCCACCGCACCCGACCCTATTGCTTTTAATTTTTGAGTCTCCATTGTATGTTTTTTGATTTGAGGTTACCATGAGGCTTGCAAATAACACCTTATAACCCATTATTTTAAACTGATGACAACTTAACACTGAATAAATAAACGAAGCAAAAAATAAAACTAATAAAAATTCTACACCTTAACTTTGTCTCCAAGCTTTTTAACTTTTGGTTGTTTCTATTTGTTTTTATTGTACTGCTTATGTCTTAAAAAGTTGTAGTTACTATTTTGATTGTTTCCTGGTTTGGTCTTTCTACTTAGTAGTAGTTTACACACCACAGATACAGTGTTATAATATTCTGTGTTTCTTTGTGCACTTACAATTAACAGTCAGTTTTATACGTTCAGACAATTGCTTCTTGCTCATTATTATCCTTTTCTTTCAGACTGAAAAACGCCCTTTAGCATTTCTTATAGGAAACATCTGCTGTTGTTGATATCCCTCAGCTTTTGTTTGTCTGGGAAAGTCTTTATTTCTCCTCATTTTTAAAGGATACTTTCACTGGATATACTATTCTAGGCTGAAATATTTTTCCTTCAGCACTTTAAATATGTCATGCCACTTCTTCCATGGAAAGATTTCCTGTAAGGTTCCCACTGAAAAGTCTGCCGACAGACATACTGAAGCTCCATTGTATCTTATTTGTCCCTTTTCTCCTGCTGCTTTTAGAATCTTTTCTTTATGTTTTACCTTTGGGAGTTTGAATATTAAATGCCTTGAGTTAGTCTTCTTTAGGTTAAATCTGCTTGGTGTTCTATCATCTTTTTGTACTTGCATATTGATATACTTCTCAAGGTTTGGGAATGCCTCTGATATTATCCCTTTGAATAAACATTCTACCCCATCTCTTTCTCTACCTACTTCATAAGGTCAATAAATTTTATATTTGTCCTTTTGAGACTATTTTTCTAATCTTGTAGATGTGCTTCATTTTTTTAAATTCTTTTTTTCTTTTTTCCCTGCTGACCGTTCATTTTCAAATAGCCTGTCTCCACACTCACTAATTCTTTCTTCTGCTTGATTAATCCTGCTATTAATAGACTATAATGCATTCTTCAGTATGGCAATTGCATTTTTTCAACTCCAGAATTTCTGTTTGACTCTTTTCAATTATTTCCATTTCTTCGTTAAATTTATCTAGATTCTGAATTCCTTCTCTGTGTTACCTGGAATTTCTTTGAGTTTCCTCAACACAGCTATTTTGAATTATCTGTCTGAAAGGTCACATATCTCCATCTTTTTAGAATCAGTCTTTGGTGCCTGATTTAGTTTGTTCTATGAGGCCATGTTTCGATGGATGGTCTTGATGCTTGTGGATATTTGTTAGTTTCTAGTCATTGAAGAGTTACATATTGATTTTACTCTTTGCAGTCTGGGCTTGTTTATGCCCATCTTTCTTGGGAAAGCTTTCCAGAAATTCAAAAGGACTTTGGTGTTACCACTTAAGCTGTAATTGCTTTAGGGGGCACCTGCAGCCCAGTAATACTGGTGTTCCTGTAGTCTCACCAAGGTACTGCTTTCATGCTCAGACAAAATTTGGAAGAATTATTGGGTTTAGCAGGCAGAAACTATTGTTCTTTTCTCTCACTTTCTCCCAAACAGAGTCTCTCTGTCTGTTCTGAGCTTCCTGGAGCTGGGGGTAGAGTAACACAAGCACCTTTGTGGCCATCACTACTAGGACTGTGCTGGGTCAGATCCGAGGCCATCACAGCCCTGTGTCTCATACAAGGCTTGCTATAACCACTCTTTGCCTACCACTTGTGTTCACTCAAGGCCCTGGGGCTGTACAATCAGCAGATGGTAAAGGCAGTAAGGCTTGTATCCTTCCCTTCAGGGTGATGAGTGCCTCCAGGTCCCAGGTAGGTCAAGAGTTGCCATCCAGGAGCCAGAGACTGCAGTCAAAAACCTTAGTAGTCTACCTGGTGTTCTAGTATATCGTGGCTGAAGTGGCACTCAAACTACAAGATGCAGCCCTTCCTACTCTCTGCTCATTTCCAAAGGTAGAGGAGCCTCACTCCATGGTTACTGCCACCACAGGCCCACAGGGAATACTACCAGACTACCACCAATGTTTCCTTGAGGTCCAAGGCCTCTTCAGTCAGCTTGTGGTGAATTCTGCCTGGCCTGGGACTCATCCTTCAGAGCACTGGGCTTCCCTTGAGTTCAGGCAAGGTCCAGAACTGCTGTCCAAGGGTCAAGTCCTGGAATCAGGGACCCCAAGAGCCCACTTGGTGCTTTACTCTCCTGTGGCTGAGCTGGTTCCTTAGGTATAAGACAAAGTTCACTTTACCTTTGCCTTTGCTTTTCTCAAGCAGAAGTCTTGCCTCATAGCCATCACATCTGGGGATGTGCAGAGTCTCATCTGAAGCCAGCAAGTCTGTGTATCTCACCCAAGGTCCTCAATGTAGTATCTGGGTATCACTGCTGATTATTCACGGCCACAGGGCTCTTCAGTTAGCAGGTAATAAAGTCTGCCAGAACAAGGTCCTTCCCTTCAAAGAAGCAGGTATCCTTCTGCCCCAGCATATATCTAGAAATGTCATCTGGAAACTAGGGCCTGGAAAGGGGGCCTCAAGACTCTAACTGGTGTTCTATCTTGCTGTGGTTGAGCTGCTATCCAAGATGCAGGACAAAGTCTTCCCCATTCTGTCCTCTCCTCTCCTCAAGCAGATGGAAGGCGTCTCTTTTGCAGCTGCAAGCTCTGCAGCTTGGGGTTAGGGTAGAGGTGACACCATCACTCCCTTAGTCACTTCAGTTGGTGTCTCAGTAGATTACATATCCCCCAGTTCTCTGGCACTGATGTAGTTTAAATGTTTTCCCACCAAGTCACATGTCAATACGTAATCCCCAGTGTTGGAGGGGGGCATGGTGGGAGGTGGTTGGATTATAGGGGTGGTTTCTCATGACTGGTTTAGTACCGTCCCCTTGTACTGTCCTCATGATAGTGAGTTCATTCTTATGAGATTTGGTAATTTAAAAGTGTGTGACACCTCTCCCCTTACTCTCTCTTCCTCCTGCTCTGGCCATGTGAAGTGCCTGCTCCCACTTCACCTCCCACCATATTGTATATTTCCTGAGGCCTCCCCAGAATCTCAGCAGAGGCCAGTACCATGCTTTCTGTACAGCTTGTGGAACCATGAATCAATGAAACCACTTTTCTTTACTAATGATCCAGTTTGAGATATTACTTTATAGCAATGTGAGAACAGACTAATATAGGCTCGGAGCCCAGTTCAGCTCTAGGACTTGCCTAGAAGTTGCAGTCATTGTGGCTTGGACTTCCTTTCAAGTTTATTTAGGTCCCTGAAGCACTTTGGCCCATGGTGGCAAGTGTTACAGGAACTCAAGTTCCAACTGTTGGGATCAGAGATTTCCCTCTGGCTAGGGGTGGTTTAAATGCTCCCTCCATGTGGAGGGTCGGCTGAGTTAGGTATGTTCTTTCTTTCTGCAATAACAGGATAGCACTGAGTTCATTGCCTCACAGTTGCTGAATTCTCCCTCTCCCCAGGGGACAAAAACATTCTCTTCACTATGCCACTGCTGCTGGGAGGTGAAGAAGGGGTGGTGTTGGTGATTCAAGACTTTTTCCCTGCCTCTTTAGTGCCTCTTTCAGTGATATGAAGTTAAAACCAAGGAGTGTTAGTGGTCACCTGTATTTTGGTTCTTTTTTTTTTTTTTTTTTTTTTTTGAGACGGAGTCTCGCTCTGTTGCCCAGGCTGGAGTGCAGTGGCCGGATGTCTGCTCACTGCAAGCTCCGCCTCCCAGGTTTACACCATTCTCCTGCCTCAGCCTCCCGAGTAGCTGAGACTACAGGCGCCCGCCACCTCGCCTGGCTAGTTTTTTTTTTTTTTATTTTCAGTAGAGACGGAGTTTCACCGTGTTAGCCAGGATGGTCTCGATCTCCTGACCTCGTGATCCTCCCGTCTCGGCCTCCCAAAGTGCTGGGATTACAGGCTTGAGCCACCGCGCCCAGCAATGTATTTTGGTTCTTATAAAGGTGCTTTTTGTGTAGACGGTTGTTAAACTGCTGTCCTTGTAGGGGGAGGACAATTGGTAGAGCCTTCTCTTCCACAATCTTGCTCTGCCTCCTGAACCTATATTGTTAATAAGCACTTAGAATGCATAGCCTCCACCTACTACCTCAAGCAGCTAAATTTTCCAAGCACAAGCTGCTACCAACTTCTGAACTTTGTTCAGAGAAAAGCAAAGCATGTCCTGGAAAGAGAAGCAAGCTACTTCATTCACTTAAAGAACACCCACACCGGAAGAAATAACATCACAGGGATTGTGTTGTCGTATTTGCCCGGCATTTGTAAATGGGAAAATAGTTCATTTGAGGTTTGGAGTGTGATTTCCCCACATCCTTGTCCTTCAGACACCTTTCTGTGTTGGGGTTGTGTAATATGGATAAAAGTAAGTGATGCTTTTTTCTGATCTATGCTTATTAGTGGCCAGAAAATGGGGATAGGAAGCTCTGGTCTGTGTTTAGGGTTTTTATTTTCTTGTTGAAGTTCTTAAATTGTAGTAGTATTGTGTTAATCTGGTTTCTGACTCTTTTTTTGAGTGTGTGACCCTAAAGTGAGTTACTGAGAAATTTTTTAAATGTTTGTCTAGATAAAGAAAAAGGCAAGGTTTGCCTTTCCATGCTGAGGCAGCATGGCTAGCCCTTCATAGGGGCTATCGTTTCTTAAAGTGTGAGCCACTGATCACCTGGATCAGCACCTCCACTGACATATGCAGACATATATACTCCACCCTGACCTGCGCAATCAGAATTTCTGAGGATGAGGCCTTGGAATATGCATCACCTAGGTGACTTTGATGCAAAAAGAAGTTAGCAACTATGTCAAGATTACTATTAGAAGGAAGCATCTGTATAGGTATTGTACTTTCTTAAACTCTTTAAATGTGCGTTCCAGGGAAACAGACCCAAAAAATGTCACGGAAAATCAGCATACTTCAGCTGTGACAACTGGGAACAGAAACTCCCATGGTGCAAAGCTATGACTAGAATGCTATTAAAGCACTTTTTCTGCCTTTGCAGCAAATCTGCAATATTTCTCCATGGTCCCTTTGGAAGTGATGTGTCAGATTTAAGCGAGTTCAAACAAATGTTCTGTCTTGAATCAATACCAGGTTAGGACTTTCCTTTTTACTATAAAACTTTAAATCTTCTAGCTGGCTTCTTCTATCACAGGCCACCAACAAATTCCCCCAACTACTTTACGTGGAACAGGCAGGCGTAAGAAGGGGATGCAAAGAGAAAAAACAGAGACTCTGGGGTAAATGTATTTTGTGAAGGTGGAATGTATTGCGAATATATTCAACTTAGAGTAGAGGTTACAAACACAAATGAAGTCAGGAAGGGAAAAGAAAACTGCACACTGAGTTGGACAAATGAAACACTCGGCTCTTTTAGTTTAATATGTTTTCTTACTTTTGACAGAGATGCAGGTATAATATATCAGTTTCATTTCAAATGTGGCATACGAATACGACAATGTAAGTGTGCTAGTAAACAGTAACTGACATTCATCCTCAATGTCATAAGAAGTGGTAGGGGTTGTAGTAAACTGGAGGAGCCCATGCCACACATAAAGAGTGAACCAGCAACACAAGGCATAATAATAAATGGCAACTACATTTGGCCTCAGTGCCAGGAAGACAATGAGAGGGGAGAAACGGGGGGTGTAAACTGGAGAGCTCAGGCTAAAAGAGGGTATCACTCCTCTAGCTGATCCCTTAAGAAATGAGCACCTTTTGTTTCTTGATTTTATGATTCATTCAGAAAAGTTAAAAATCTGGATATTTAATGTGTGATCTCTTGATTTTTAAATGCTGGTAACTAATTCCATGTTTCATAAAAGAAGTTCAAAAGGGAAAAATTAAACTAAACACTGTGTTTGTCAGGGCTGTTTTTGACTTCTGAACTGAGGAACATTTAACCCATTTACAGTTTTCAACCATCAAGAAAAAATCAACAACCAAAAAGAAGAGCCAGGCAATAAAACCAAGAATTTGTCTAGGAAGTGAGAAAAGAAGAGTTTCCTCAGAATCCAAGAGTAGATAGAACATGAAGGCAGAGATAAATATCAGGAGCACTAGAGGCAGCAGGGTGGTCACAAACCATTTGTCAATCCTGGATGGTATCTCAGAGATTGTATAGTTCAGTCCTCTAAGTTTACAGATGAGACACCTAAAGCACAGAGGTTAAGTGGGTTGCTCAAAGTCAAATAGCCAGTTAGGGCCTTAGTCTCATGATGCCCAGTCATTCCACTAGACAAAGCTTTCTGTAGGGGTCAGTTCAGTGAACTCACTAATGAAGCATCTGTGAAAAAAAGAGATGACCAATATCTTCTAGCAATTCAATTGTCATGCCTTTGATTATTTTTCTCCTTGTAGCTGGCTGTGAAACACCTGATTGTGGGTGAAACTTGTGGTTCCTATGCACAACAAACAGCTTTGTGGATTATAGTCTGTTTACTAAAGCCAATTTGGTGGGGCAAGTAAATGAAAAAGAAAGAAGGGCAAAACCATGAGCATTTTCTTTTGGTAGGGAAAGGGGCAATGGTTGCAAAGGTGCGGGGAGGGGGATGCATTTATTCCAACCACATGTACGTAAAACCAAGAAGCTGCGTTGTTTCCATTTCACTACTTCAGAAGCCTAAGAATGAATTCTGAGTTGAACAGGGCAAAGTGTGATTTCAGAAGCCTTAAAATACTATTCATACCGCATACTAAGTTACTCAAAACAAATTCAAGACGTTCGCTTCTGTGAAATCCTTTCACAGTTCCCTGCTTCCTTTCCTTTATTTAGCACACTTTCATTTCCAAGAAAGTCTGCTGACAAAATTTTTTCTCTGCCCTTCCTTAAAGCTGTCTGGTTCTTCAGATTTTGACCAGTATCTGATTGCTCATCCTAGAGGTATCATGACATAGTTGTGTCATCTTTCTCTCTTCCTTTTCTATAGAGGGATGCTTATTCCTAAGCCATCAAGGTCTAGAGCTCTGAGCTTTTCTCTCCTTCTTTATCACAATGACTCACTTACAGATTTACCAAGAAGGAGCTGCCAAATTCACTAAGGAATGAGTGAAGTGATGCAAGCACAGCTCCTGCCATCAAGACAGGTCTGTATTCCAAATTCTCAGCTCAGACTCACTAATCAAGGATTTGCTTCTGAAAACTTAGGAATGAGCAGTGGTCAGAAAGCACAAGTGAATTTCAGCATAACATGGACTAACACGGTCTCAAACTGTCTTAGGAAACAGCATTTTTACATACACACACACAACAATTCAGCAAAGAAATGAGCTAAACCTCAGTTGAATGGCTTTTCACTAGTCGATGAGTATTTACTGATAAACACCATGTGCTTGCAAGATACCGAGAGAAGGAAAAGGCATGATTTGCATCCCAAAGAACCTTAAGTTGTATATGAGAAGCCAAAAACTTATCAGGCATGAAATAATCAGATAGATACTTAGCAGTCAGAGTATGAGGTATCCTGAGGAAGTACAATAAGAACGTATAAAATAAAGACATCTGCATATTCTGAAGCATTAAGCAAAAGCTTCATGGAAGAAGAGAGGCTTCAGTTAGTTCTTGAGAGATAGATAGGACTTGGATGGATGGAGAAGAAGGTACACTAAGCTAGAAGAACAGTAGGAATGGGGGCAGAAAGAGTAGGATGGACGATAGGAAAAAACCGGTCCAGAATGAGGCTGAATATTCATGTACGTGAGTAGTGGGATAGAAAATTATACAGAAACATGGAATAAGTGTCCTAAAAGTAAAACAGAAGGGTTGATGCTTAATGTGTCAAGCAACAAAGAGCTATTGAAATTTCTTGCACAGGGATCTGAGTTGATTAAAGTATTTAAGGAAGAATATCTGGCAGTAATATCCAACAGAGTGGGAAGAAAGAAATGAAGTTTGTTAGGCTATAGCATTAATGCAAATTTGAGGTGAAGGCAGCTAGTTTTCAGAGACAGAAAGTGGGTAAGGTAATGAAAATTTAACAGTTTTAATCAGAGTTACTTAGAATTAAAGGGTGTTAATGTAAAAAAAAGACTATAATTTTTCTAAAGAGGGTATTCACTTCATAAGTTAGTAAATTGAAGCCAAGAATATATAAGTTATTTCTCTCTAAGGTTACCTAACTAGGTATTTAGTGGCACAGCATGGACTAGAATCCAGGCATTTTGACACCTTAAAAAGTGCACCTTGCAATACACCAAGCTGTTGAACTAAAATGAGAGCAAGACGTTCAAATGGAAATCCTTTCAGGCAGCAGTAGATAGGATATAGATATACAGATGGGATGGTACCTGGACCCACAATGGTGGATGAGCCTTAAGAGGGGAAAATATAGAGATAAGAATAGAGACATATTGATTATGGGGTGAGTGGAAGAAGGGTAATAACAAAAAACAAGGGAATAATCAAGAGGAAATAATGTCACAGGAACTAAGAGAAAGGAGATTTTCAAAAGCAAAGGATAGAAAACTTCTACTTTGGTCTAAGATAGAATAATCGAGACTGGATTTGCCTTCTGGACTGAAACATTGAAAACAGTGAACAAAATACATGAAATAACAATTACCAAGATATTTGACATCAGACAATGAAATGCAGTGATCCCTGAGAGATGGACGAAAAACAAGGGGAGCCCTATTGTTGGCTCATCTTGCTGCTTTGAGAGTGTTTCCAAGCCCCAGTACGAGGAGTGGGAATCTGAGTCAATTTTGATCATCTCCTTGAGTTGAAGAGACAGAGCTGAGAGTCTAAGGAGACCAAGGCAGCTTGAATTTGCAGAAGAGAGTACCAAAGAAGGCAGAGCTTCACAAAAGAAGAACTATAGAGATTTGCAGAGTGTCCCTTCAGGTATTCAACTGAGTACTTACCTAAGTAATGGAAATAGCCCTAGATCAAGCACTGCTGCAATATTCCACCTATTAAATCTTTAAAGCAAGCCCAGAAAGATTACTCTGTTTTCAGGTACATGTCCAAGAACAAAGCTCAAGACTATCGAAATAGAGAAATATCCAGCATCCAGTAAAATAAAATTCACAATGTCTGTCTTCCAAACAAAAATTACCAGGCAGACAAAAAAGGAGGTAAATATACATATTAAGGGAAGAAGACAATTAATCAAAACTGACACAGAAATGACACAGATGGTAGAATTAGTAGACAGTGACATTTAAAGTTAACTGTATTCCATATGTTCAAGAAACTAGAAGGATTGAACATGCTAAAAAAGATTTGAAAAATAAAAAAGAACACAATGAAGTTCTAGATATGTAAACTTAATTAATGTCAGAGCAGATATTACCGAAGGAAAGATTGGTGAACTTGAATAAACAGCAATAAAAATGATCCAAAATGAAACATAATAGAAATAATACTGGGGACAATAGAGCATCAGAGAGAGCTGTGAAACCACCTCAAATAATTGCTATAAGTATAATTGGGGGTCTCTGAAGTAGAGGAGAAAGCAGAGGGATAAAAAATATATTTGAAGAAATAATTTCCAAAACTTTTATATGATTGATGAATACTATAAATCGGTAGATATGAGAAGCTCAAAAACCCTAAGAACAATAAATATTAAGGCAATTATAGCAAAGCATATCAGAATTAACCTGCTAAAACAACTGATAAATAGAAAATCACACAAGCAGGAAAAAAGGACACATTAATTACAGAGGAACAAAGATATTATAAAAATGAAAGCAAATATCTCTTCAAAGCCAGAAGAACACAGTAGAATAGTAGCTTTTTAATATTAGAAAATGAAGAATGAAATAACCTGTCAAACTATAATACTTTACCCAGAGAAAATATCTTCCAAAAACAAAAAAGATACCAAGGCTTTTTGAGCTATATAAAAGCTGAAATAATTCCTCTCCAACAGACCTATTCTACAAGAAATGTAAAAGGAAGTCTTTCGTAGAGAAGAAAAATGATGCTACATGGAAATCTAGATTCATCAAAATGAATGAAGAGCCCCAAGAATAGCAACAACACAAGTAAATATACAGACTTTTCTCATCGCCTAAGTCACTTTTAAAGATAATCAACATTTGAAGAGAAAAAAAATGGAAACTAGATAACAACATTCTTTAAAAAACATGGGTCAAGGAAGAAATCAAATGGGAAAATATTTTGAGCTGCATGAAAATCAAGACACAATATATCAGAATTCAAGGGATGCAGCTAAAGCAGTAATTAGAGGGAAATTTATAGCATTATGATTTCTTTTACATTAGAAAAGAAATAAATCAACGACTTCAGAGTCCACCTTAAAAAACTAGAAAAACAAGAGCAAACACACACCAAAATACAAAGAAAGGATATAATAGAGGCCAGAGCTGAAATCTATAAAATAGAAAAACAATAGAGAAAATCAATGAAATCAAAAGCTGACTCACTGGGAATATCAATAAAATAGGTAAACCTTTAGCCAGGTTCTTCAGCAAATAAAAGAGAGGGTCGAAGGCAGAAAGAGAGCAAATACTTACATAATCAATATCAGAAATGAGAGTGGCAAAATTAATAAAGATTCTATAGTTATAAAAATGAGGAATGATAATGAACATTTTAATGCTGCTAAATCCAACAACCTAAATGAAATGAATGAATTCCTTGAAAGACACAAACTATCAAGGTTCAACCAAGAAGACATAGAAAATCTCAATAGCCTGACATTATTTAAAGAAATTAACTTCACACTTTGAAACCTTACCACAAAGACATCTTTTGGTCCAGACAGCTTTATTGGGAAATTCTATGAAATATTTAGAAAAATAATAATAACAAGTCTACAACTCATCCCGAAAATTGAAGAGGTGAGACTCGTTCTCTAATTAGTCTATGAGGCTAGCATTACTCTGATATCAAAAACAAAGCCTTTACAAGAAAAGGAAGCTACTATTCAATATCTCCCATAAACATAGAACCAAAAAAAGTTAACATTTTAGAAAATCTGATCCAATAGGCCAGGCGCGGTGGCTCACGCCTGTAATTCCAGCACTTTGGGAAGCCGAGGCAGGTGGATCACGAGGTCAGGAGATTGAGATCATCCTGGCTAACACGGTGAAAACCCGTCTCTAAGAAAACTACAAAAAATTGGCTGGGCGTGGTGGCGGGTGTCTGTGGTTCCAGCTACTCGGGAGGCTGAGGCAGGAGAATGGCGTGAACCCAGGAGGCAGAGCTTGCAGTGAGCCAAGATCGCGCCACTGCACTCCAGTCTGGGCGACACAGCGAGACACCGTCTCAAAAAAAAAAAAAAAAAGAAAGAAAAAGAAAAAAAGAAAATCTGATCCAACAATATACAAAAGGGACAATGTGACCAAGTGGAGTTTGTCTCAGGAATAAAAGTTTAGTATAACAAACATTTAGAAAGCAAAAAATGTATTACAATTCACCATCTTCTCAGATCACAAAAGCAAAACCACATGACCATCTCAATAGATACAGAAGACGAATTTGACAAAAGCTAGCACCAATTCCTGATTAAAGCTCTATGCAAACTAGTAATAGAAGGAAATTTCCTCAACACGATAAAGAGCACCTACAAAAAACCTGAAGCTAACATAATACTTTGGTGAAAGAGTGAATGATTTCTCCCTAATATTACCCTAAGAATGTAAGAACATGCACTCTCAACACTCTTAATTAGCGTTATATAGGAAGATCTAGCAATTCGATAAGGCAAGGAAAGGGATAAAAGGCAACTGAAGAGAAAAAGAAGTAAATCTGTTCCTATCACCAGACAATATGATTGCTCAGGTAAAAAATCCCAAGGAATCTTCAAAAAGCTACTAGAAATAAGTGAATTTAGCAATGTTAAAGGGTATAAGGTCAATGTATAGAAATCTAGTGTATTTCTATATATAAGCAACATACAAATGTAAACAAAATTTTAAAATCAGTTCCATGTGCAATATGACCAAAGGTGTAAAATTCTTAAGTATAAACTTTTTAAAACATGTATAAGATCTATATGCTGGAAAGTATAAAACACTGATGAACGAAGTCAATAAAGACAAATAAATGGAGATATATATTATGTTCATGAATTGGAAGGCTCAACACTTAAGATGTCTGTTTTCTTCTCACTGATCTATAAATTCAACTCAATTGTAACAAAAATATCAGCAGAAATTTTTGTGGAAATTGGCAATCTGATTTTAAAATGTATATGGAAGATTTTCAAATGTGATCAAGAAGAATCATACAGAATTCCAAATAAACTACAGTTGGCCCTCCATATCACAGGGTCTGCATGAATTAATTCAGCTAACCATGGATTAAAAAAAAAAGCCTAGAACAATAATAATTTAAAAATAAAGAACAAATAAAAACAATATAACAGAACAACTATTTACACAACATTTACTCTGTATTAGATATTTTAAGTAATCTAGAGATGATTTAAAGTATACAGGAAAATGTATATAGGTTATACGAAAATACTACACCACTTTACATGAGAGAATTGAGCATCCAAATTTTGGTATAATGGGGATACATGAAGCAATCTCCAATAGATACCAAGAAATGACTGTATGTAGATGCTCCACACCTTAAGTAGGCACTGTGCATAGTGCCATCTTTCAAAAGACAATAGTATGAAAAATGGGAGTAGAGGTGGTAGAATAACTTTACATGGAGAAATCTGTTTTGTCCAGGTGAATGTAAGTCATTGTAAACTCATGCAATTTACCTCTGTGATATTCCTCCCCAAATTCTAGAACCCAGTCTAATTGTAAGAAAAACATCAGACAAATTCCCAAGAAGGGGCATGCTGTAATAAACCTGACCAGTATTCCTCAACACTGTCAAGGCCATCAAAAACCAAAAGTCTGAGAACCTGCCACAGTCAAGAGGAGGCTAAGGATACCTGATAACGAAAGGTAATGTAGTATCCTGGTTGGGATCTTAAATAGAAATAGAATAATAGATAAAAACTGAGGCAATCGGAAAAAAATGTATGAACTTTAATTAATAATAATGTGTCAATATCTTTTCATTAGTTGTACCAAATGTCTCATACTAACATACAATAGTAATAATAGGAGAAATTATGTGTGTGGGGGGTATAATTTGAGAACCCTGTACTTTCTGCTCAATTTTTCTGTATGTCTACAACTAGTCTAAGAGGGTCAGAACAAGGTGGACAAATAAAAAGCTCCACTGATTATCATTACCGCCCCCACAACAAGAACACCAAATTTAACAACTATCTACACACAAAAAGCACCTTTATAATAACGAAATATCAGGTGAGCACTCACAGTACCTGATTTTGACTTCAAATTGCAAAAAGAGGCACTGATGAGGGTAGGAAAGACAGTCTTGAATAACAGATACCATTTTTCCACTATTCCTTGGTAGTGGGTAGTGGCCACATGGTGAATAGAGAGAATCTGTGCATTTGGGAGAGGGACAGCACAGCAATTGAGACATTGCATTGAACTCACAGCAGAATGTATAATCGCGCTGAAATTCACTGACATGCACCCATGGATGGAGTACTCAAACCAACCCTAGCCAAAAGAGAATTGCCCATTCCAGCAATCAGCATCGGAACTCTGGCAAGCCTTATGTGTCAAATAAAAATTAGTTTAATTATATGATTTTCCAGATTGCTATTTGATAATATAGAGTCAAATAGTAGATAGGATCTTGGAGTTTAAAAGAACCAAATTTCTAAATTCTTACCATAACAATCTGGAATATCATATAGTTAAACAAATTTTTATTTGACACATAAGAATATCCCTCATCAATCTCAACCTCAATTAACAATGGGTACATGACACAATAGTGCCATGTTTGACTTTTGTATTGTGTTACAAGTCCCAGGACATGCTAGCGAAATGGTGTCCCAAAGCAATACTTGAGGCTCAGCCAAGGGGCTCAATCTAATTACTGAGAGGATAATTCTGCCCTCTAGAGTTGCTTCTCTGAAGCCGTTTATGTGCTACTTTGACACAGGTTGCTTGTGTTAAAGAGTCATGCGTGACAGGATGAGGCAGAGGTGAAAACTTATTGGAGGACAGACAAGTCTACTAAAATCATGTTTTCAGGACTTTTCTAAATCAGATAACCACGTATTTTAATTAATATAGTGGCCTGTCAGCTTTCTATTTCAGGGTGAGAATAAATTTTACTTATTAAGATAAAGAGTTCTACAACATTAAATAATTTCTATTTTTGTTGATTTTAGGAATTATGTTAGTTTTAAATTTTTTTAAGTAAATTTTATTTTATATATTTGAGGTTTACAACATGATGTTATAGGATACATATAGATAGTAAAATACAGTAAAATAGATCAATATGAAGCACACTGATACATCTATTCTCTCCTATAGTTACTTTTTTGTGACAAGTGCAGCAAATTTTATCAGGGATTTTTGTTAAATAAATATAGTTTAGCTGATTTTCAATTTTTCAAATACTATTTTCTTTTTTTTTTAAATTTATTTATTATTATTATACTTTAAGTTGTAGGGTACATGTGCATAACGTGCAGGTTTGTTACATATGTATACTTGTGCCATGTTGGTGTGCTGCACCCATCAACTCGTCATTTACATCAGGTATAACTCCCAATGCAATCCCTCCACCCTCGCCCCTCCCCATGATAGGCCCCGGTGTGTGATGTTCCCCTTCCTGAGTCCAAGTGATCTCATTGTTCAGTTCCCACCTATGAGTGAGAATATGCGGTGTTTGGTTTTCTGTTCTTGCGATAGTTTGCTAAGAATGATGGTTTCCAGCTGCATCCATGTCCCTACAAAGGACACAAACTCATCCTTTTTGATGGCTGCATAGTATTCCATGGTGTATATGTGCCACATTTTCTTAATCCAATCTGTCACTGATGGACATTTGGGTTGATTCCAAGTCTTTGCTATTGTGAATAGTGCTGCAATAAACATACGTGTGCATGTGTCTTTATAGCAGCATAATTTATAATCCTTTGGGTATATACCCAGTAATGGGATGGCTGGGTCATATGGTACATCTAGTTCTAGATCCTTGAGAAATCGCCATACTGTTTTCCATAATGGTTGAACTAGTTTACAATCCCACCAACAGTGTAAAAGTGTTCCTATTTCTCCACATCCTCTCCAGCACCTGTTGTTTCCTGACTTTTTAATGATCGCCATTCTAACTGGTGTGAGATGGTATCTCATTGTGCTTTTGATTTGCATTTCTCTGATGGCCAGTGATGATGAGCATTTTTTCATGTGTCTGTTGGCTGTATGAATGTCTTCTTTTGAGAAATGTCTGTTCATATCCTTTGCCCACTTTTTGATGGGGCTGTTTGTTTTTTTCTTGTAAATTTGTTTGAGTTCTTTGTAGGTTCTGGATATTAGCCCTTTGTCAGATGAGTAGATTGCAAACATTTTCTCCCATTCTGTAGGTTGCCTGTTCACTCCGATGATAGTTTCTTTTGCTGTGCAGAAGCTCTTTAGTTTAATGAGATCCCATTTGTCAATTTTGGCTTTTGCTGCCGTTGCTTTTGGTGTTTTAGACATGAAGTCTTTGCCCATGCCTATGTCCTGAATGGTACTACCTAGGTTTTCCTCTAGGATTTTTATGGTATTAGGTCTAACATTTAAGTCTCTAATCCATCTTGAATTAATTTTCATATAAGGAGTAAGGAAAGGATCCAGTTTCAGCTTTCTACTTATGGCTAGCCAATTCTCCCAGCACCATTTATTAAATAGGGAATCCTTTCCCCATTTCTTGTTTCTCTCAGGTTTGTCAAAGATCAGATGGCTGTAGATGTGTGGTATTATTTCTGAGGACTCTGTTCTGTTCCATTGGTCTATGTCTCTGTTTTGGTACCAGTACCATGCTGTTTTGGTTACTGTAGCCTTGTACTATAGTTTGAAGTCAGGTAGTGTGATGCCTCCAGCTTTGTTCTTTTGACTTAGGATTGTCTTGGAGATGCGGGCTCTTTTTTGGTTCCATATGAACTTTAAAGCAGTTTTTCCCAATTCTGTGAAGAAACTCATTGGTAGCTTGATGGGGATGGCATTGAATCTATAAATTACCTTGGGCAGTATGGCCATTTTCACGATATTGATTCTTCTTATCCATGAGCATGGTATGTTCTTCCATTTGTTTGTGTCCTCTTTGATTTCACTGAGCAGTGGTTTGTAGTTCTCCTTGAAGAGGTCCTTTACATCCCTTGTAAGTTGGATTCCTAGGTATTTGATTCTCTTTGAAGCAATTGTGAATGGAAGTTCATTCCTGATTTGGCTCTCTGTTTGTCTGTTACTGGTGTATAAGAATGCTTGTGATTTTTGCACCTTAATTTTGTATCCTGAGACTTTGCTGAAGTTGCTTATCAGCTTAAGGAGATTTTGGGCTGAGACAATGGGGTTTTCTAAATATACAATCATGTCATCTGCAAACAGGGACAATTTGACTTCTTCTTTTCCTAACTGAATACCCTTGATTTCTTTCTCTTGCCTAATTGCCCTAGCTAGAACTTCCAACACTATGTTGAATAGGAGTGGTGAGAGAGGGCATCCCTGTCTTGTGTCAGTTTTCAAAGGGAATTTTTCCAGTTTTTGCCCATTCAGTATGATATTGGCTGTGGGTTTGTCATAAATAGCTCTTATTATTTTGAGGTATGTTCCATCAAAACCGAATTTATTGAGCGTTTTTAGCATGAAGGGCTGTTGAATTTTGTCAAAAGCCTTTTCTGCATCTATTGAGATAATCATGTGGTTCTTGTCTTTGGTTCTGTTTATATGCTGGATTATGTTTATTGATTTGCGAATGTTGAACCAGCCTTGCATCCCAGGGATGAAGCCCACTTGATCATGGTGGATAAGCTTTTTGATGTGTTGCTGAATCCGGTTTGCCAGTATTTTATTGAGGATTTTTGCATCGATGTTCATCAGGGATATTGGTCTAAAATTCTCTTTTTTTGTTGTGTCTCTGCCAGGCTTTGGTATCAGGATGATGTTGGCCTCATAAAATGAGTTAGGGAGGATTCCCTCTTTTTCTATTGATTGGAATAGTTTCAGAAGGAATGGTACCAACTCCTCTTTGTACCTCTGGTAGAATTCAGCTGTGAATCCATCTGGTCCTGGACTTTTTTTGGTTGGTAGGCTATTAATTATTGCCTCAATTTCAGAGCCTGCTATTGGTCTATTCAGGGATTCAACTTCTTCCTGGTTTAGTCTTGGAAGTGTGTAAGTGTCCAGGAAATTATCCATTTCTTCTAGATTTTCCAGTTTATTTGTGTAGAGGTGTTTATAGTATTCTCTGATGGTAGTTTGTATTTCTGTGGGGTCGGTGGTGATATCCCCTTTATCATTTTTAATTGCGTCGATTTGATTCTTCTCTCTTTTCTTCTTTATTAGTCTTGCTAGTGGTCTGTCAATTTTGTTGATCTTTTCAAAAAACCAACTCCTGGATTCATTGGTTTTTTGGAGAGTTTTTTGTGTCTCTATCTCCTTCAGTTCTGCTCTGATCTTAGTTATTTCTTGCCTTCTGCTAGCTTTCGAATGTGTTTGCTCTTGCTTCTCTAGTTCTTTTAATTGCGATGTTAGAGTGTCAATTTTACATCTTTCCTGCTTTCTCTTGTGGGCATTTAGTGCTATAAATTTCCCTCTACACACTGCTTTAAATGTGTCCCAGAGATTCTGGTATGTTGTATCTTTGTTCTCATTGGTTTCAAAGAACATCTTTATTTCTGCCTTCATTTCGTTATGTACCCAGTAGTCATTCAGGAGCAGGTTGTTCAGTTTCCATGTAGTTGAGCAGTTTTGATTGAGTTTCTTAGTCCTGAGTTCTAGTTTGATTGCACTGTGGTCTGAGAGACAGTTTGTTATAATTTCTGTTCTTGTACATTTGCTGAGGAGTGCTTTACTTCCAATTACGTGGTCGATTTTGGAGTAAGTACGATGTGGTGCTGAGAAGAATGTATATTCTGTTGATTTGGGGTGGAGAGTTCTATAGATGTCTATTAGGTCTGCTTGCTGCAGAGATGAGTTCAATTCCTGGATATCCTTGTTAACTTTCTGTCTCGTTGATCTGTCTAATGTTGACAGTGGAGTGTTGAAGTCTCCCATTATTATTGTATGGGAGTCTAAGTCTCTTTGTAAGTCTCTAAGGACTTGCTTTATGAATCTGGGTGCTCCTGTATTGGGTGCATATATATTTAGGATAGTTAGCTCTTCCTGTTGAATTGATCCCTTTACCATTATGTAATGGCCTTCTTGGTCTCTTTTGATCTTTGATGGTTTAAAGTCTGTTTTATCAGAGACTAGTATTGCAACCCCTGCTTTTTTTTGTTCTCCATTTGCTTGGTAAATCTTCCTCCATCCCTTTATTTTGAGCCTATGTATGTCTCTGCGTGTGAGATGGGTCTCCTGAATACAGCAGACTGATGGGTCTTGACTCTTTATCCAGTTTGCCAGTCTGTGTCTTTTAATTGGAGCATTTAGTCCATTTACATTTAAGGTTAAGGTTGTTATGTGTGAACTTGATCCTGCCATTATGATATTAACTGGTTATTTTGCTCGTTAGTTGATGCAGTTTCTTACTAGCATCAATGGTCTTTACATTTTGGCATGTTTTTGCAATGGCTGGTACCGGTTGTTCCTTTCCATGTTTAGTGCTTCCTTCAGGGTCTCTTGTAAGGCAGGCCTAGTGGTGACAAAATCTCTAAGCATTTGCTTATCTGTAAAGGATTTTATTTCTCTTTCACTTATGAAACTTAGTTTGGCTGGATATGAAATTCTGGGTTTAAAATTCTTTTCTTTAAGAATGTTGAATATTGGCCCCCACTCTCTTCTGGCTTGGAGAGTTTCTGCCGAGAGATCTGCTGTTAGTCTGATGGGCTTCCCTTTGTGGGTAACCCGACCTTTCTCTCTGGCTGCCCTTAAGATTTTTTCCTTCATTTCAACTTTGGTGAATCTGGCAATTATGTGTCTTGGAGTTGCTCTTCTTGAGGAGTATCTTTGTGGCGTTCTCTGTATTTCCTGGATTTGAATGTTGGCCTGCCCTACTAGGTTGGGGAAGTTCTCCTGGATGATATCCTGAAGAGTGTTTTCCAACTTGGTTCCATTTTCCCCCTCACTTTCAGGCACCCCAATCAGACGTAGATTTGGTCTTTTTACATAATCCCATACTTCTTGCAGGCTTTGTTCATTTCTTTTTCTTCTTTTTTCTTTTGGTTTCTCTTCTCTCTTCATTTCATTCATTTGATCCTCAATCGCAGATACTCTTTCTTCCAGTTGATCGAGTCGGTTACTGAAGCTTGTGCATTTGTCACGTATTTCTCGTGTCATGGTTTTCATCTCTTTCATTTCGTTTATGACCTTCTCTGCATTAATTACTCTAGCCATCAATTCTTCCACTTTTTTTTCAAGATTTTTAGTTTCTTTGCACTGGGTACGTAATTCCTCCTTTAGCTCTGAGAAATTTGATGGACTGAAGCCTTCTTCTCTCATCTCGTCAAAGTCATTCTCCGTCCAGCTTTGATCCGTTGCTGGCGATGAGCTGCGCTCCTTTGCCGGGGGAGATGCGCTCTTATTTTTTGAATTTCCAGCTTTTCTGCCCTGCTTTTTCCCCATCTTTGTGGTTTTATCTGCCTCTGGTCTTTGATGATGGTGATGGACTGATGGGGTTTTGGTGTAGGTGTCCTTCCTGTTTGATAGTTTTCCTTCTAACAGTCAGGACCCTCAGCTGTAGGTCTGTTGGAGATTGCTTGAGGTCCACTCCAGACCCTGTTTGCCTGGGTATCAGCAGCAGAGGCTGCAGAAGATAGAATATTGCTGAACAGCGAGTGTACCTGTCTGATTCTTGCTTTGGAAGCTTCCTCTCAGGGGTGTACTCCACCGTGTGAGGTGTGGGGTGTCGGTCTGCCCCTAGTGGGGAATGTCTCCCAGTTAGGCTACTCAGGGGTCAGGGACCCACTTGAGCAGGGAGTCTGTCCCTTCTCAGATCTCAACCTCCGTGTTGGGAGATCCACTGCTCTCTTCAAAGCTGTCAGACAGAGTCGTTTGCATCTGCAGAGGTTTCGGCTGCGTTTTGTTATTGTTTACTGTGCCCTGTCCCCAGAGGTGGAGTCTACAGAGACAGGCAGGTTTCCTTGAGCTGCTGTGAGCTCCACCCAGTTTGAGCTTCCCAGCAGCTTTGTTTACCTACTTAAGCCTCAGCAATGGCGGGCGCCCCTCCCCCAGCCTCGCTGCTGCCTTGCGGGTAGATCACAGACTGCTGTGCTAGCAATGAGGGAGGCTCCGTGGGTGTGGGACCCTCCCGGCCAGGTGTGGGATATAATCTCCTGGTGTGCCTGTTTGCTTAAAGCGCAGTATTGGGGTGGGAGTTACCCGATTTTCCAGGTGTTGTGTGTCTCAGTTCCCCTGGCTAGGAAAAGGGATTCCCTTCCCCCTTGTGCTTCCCAGGTGAGGCAATGCCTCGCCCTGCTTCAGCTCTCGCTGGTCGGGCTGCAGCAGCTGACCAGCACCGATCGTCCGGCACTCCCCAGTGAGATGAACCCAGTACCTCAGTTGAAAATGCAGAAATCACCGGTCTTCTGTGTCGCTCGCGCTGGGAGTTGGAGACTGGAGCTGTTCCTATTCGGCCATCTTGCTCCGCCCCCCAAATACTATTTTCATAGCATGCTAATGTTTTAAGGTTTCTGTATTTGAGGAATGCAATTTCTTTTCTCACTAGATTTTTTTCCTGTTTGGCTAACATCAATAATAGCTTTCAACTAGTGTGCCATGAAGTCTTCAGAGTACACTGACCCCATCATTAATTGGTTGGTTCTAATGGTAGATTTACATTAGATAACATCTCTTTCTGAAAATAACTAGCTGAGTCAAGAGTCAAAACATTTCTAATATTTGGGGAGTTTTGTTGCTGCACTTAAAAAGTCAAGAAACCAAAAAATTCAGTTAACAAAACACCCACATCCTGAATAACTAAAGTATTAAGGTAGCAATAGTGGAAATTTTAAATCTCCTTGTAAATCATTAGTCCATAAAATTTAGTATTAACCATAAAAAGAATTTACCTTACTTTCAAATTATTTTATCCTGAGATAAAGTGGGTAATGGGAAAATCTTATTTATTAAAAGATACATTTGAATGTTTCAATATCTTCACTTCTTATAAAAGTGTGCAAATGAAAGAAAAAAATTATCTCCTGCAAAGTATCTTTTTAAATTTGAACTTTATTCAAGGTACCCTCTTGTTATCCCAGAGCTAGTTGGCTTGCATGAAACTAATGCACAAATGAAAGGAAGAAAGCTACAACTAATTTGATAATTTATAGTATGGAGTGTTAGGCTCAGTATGAAAATTAAAATTACTTTAAAGATAATTATGTTATATCTCATGTTTTAAATAATCAAATCAATAGTCTTACAAAGCATACCAGTATAAAAATTCTATTTCATAAAAAATGTACAGTCAGAGGAGGCAAAAGAAAAAATAATAAAAATCAAAAAAGAACAATTAAAGAAAGATGACTGACTATAAGAGAAGCAACTAGTGTGTGCATCTCTCATGGAGAGGAATGGAAGGAATGAGTAAATACAGCACCTTCAACTGAAACATCCAGGTACATACATTATTGGTACTAATCAAGGAAACAACCCAACCCACAGAGAATGGAGAAAAGCAAGGCAAGAAGGCAAGACGACAACCTATCGGGAGTGACATGGAGCCAGGGAACCTCCCCCACCCAGAAAACCTCCCCCATCCAGGGAACCAGTGAGTGAATGTGAGACCCTGGGAACCCACACTTCACCCGTCGATCTTTGCAACTCTCAGGTCAGGAGATTCACCTTGTGAGCCCACTCCACCAGGGTCTTCGATCTCACATAAGAGCTACATGGAGTCTTGACAGAGCAGCTGCTCCGGCACACACAGAGACCCAAAAGCCTTAGATACCCAGGCTTTCCAGGCTTCTCAGCAAAAGTAGCTGCCACTCTAACAAAGTGAGAGGTTAGGCCCCCATACTTGTAGGAAAGGAGCTGAATCCAGGGGGCTGAGCAGCAACAGTCTGTAGGCTCAGCTTCCATGGCACCCCACAGGATAAGACCCAATGGTTTGGAATTCCAGTCAGCCACAGGTAGCAGTATTGCACCTCCCTGATACAGAGCTCCCAAAGGGGAGTTTGCTGCCATCCTTGCTGTTTGGCTGACTTAGCCATTCCAGCTTTAAGGCTTTGGGGAGTCCAAGTCAACCAGGGGCTGAAGGGATTCCCCAGCACAGCACATTTGCTCCATGAAAACAAGGTCAGACTGCTTTTTAAAGTGGGTCTCCAATCTCGTTCCTACTCACTGGGAAGGACCTCACAACTGAGATCTCCAGCCACCCCCACTGATGTTCTCCAACTGACAAAGATTTGAAACCTCCTGGGAATAAAGATCCCAGAAGGATGGGTGGGTGACTTAGCCATTGCAGCTTCTGGGCTTTGAGGAGCACCAGCTGACTGGGGGCAGAAGTGGTACTCCAGCACAGCACAGCTGCTCTGTGAAATATGGTCAGACTGTCCCAGCTACTCAGGAGGCTGAGGCAGGAGAATTGCGTGAACCCGGGAGGCGGAGGTTGCAGTGAGCCGAGATCGTGCCACTGCACTCCAGCCTGGTGACAGAGCCAGACTGTCAAAGAAAAAAAAAAAAAAAAGAAAAGAAAAGAAAAGAAAGAAAAAGAGAAATAGTCAGACTGCTTTTATAAGTGGGTCCCCAATCCCATTCCTCTTCACTGGGTGAGACTTCCCAACTGATATCTCCAGCCACCCCTGCCAGTGCTCTCTGGCCAACAGAGACTTCAAACTTCCCTGGGACAGAGCTCCCAGAAGGAGGCGCAGGCCATCATCTTTGCTGTTTGGGTGACCTAGCTCTTCCAGCCCTTGGACTTTGGAGAGTCCAAGGTAACTGTGGGCTGAAGCAGTCCCCCAGCACAGCACAGCTGCTCTATGAAAATGTGGCCAGATTGCTTTTTAAAGAGGTATTCAATTCCATTCCTCCTCTCTGGGCAAGATTTCCTAACTGGGGTCTCCAGCTATCCCCACCGGTGTTCTCCGGCTGACAAAGGTTTCCAACCTACCTGAGATGGGAGGGGTGAGCCACTGTCTTTGCTATTTGGGCAACTCAGCTGTTCAGGCCTTCGGGCTTTGAAGGGTGCGAGGCGACCAGGGGCTAAAGTAGACCCCCAGCAAGTGACTGCTGCTCTATGAAAATGTGGTCAAACTTGTTTTTAAAGCAGATCCCTGATCCCATTCCTCCTCACTGTTGACACCTTCTGACTGGGGTCTCCAGCCACCTCCTACAGGTGTGTTCTGAAAGGCAACAGGTCCGTACCTCCCTGAGATGGAGGTCCCAGAGGGAGGAGAAGGCCACCATCTTTGCTGTTTCACAGCCTTCACCATTGATACCTCCAGTTACTAAAAAATCCAAGGTGACTGGGGAAAAGAGTGGGCCCTCAGCATACCACAGCAGCCCTCTGGACAAGTGCCTGGACTGTTATGTAGGTGCCCATTCCCATATCTCCTCACCATGCAGGTTCTCTAGGCCTGGTCCTTCAGCCACCATCCACCAGAGCTATGGAGCCGGTAGCAGATCTGTAACTCCCTGGACAGAGCCCCCAGGGAAAACTGAAAATCTCTCTGCCACTGCCTCTGCTGTAGAACTGCCCTTCCTACCCTCAGACTAATGAAGGAGCAAAGACCCTAAGTGCCTTATCCATACCTCTAACAAGCTGCTGTCAACCCAAGGAGAAGAGGCCATTCCATCTCCCAGAGGTCCAACCCACCCCCACCTTGCTCATCACCAGACACGGAGCTCCTGGCTTGAGCCCCAAACACAGACCCTCCATCCTGGGCTGATTGGACTGAACGATTGCTAACATGCATCTCTCTGGGGATGGAGCCCCCAGGAGACAACAAAAGACCCTTGGTCACAACCACTACTAATGTCTTTTTCTCTTTCGTCTCCAAGTTTTGGAAGGAACGTAAACACTGAGATTGTAATCTAGAGCTGCAGTGGGCAGCCCAGGAGTGCCAAACCACAATCTATAGCCAGCACTCAATGAGGAGAGGAACCTACACTTTTGGAGCATTGAGAGGGAACACAGCTGCAACTGTGAGGAAACAGAGGAGCTACACAATCAAGCAAGAGTCTACCAACTGACCAAAACACCTAAGTGCCACCTACTAGATCACACCCCAAAGCTTCAACACCAAAAATAACCTCACTAACATACCCACCTCTGAAACCAAAGACAAGAAGTCAGTTACAAATAAAGATCCTGCACAAAGCCTTGACCCTGTGAAAATATCCATAAAAAAGACTATCGACTATACTCAATCTCCAGTGCAGTTAAAGGAACACCCACACACAGAGATGAGAAAGAACCAATTCGGGAACTCCAGTAACTCAAATGGCCAGAATGTTGTATGTCCTGCAAACGACCGCTTCAGTTCTCCACTGAGTTCTTAAGCAGGCTGAGATGGCTGGAACGACATAAATAGAATTCAGAATAAATATAGGAATGAAGATCATCGAGCTTCAGTAGAATGGCAACACCCAATCCAAGGAAACTAAGAATCACAATAAAACAATACAGGAGCTGAAGGACAAAATAGCCAATGTGAAAAAGAACCCAACGAATCTGAGAGATCTGAAAAACACAATACAAGAATTTCACAAGGCAATCAAGTATTAATAGCAGAATAAACCAAGCTGAGGAAAGAATCTCATAAATTGAAGACTGGCTTTCTGAAATAAGAAAGTCAGACAAAAATAAAAAAGAATAAAAAGAAATGAACAAAAACTCTGAGAAGTATGGGATTATATAAAAAGGCCAAATATACAAATCATTGGCACCCCTAAAAGGGAGAGGGAGAAAGCAAACAACTTGGAAAACATATTTCAGGATATTGTCCATGAAAACTTCCTCAGCCTTGCTAGAGAGGCCAAGAGTCAAATTCAGAAAATACAGAGAACTACTGCAAGATTCTACACAAGAAGATTATCCTCTAAACACATAATCAGCAGATTTTCCAAGGTCAAAATGAAAGAAAGAATGTTAAAGGAGGCCAGAGAGAAAGGACAGGTCACTGACAAAGGGAACCCCATCAGGCTACCAAAGGGAACCCCACCAGGCTATTTGCGGACTTCTCAACTGAAACCCTACAAGTCAGAAGAGATTGGGGGCATACATTCAACATTCTTAAAAAAAATCTTCAACTAAAAATTTCATATCCAGCCAAATTAAGCTTCCTAAATGAAGGAGAAATAAGATTCCTTTCAGACAAGCAAATGTTGCAGGAGTTTGTTACCACCAGACATGCCTTATAAGAGATTTTTTTTTCTTTTTTTTTGAAACAGAGTCTCACTGTGTCACCCAGGCAGGACTGCAGTGGCAAGATCTGGGCTCACTACAAAATCCGTCTCCTGGGTTCAAGCAAGTCTCCTGAGTAGCTGGGACTACAGGAGTGCACCACCATGCCCAATTAATTTTTGTATTTTTAGTAGAGAAAGATTTTCACCATGTTGGCCAGGCTGCCCTCAAACTCCTGATCTCAAGAGTTCCACTTTCTTAGCCTCCCAAATTGCTGGGGTTGCAAATGTGAGCCATGGCACCTGGCCACGATCCTAAATATATAAAAATACCCAACACAGGGGCACCCAGATTCATAAAGCAAATCCTTAGAGACCTACAAAGAGCCACAGACTCCCACACAATAATAGTGGCAGACTTCAATACTTCACTGACAATATTAGACAGATCATTGAGGCAGAAAATTAACAAGGATATTTAGCACCTGAACTCAACTTTGGACAAAATGGATCTGATGGACCTCTAAAGAACTCTCCACCTCAAAACAACAGATTATACATTCTTCTCATCACCATATGGCACACACTCTAAAATCAACTACATAATTGGACATAAAAGAATCCTGAGCAAATGAAAAACAAATTAAACCATACCAAAAACATTCTCAGACCACAGGGCAATAAAAATAAAAGTCAAAACTATGAAAATTACTCAAAACCATGCACTTACATGGAAATTAAACAACATGCTCCTGAATGACTTTTGGGTAAATAACGAAATTAAGGCAGAAATCAAGAAGTTATATGAAATTAATAATAAGAACAAAAATACAATATACCAGAATCTCTGGGACACAGCTAAGGCAATGTTAAGGGGGAAATTCATAGAACTAAATGCCCATATCAAAAAGTTAGAAAGACCTCAAATTAAAAACCTAACATCACAACTAAAAAATTAGATAAACAAGAACAAATCAACCCCAAAGCTAGCAGAAGACAAGAAACAACAAATATCAGACCTGAACTGGAGAAAATTGAGACACGAAAAACCATTCAAAATATAAACAAATCCAGGAGTTGTTTTTTTTGAAAAAATTAACAAGATAGATAGAACACTAGCTAGAATAATAAAGAAGAAAAGAGAGAAGATCTAAGTAAACACAATTAGAAATGATGAAGGAAACGTTACTGCTGACCTCACAGAAATAAACTATGCACACTAACTAGAACACCTGGAAAGGATGGATAAATTCCTGGATGCATACACCCTCCCAAGACTGAACCAGGAAGAAACTGATTCCCTGAGCAGACTAATAACAAGCACTGAAATTTAATCAGTAATAAATAATTTACCAACCAAAAAAAAAAAAAAAAAAAAAAAGCCCAGGAACTGAATGGATCCACAGCCAAATTCTACCATATGTACAGGAAAAAGAGCTAGTACCATTCCTCCAAAACTATTTCAAAAAATTGAGGAGAAGGGACTCCTCCCCAACTCATTCTACAATGTCAGTATCATCCTGGTACCAAAATCAGGCAGAGACACAACAAAGAAAGAAAACAGCAGGCCAGTATCCTTGATGAACATCGATGCAAAACTCCTCAACAAAATACTTGCAAACCAAATTTAACAACACATCGAAAAGCTATTCCACCACAACCAAGTAGGCTTTATCCCTGGGAGGTGAGGTTGGTTCAACCTACATAACTCAACAAATGTGATTCATCATGTAAAGACAATTAAAGACAAAACCCACAGGATTATCTCAATAGATGCAGAAAAGACTTTCGGTAGAATTCAATGACGCTTCATGTTAAAATCTCTCAATAAACTAGGTATCAAAGTAACATACCTCAAAATAAGAAGAGCCATCTGTGGCAAACCCACAACCAACATCATACTGAATGAGAAAAAGCTGGAAGCATTTCCCTTGAAAACTGGCACAAGGTGAGGATGCCCTCTCTCACCACTCTGATTCAACACAGAACTGAACATCTTAGCCAGAGCAATCAGGCAAGACAAAAACATAAAGGGCATTCAAATACAAAGAGAAGTCAAACTATCCCTGTTTGTAGATGACATGATTCTATATCTAGAAAAACCCATAATCTCAGCCCCAAATCTCCTACAGATGATAAACAATTTCAGCAAAGTCTCAGGATACAAAATCAATGTACAAAAATTACTAGTATTCTTATACACCAACAGCAGCCAAGCTAAAAGCCAAATCTGGAAGGCAATCCTATTCATAATTGCCACAAAAATAAAATATGTAGGAAGATAGCTAACCAGGGACGTGAAAGATGTCTACAACGAGAACCACAATATTACTCAAAGAAATAAGAAATAATAGAAACAAATGGAAAACATTCCATGCTCATGAATAGGAAGAATCAATATTATTAAAATGGCCATAATGCCCCAAACAATATATAAATTCCATGCTCTTCTATCAAACTATTATTGACATTCTTCATAGAACTAGAAAAAAACCTATTTTAAAATTCATACCGAACCATAAAAGAGCTCAGATAGCCAAGGCAATCATAAACAAAAAGAGCAAAGCTGGAGGCATCATGTTACCCGACTTCAAGCTGTACTACAGGGATGCAGTAACCAAAATAGCATGGTACTGGTGTGGAACCAGACACATAGACCAATGGAAGAGAATAGACAGCCCGGGAATAAGGCTGCACAACTACAACCATCTGATATTCAACATAGCTAACAAAAACAAGCAATGGGGAAAAGACTCCTTATTCAATAAACGGTGCTGAGATAATTGGCTAGTCATATGCAAGAGTGAAGGTGGACCCCTTCATTGCATTCAGATTATTTTGTCCCACTGGGTGATCCCTTGATCTGGTGCTGTCTCCCTTTCTCTATGAATGGGTCTTCCTGAGAGCCAGACTGCAGTGATTTGTATTGCCCTTCTGGGTCTGGCCATCCAGCAGAGCTACCAGGCTCCAGGCTGGTGCTGAGAAATATCTGCAAAAAGTCCTTAATTAAAGAGCGTCTGCATAGCAAAAAGAACAGTCAGCAGAGTAAACAGACAATCCACAGAGCGGAAGAAAATTTCATAATCTATAGGACACGAATAGACAATTTTCAAAAGAAGATATACAAATGGCCAACAAACATATGGAAAAAAAATGCTCAACATCACTAATGATCAGGGAAATGCAAATCAATCTACAATGTGATACCACCTTACTCCTTCAAAAATGGCCATAATCAAAAAAAAAAAAAAAATAGACGTTGTCATGAATGTGGTGAAAAGGGAACATTTATAAACTGCTGGTGGGAATATAAACTTGTAAACTAGTACAACCACTTTGGAAACAGTGTGGAGATTCCTTAAAGAACTAAAAGTAGAACTAACATTTGATCCAGAAATCCCACTACTAGGTATCTACCCATAGGAAAAGAAGTCGTTATTTGAAGAAGATCCTTGCACATGCAGGTTTACAGCAGCACAATTCCCAATTGAAAAAATACAAAAGCAGCCTAAAAGCCCATCATTCAACGAGTGGATAAAGAAATTGTGGCATACATATATGATGGAATACTACTCAGCCATAAAAAGGAACTAATTAATGGCATTCTCAGCAACCTGGATGGAACTGGAAAACTATTATTCTAAGTGAAGTAACTCAGGAATGGAAAAGCAAACACCATATGTTCTCACCCATAAGTGGAAGATAAGCTATGAGGATGCAAAAACATAAGAATGGTACAATGGACTTCGGGGACTCAGGGGAAAGGGTGGGAGGGGGGTGAGGGATAAAAGACTACACATTGGGTTCAGTGGATACTGCTCGGGTGATGGGTGCACCAAAATCTCAGAAATCTTCACTAACAAATTTACACATGTAACCAAATACTACCTGTTCCCGAAAAACCTATGGAAAAAACAGTTAAAAAGGAAGAATAAATAAGACCTAGTGTTTGCTAGCACAACAGGGTGACTTTGGTCCAAAATAATTTAACTGTAAATTTTACAATAACTAAAAGAGTATAATTGAATTGTTTGTAACACAAAGGATAAATGCTTGAGGTAATGGATACGCCATTTACCCTCATATGATTATTACGCATTGCATGCATGAATCAAAATATCCCGTGTATACCACACATCTATATACTCAAAATATTAAATATTAAAACATAAAATAAAACTATTATAAAATTAAAGCCTATTAATTTAAAATTTTAAGTCCATGTGGAATTTGAAAACCTAGACATTAGTTCCCTTAAAACGATTCTAAGTGCTCTTCAAAATATCTTTGTGTACCTGCAGGGAACTAAACCCCAAATGTCACTTAACATCCCTTCCCTGTAAATCCAGATATCTTCTGCAAGGAAGCACAGAAGAACAGCAGAAATATAAGCATCTGAGCATCTTTATCCAAAAATCTGAGCTTTGTTTAAAAGGAATGTTTAAATTTCATAATCTGGATCAAATTTTTTTTTTTTTTGCCATTCCCCTACCTCTGACTAACATGTGGTTGTTTGTGTAAAATGTCAAATCAGATTTAGACAAAATAAAGACTCCTTTGCCAGAAAAAAATGTTATATCCAAAGATACAATAACTAGAATAGGTAAGACAGTTTTGAAAGAGAATAAAGTAGAAAGAATCATTCTCTTCAATTTAAAGATTTTCCATCCAGATACATATAATAGTCATCATTGTGGGGTATTGGTGGAGCGATAGACACGAAGATCAAGTAAACACAAAAGAACATCCAGAAACAGACCTACACATATATGGTCAATTGATTTCTGACAAAGGTAAAAAGCCTTTTAATGAATGATAGTCTTTTCAACAAATATTGTTGAAAATACTGTCTTCAAGTTTTACAAATTGTTACTGCAAAAAAAAAAAATACACTTTTACCCCTCTCTTGTACCTTATTTGAAATTAATTTCAAATGAATCACAGACCTGGATTAAAAGCCTAAAACTATAAAACTTCTAGAATAAAACATAGCATACAATCTGGGGATCATAGGTTAGACAAAGTTTCTTAGATACAACATCAAGTGCATAATCTTAAAAAAGAAAAAAATTATAGACCAGATTTTATCAAAATTTAAAATATTTGTTCTGTGAAAGCCTTAAGACAGTGAAAAGAGAAGTCACAGACTGGATGAAAATATTTCCAAAACAGATATCTGATGAAAGACTTGTTTCCAGAATAAAAACCTTTCCAAAATCAATAATAAGATACAAAATCAATGTGCAAAAATCACAAGCATTCCTATACACCAACAGTAGACAAGCAGAGAGCCAAATCATGAGTGAACTCCCATTCACAATTGCTATAAAGATAATAAAATGCCTAGGAATACAACTTACAAGAGACCTGAAGGATTTCTTCAAGGAGAACTACAAACCACTGCTCAAGGAAATAAGAGAGGACCCAAACAAATGGAGAAACATTACATGCTCATGGACAGGAAGAATCAATATCATGAAAATGGCCATACTGCCCAAAGTAATTTATAGATTCAATGCTAGTCCCATCAAGCTACCAGTGACTTTTTTCGCAGAATTAGAAAAAACTTTAAATTTAATATGGAACCAAAAAACAGCCTGTACTGCCAAGACAATCCTAAGCAAAAAGAACACAGCTGAAGGCATCATGCTACCTGACTTCAAATTATACTACAAGGCTACAGTAACTAAAACAGCATTGTACTGGTACCAAATCAGATTTGTAGACCAATGGAATGGAACAGAGGCCTCGGAAATAACACCAGATATCTAAAACCATCTGGTCTTTGACAAAACCTGACAAAAACAAGTAATGGGGAAAGGATTCCCTATTTAATAAATGGTGCTGGGAAAACTGGCTAACCATATGCAGAAAACAGAAACTGGCCCCCTTCCTTACACCTTATACAAAAATTAACTCAAGCTGGATTAAACATTTAAATGTAAAACCCAAAACCATAACAACCATAGAAGAAAACGTAGGCAATACCATTTAGGACATAGGCATGGGCAAAGACTTCATGACTAAAACACCAAAAGCAATTGCCACAAAAGCCAAAATTGACAAATTGGATCTAATCAAACTAAAGTGCTTCTGCACAGCAAAAGAAACTATCATCAGAGTGAACAGGCAACATACAGAACGAGAGAAAATTTTTGTAAGCTACTCATCTGACAAAGGTCTAAAATCCACAATCTACAAGGAACTTAAACAAATTTACAAGAAAAAGTACGTGAAAGGCAAATAAGCTCATAAAAAGAGAATCACATCATTTTTATTAGGGAAATAAAAATTAAAATATAATAGGATACTACTATACCTATTAGAATGTGTAAAATAAAAATACTAACAATACCAAGCACTGAAAAACATGCAGAACAACAAGGGCTCTCATACACTGATAGTGGGAATGTAAAATGTTTCAGCCACTTTGGAAAATTTGGGGTATTTCTTACAAAATTAATCATGACCTTATAATATAATCCAGAAACCCCACTTCTAGGTACTCATTCAAGTGAAATTAAAACTTATGCTTACACAAAAATCCCTTACAGAAATAATTTGTATGTTTTAAAATAACTTCAACTTTTATTTTAGATTCAGGGGGTACATTTGCAGGTTTGTTACATGGGTATATTGTGTGATGCTGAGGTGTGGGATACAAACAGTCTCATCACCCAGGTAGTGAGCATAATACCCAACAGTTAGGTTTTTAACCCTTGCCCCACTCTAGTATCCCTCTATGTCTATTGTTGCCATCTCTATGTCCATGTGTACCCAATGTTTAACTCCCACTTATAAGTGAGAACATGTGGTATTTGGTTTTCTTTTCCTGTGTTAATTCACTTAGGATAATGGCCTCCAGCTGCATCCATGTTGCTGCAAAGGACATGATTTCACTCTTTTTTTATGGCTGTGTAGTATTCCATGGTATATATGTATATTTCCTTTATCCAATCCACCATTGGTGGGCACCCAGGTATATTCCATGTCTTCCCCTTCAGAAATATTTTGAGTGATTTTATTGATAATCCATAATCACAAAACTGGAAACAATCCAAACTTCCTTCAGTGGCTGTATAGGTAAACAAACTGTAGTTCCTCCTTACAATGAAAAACTACTCTGATAAAAAGTTTAAAAAAATTGATCCCAGGCTAGGCACAGTGGCTCATGCCTGTAATCCCAGCACTTTGGGAGGCCGAGGCGGGCGGATCACGAGGTTAGGAGATGGAGACCATTCTGGCTAACACGGTGAAACCCCATCTCTCCTAAAAATACAAAAACAAAATTAGCTGGGCGTGGTGGCGCGCGCCTGTAGTCCCAGCTACTCAGGAAGCTGAGGCGGGAGAATGGCGTGAACCCAGGAGGCGAAGTTTGCAGTGAGCTGAGTTCGTGCCACTGCACTCCAACCTGGGCGACAGAGCGAGACCAAAAAAAAAAAAAAAAAGATCCTCATGGTTGAATGAATCTCAAATCCATTATTCTTAGTGAAAGAAGTGAGAGTCAGAAGGCTACTTACTGTATGATTCAATTCATATGACATTTTGGAAAGGCCAAGCCTGTAAGGGTCAAGAACAGATCAGTGATTTCCAGAGGTTGAGATATGTGAGTTTAGTACAATAAGGAGTATGAGGAAATTTTTTCAGGTGATTGAATTGTTCTTTATCTTGATTGATGATGATGGTTGGTGGACTGCATGCTTTACACAAAAATCACAGAACTGTACTCCATAAGAGTGAAATTTACTGTATATAAATTAATAATTACTATTAAAATATTCCAACTAAAATCAGCTAATGTATATCACATTAAAAGCATAAAAAATCTTATGATCATGTCAATAGATGCATAAAAAGTGTTTGATAAATATGAACAACTACTGAGAAGCAAAAAATGAATTGTTAGAAAATTATAAATAAAAAGAAGTTTCTTTGATCAACACACATTTAAAACATGTGCAGCAGACATCATATTCAGTGGTGAAATGTTATAACTTTCCTTCTGAGATGAGAAATAAGACAAAGAGGTTTGCTATTACCAGCTCTGTTCAACATTGTACTTGATGCCTTAGCCAGTACAATTAGGTAAGCAAAAGATAGAAAAGGCAGAAGAATTGAAAAAGAAGACATAAAACTATCATTATTCATGAACAATATGATTATGTAAGTAGAAAATAGAGGAAAAATCTTCTCTAGATTTAATTACTGGAATTAATAAGTGGGTGACTTGGAGTTTATGGTAAGCAAAGCTACTTCAATCCTTTGTTTTCCAGACCTATGTAATCTACTTATTAGGGATTCAACACAATATAGTGGTCATTGATTTAGAGTGTATACTACATTCTGAAGGATGGCACTTCATTCTCATAGGATATTATCTTCAATCTGGTTATCACTTTCAAAAAGCTGCACTATTGCTCTATCAGGCTAGCAACTTCTGGGTTTTGTAGATATGATAAGACAAGTGCATCTTATGATGAGATACCCACTGCTGCACTTCCTTTGCTGTAAAATAAGTTTCATAGTCTATGCAATACATGTGGGTTCACATGTCAGTGGATCAAACATTCTGTGAGCACTCAAACAGTGGTATTTGAGGCTCTGTAGACAAAAAAGGCACACAATACCCAGTATATGAGTCAGTTTCAGTCAACATGAATTGTCCTTCCAACGCAGAAGGCATTTGATGTAATCAATTTGCCACCTAAACACTGGCTGGTTTCCTTGAGGGATGGTACCTTGTTGGAGACTCAGCATTGGTCTCTATTGCTGGCAGGTTGGATTTTTGGTAGGGGCAGTAGCTAAATCAGTTTGGTAGTGGCACTCCACTGTATTTGGACCATGCATAGCCTTCATTCCTGACACCTTGATTGCTCCATTTATGTTCCCATTGTGTCTGCACACTGAGGTTGTCAATGACAAAGGCTAGGCAATGTCATCTTTCCAAGTCATTCTGTCTATTTGCTTGTTAGTGCTTTTAAATGTCAGATTATTTTTGGTGAGCTTTAATACGTGATTCAAAAGTCTTCACATCCAATGCCCACTCCTATAGGTCTATCCACTTCTCCTGGGTATATCACATGCCTCTTTCTTGGACTTTCTTGTCCTTGATCTTTCTGTTACACACTCTCAACTCAGACCACTTCTTTTTCTACACAAAATGAATAACTAAGTGTACTACCTGAAGATATGTTCCTTGGAATAATTTCCCCTGAAATCTGTCTTCTAGACAGAGTGAATGACTCAGTGTGTTCAGGCTCAGTGCCACTCTGAGCAGGGCTGTTGTGAACCAGAAGTACACTTTTGGCTTACATCCCCATACTGAATTAACCCATCTATGAACCAAGCTTGGTATTTTCACTCACCCCTCAGTCAACCCTAAGGGATACCCTGTAACAACCACCACCATAAATAATGTGGCCTCAATGTGGGCTGAGGGAGAAGTGTAAATGCAACAGTGATGGATGACATGGAAACCTGGTCCATCTACTCGTGCAGCTTACTTGTACCCTCTGGCCCTGATCATGGCCAATTCCAGATGTACCACATCTGCCTTTAGGTCCATCAAACCTTACAATCCAGTCTAGGATCTCTTAGAATCTGACTCACATTGTGTAGTTCTGGCTATATGACAAGATCACTTGATGTTCCATGATGAAATACTCCATTTCTACTATGGCTCAAAAGCATTTCAAATGGTATATAATTTTCCACTTCAGGTGGCATGACCTTGCACTGACACATAGGGTCTAAATTGTGATTCTGCTATTGGGAATGTGTGATAAATTCAACATGGCATCTTTTCCCATCTCTGGTATCTTGAATACCATAGTGTGTGTTGTGTCATGTATCTGAAACAACAAGGCTACTTACATGGTAGCCTGGTCATGCTCGAGAGCCTTTTTATGCTCTCAACCCTGTACAAAGTTGGCAGCCTTTCACATCATCATGTAGTGTATTGAGTTGTACAGATGGTCTCCAATTTATGATGCCCTGACTTAATGATTCTTTGACTTTATTATGGTGGAAAGTCATATGTATTCAGTAGAAATTGTACTTAGAGTTTTGGTCTTTTCCTGTGCTAGTGATATACTCTCTCAATACTAGGCAGCAGCAGTGAGCCCCAGTTCCCAGTCAGCCACACAATAACAAGGACATACAACTGATAGTCTAAAGTATACTGTGTTGCAAGATGATGTTGCCCAATTGGAGGCTAAGTGTCCTGAGCATGTTTAAGGCAAGCTAGGCTAAGCTATGATGTTTGGTAATTTTTGGTGTATTAAATGCATTTTTGACTTACAATATTTTCAACTTATGATGGGTTTATTGAGACATAACGACATCATAAGTTGAGGGGCATCGGTATCGTAAAATATGGAATATGCTGCCTCTAGAACCTCTATTGGGCATTGTTCTCTCTTCTTAGTGGTGAGAAGTATGATGAAATAAATTGCCTTTTACTTTGAAGGAGTTGTTTTAGCATACTGCAGATCAGTGGACCCTAAAAAAATTAATAATGTCATGAGCTTAATGTTTATAGAGTTTATCTCCCACTTCCTGGTACTAACATTTCTTTCTAATGCCTTTAAAATACTTTCCACTTATTTACCATTTTGCCTGATTAACATAACATCATTGATATAGTGCACCAATATAATGCTCTGCAAAATATTCAGAAAATTTAGAATTCTTAGAACTACATTAAACAGAATAGATTACCTAACAATGCTTGTGTCAAGAAAATAAATGTAGATGCTCTGTGTTCAACCGAATGCAAACTGCTTCTAATCCTCCTTGATAGGAATGAAAATGAATATATTCACAAGTTCAGTGGCCATATACTGAGTAGCTGAGGCCTCTTTAGTTAGCTCTAGCAAAGGTACAAATGATGGTGCAAAGCTAGTATTGAGGCTTATTATTTGCTTGAGTCCACTGTAAACCTGCAGTAAATATCCAGTTATTCTAGACCAGACTGATGAATTAAATGAGGACATGATAGTGACTAGTACCCTTACATCCTTAAGGTCTTAAAGGAATGCACTAATCAGTGCCATTCCATCTGAGCTGTAATATTATTTCTTTTATTTACTGTTTTGACTGGGTTTTAGTGGAGGAGAGTTTCAGAGACTTCCACTGGATCTTGGGAAATAACTATTGGCTTGGTCTGTGGATCCATTGTAAGTTGAACTTGGCCTAGATCTCCATTTATTACTTGGTTCCCATGCATCCCCACTTAAACTGGGAGTGAGTCAATGATAATGATTTTAGTCTTTGGGTATTAATGTCAACTCAGATTCAATAGACTTTGGCGTATTTGGAGATTCCCTTTTACCCAGTGTGCAGTCATCTTAGTAAATGACTATTTATACAATGATACATTTAGAGCAGAGTTTCTCAACCTTAGCACTACTGGATTTGGAGTTGGATAATCTTTGTTTTCAGGGACTGTCCTATGCATTGTAAAATGTTTAGTAGCATCTCTGGCCTCTATTCATGAGATTCCAGTAGCATCTCCCCAATCATGATGATCAAAAATGATCTAAAAACTTACTCATATCCAGTCCTGACACTGGGCCAGGTATTATGACTTCTTACTGCTCTGATAGCCCTCAGTCCTCTGATTATCCATCTGCGATTTCTCTTGATTATATAGATCAGGGCTCAGAAAACTTTTTATTTAAAATTCCCTATAGTGAATAGCTTAGATTCACAGGCTATTTTGTCTCTGTCACAACTACTCAGTTCTGCCATTTTAGTGTGAAAGCAGTCATAACCAGTGTGAAAACAAATAGGCATGGTTATGGATGTCAGCAAGATGGCAAAATAGAAGCATTCTACCGTCATCACTCCCCAGAGAAGCATCAATTTTGACAAGTACCCACAGATTAGAGCATCTTTGTTGAAGTCTGACAGTCCAATAGAGAAGTTTCAGCACACTGTTGGAGCAAAAAAATCATGAATAGATGCCTCGAAGAGGGAAAGAACAGTGCTAATTTACCCATATCATCCCTCCTCCAAGGTAACAAAGTTTAGTGCTAAGACACCCTCAACCTGTGATTTCCCCCATGGAAAAAAGTGAGAATGTAGTGAATAAGCACCTGGTTCCCCCCCATTATACAAGATGCTATCAAAGAGGCCCAGTTCTTTCTGAACTCATCCAGAGAACTGAAGTGATCTGCACAGCTGAGTGGTTAGGAGAGACCGCGAGCAGGAAAGAGAGGCTGCAGAACCTTAATAACCACTCTACAAACTCAAGCAGAAAGTTTGCCTGAGAACCACTTGGGACAACTTGCCTGTAGACTTCTGCCCCCGCCTCAACTGGGTCATGATCACCCCAAATGCTCTGCATGTCTTTCCATCCCTCTTCCTCCTAGCCAGCTCTCCTAGCATAACCATGTGGATGACAAGTGCCAGGGTCTCATGCAGACAGTCAGATTGACTCTGTGGGACTGGGGAAGGCATACTTAAGCATTTTAGGGCAACACCCTTGAGAAGACAAATGTGAGACCCTCACACCTGGCCTGGCTTTGCAGGACCAAGAAAAGACATTCAATATTAAAAATTCCCTCCTAAGTATTAGTATAAGTACTCATTATCTGAAATTTAAACTTTAACTGGGTGTCCTGTATTTTATCTGACAACACTATCCCTTGTTGCAAGGTAACAAGGCTTCATAACTTTTTTCTGGCAACAACCAGTCATTGGGAGGGAAGGAGACCTGTGGCTAGGCAATTCTCTTCAGCTGAGGTCAATGTCTGCAAAACCTCCAGCCAATAGCCTTTAACCACCAAACTCCCAGCACCTAGGCGAATGAGTTCTTCAGTTCTGAAGGAAGAGAGAGATGGGCAGCGCACCAGTGTTTCCACTTCGCCATAGTAGTAAATCTAGCAAAAGATGTGCAAAGTGTCTACACAGAAAATTGTAGAAAAATTTGGAGACAAAACTCATAAAACTTAAATAAACAGAGGGACATTGCATGTTCATGGATTGGAAGGCTTGATACTATGAAAATGTCAATCATTCCTAAATGGATCTATAAATCAATGAAAATTTCAGCAGGTACTTTTTTGTGGAAAAATGATTCTAAATGTATTTAGAAATTCTAAATGTATTTAGAAATTCAAAGGACCATAAATAGCCAGGAAAATATTAAAGAGGAATAAATTTGGATGAACTAAACTAACCTGATTTTAAATTTTACTATGAAGTTACAACAATCAAGGTTGTGTGGTATTGCCATAAAGACAGACAAGTAGATCAATCAAGCAGATAGAGAGTATCCACACTATTGGAGCACTGATTTATGACAAAGGTGGCATTCAGTCAAGGGTAGTTATTTTCAATAAATAGTGTGAGATAATTTGGTTATCTATATTGAATATAAAATTTGACCTCTATCATAATATAGACACAAAAATCACTTCTAGATATATTTTGATCTAAATGTGAAAGGTGACATAATAAAGCTTCTAAAAGATAATATGAGAATATCTTCATGAAATTTAGGGTAGACAAATATTTTTCATGCTCAAAAAACTCAAAAACATTAGCAATAAAGGAAATGATTGATAAATTTCCTAATTTATATTAGGAAGAGTATGCATCAACAACAGTCAACATTAAACTACTCATCAATAAAAAGAAACAAACTACTGATAAAACATGGATGAATCTAAAAGACTTTGCGTTGAGCAAAGAACAAAGAAAAGAAAAAGGAAACACAACATACCATATAATTCCTTTGATGTGAATCTCTAGAAAAGACAGATCTAATGTATAGCAACAGAAAGTAGACCACTGTTTGCCTGAAGCTAGGAGTAGGGGATTGAGATTGACTGAGGAGACAGAAGATGAATTTTTGAAGTGTTAAAAATGTTCTATACCTTGATTTTGGTGGTATATATATATTCCAAAACTCATTGAGCAGTATAGTTAAAAATGGGTATATTTTATTTTATGGATTCCATTGTACTTGTTGTATATAAGTGAAACTTCAATAAAATGGACTTTTTAAAAAGGTACTATTAAGAGAGCAAAGAAACAAGCCACAAAGTGAGGGACAGTATTTGCAACACTTAAAACTTTCATAGCTCATTTCTAGGTTATATAAAGAATTCCTACAAATCAATATGAAAAAGATGAACTACTCAAAAGAAAACTGACAAGCAACTAGAGAAAAACATCACAAAAAAATTAAAAGTTGCAAGTGACAATGTTCTGCACAGAAAAATTCAAGTTAAATCACAATAAGTTACCACTATATGCCTATGAGGATGGCCAAAACAACAACAACAGCGAATGATGATACCAAGTGTTCACGGTGCTCTCATATACTACTGGTGGGAGTGTAAATTGGTAAAACACTTTAGGAGACAGGCAATGTGCACTTAAGTTGAATGTACACATACATACATGGCTCACCTATTCTACTTCTAGATATATACCCAACAGTAATGTGTACATGAGCTACACTAAAAATATGTCCAAGAATGTCCATAGTTGAGAGTTCCATTCATGCTTAGGATATAGAAAAACACAAGAGTAAATTGTTTCCACCCTTACAATGAGAAGATGGGGAATCTACAAAATAACTTTTCTTGAGCCTGTCAGAGAGTTAAGGTTGCAAGAAAACCAAATAATTTCTCAAAAGAGTGACAAGTGTCTCCAAGGAAAGACACAACATAGAACTTTTTCATCTTTGGCAGAGCACAAGAGAAAAGGTACCACCACACATACAGGCAAGATGAAATAAGCTAAAATTTTATCCAATTCTTAAAGGCAACTATGAGTGAAAGAGTCAATTTGGGACAACTAAAAGTTTTAGATACAAGAAGAACTCAGCCTTACTCACAAACTCTCTTCTAGGGAAGTCTCCAGGTGCCTGTGAAGAAGACTGGGGGCAAAGTAGGAGAGCAGGAAAGGAGAGAAACTTCTTTCCTTAGTGGTGCAGTATGTGATTGGCTGCTGCTGGCAGATAGGCATGAAGCTCAGTTGCTTCCCAGGATCCTTCTTTTCTACAATGTGAAGGTTGAGCTATTGGTGGAGGGGCAACACATCCTTCCTCCCCAAAAGCCCAGGCAAAATCTCACTGCTTCTGGGACAGGAATAGAAGAAAAATCCTCAAGGGCAGGTATAGAATATGCTCTTACCCTCAGGACACACGCATAGTAACATTGTTTGTAATAGCCCAAAACTGGAAATAACTGTAATGTCCATCAACAGTAGAAATGATTAATTAACTGTGCTATAGCCGTCCAACAGGATATTATACAGCAAAGAAAATAAATAGATACTGCTACACTAAATAATGTACATGAACCAAGCAAATATTTTGAGCAAAAGAAACCAAGTACACTAGAACATATGCTGTAGAATTCAATTAAAAAAATTAAAAAACAAACCAGACAAATCTATGCTGTTAGAAGTCAGGAGAGTGGTTACCAGTGAGAAGGAAGAATGAGATAGTGATTGGAAAGATCAAGGGGCCTTCTGCAGTGCTGTAAATTTTTTTAAATTTTTGGTTAGTTAAATGGGTCTGTTCACTTTGTGATGATTTGTTAAGATGTACACTTATCATTCGTATACTTTTATGTTGCATATTATACCTCAAATAATAGCCGTTTATTTTAAAAATTTAAAAACATATTAGTTATATATGTAACTCACTTAGAGGCATCTTGTCTATGGAGCTAAAATTAGACAAAATTGAAGAAGCTTAAAAACATAAAATAAAAAGTATGCATGTTATTGTTTTTCCCATAACTTGTGAATTAGGATCTAAATATTTCATGCCAAATTTTAATTTCTGATATAGATGGTTTCAAAGTGCCATTAAATGGTGTGACAGATGAATAGAGAGATGGACATGAGAATGATTATACATAGATAAGTCAATAATTTTATTTTATGGTTGAAAACAATTTGACAAAAATAGAACATATCTGAGAAGGAGAAATTAACCCTAATTAAATGAAGTTGGTATTCTAAAGTTCAAGTCATTACACATTAGATGGCACATTTGGGGAACATCTTGTCCTACTTCTATATATAAGTAGATATTCTGTTTTTAAGACTTCAGTTTAATGTACTTTGTGGAAATTAACTTTGAGAAGAGAAGGTATTGGGTCACCAGTAAAGGCAGAACTTAGAAAAGATGTTTCTTACCAAGGTTGACTTGTTTTCTTAACAGGTCTTCCATCAGAATACTGCTTTCTGTAACAGTAATGAGAGGATAGACTGCATCATAGTAAGATTTAGAATGGATGATGGGTGTGTCTTTCTTTTGTAGAGAAAGCAATTGAAGAGTGACATTGACAGGAGATATGCAAGAGAAGAACTGGTATGACACTCCAACTACAGATGTATTTTAAGAAATAATACCACTGAAAATTAAGAATCTGATAATTGATTTTCTTAAAACTGTGTCTAAATATCCCTTGAAATATCTTCATGTACCCTCAAAGGTACTTACATTCCAGGCTGAAAACTATCTTAGAAAGCAAGTGTACCTCTGCACCCCTGTCTTGTGAATTGCCATTGTCACCAGAACCATGGAGCTTAGAAATCATGATTGATTCACTTGGGCCCTGCAGAGCCAGGACCAATATGAAATATACCTGAACAGTTTCAAGGGAATTAGGACCAATTCTGGGTGCAGTCCTACCTGGGAGGCAGAGCAGGGAACATGATGACCTCAGAGCAATGCTTCAGCTCTGACATTTGTTGCTTCTCTTTTTCCCACTCCTCAATTAGAAATCAATGCTATAAACTCTGCCTATACCCCAAGAGGAGTGAAAGTGTACAAGGGTGGCCTCAAAGGAAGAAAGGAATGCTTCTTAGTGATGATAAGTACTGTGCAACAACTTGGGATGTGGATCTTCTACTTAAAATAACACCTACAATATGAACCTTTCAGCATGCAAACAACAAGATGAAGATGCATGGAGCAAGGCGAATGCTTGCTCTTCTCAAAATTCAGGGACAATGGTGCCTTTCCCTTCCTTGCAAAAAGCAAACTGACAGGTGGCAGCTTGCATTTCACACTGATTTTCAAAATATTTGCATATGGATTATGCAGATAAAAAAGTCTTCTCACACTTGTAAGAATGGATTCTTATTTGGCTGGGATTAATAATCATTATATTAGCCTGGAAGAAATGATAAATATGTATAACCAAGTAACCTCTTGAGGTTTAAAATCACATGAAGGATTTAGCTGTTGTTGCTGTGAGAGCAATGCAAAATGGGACATAGTCCAAAGAACAAAGACTCTATACTCCCAGTCCTCTTTCAGGAGGCTTCTGGGGGCAGGGGCTGCTGCTACGATCACTCCACAAAAAAGAGGCAGAGAGGGTTAGTCTCTGGTCAAATGATAGGCTTTTGTCTATTAATGTTGTGGCCCCCCAGGGTCCAGTTCTTGGTTCTTTTCTCTATCTTTACACTCATCCTTGATAATCTTACTTAGTTTCATGGCTTTCACATCTTCGCCCCATACCACTCTCCAAACTTGATTCATATAACGAACTGCCTTAATGATATCTTCAGTTGAATGTCTAATACATATTTAAAAATACACATTTAAAACCAAGTTCAAAACTAAACTCCCAACCCATACACAACGTTCCTCATGTCAACTGTTGGCAACTCCATACTTCCTATTTCTCAAGTCAAAAACCTTAGAGGTCTCTCATCTCAGAGTCACTCTTGCAGCCACATTCAATCCATCAGGAAATCCTGCTGGCTCTGCCTTCAAAAAATACCCAGAATCTATCCATTTCTTAACACATTCATTTCTACCATGCTGGTTTTGACCACCATTGTAGTTGCCTCAATTACGGCAATAGACTCCTAGCTGGTCTTCTAGCTTCTGGCCAAAGGAATAACATTAAAGCATAAGTCAGATTTGCTCTGCTCAAAACCCCTAAGCACCTCAAATAGTGCTTCCACATAGTGGGCACTCTAAATATCTGCTAATAAAAAGTAGATTTGTCTTCTTTTTCTCTTCCAAAAAACTCAGGGGTTCCTTTTCCCCCCTTCTTCTGCCCCCCTCCCCCAGTATAGGGATCTCATTCATTCATTTATTCATTCATTCAACAAACACTTATTTATTGAATTCCTACTATGTGCTGTGAAGGCCTAAGGTAAGGACTCCACTGCCCAGACATTATGAAAGATTCTGAATGGGAACTCCATAGTCTTCTACAGATGGTCTGAGGTTTAATTCCATTACCATTTGGAAGTCCCTGGATAGTCCAAGTCTGAGGGGGAGAGACATACCCCCAGGAAAGGTGTCTCTTAGCACAGAATGAGAAAGTAGCACCTATCACAATTTAAGCTATACCCTAATGCCAAAAGATTGTAAAATGTCTTTACCTGGAGTGAATACTCTGTAGTGCTCTGCCTGTGGTTCCATACATGGGGCCTAAAGCTACATAAGTAGGGCTTCTGGTGCCCAGGATAATTTCAGGAGACAGCTCAGGCAGGGGCTGCCACCAGCCCTCGTCATTTCTCACATGTTCTTGCTGTCACAAAGTATATGTAGGTACATTGCATGCTGGCCAAAAAGAATATGGGCAAGAGGCACTCTAGGTCTCTGGAAGATCAGAATAAGTTTGCAGATGCACTCTAAGTGCCATGTGCACACATACTCCAAGTACTTGTAGTGTACAATTCATCCCCATACTCTTGAAAACTGACTTCGGTTATTGGGACCACATATATCAACATCTGGTTATTGTTAATTGGTGAATTATAATAATACCTCATTTATCAATTTGGTCCACAAAAGAGAATCTTCCAGGCCACTAAGGCTTATCCCCTAAAGTGTCAAAATGTAAATAACCACTCTAGCTTGTCAATTCATAAGCTTTGAAGAGGTCTCTGAGTTTATTTACTCTAAGTTCTTTATGTTGTCTAGCCCAAGATTTTATAGCCTTGGTACTATTGACATTTGGTGCCAAATAATTCATTGTTGAAGGAAAAGGGTTATCCTATGCATTGTCGGATGTTTAGTAGCATCCCTAGCCTGTGTCCACTAGATGTCAGTAACCCCCTCCCAGAAGTGACAACCAAAATGTCTCCAGACATTGCCCAAGTATCCTGGGTAGGGGTGGGAACTGAAATCCCTGATATTGAGAACCAATTATCTAGTTCAAATTTATTTTACAATTGAGGAAAATGAATTTGATTTCAAGGCTAGTTTGTGCTTAAATAGTGACTACCAAAGGAAATGGCACTACCGTCATCTATTAATACTTTATGTCCGTGCCAGAAAATTTGGCATTATCTCTGATTCTTCTTTCTCCCTCACCAGACGTTCACAATGTTCTGTCAACGGCATGTTCAAAACATTTTTCAAATCCACCTTCTCTTCATCAACACACCCACTGTCTTAGACCAGGCTATCATTTTCTTTCACTGGATCACTAATACAGCCACCCAATCATACTACCTGTCTCTAGTCTTGCCCCTTCTAATCGATTCTCTACACTGTAGTCAGAGTAAATATTTTAGAATATAAATTTAATTCATGTTATTCAGTAAGTTTATACCTTTCAATGGCATCCCACTGTCTTCATGAAAAATGTCCAACATCTTAACCAATTAACTGGCATTTGTTTATATTTCCCTTACCTCCAAACTACTAGCATTTTCACAAACATGCCAAATTATTTTTCATTTTCAGACTAGAATATATGATATGCTCTATGCATAGAATGTCTCAATCCAACTTAATTTTGTCTGGATAACTTATTAACTTAGACATCATATCCTGCAGGAAGTCTTCCCTGAATGTCCAGGTTAAGTGTCCCTTCCTGTGTAGTGTCTCAGCACCCTGTTAATCCCTTGATCACTCTGTGTTTTAATTGCTCATTCCCTTGTCAGTTTCTTCCACTAGAATGTGATCTCCACCATGACAGGGACTATGTCTTTTATACCATTGGATCCCCAGTGCCTGGCATATAGCAGAGTGCTTAATTCGTATTTGATGAATAAAATAATCAGTGGAAGAAACTTGGGATATTTTGAGTTTCAGCATATTGTTTACTTTCACATGCTGCCTCCTTATAAAATTAAAAGTATAAAAACAAAAAACTTGTGATAGAGATTTAGGCTTCCTAAAACAGAAGTTATCTAATATAATTTAGAAGTTTTTTTCCTGATGACTTAATGCCATCATTAAGCACAGTGTGGTGCTTTCATGCAATAATGCCTTTAAGAACGAATAGTACGGGTATTATTATTTTCTCTAGCACTCACAAGTCTTGAACAGTTGAAGTTTTCTTTTCTTGGGTCTTTTTAGTTATCAGTTTCAACTCATGTGTCATTTCTTGCAGCTATCATCATGATTGACACTAATAACCTAGCAATAGGAGTGGGGAAGTTTGATGCTCTGTTCTCTTTCTATTTTTCTGTTTCTAAACTTCTATTTACAGGGGAAGGAAGTGGCCAATTATGTTAGAACTGTTTAGGGAATTAAACTATATTGGCATAGGGTGAAGATGGAGAGGTGCATTTTTTGCCCTGTGTAAAGGACATGAGCTTTAGGGCATGTAGCAGCTATTTTGACCATTAGTAGCTCTTTGTACAGCTTCCTTGCTTTTCAACTGCGCTCCAGGCGGGAGAAGCTTCCTCAAAGGTGACTGTCTATCATTTTCATTATCCCTGTAGCAGAGAGCCCATGCCTTGTTTGCTGAGATCAGAATGTACCTCCCAGGATTCTATTACAGGGCTGGTCAAAGCTGCCTTAGACTGGGCCTCCAGTCTTGACTTGACATTTGCCACTTCTGAGCACAACCAAGGAAGAAAGACTGTGGTCATATTTATCAAGTACACACAGAGAAAACAGTTACTTATTTATTGTCTGTGCATGCTGCAAACACAAACATATTTGATGTTTGCACAAATTTGTGGAGTGTGGATACAAAAAAATAGGGGGGCTACCTACAAAAGAAGAATTTGGCAGACAAGGACACGTGAGGAATGTGTGTCAGAAAGCCTGGAAAGGCAGCCTAGCATATTCATAAAATAAGCCATTCAATAAACAAATACTTAACCCCAAAAAGCAGAACAGTTGTCCAGGTGGAGAAACTGAATTACATGAGCACACATTCTGCCATAAACTGCATCAAGTTTCATCTCTCCCTGCGGGCAGCTTCTAGGCAGGGAGGGGACTGGGGCACATACAGAGCTTGTGAGGAACCACCTGCCAATGCATGTATTTGAGTGTATGATCTGTGTAGCATATGTCAGGCTTGTACATAATGATGGTGATGATGGTGATTATACTAATTATTACTTTATCTTTCCTGAACATTTCTACTTTTCAGAGTACTTTCACATCTATTATTTCCTTTTAGTCAAATGTAAACAAAGGCATAGCAAAAATAAGTGACTTACTTAAGGTCCCACAGTCAGAGCAGGGCAGAGCTGAACTAAAGCTCAGATCTGCTAATGGGCATTTGCCTTCCATCCAATCACACTGCCTCAACTGTCATAACTTACTGATATTAATGGCCAAATGAGAGATGACTTTCTGGCTCCCCCAGGAAGTTGACAATGCCCATGGGCTACTATAAGCCACAGCTCAAAGCAGAATCTAAGTTTTCAGGAGGACATCTGAAGTGAAGGAAAAAAGTAAGGTCTTTAATTCAGTAAGTGCTCTTCGCCAGAGACAGAAACTTCCCAGAGACAGAACAACCAGAGAAGCCCACCAAGTAGCATTGACTGGGATCAAAAGGGGCACTTGGCATGAATAAGCAGGGTGGGAGGACCTTAACTGGAGTTCAGTTGACTGGGTAAAGATAGCAAAGATTAAGAGAATGGAGTAAGACCTTTTGCCAAGGGCATGAAGTTGGGCCCATTGCCTATGTGGGCAGGCAGCATGGGATGACAGAAAGAGCACAGAAGTGAAAGGCAGAAGGTCTAGGTCAAGAATCAGAGGCATTCAAGTCAGAAGGGCTATTATAGAACAAATTTGCCTGTGTGTGGGTTAGATAGATCTTCTATATCATCATCAGGTTCTCTGGGTAACTCTTTCTAGTTTGTGTCACGTGATCCTCCTAGGGAATCTACAAATGTCTTTTATTTAAGTAACTTGGTCAAAAAGTATTCCACTTTGGTGGTTTGAAAACCCAAATCTATGACCCTTACATAACTGAGTCTCTCTTAGCCAGAGGAATGGCATTAGTAGAAATAAGTTGAGTTTCTGACCCCAGGTGATCTGGGAAAGCTTTTATGAAATGATTGACTTCTTACAGCTCTTAAGATTAAGTATAAGTACATTAACACGACTCTTCATGATCTAGCCCCTGCCTATCTCTCCAACCTAGTCTCTCATTCTTTGTGTCTTGCAGCGTGTGTTCTAACCAGACTGCTTTGCTTTTCAGTTCCTCGAAAGTGCCAATATGTTTGGCCTCCGGACTTTTGTACATGTTGTTTCTTCTGCCCGGAACTCTCTTTCTACCCCCACCATGTCCACATGGTATACTTCTACTGATCCTTCAGGCATCAACTTAGACGTATATTCCTCTGAAAGGCTTTCTTTTTCCCTTTTAAAGACTGGATTAGGCACCTACTCCATGCTCCTTTACACAATTGCCTACCCACCATCGTATATTCTATCACACTAATTGCAATTACAAAAAATCTTCACCAGACTGTAAGCTGCATTAGGGGCTCTGTCACAATGGTTTACCTGTACCTACCACAGTGTGTAACACACTCTAAATATGCACTAAATATTTGTTGAATTGAATTAATATCAGCAATGACTTGAATTCAGAAAATGTATTGTGTCAAAAACGTTCATGGTGGTAGGATATTAATTAGTCCATACCAATGGAAAATCCAGACTTTGTTTAACCTAGTTCATTATACTTTCCCTATCTGCTGGTCATTTTAGTATTTCTGTTTCTTCATCTTGCTCTTACCTCTCAATATTACTTCTGCTCTCTATTACTTCCCAACCTCTAGACCTATAGCTGCTCAGAGTTGCCATTCCTCCTCTTCTTCTCAGCAATGCTCCATGCTTTCGGATTGATATTTACTGTCTGTACTCCCATGATCATCACCACCCCCACCAGTCAAAAAAGATCCATCATAGTTTCCCAGATCTCAGTGAGATGTTATGATGAAATGCAGTTCTAAGTTACTAAATTGTACCAGGATTCTGAGGCCTAATCCAACAATTGGATTGAGTCTTAGGACTTTCAGAATGGTTATATATAAATAGTCAATTCCTAAAGCCTCGATGCCTTAAGCAGGAGAAATAAATCTGGGATACTGGAATTTCAGTCAGACTTCATGTTTATGAATGGGTTCTCATGGGGAGTAGAGGGTTTGTTGTGGAGGGGGTACCTCCAAACCACACAATCACCTAAGCAATGGCCTCTATGGTCTCACTGTAGTTACATTATTGGGCTAGGGAATCCACAGAAGAAAAATATCCAAGTCCTTTACTTCTTTGAGAGGAATTCAGAATATCTGCTAAAATTAACTCTGCAGCTATTAGATAAAGTAGATTCCCATTACCCACGTTCTTCCCATTCCATTATATTCAACAAGTCCTGACTAAGTGACTCCCTATGACACACATAGTATTGCATGATGGGAACACTTGGGTTGACACTAATGCTTCTGAAACAACAGATATTTCGTGCTCCTATAATGGTTAACTAAAGCAAAGAGCCTTACTAATCAGAAATGATTTTGCTCCCTTCTTTCCTCATCCATCCCTCCAAAAATCTCGTCCCCACATCACAGCCTCTGGGTCACCATCTGACTATGTATCTCACTGTGATCACATCCTCAGTGTCCTGCTTATGGTCAGTCCTCGAGCTGCTGAAAAGTTGTGTTTAATATGGAGAGTGCGTCATATTTATGTCAATGGTGCTGAAGGTTATGGTGCTTCAGATAATGAGCTTTTATTTTAAAAAAATAGTAGCAAAAACAGGAGCATCTTAAATTAAAGGGCATTTCACAGAGTGTAATTGAACAGGGAATAGGTGTCTATTTTTGTAGAAAAGCTGTGATTCAACTTCTGTCTCTTGCTTATATTTTCCAAATGGTTATACTCTAGATGGAAAAATCAAAAGCTTACTACTGGTCCTTCTCTTGGCATAAGTATGAGTATGCAAGACTCTCTGCCTCTGTGTTCAACTGGCAAACTGCTATGGACTCTTGGATGTGACACCAGAATAAGCAAGGAGTTTATCTCACAAGTGACCCTACCATTCCCCAAATAATTTCCCTCTTGCCCTTAATTTAAAAGCAGTTGTCCTCTGGGCCTTAATGTCAATGCAGATAGCACTTTACCCTGGAGACCCTCCAACCATTTAATAGGAAGAAATGATTATGTATGTCTTCGTTTCCCTGCAGATGGGAAGGGTCACAGAAACTTGCTGGTTCACTTCCAAGTCATGCTGTCTGGCATGAACTGGGCTTTTGCCAGTTCATCTGATTCATTCAGACAATCAGCGAGTCTCCTATTGTTTTTAATTGACTTCCAAGTGTTCCCATTACAAAGGCTGTTTCAGAACTGATCTCTGCTTAAGTCTGAAACTCTCTTCTTCTCCCACCTTTACCCTTTTCTGATCAGATAACTCTGCCTCCTCCGTGGGAAAAGAGAAAGGGGAACTGCGTATTGAAATAAGAGAAGGGAGGGAAGGCCACTCACAGAGCACACTTTGTGCTTTTTCCATACAAACTTGGGGAAGATACAGCTCAGACCTTGGGATGGTATTTCTGCATGTTAGGGGCAGGGTCTGATATGTCACAGGATAACTAACCATCTTGATTTGCCCAAGGCTGAAGGATTTCCTAGGACATGAACTTTCACTGATAAAATCAGGATAGTCCAGGAAAACCAGGATGGTTGACTACCCTAGATGTGGGTAAGGAACTGAGAGAGTCTGTTGGGAAGGGTACTGTAATAGTCACCTTAGTCTGTGTGGACCCTCAAGCTATGTTTGTTATCATGAACCTTATCTAAAACTTGCCTCAACAGAAGCTTCCCCTGTCCACCTCTGTAATCTCATTTATTACTACTCTCTCCATTGGTCATTTTGCTCCAGCTGCACTGTACTTTCTTTTTCTCAAACACCACAAGCTTATCCATACTGAAGCTGTTCCCTCTGCCTGAAAACAGTCTTTCTTCAGATGATAGTCTTCTTCACATGAAGATCTGAAGAAAGACATCATTAAAGAGACTTTCTTTAACCATTCATTGTAAAATGGATGGTTAGGAAACCTCTACTTCTGCCCAGTTTCTAGCATGTTATCCTCTTTTCTTCCTAGTCTTTAGTATTACCACAATTGATCTTATTAATCTGTTCACTTGTTTGTTGTGTATCTCCACCACTACACGAAAGCTCTATAATGAGGGGAACCACACCTTTCTTGTTCATTTCTCTACGTCCAGCATCCAGAAGAGTAGCAAGAGCTCAATATCTATCCATTGCATGAATGAACAAATTCAAGTGCTGGTGCACTGCGAGACCCATGGCTTTGCTGGGAACATTATAGAAGTATTAGCTGAGATATTGTAGCTGTCATTTCAGGGTCATATCTGAATAACTTCTTAGAAGAATATTTGCATAAAAGGTATCTGAATAGATGTGTGTCTTGCAAATATTCCCTGGATCTTTGATAATACCTATGAAGGGGAAAAGTGAGTCTATAAACATTTGGGAGTGGCATCTATTATTGGTAGAAGCAGATTGTTGAAGCTGAATAATAGGGAAAGAAAGAAAGAATTTAGTCAATTCCAATTGAAGGGCCATCCTCTTTTGCTGAAATCGTAGTTGCTAAGAAGGGGTGTAAAGTCTCCTATTTTGGGATAAAACCTCCTGATACCAGAATTTTCAATTAACCAAAATGAGCCACTATAACTAAATGGGAGGGCAAGCAAGCAAGAGAGCGAGCAAGAAAAGAAGAGATCAAGGAGTTAAAGTCTTCACACATTCACGAGACCCGAACTCTTCTCATGGAGGACATTCCATGAGATTGTCCAGACTTGGCAGAGGAATCTCTCTCGGATAGAAAAGATGGAGGGTGTAGAGGTTGCATTGCAGAGGGGAGGGGAAAGAACGAAATCCCATAAAGTCCATGGGGTCACTTTTAGCAAACTCTTGGAACTGCTTTTGAAGAGGAAGTTGTCAAATTATAATCCTAACATAGCCTAGAATTCTCAGTCTTGAAATAAAAAGGATGAAAAGCATGTTTGACTTTTTAGAGATTAAAACCAACAAGTAAACTGTAAAAGTTATCTATCCCCACGGGTAAGATTAGGAGGCAGTGGGAGTAAGAACCATGGAATGACTAAAAACAGAGAGCCTAGGAACAAGAATAGGAGTAGAGAGACTGTTAGTTGAATTCTTCTAAAGCTATCAACTAAAACTGTTGCTAATTGTGTATATGTGTGTGTACGTTTGTGGTAGCATATAACACATGTGCTTTTTCCCCAATTGTAATAGCAACTTATCTGGGGAAGAATTTTCTCCCAGAGAAAGAAATACCTGTGCAATTGGGAAAAAAAACTGTCAGGCAAATTTTGGATTTAGTTTTTGTGTAAGGTTGTGTGTGTGTGTGTGTGTATGTGTTTAAGTGCTATGAATGTGTTCTTTCTTTGTTATGTGAAGTGCTATGAATGTGTCCTTTCTTTGTCTTGGCTAACTCAAAGTTGATTTGATTTAAAATAATGAAACTTTTTTCTTTTTAAATTTTTTTTTTCTGTTTCTATTCTGTAACACAAAGAGTACTCTGCTTCCCTAGGCCATAAATAACTCCAGGGACCTTGGAATATGACATACGATTATGAATTGAGTTTCATAACTATCTTAAAATGACTCATTGTGACTATCAGGTTTAATGAAATGCTGCTTCTCCATTTTTTTCAGAAGCATAGAGTAGGAAAGATGCCACAACATTACTGAGAGGAATGGAATGATAAACTAGCGTGCCAAAATATTCTTGTGAACAAGAGGCCAAAGAAAAATGGTGAAATGAGTTTTCAAAAAAGAATCAAACAACAGAAGGCAGGCATATGTAGTGATACAGTATGATGATAGAAGAAGGAGGACAAAAAGTTCAAAGACCTGTCAAGTGAATATAAACAGAGTCAAAGTAAAAAGAAAAATAAACACTAGATATGTTATGTTCTAAAAGAATTCTTAGGACTATTCTGATCTGGGTCCTTTGGTAAGCAATATAAACAATGGTTGCCTGGGGTCTGTGTTGCCTTAGGTTTTCTCAAATTTCTTATTTGTGCTCTATTCTCCTATACTTTAACACTCCTAAATAACATATCTTTTGTTTGAATCCTTATACTATGAATTTGGGTCTTGATACTGAGCCCATAAACTGAATCTAGGACTTGAAACCTGAGACAGGGAAGGATAAGTGGATCTGGAACTTCAAAAAATTGTTGTGTCTCAAATCCACAATTTGATTTAAAAGGACCTAGAGAAATGGAATCAGTATTAGAAGAGGTCAAAGGAGAATGAGGTTCGGTAGTAGAACCATATCTGTAAAAAGATGAGTAAGTGATAAGATATCTAAAATGAGACAATGAGGTTCAGACAGTGAGCCTGAGACAGAAGAGGCTTATGTATACAACTCATGTGAAAGAAGAGTTAAAACAGGATGCTTATGTAACCAATATTTCATCCTTGCGATTGCTATTACGATGATTATTCTGCATTAAGTATATGTAAGAGCCTCTGGGCCTTTCCATATTTCTACAAGAACTTCATTCTAATTTAATAAATTACTGCTCCCATTTGAAAAATTGTAGCTTTCAAAATGTCCATTAGTCCTAGTCAGCAGGAGCATATATTGCCTACATCAGAAAACTATGTGGTGTTGTGGCACCTGGGAAAGTGGCTTCAGGGAACCTACAAACCCGCTTCATTAAAGAGCCTGGATTTCAATGCCTGTCACAACGGGCAGCCAGAGTTACCCAAGGGAGAATTGTCAGAAGCACCAATTAAGTAAAAAATGATGCTTATTTTTCTTGAATCCCAAGAGACAGGGGAATGAAAGTATAAGGGGTGGAAGACCCATTAGGAATAGAGAAAGAGAGATTACCTACTTCCTAATTGGAATGTTCAAATTATAGCTATCTTTATAATTGAAAGTACTTGAGAAGGTACACAATCTTCCAAGGAGTCATTGTGCAGCGAGGAGGTGGTGAAAAGTAAAGCTATTTCCATTACCTAAAAAATAAAACATTTCTGAATGATACTTGTCAGAGACTAGGAAGGGTAGTCAGGGGGTGGAAAGTGGGAAATGAATAAGATCGATCATCTGATAGCACGACAGAGTGACTATAGTCAGCGATAATTTATTGTGCATTTTAAAATAACTAAAAAAGCATAGTTCGATTTTTCATAACAAAAACTAAGACCAAATGCTTTAAATGATGGATACTCCATTTACCCTGATGTGATTATTATGCATTCTGTGCCTTTATCAAAATATCTCATGTAACCCATAAATATATACACCTACTACGTACCCCCACAAAAAAATTGTTAATGTATCATCCTAGATTTTTTTAAAAACATATTTAATTAAAAGGTATAGTTCTGAAGGCTTGATATATTATAGACCCACTGTTTTCATTAGCTAAAAATAGACATTTGTTATGTGCCTTTCCAGCAACTGTACTCCCTTCTTCCAGCCACGATGCACTGATTACCCTTTGAGGAATTCATTTCTCTTTGACTTTAAGTCAGTATAGTTTGGATGGGGTTGATTCTATCCCCTAAATCCAGCGATGGGCACCGATTGACCTAAATGAATCAGCAAATCTCATTCCCCTAACCAAAGGGATTAATTTAAGGATGAGCACTCAATCAAATTCATACCAGTGATGGAGAGTGAAAAGGACTAAGTCCAGAAACTACTGGAAAAATTTATCTGTCTTTCCCTAAATAATATAGTAAGAGTGAGAGATCCAGAATGGCAGCCACCATTTTGCTACTATGATGTGGCAGAGGTTAGAGCTGCCGCGTATCCACCATGTGGAATACGAAAATAAAACCAGTACTACCGAAGTCAGAGTAGAAAGATGTAGAGCGACTGGGTTGTCATGACATTGTTTGGCTTGTTGTATCAAGCTTTGTTCACCTCTGGAATTGTAAGTTATATGGGCCCCTCCATATTTCCTTTATTACATAAATAAAATTAGAGATGTGTTTTCAGTCACTTAAAACATAAAGTTCTATTCTACAAAATGGGCAAATTGACTTTGACTATGTTGTATCTGTCACTTAAGTGTGACCACCTGTTTCACAGATGCATTCTAATTTGGTTGAAAGTGATTTTGTCACTTGAGTCCAGGAGCTGGAGACCAGACTGACCAACCTGGTGAGACCCCATCTCTAAAAAAAAAAATATATATATATATATATATATATATTTATATAAGTTAACTGGTCATGGCAGCACATGCCTGTAGTCCCAGTTACTCAGGAGGCTGAGTTGGGAGGATAACCTGAACCCCAGAGGTTGAGTCTGCAGTCAGTTGTGATCATGCCACAGCCTGGACAACAGAGTGAGACCCTGCCTCAAAATAAATAAATAAAAAAGAAAGAAAGAAAAAAAAAAAGAAAATAACTTTGGATGATTCAGTAGAAACCCGTTTCTATAACTACAAAGAAAAATTTAAAGCACAAAGCCCATATTCAAGGTATCTGAATAGTATTTATTTTATAAAAAAAGATTGAATTACTGTCTATTACTTTGGGGCTCTGAACTTAAGAATCAGTAAATGTTTAAATACTTGCCTTATATTCTTTCTAGTGGTTGCAGTCTGAGAACCTGAGACTAGCATGCATGTCAGTGTTTGAAAGGTCCTTAGCAAGCCTGTCCAGTAAAAGCCCTTTAATTTACACATAGGCAAACTGAGGTAATTAGCCATAACATTAGTAGCCAAACATAATGCTCTGATTATATCAGTGTTGTTTGTACAGCAATATATAAGCCTCTTGCGCATACAGATAATGTACTAGGAAAGTTGCTATCAAAGCAGCATGCTTAAGCATTAGTTATCATTTTGCCCAATATCTTCTTTTCTGGTTAAAGAGTCTATCTCTTCCTGTTGGCTTAATCCCTTCTTCCAAGTAGAGAAATAGACAAATGACCCAGGATTGGTCAATAAAAGCACAGTATCTTCCTGGACACAGTGATCGGCTTGGAAGTGAGCAGATGATCCAAATCAGTTGAATCAAAGAAAATTCTGGGACACTTGGAATCAACACAGATGAGGAGCTCTTTTTTTGGTGAAGTAGTTAAGCTAGTAGAAAGTAAGATTAGAGGTGCTGAAGGTTTTCTTTATCACTTTGTTGGAAATGGCTTCCAGCAAAAACAAAACCAGAGCAGAGAAATGATAGCGATTTCTAAGGATATCATTTGGATTCTCTGTTCCAGTCAGCCGTACTCCTGAAACTTGTGTATACATAATCTAATATATTTCCCTGCCTTGATTAAACTAGCTTGAACTGTGCTTTCTGTCACCAAAAGAGTACTGACTATGGCAGACTTTTATTTCTCTCACATTTACGAGTGGCATATATAGTAGATATGAATTGCCAACTAGCGAAAGCTGCAGTTTTTGAAATTGTTCACGTAATCTTGGTCCCTGATCAAAGGACAATGGACACGTTTTGGGTTAAGATGAACATATGATCCAGGGTTTACCAATCCATAAAATGGGCTAAGATAATTATTTGGACATGGTGACTAAATTAGTTAGCTATAACATCATCTAGAGTTGGGTCAGAGTTGGTGCCATGGCAAGACAAAGTTACTTACAAGCTAAAGCTATAGGAAAGCTGAGAAGCATGTGTAGAGAAAGCTAATCTGTAAAGAGAAAACAGTAGACTAGAAAACATACTCAAAGAAGAGATCATATTACACACACTTCCCCCTGCAAAACAAATGGGATTTAATTGATATAATATAGTTGCCTATTTTCTACACACAATGTGGTATTCTCTTCACTTCATTTCTTCCAGAACCTTCCCTCTCTCCTTTATCCTTTTAATTACTATCCTTTTTGTGATTTGAACTAGCCTAAGTGGGATTCTATTCTTTGCAACTGATCAACCTTTCACCTAAGAATCCTAGCACTAAGGCAAAGGATGAGGAAAATGCATTACAAATCAATCTGGACTAGAGGAAATACATTCAAAAGCAGAAGACTGTGGGTTGGTCTGTAGCATGAATTTTGAGCATAAAGGAGACGGCTTGCTATGCCTCAATTTCTTGACTCTCAATTTGGAGCCTGAAATCTGTGGACTGGCTTACTTGTGCAGGAGCTAGGGAAAATCTCCCCCACAAGTGTTTATAACAATGTTTAAATTATCATCTCAATTACTCTCTGTGTACACATCAATGAGCACTCTGCATATCAATAAATGAACTCTGTGTGTATTCAGAAGGCTACTGTGGTAACATCAACATTGAGATCCAGTCCTCATTTGATGGGCACCTTCCCAGCTAGTTGTGAATGGCTTAGGGGATTATGGCTGAGATTTAAGGGAAAACAGATGATTCTCATTGTCCTACATGAGGTAAATTTAAACAGTCTGAAAATGAGTGCCCTAAAATGTGATATTATTCTGTTCCTGGTCTGTTCTCCAGCTGTACAGAATAAGCGGACCAAAATGCTCATGAGGAGATAAAAAGATTCAAATATGCATATAAGGATGGGACCACATGGCCAAAGCCGGCTGGCACCTCCTGTGAAATTCAGGTTCACCAACTAACTCAAGGTCATCTTCCAGCCTGCCAGACAAATATCAAATTCATCCTCAGGATCATCCCACCCCAGTGCAGACAAAACTAAACATCCTGGAGTTCTGGCCACATCTTGCTCACTATCTCTCTGTAAGGCTTTTCTGAGGTGGCCCATCCAGCAGCTCAACTCTTGGAGAAGTAGCAAGGGCCCAAAAAGGATGACTTTTGTTGGCATGAAAGAAAAGTTCTAGTCCTTTTCTTTGACCCCAGAGCTTACTCACTCTTCTAGCCTTTTCTCCTTTTCTAACGCAAAATGAGAAAAAGAAAAAATATACATGTCCTAAATACTGATGATATTATGTTCTAGCCTGTCATTCTAATCACTTTGGTAGAGTTGTCTCTCCTTCCTTACTAGTCCTTCTTCCCTCCTTTCCTTTTGTTCTCTTGCTCCTCTTAGTCTCCCTTCCATTTCTTTGAGGGGGATGCTTTTTTTCTGGATCATTAAAATGAAGTTGTCATTAAAAATGCCTACTTTGCCAAGGTTATCTAAGGAATTAATAATTCAAAGTGTTGTTAAAACAACTTAGAAGTAGAGAAAGGAGAGGGGAATAGCTTTTTTTCCCCATTGTCAAGCAAATAGAACCCAACTTTATTTTTTGTGAAGTCTTGCTTATTTCATCCCAGATGAAGAAAAGGAACAAACCAGTTCTCAGAGACTTAACAGCAGAAACAGCAGCGTTCAAGAAGCATTTATGTGAAATAATTCATGTGAAGCATTAACACATTTCCTGGCACATTGTAAGAACATAGAAAGTGTTGATTATTTATATTACCACTATTACTGGTAGTAGTAGTAGTTATTGCTGTTGTCATTGTTGTTTTAGGAGTTCACACTTATAGTTCTGGGCAAAAACCCTTGAAAACTGGACATCTCCAAAGGGTGAACCTCAAAGAGTTTTTGGCACCAGAATCTCAGGCCCTCTTAACGTTCTAAAGTGCTTTCACACCTATCATCTTACTTTCCTTCTGTCACAAGATTGGATTTGTCACTGAGGCTCAAAACAAAAACGGTAGTGTTCCAGCTGGAATTGTTACTGGAGTAAAATGCTATTGTGTTAATGTCATCCATAATCACTGCAGGAAGAAAATGCTAAGAAAGGCAAGGTTTCTCTTTTTAAAACACTAAACAACTTATCTTGCAATATTCTAGAGACGCAGAGATTTCCATTTATACCAACACATAAAGACAACTCTTTACATAATGAGCAAAAATTAAGTAATAAACAGCTGTGAAAACCAATTTTATGGGGCCATCTTTCTATTTTAATAAAAACTTATGTGGCACTAATCATGTGACAGACACATAAAGGATTTACAAATATTAATCCATTTAATCTTCATAACAACCCAATGAGGTAGGTTAGGTACTATTATAGTGCCATCACCATTTTAATGTTGAGAAACCTAAGGCAAAGAGGGGCGAGGCGAATGGTCCACTGTCATGGAGCCAGTATGTCGTAGAGCCTGGATTCAAACCCAAGCAGCCTGGCCCCAAGTCCATGTCCCATACTATAATGCTGCGCTGCCTCCCTTATGCAACTGCATCCCCTCAAAAGGCCAATGCTTCCTCAAGTAATTCGCCCTTCTATGCCTCAGTCTCTCCAGCTTTAGACTTCTGATACCAAAACTATGCACACTTTAGTCTATTGCCCTATTTAAGAAATAGAACTGTTGGCCCATGGGAGGCATGAAACAATTCCACAGTTGCCCACAAAAGCTGCAAAGGTGGTAGCCAGAGCCATGAAAATGACTTTACCTTCAATTCTAAGACACTAAATATTGTATTTTTTGCTGATTAATTTTTAAAAATCATTTGTCTTCCCTTTCTGGACATTCTAACCCACAGCACACCAAAACCTCTTCTTGATTAGACAACCAATTTCCTTGTTTAAAGAAAAAAAGGCTTTCCGCTCCATCTTTAACTGGTTATCAAGTGATAAGGAATTCTGAAGCAAAAAGGGGCATGAAATTGGATTCAGAGAAAGGTAAGAATAATGTCAGACACCAAAACAAAGTCACACTCATTCTGTAGGGAGGAAAACCTACAAGCTGGTATCAGAACCCATCATATATTCTTTATAGTTCATTGTATATAAATGTTTAAACTGAATGCAATTCTTTTTTAAGTAGTGTAGTATTTAAGAGCATGGACTCTCGAGCAGACTTCATACATTCAAATCCGAGTGTTACCACCTACTATGTGATCCTAAGCAAGTCATTCAACTTCCTCACTTCTAAAATAAGGATACTAATAGTATGAACTATTATGTGCAGCATGTTGTGAGAATTATAGAAGTAAATATTATATTTAAAGTTCTTCTAAAAGTGTCTGGCAGTGGTAAATGTTTTATATATTAGCTAATAGTAGTGACAGTATTGAAAAATTACACAGGGAGATATTATCCTCCTTCTTGTATGACCCATAGTCTCCACCACACTATTTATTCAGGACATTGACTTCATTTCACTTCTAATTGCCTTTAACCACTTGATCCTTGGTTTCTTTCCATGATCAAACAGAAGAAAAGGCACCAACACATATAGTCATGGATCAGCACATGCACAATTAAGATTTTGCCATATGGAAATTACTTTAAGACCTATGCAGTCTCTAGGAACACAGTATATACAGATGCTGGGTCTATCTGAAAAGTTGAAAAGTACCACTTTCTGATGGCAACAATCCAATCATGGTAGGTTTCTGTTACTATGAAAAAGATGGTTATGTGGTTTGTTCCTTCTCTCTCTCTCTCTCTTTCTCTGTGTGTGTGTGTGTGTGTGTTTGTCTGTTTACTAGTTTGTTGATTTTTTTTTTTTTTTAGTTAGTGGAAAAAAAATGAGAAAATGAGACTGAAGAAATATCAAGGATCACCTAAATGATATGAAACACAAAAAACACAAATTTAGGTTATTCCTTTAATTTGTGGCAATCAAAGTATAGCGATCATATCACTCATCAAGGATAGAGAAAGAGAAGCCTAACTGCTAAAGGAATCAGTTGGGAGTCAACCTAACAAAATTCTAGCATCTGAACTAATTGTGAGGCCATGTCTAATCAGAAATAGAACATTTAAATAAAAACCGAAGGCCAGGATTCAAAAGAAAAAAAGAGTTAATATCAGCTAGTGAGACATATACCGAAGTATCTCTAGGCGTTATTTATGCTTGCTCTGTAAGATTCTACTTAGAATTTAGGAAAGTTATATCTTGATGAAAAGCAAAGTTCTGAAAACATTTCCTGGTTCCTATCTGTATATTACATAAAATATATGACTTAACTTTTCGCTTATGAGACTGTATGAGGCAAGGGATGTGCTGTCACAATTACTCTAATTACAGGAAAACAATTTGGGGAACAAAGAATCTCTTAGATGCCAAACCTGTAATCTCAATAGTATAAAGTTATAAGAAAAATTATAGTCTGATGTTTGGATAAGGAACTACCCAAAAGTCCTGCAGGACTACCCAGCCTTGTATCTCCATTCCTTCATTAGGTTGGAGATATCTCAATGGAGGTCAGATTCTGTGGCTTTTTTATTTGATGATTGATTAGCCACTCAGTTATATAGCACACAATTTTACTTTCAGATCTGCCTAAACAGTGCAATTGGTCCTAGTGGCAGTATCTGGTTAAAGGAATAGAAGGTCTCAGAGTTCCTGTTCCCCATCTCACTTCAGCTACCGATTTGCCAAAGATGTTTTCTTAATTGTATCTCAGTCCACCTGGATTTTGTGGTCTGCTTTTCTCTAGGCTTGAACCTTGGAATAATTGGTGAGTAAGTCAAGTTTGACTCCTATACTATCTCTGTGTATCTTTTCTTATTCGCACCTAGCCAGACCATTCTTATCCTTTCAGAACTTAGTTCAAGATGCACTTTCCTGGCTTAGAGTTTCTCGACCACTCCAGAAGGAAGAAATGATTTCTCCCCTTTTGCAACTCCTATAGCATATCATATATTTGTCATGCTTTTCACAGTTAGCATATGCCTTGATGATGATCTTGATGGTATATGTAGAAGAAAAAAATTGTTGAATGTGTCTTGTACTTGAAGCTCTTCATGAATTATCTCACTCCTCACCTCTTCCTTTTGAGGTAGGTTCTTGTTATCTCTATTGGAGAGGAAGAAATGGGCTCAGAGCATTTCAGTCACTTTTCTTTAGTCATATAACTAGTAAATGGCAAAACCGGACTTCAGACAGGTTTTTATCTGTCTCTAGCTTTTCTCTACTGTTTTTCAGAGTGTAGTTCATAGATGATAAGCACTAAAATCACCGAAATATAGGTTGCTGAGTTTTACCTCAAACTTTCTGGAGAACAATTTCTGAGAAGTGAGTCTGGAACCTCAATATCTTCCAGTGGTTCAGATGTCTATTGAACTTAGTGAGAACCTCTGTACTAAAAACTACTAGTAGCAACTCCCTTGCATTTGTGTAGGTTCTCATGCTCATGATGACCTTTAACATCTATATATCTATATGTAAACCTTACATAGGTTTACGTCTTATGTCTCCTAGCTAAAGTTTAAGACACATGGTTTCTACTGCATGGCCTCCTCACAGCATACCTCAGTGCTTTACACACATCCAAAGTATTCAGTAAGCCCATTCCTTCATTGTGATTGCCAAATGGTATCTGCTGCTTCAGAGAAGACACCAATCTGTATTTCATACTAAAGGGGGATATTCTCAATCCCTGAACCCCAGCCATTCTTTGTGACTCCAATTTCAAGCATTTTTGTGTTGTACCTTTTCCATTAAAAAGGGGGTGTCACGAGGGTATGACTTTTTGGTCTTCACAGGAAAAACAGCTTTTGAGTCCATTGATAAGATTTTCCTTCCCTTCCTGTATGCCCTTCCCTCATCACTGGCTCCTTGCCATCGTCTCCCAGGGATAAATGTGCTTACAGAAGAAATTGAAGACAATGGTAGCCAAATGCATGCTGGGATGCGCTGTGAGATTATAGATAGGGGGAGTATGTCTTTGGCCACAGCAAGGAAACTAAAATGATGACCACAGTCACAACATTTTTGTCAGAAAATGTTACCTAAAATAAGGTATTTTTAAAATTATAAAAATACAACATAATCATTATAAATTGTTTAAAAATAGAGAAAAAAGTTACCCCATTATTCAAACAAAATCTTTGTCAATATTTTTATATATAGTTGTTCAGTCATTTTTTCTATGCAAGTATGTGTGTGTGTGTGCATATGTGAGAGAGAGACACACACATATGTATTTTTTTAACAGAACAATACTGTATACAAGCTTTTGGATCTTGACTTTTATCCTAATGATAAATCATCATAAACATACCTTTTCATTAAATCTCCTTCTTCAAATATCGATGTTGGAAAACCTGGTAAAGTGTTTAAATCAAATTCCTGTCTTGGTTTAAAAAAGTCTAATGACTATCATGCCTGGTTCAGGGAATCTCAAAAAATAAGGCAAGCAAAAACAGGCCAGAACAAGGGGTCAAGTTGGGATGGTGGGCCTGTGGCTAGTAATCTGACTAGAGGCCCATTGGGGACCCTATTCCCACATCGAAGTAAGTAATAAGGATGATGCTGGGAACAGTACCTGAGGGATCGGAAGAAACAGAATAGAGCATAGGTAAAGTTCCGAACTCCAGTATATAAGCTGAGGACAATACTCAGAGGTCCAGATTAGTTGGAGGTCAAGCATAGGTAGAGGTATAGGTCAGGGATCAAGGCCCAGAAGGCTAAATGTAAGTAGGAGAGCAGCATAGAGTCTGAGTGTACAAATAGGTCCTGGTTGGGGATTCCAGACAGGGATAAACAAATTGTTGGAAAACACAGGGAAACTGAGCACAGGAATTGAGGATCTGTATCACAGGGAGTATATCAACACAATAGTGTGACAACCAGTCCCAGGAAAGGAGCTGTTTGGATATCAGCAGTCTTAGTGAAGGCAAATAAGGGTACAGTAAGAACTCTATATAGTCTGGGAATTGAACTCAAGGAATTGTAGTCCGAGGTGTCCTGAGAGTTCTAACAGTGACAGCCAGAGAAGCTCTCCTTGCTGATTGAGAACAAGAGCACTCCTGTCATCATCTCTGGAGCCATCAGCAATCAATAGCCAACAAGGGACATAAGGGAAGTATAGGAGGCTAGGCTGGGGGTGACCTATGGGCAGACCACCCCTTGCATGGTGATATGGTTTGACTGTGTCCCCACCCAAATTTCACCTTGAATTGAAATAATCCCTATGTTTCCAGGGCAGGGCTAGGTGGAGATAATTGAATCATGGGGGTGGTTTCTCCCATACTGTTCTTGTGGTAGTGAATAAGTCTCACGAGTTCTGATGGTTTTATAAATGGGAGTTCCCCTGCACAAGCTCTCTTGCCTGCCGCCATGTAAGATGTAAGTCTGCTTTTCTTTCACCTTCCACTATGATTGTGAGGCCTCCCCAGCCATGTGGAACTGTGAATCCATTGAGCCTCTTTCCTTTATAAGTTACCCAGTCTCGGGTAGGTCTTTATTAGCAGCATGAGAGTAGACTAATACACCTGGTAAGTTTTTCAAAAACCATATAAAAATGGAAATTGCCAATTTTGTGAATAAAAAATAATGGCCCTTGATATGGTTTAGATTTGTCTCCCTGCCCAAATCTCACATGTCAAATTGTAATCCTCAGTGTTGGAGGAGGGGTCTGGTGGGAGCTGACTGGATCATGGGGGCAGATTTCTCCCTTGCTGTTCTCGTGATAGTGAGTGAGTTCTCATGAGATCTGGTTGCTTAAAAGTGTGTAGCACCTCCCTCTTTGTGCTCTTCCTTTTGTTCCTTCCATGCAAGATGTGCCTGCTTCCTCTTTGCCTTTAGCCATGATTGTAAGTTTCCTGAGGCCTTCCCAGCCATGCTTCCTATACAGCCTGCAGAACCTTGAGCCAATTAGACCTCTTTTCTTTATAAATTGCCCAGTTTCAGGTATTTCTTTATAGCAGTGTAAGAACAAACTAAAACAGCAATTTTGTATGGTTTAACTCTTATAAATCCTCTGTAAAAGAGGTGGGTGTTAGAGTGAGGGGAGGTGGGCTTGAGGAAGTTGTGGAATATGGATTAACTGAGAAGTTTGGTTACAATGACACATGGCTTTACTATACTAAGAAAAGCTAACTTTCAAGACTGGAATATGGTAGATAGTCAGTAAATATTTGTTTAATAAATTTTAAAAATGTTAAGGCTAGCACTCGGCTAGTTACTGTGGAATATGTGAAAGAATAATGTACTGCTATTTCCTAAAAGAACTTATTCTTTTGGTGAAGAAAAATGAAACATTTAGACAGAAAAAAACACTCATTATTCAGTATTTAGGACAAGGGCACCATAGCCAGTGAGCACTTAAGAATTTAAAGAGGATCTAGAGATCAGTATTGGCTAGAGGGGCTGAAGAGGCCTTTCTGGTAGAGGAAAAAATCAAGACTATTAAAGGTTTGTATATAAAACACAAGAAAAGGGACAAAGTACCTCTCAGCACCAAGTTTCCTCCCACGTATGACCCTGTTCTCCAAACAAATATTCCTTAAACCAGATTATAGTGATGACCAGGTTGCTTTCCTGAAGAATGTTCTTCAATACACTAGTCCTGGGCTGCTGCTTCATTTTAAAAGATTCGCATAGTCCAAGTTGGAAAATGCTGCAATTTCCTCTTAGAGATTCACAAGTATACTAGCATATTGAACTCTCCAAAAAGTCATACAATAAAGAAATCAGTTCTAATTTTGCCTAACCCAGCATTTCTCCAAACAACTTGACTACAGAAACTTTTGTTTGAAAAAATTATTATGAACATTCCATGGTGCTGGTTTGCTATAGAACATACTATAGAAGATACCATTATAGAAGAGTAAACAATTTAAATCCTCTATCAGGATCCCCAAAAGTAAGGGATAACAAGATGGGAAACAGGGTAAGAGTCTCAGGAGCTAGGCTCCAACTGCTATCACTAAAGAGTGGAAGGGAAAAGAAACAGGCGCAAAGCATTTTAAAAGATGGATCACCTACAGAGTCATGGTTGGAAAACATTGTTCTAAGCCAGTATTTATTTCAAATCTTTTTAGCCCTGATTATAATGCATGACATTTGGACTTGTTAGGTATGATGAGCAAATAACCATTTCAGTTGCAGTATGAGAATAGACAGACATGAAAGTACCTATTTTTTTCTCTCTCTCTTTTTTTTTTTTTTTTTTTTTGAGATGGAATCTCACTCTGTTGCCCATGCTGGAGTGCAGTGGTGCAATCTTGGCTCACTGCAACCTCCACCTCCTCCACCTCTCGGGTTCAAGCAATTCTTCTGCCTCAGCCTCTCGGGTAGCTGGGACTACAGGCACATGCCACCACACCTGGCTAATTTTTGTAGTTTTAGTAGAGACAGGGTTTCACCATGTTGGCCACTCTGGTCTCGAACTCCTGACCCCGTGATCCGCCCGCCTCGGCCTCCCAAAGTGCTGGGATTACAGGCATGAGCCACCATGTCCGGCCGAAAGTACCCTTTTTATTTGAACTCCTGATGGTAAAACTCACTTTCTGCCCCCTCCACTTGCTCTCTTGCAACTGTGTCAGAAAGGATTTTGTGGGATTTGTTTTGAATTTGTTTGATTCCTGGTTACTGAGGATTGTGGTGTATCTGTCGTTGGCTTTCAAAAATAGAGACACTCCCATGGTTTCTCTTGTCTTCCAGAAGACTGTCTTGGCTGTAGCTGATGATGACAATCATGTTTAAAGATGAAGAGCTTCCTGGAGGAATGCTTTCCCTGGAGATGTTCAAGCAAAAAGTAAACAAGCACTTGGCAAGATTGTCATAGAGATAGAGATTGGTCTTCATGACTTGTGAGGTCTCTTCCAACATTAAGAATCTAGAATTAGGTGGATGTTTCTCAAATATCTCTGCACATTAAAATCTCCTGGAAAGTTTTTTTGAAAATTCCAATGCCTATGATCTACTCCAGACCAATAAAATCAGAATCAGAATCTGTGGAGGTAGGTCACAGGCATCTTACTGTTTAAAGGCCCCAAAATGATTCTAATATGCATCCAGAGTTAAGAATGGCTGAGTTACATGATATTTTTAACCTTTGTTAAAAGTGTTGATCCTGGTATGGTAGATACCATGACTCTATTATTCTACACTGAATTTGTACTTAACCAGAGTAGGCGTCTGCCAACACGACGTGATTTGAGGCCCTCAGTAGATTTACCTCTCATGTAGCCCTAAATTCTTTACAGACTAACTACAGTGCTAGAAACTCTCCCTTTAGAGATGTGTTCTTTTATGTTAGGCCCCCAGAGTCCTCTTAAAATGCAAATACCCTCTGGAGAAGCAGTACCTTAAAGTTATTATTAGTCACTGGCACCGTGTACTATAATGGATCAGCCTGTCACCTACCAAGGCCAGGAGGGGAGTAGGGAGGGTACAGGAAAAGAAACATTACTTACATAGTGATTGTGCCAAGAATTGCATCAAAAGTTTACTGTCTTCCTTTCCTGTACTCCTCTATTGCTCTCCACTTTCAGTTTTAAGATTACTCATCTGACCCTCTACATTTGCTGCCTGTGAACTAGCTGTGAGTCATTGTTATCCATTTTGTACATAAATGTGATATTTGGAATCTTATAAGGAACTGGAATAAGAGAGCTATTTTTTGATGTTAATAATTTATTACAGTCATTTTCTACCCTAAACGATGAAGTCAGAATATAGGTTGTATCTATATAGGCCACCAAATTACCCAACTAGTCAAATTGATGATACAGCCAGTCAATTTAATAAAGCCAACATGGTGAACTTTAGCATACACCAAAGGCAATTTGATCCCCTGGTCCCACTCATAAAAGGACCAACTATTTGAGGGAGCTAACCAAAATGAACAGAGGTTCTGGTACCATGTTGGTATAGTCTCATTGACATCTCCTCAACTTATTGCTTATTCACTGACTAAACAACTGGATAAAGATTTGATGCTCTAACGTCTTAGGGGATAGTTTCAGATGTCCACTGGATCCAGGTTGAGTAAGGATAATTAATGAACTTATTTTATTGTCAGAGTCTCTTGTGTCAACCTTCCCTCCTTCCTACCACTAACTTCGTTAGCCACACTTAACTGTCATTTGACAACTGCATTTTTTTTTTTTGCATGCAATCAGGTCTCAATGATATTATTTTTTTCTGTCCTCTAAATATTTCCATTTGCCCACATCAAGCATTTCATAAATAAGTTTTTTTTCAGTTAATTTCATGTCACATAATGCTCAATTAGTCGTGTTTAAAATGCTTTTACTAGGCCAGGTGCGGTGGTTCGTGCCTGTAATCCCAGCACTTTGGGAGGCCAGGGCAGGCAGATCACTTGAGGTCCGGAGTTCAAGACCAGCCTGGACAAGATGGTGAAACCTCATCTCTACCAAAAAATACAAAAATTAGCCGGGCGTGGTGGTGCATGCCTACAGTCCCAGCTACTCAGGAGGCTGAGGTATGAGTATCACTTGAACCCGGGAGGCGGAAGTAGCAGTGAGCCAAGATCACACCACTGCACCCCAGCCTCGGTGACAGAATGAGACCCTGTCTCAAAAATAAAATAAAATGCTTTTATTTCCTCCTTAATAGAGGAAAAATGCTCTGTGAGTTGAGGACATCAAAAGCTTCCTGGGAGTTTCTGGATTTTTTTGTCCTAATGACCTAAAAAGGTTTCCCTCCCACCCCGCCCTGCACCCCCCCACCCCCCACGAAAAGATAAAGATAGCATTACTATTCCCATGGGTCTTTGTTTCAAGATGCCTTACATGACTTAGCTTCTCAGATATTTCATTCACCTTCTCTGGCTAATTTTTGGTATTTAATAACCCTTCTGAATATATTGATTCATTTTGTTTGTAGTTGCGTTTTCATTATCCTAATTGGATTCAAAATCCACTGTAGTGAAAATTTCAGCTAAACTGATTATATGGCATCTGTTTAAGTGACTGGGTTCATAGTTTGCTTTTATTCATGGCAATCTCTTTCGTATATGCATAAACAGATCCTTTCTGAGGGCTAGGACTGTGTTCATGGAGAGAAAGCAAAGGGGAGATTTGGACAACAGAAGTGAAAAGTTTGTTTGCAATTATTTGGCTCTTCAGACGACTAAAAATAAACTTCTGCCTAAATTACCCAGTAAACTACAACTATTTAATATTTTTGAGGTTTATTTTATATATTTGTGGTTTTATTTTTTGATTCCCTCTGACAAACCTAGCCCTCGCTAAAGGCTGAACTACTGAAATTGCCATTCAATCAGTATCTCTACCTGTAGTTCAAGGGTCAGCAAATTATGGCCCACAGGCCAGATCCATCTTGCTGTTTCTGTAAATTAAGTTTTATTGGCACATAGCCACACTCATTTGTTTACATATTAACTAATGCTGCTTGCAGACTACAATGGCAGAATTGAATAGTTGCAACAGAGACCATATGTCCTAGAAAGCCTAAAATATTCACTACCAGGGTATTACTAATTTGCCATTACCTACTCTTGTCTCTTCTCATTGATTCTGCACATCACTGCCATTTTTACTTTTCTAAAATGTCAATTTCGTCCTGCAGTTTTCCTGCACAAAAAAACTTAAATGCACAATTGATATTCAGCTATTATACACTGTTATGGCTTTAGTCTTTTCATTGTTATTGCCCATGACATGGTGATTGTTAAATATTTTGAGAATCACTCATGCTTAAATGGTTCTTATTTTCACGGAACAAAATAAAACTCCTTAGCCTAACATCCAAGGCACTTTCTAATCCTCTTTCTCATTTGTTCTTTATTATGAACCACCTTTTCTGTATCCAGAACACACTCAACTCACTCTTATCTTTGTCTTTTCCTTTATAAACCATTTCTCTAATTTGGAATGCTCTGAACCTTCCTTTCTGCCTTTATGAACATGGAGATCATCTGTCCCTGTTTACCTGGGACAATCTCAGTTTGCACGTTACCCTAATGTAATTATTAACGATGCCTCATTTCACTCTCAGAAGTATACTCATTTGAACAACAAATTACATAGTTATCCCAGCTATATTCTTCCTTCAAGGATGGCTTCAAACTCCGCTGCTTCCATGAAGCCTCTGATGTCTTCAGCCAACAGAGCTCTTTCTCTCTTTCAAGCTTAGTATGTAGAACACTCACTGTCACTTATGGTATGGAGTCTCAGACTAGATTGTTTTTTACTTTTATAATATCGACCCTCAATTAGAAAATACACTCTCTTCAGTTAGGAGCCATGTCATACATTTTGTACCTGTTAATTTAGCTCCTAGACTATCTCTCACATACATAACATTTATTTCTGTACACATGTTTATTTGCTGGTTGATTTATATATAATGGCAATCTCTTTGGTATATGCATAAACAGATTCTTTCTGAAGGCTAGGACTTCAATATATACATATATATACACATGTATAGAAATATATATATATATAATCATGACATGGGAAATACATCTTGAAAGAAGGAGTTATATTCTTTATAATCTAAAATGATGATAGCTTATGCAATTCTATTAACCCTTCTTTGCTATTACTTTACTGACAAATATTTAATTTTCAAATGATTTTTGAGGCTTGCCCATTCAACTAGAGAGGCTTGACAATTTTCATTCTCAGAAGAGTATAGTAGAAAGGGGATGACAATGAGATCATGGGACTAGGGTTTCTAATCTTGGCTCCATCACAATCACTTATACGCTTCAGGTCTCAGGTTTGCTCATCTGTCAAAGAAACAAGATTGGACTAGCTTACTTTCCGAGCTAACTACATCATACTCAAGGAATTAATTAATATAATTAATAGATGATTTGTACAACATAGATTAGGATAAGTACGGTAATATATTCCATAGAACTACCTGAATTCATCCTCAGTTATCAACCTCAAATTGATTTTTTGTCAGTCACTTTTAGTATACTCCATCTTGTGTTTCTGAAAGATAAAAATTTTATTTAGAGTGCACGAGACTGTGCATATAATAGACATATGTTCTGATAATGAACTGATCTGTTTAATTAAATTTTGGGAGAGGGAGATTCTGAAAATATAGTGAACTGAACATTACGCCTTTTCCCTTAATTCCCAATTACAAGCTATTTGTTTTTCTGAACCAAATGGGTAATAGTGCCCATGGGCAACTGGGTGCAAATAAGGCCTTGGGCTTTCTTAGGTCCTAGTGAGAAAAGTGATACAGGATTTCATCTCTTCCCTGCCCATTGTGTGAGTGTATGAAAATGATTATCATGGAACTTCTAGGTGAAGACTGTAAATTGGTAAACCTTGACTTTTACAGATTTATGAATCCTCGTAGAGAAGGTTGATATTGGACTTGCATAAGATTGTCAAGTCACCCTGCCTCCTAAAAATCTAAAAAGACAGTGAAGAAGTGATCCAAGTCCTTCCTTTCTGAGACAGGAAGTATAACAAGGAAATAAAAGAGTCTAGAGAATTTGTTCAAGTGCCTCAGTAGGAGACTAGTGCCCTATGTACTTCCATACTCTTGACTTACAGGGATAGAGAGCACTTTGCATGCACTATAGGACTACAGACACATAGGACATGCCATCTATCAAAATCCTAACGAGCTGACAGTAGAAAGTAACAACACTATCTCAGGGTACCTAGAAGCCAGAGAGAGGAAGATAAGGCAGAACAAACTGAATACATGCTTAGAGAATTAAAACTATTAAAAGGGACAGATAAAAATTTGAATAAGAAATAAGAGCATTGAAGGAGATTCAAGTGCACCACAGAAAATGTTTTCTGGAAAGAAAAAATAATGATGTTTGGCCAGGCACGGTAGCTCACACCTGTAATCCCAGCACTTTGGGAGGCCAAGACAGGCAGATCACCTCAGATCTGGAGTTCCAGACCAGACTGGCCAACATGGTGAAACCCTGTCTCTACTAAAATACAAACATTAGCCAGGCATGGTGGCAGGCGCCTGTAAACCCAGCTACTCAGGAGGCTGAGATAGGAGAATCTCTTGAACCCAGGAGGCAGAGGTTGCAGTGAGCTGAGATCATGCCACTGCACTCTAGTCTGGGGAACAGAGCCAGATTCCATCCCAAAAACTAAACTAAACTAAACTAAAATAAAAATATTATTTTCTATCTTTCCAATTCTGTAAATGAATTGAAAAAGAAGATGGTTACTATTATGATATGAATTGGTATATATACATTAGGATAGGCAGACTGGGAATATGTTTAAAATGCTTAATGAGGACTCAAAATCAAAGTGACATAATTTGAGTGAAATTTTATAACAGGCTAAAGCAAGAGCTGGCAATCTACAGCCCACAGATCAAATCTGGCCTGCTACCTGTTTTTGTGTGGACTGTGAGCGAGGAAACTTTTTACATTTTTAAATTGTGGAAAAATATTAAAAAAAGAATTTTCATAACATGTGAACACTATAGAAAATTAAAGTGTTAGAATCCATAAATAAAATGTTATTGGAACCTAGCCATACTCATTCATTTATGTATTATCTCTGGTTTATGGGAAAAGCAGAGCTATGTAGCTGCAATAGGGACAACAAGCCCTGTCAAGCCTAAAATATTTGCTGTTTTGCTCCTTATGGGAAGTTTGCCAATCCCTGTTCTATAGTAGTGCTATTCAATAGAATTTCTCAGTGATAACAGAAATGTTCCATATATGTGCTGTCCAGTAGAGTGGCCACTAGCCACGTGTGGCTATTGAGTATATGACATGTGGCTAGACTGAGTTACTGAATTTTTATTTTAATTGATTATCTTAAATTTAAATAGTTACCTGTGGCTACTGGCTTCTGTATTGCACAGTACAGCTTAAGACAAAAAACAATAAATAATTTAGACAAAACATAGGCATTATGGTTGCAGTGGTTGTAGTGATAAAATGAAAAAGCGTAACTGGCAATCAAAATATCAAACAAGAGGAATGTGAGATTTAATGCACAAGACAGAACTAGGAGGATGTTGAGCAATGGTAAAAAATCACAAACTAGTACGCACAAAACTAAGTAAAACAATAACTATTAAAAATAAAAGGAAAACTTGGTAAAGTAAAATGAGGGTGGAAAATAATATATGCCTTTCTCAGGTAAAACAGCTCTTGTAAACAAAAAAATAGGAAGTTAGAGTAATAGAAGGAAACAATCAACAAGCTTGATTCACTACCTTTCTATATGAACTTACATCTCTCAAAGAGAGAAAATACGTTTTGTAGTATGCCCATGGAACTTTAACAAAATAGATCAACTACTTGGCCACGAAGAAAACCTTAATGCAATTAAAAATAAAGATTTTGGCCAGGAGCAGTGGCTCACGCCTGTAATCCCAGCATTTTGGGAGGTCGAGGTGAAACCCCGTCTCTACTAAAATATACAAAAAATTAGCTGGGCGTGGTGGCTGGTGCCTGTAGTCCCAGCTATTCAAGAGGCTGAGGCAGGAGAATGGCTTGAACCCGGGAGGCGGAGCTTGCAGTGAGCTGAGATCAAATAAATAAATAAATAAATAAATAAATATTTTACTGGCTGCAGTTTTTTTGTTTTGTTTTGTTTTGTTTTTTTGTTTTGAGACGGAGTCTCGCACTGTCGCCCAGGCTGGAGTGCGGTGGCCAGATCTCAGCTCACTGCAAGCTCCGCCTCCCGGGTTTACGCCATTCTCCTGCCTCAGCCTTCCGAGTAGCTCGGACTACAGGCGCCCGCCACCTCGCCCGGCTAGTTTTTTGTATTTTTAATGGAGACGGGTTTCACCGTGTTAGCCAGGATGGTCTCGATCGCCTGACCTCCTGATCCCCCCGTCTCGGCCTCCCAAAGTGCTGGGATTACAGGCTTGAGCCACTGCGCCCAGCTGGCTGCAGTCTTTTATCATAATTTAACACTATTAGAAATAAAAAGATGAACATAAAAATCTAATGAGTTAGAATGAAAAGAATAAGATTCAACTAATTTAGTTGAAAAGCAAATTAAGAAAGATTTTTAAATGAGTCTTGGGTTAAAGAGGATATAAAAGAGAAATTATAAAATACTTAGAAGGCATGGAAATGAGAACACTTTATAATAAAACCTATAAGGCATTGAAAACTGCAGGCAAAAGAAAATACTTAGCCTTAAATATCATCATCATAGGAGAAAAACATAACAAATAAATTTATTTACCTTCAAAAAGTAAAAAAAAAAAAAAAAAACCCAAACTTTAAGAAAACAGGAGGAGATAAAAGCTAAAAATGAATGATACTTTTTAAACAATTGAAATGGCAAATAAATGTAAAGTTTGGCGTTTTTGTTTGTTTGTTTTAGGAGAGGATGACCTTTTATGTTTCTGTTTTAGGAAAAAAGAGAAAAAGCCAAAATACAGAAGAGTAGGAATAAGAAAATAAACATAATCCCCAAAAACTAAATAATCAAACTCCGTGATAACGGTATTGAAAACCTTTCCAAAATCAATTCAAGAAGAAGTGGGAAAGTTGAATAGATCAGCTATCAGAGAGGAACTCGGCAAATGTGACAAATACGTTACCTTTCAAAAAAGCTTCATTCAGCACCACAGGAGTTACAGAGAAGTTTTATGTGATCCTAAAGATTAAATATTCCTGTTATGTAAATTATTCCAGGCCATAGAAAATAATGGAAGTTTCCCAATCCATTTTATTAAACCCAGCAAAACTTCAACTCTAAAATCTAATAAAAATAGTATTAAACAATTAGTATACAATTAAAATGAAGTTGACATTAATCCAACCAACATTGTTATGAATTAAGATGTTAATGGTAATCCCCAGGGAAATGACTAAGTAAATAAAAAATATACTAAAAGCAAAAACAAGAGAATTAAAACGATACGTTAGAAACTATCTACTTAACACAAAAAAGACATTAATGGAAGAACAGAGAAATTAAAAAGACATGAGACATATGAAAAAATAAATATCAAAAAGACAAATATATATCCTGCTTTATCAGTAATTACATAAAATGTTTATTCGTTAAACAGTCCAATTAAGATGCAGAAATTGGCAAGGTGAATAAAAACATGACACAGCTCTTCAGGAGACACTTTATCATATTTATTTATATATTTGCTTTTATTGTATATACAAGTTGATCATCCCAAATCCAAAAACCCAAAATCTGGAAGGCTCTAAAATCAGAATTTTTTTTCAGTGCTGACATGATGTTCAAATAAAATGCTCACTGAAGGCTGGTAAGGATGTAGAGAAAAGGGAACCCTGTACAGTGTTGGTGGCAATATAAATTAGTACAACCACTATGGAGAACAATCTGGAGGTTCATCAAAAATCTAAAAATTTTGCTACTATCTGGTCTAGCAATCCCACTGCTGGGTATATACCCCAAAGAAAGGAAATCAGTATATCACAGAGATATCTGCTCCTGTGTTTGTTGCAGCACTGTTTACAGTAGCTAAGATTTGAAAGCAACTTAAGTGTCTTCAGCAGATAAATTGATAAAGAAAATGTGGTACACATACACAATGTAGTACTATTCAGCCTTTAAAAAGAATAAGATACTGTCATTTGCAACAACATGGATAGAACTGGAGGTCATATGTTCAGTGAAACAAACAAACAAAAAAAAACCACACACAGAAAGACAAACATTTCATGTTCTAACTTATTTGTGGGATCTAAAAGTCAAAACAATTGAACTCATAGACATAGAGAGTAGACAGATGATTTCCAGAGGTTGGGAATGGTAGTGAGGGTGGTTATGGGGGGAGGTGGGGATGGTTAATGGGTACAAAAAATAGTTAGAAAGAATTGATAAGCCCTACTATTTGATAGCACAATAGGGTGACTATAGTCAATATTAACTTAATTGTACATTTTAAAATAATTTGAAGAGTGTAATTAAATTGTTTGTAACTCAAAGGATAAATGCTTGAGGGGATGGATATCCCATTCCCCATGATGTGATTATTATGCATTTCATACCTGTATAAAAACATTTCATATACCTCATAAATATATATACCTACAATATTCCCACAAAATTTTCAAAAAAAATAAAAACATAAAAAATGCTAATTGGAGCATTTCAGATTTCACATATTCAGATTTGGGATGCTCAGCCAGGAAGTACACTGCAAATATTTCAAAATAGAAAAGAATTCAAAATCTGAAACATTTCTAGTACTACACATTTCAGATAAGGGATATTCAACCTGTATTGAAAGTATACAAAGTAATGTTTTGATACACATAGTGAAATGATTACTATAGTAAAGCAAATTAACCTATCTATCACCTGATACACATACTGAAATGATTACCATAGTAAAGCAAATTAACCTATCTATCACCTTCCATAGTTACCTTTGGTGTGTGCATGCTAAGAGGACCTAATATGCTCTTAGCAATTTTTCAGTATACTATACAAAACTATTAACTACAGTCTTCATGCTGTACATTAGATCTCCAGACTTATTCATCCTGTATAACTGCAAATTTATACGCTTTGACCTACATCTCCCCATTTACTCTCACTCCTCACCCAGGTAACCACTGTTCTTCTCAACAAGAGTCACTTTAGATTCAAGGACACAAACAGTCTGAGAGTGAACAAGTAATGCATACATACACACCATTGAATATATTCACACAGACACACACACACACACACCATTGAAGGAGTAACCAGAAGACAGGTAAAGTGGATATATAATATCAGACAAAACAGACTTTAAGACAAAAATTGTTACTATAGACAAAGGATATTTTATAATGGTAACAGCATCAACCCACAAACAAGATGCAACAATTATAAATATATATGCACCTAACAGCACCAAGTTGACAGAATTTAAGGAAGAAAAAAGCAATAGAACAATAATAGTTGGAGATTTTAATACCCTATTTTCAATCATGGATAGAACGACTAGACAGAAGATCAACAACAACAACAACAAAATAGAATATTTAGGCAACACTATAAACTAACTAGAGTTAATAGACATGAAACTCTACTTAGAAACAGCAAAATTCACATTCTTCTTAAGTGCACATGGAACATTCTGCAAAATAGACCAAATATTAGGTTTCAAAAAGCTGAATAAATTAAAATAATTAAAATTGCATGAAGTATATTTTCTGATCACAAGAGGAGAAACGGGGAAAATTAGAAGCTAATTTGAGATAAATGAAAATTAAAACACAACATTCAAAACATATGAGAGGGATCTAAAAGAGTGCTACAAAGGAAATTTGTAGCTATCAAGGCTTATATTTTAAAAATTTAAAAAATATTGTAAATCAGTAATCTAATCTTCCACCTTAGAAAACCAGGAAAAGAAGTAATTAAACCCAAGACAGTGGATTAAAGACTGAAACATAAGATCTGAAACAGAAAAAGTTCTAGAAGAAATGTAGGGAAAAAACTATATAGCATTGGTTTCAGCAATGAGTTTTTGGAGTTGACCCCAAAGCTCAGGAAACAAAAGCAAAAATCGAGAAATGGAATTACTTCAAACTAAAAAGTAATTTGCCAAAGAAACAATCAACAAAATCCATGCAATGAAATATTATTCAGCCACAAAAAGAAATGAGGTACTGATTTATGCTACAATATGGATGAACCTTGAAAACACACTAAGTGAAAGAAGCCAGATACAAAAGGCCACATATTGTATGATTTTATTTATATGACATGTCCAGAATAGCCAAATCCATAGAAAATAGATTAAAGATTACCATCACTTGGAGTGAAGGAAGATACGGAGTCACTTAAAATGTGCACAGGATTTCTTTTTGGAGTGATGAAGATATTCTGAACTTAAGTAGTAGTGATGGTTGCACAACCTTGTGGACATACTAAAATTTTCTGCATTGGATATACAGTTTAAAAGAGTGAATTTTGTGGTATGTTAATTATAGCTTTATAAAATAATAGTACAATCATGTCATTGGAAAAACTCAGGATACTACATGTTATAAACTAAAGAGTATATGAAAAATCTAGGAAAGCTATACTCTTTAGAACAAAAGATAAATGTATTTGATCATTTAAAATTGAAGCCTGGCCACAGTGGCTCATGCCTGAAATCTCAGCACTTTGGGAAGCTGAGGCAGATAGATTGCTTGAGCCTAAGAGTTCAAAACTAGGCAAGGCAACATGGTGAAATACCATTTCTACAAAAAAAATACAAAAATTAGCCATGGATGGGGTATGTGCCTGTAGTCCCAGCTACTCTGGAGGCTGAGAGGTAGGAGGATCACTTGTGTCAGGGATGTCAAGGTTGCAGTGAGCCGTGATCCCACCACTGCACTCCAGCCTGGGAAAGAGAGTGAGACTCTATCACAAAAGAAAAAATAAAATAAAATAAAATTCAAAATTTCTATATGGTAAAATATATCATAAGCAAAAATATAATAAACAAAAATGTATAATGCTGATAAGAGACACAAGGTTATTACACATAAACAGAGTTCTTTTAAAGTGAAAGAAAATTGACAAACAATTCAATAGAAAAATAGTCAAAGGTAATGAATAATCAACCCATTGAAGGGTAAATCCAAAAAAGTTAACAGACAAAAAGATTCACTAGTAGTCAGGGAAATGCAAATTAAAGTTATAATGAGGTAATACGATAAACCCATCAAACTGACAAAGTTGAAAATCAAATAACACCCGTACGTTGCTGGTGGAAATGTGAAGTTTTACAGCATTTTTGGAAAGCAATCTGGAAACATCTATTGAAATAAAATATTAATTTACTCAACTCAGCAATCCCATTCATTGTAGTTTATTCCATTGTAGTAAAAGCATGTGTACAAGGATGTTTATTTCAGTATTCTTTATAGTGTCAAACAGAAACAAAAACCTGGAATAATCTAGATAATTTCCTCTACTGGGTGAAGGCTGAGTAAATTATAGTACATCCAATTCATAGACTATTAGACTGCAATTAAAACTAATACACTACTGTTATCCCAGATGACCGAAGATATTTCTCAGAAGTATTCTTAACTTAGAAATGCAAGATACATGAAGTCCTTGCCCATGCCTATGTCCTGAATGGTATTACCTAGGTTTTCTTCTAGGGTTTTTATGGTTTTCGGTCTAACATTTAAGTCTCTAATCCATCTTGAATTAATTTTCATATAAGGAGTAAGGAAAGGATCCAGTTTCAGCTTTCTACTTATGGCTAGCCAATTTTCCCAGCACCATTTATTAAATAGGGAATCCTTTCCCCATTTCTTGTTTTTGTCACTCATAGGTGGGAATTGAATAATGAGATCACTTGGACACAGGAAGGGAAGCATCACACACCGGGTCCTATTGTGGAGAGTGGGGAGCGGGGAGGGATAGCATTAGCAGATATACCTAATGTAAATGGCGAGTTAATGGGTGCAGCACACCAACATGGCCCATGTATACATATGTAACAAACCTGCATGTTGTGCACATATACCCTAGAACTTAAAGTATAATAAAGAATAATTTTAAAATAAAAAAAGAAATGCAAGATACAAAATTATGCATAGTACAACCCCATTAAAAAATAATGACGAAGTCCTATATATGTGTGTACACGTATGAACATGAAACAGTATCAAAGAATATATCCTAAGGGCGACATGGTTTGTCATGGGTTACCTAATGAAACAGAAAGAAGAAGAGAAATGAGAGCCAAGGAAAAAAGAAAAGGGAAAAAATAAACCTGCAGGTAATGATCACACTTACATAAAAGTAGATATTCATGTATGTATATCTCTATATATGACATTTAAAATGAATATAAAAAATTACATTAAGGCTGAAATGAGACAGTGTAAGTGAATGTGCTTTGCTTTGTGAATTTAAGAGATTATACAAACAAGAAATATTATGATGTAAAACTATAGCATTCTAGTAGTCGAAAATGAAGAAACATACATAACTCTAAGATATCCTCTACAACAAAAAAATGAAAAGAGCCTTACCTTAGGCAAGTCATTAATGTCCTTATCTTATTTTGATATATGGTATTAAAATTGGTTGAAGAAGAATGACCTTGGTTAAGTGGGGTAAGAAACTTCCTGTATAACTCACCTAGCAAATTCAAGACTCTTTTAGTCACTGAATGCCACAAAGCTATTAGGGGAGAAAAGCTACACTTTTTGTTGCTTTACAACAACTTTGATTTTAACTACTCAGTAGTCCTTCAGAATCCCACTTATGCTCATAAAAATTAAGGGTTGAAAAAAGCATTATAGTCTACCCTGGAAAAAATACATAGTTGGATTGAATAGTCGCTGATAAATTAATGTTGCACTTTCTTACTGTGGAGTTTCTAAAAGATGATTTTATTTATTTATTTATTGTACAAATGTATGAGGTACATGAAAAATTTTCATACATGTATGTAATATATAGTGACTTGTTCAATCCATTGAAACATATTGTTTAGCAGGGGAGCTGTACAGAAAAGACGAGATGTGGAATTTAGATTCAAAGATCGTGTTCACTCCCAAATCTACTATTACATAGTTGTTTGACTTCTGGCAGTTTACTAAATTCATCCATGAGTTTCATCAACCTCACTTCATAGGGTTATGAGAAGATTAAACTAACTAGATATATAAAACCAGTTACTACAATACCTCTGTCTTTGTAGGCATTCAAACATTTAGTTTTATTTTCTTTCTTTTTCTTGTTTTTTTTTGGGGGGGGAGGGGGAATGGAGTCTCGCTCTGTCACCAGACCGGAGTGCAGGGGCACGATCTTGGCTCACTGCAACCTCCACCTCCTGGGTTCAAGCGGTTCTCCTGCCTCAGCCTCCCGAGTGGCTGGGACTACAGGCACGCGCCACCACACCCAGCTAATTTTTGTATTTTTAGTAGAGACAGGGTCTCACTACGCTGACCAGGATGGTCTCAATCTGTTGACCTCGAGATCCACCCACCTTGGCCTCCCCAAGTGCTGTAATAGTCATTTTTATTTTTTATTTTTCATTACACCTAGGGAAGCTTCTCCACTCAATCTGTGACTCCAAAACCCCAGAAAATACCATAGAGCAAATAGTTGCTTAACATAGAAGGAAACAAATAGTTCCTTGAAAGCAGGTCTTACAAACCTAAGATGAGGTGAATGTTGTTTTGATAGCTGCCTCAGTCTCCCTCTAGTGTTTAATGAGCCTATAATAACCATTATCTTCCCTGAGCTACACATATGCCCCTACTCCCCTACCTCTTTTAGAAGCAAAGCCAAACCCTTTCTACACAAATATGTGGAAATGTTTAAAGACAGATAAACCAGTACTTGTGAGATTTAATTTTTCATTGATCTTATGTGGGGAGTGGGTAAGAAAATTGGAATTTAAGACATTTGTGTCAATATGACTTTGAAGCCACAAAGTGAAGCTTGTAGCTAATAAGGTCATAGACTTATTAACTGTAGTTACAGCGAAGAAGCTCTTATCCTTGAACTGAAATTCCAGACACATGGCTCAACTAACAACTTTGAGTAGCTTCTACCCCTTTAATCACCTCACTGTTTCTTTTTCTTTACCTCCATCATTAATGAAATCTGGTCTATTATCTCTCCACACAGAAAACAAATTACTTGATTTTTTTGCTTGTTTGTTTGTTTGTTTGTTTTAACATTTTGCTAGCTTCTTGCCACTGGATTTGAACATAGGAACACATCTAAATTAAATGTCAGGCTCAGAGGTCCTTCCTAAAGGCAAGCACCAGAAGCAATGAAAGTATATTATGTTCACCGAGAAACAAGTGGAAGTGTTGAATATCTTGTTTAATAAGAACCCATACCAAAACTCAAGCCTTCAGAAATAAATAGCTTCAAAAATGGTCATGCATCCGACGGTGCTGCAGGTTTGGTTCAAGAATTATGGAGTAAAACTCAAGAATGCAATCTATGAGCACATTCAGGAAACACAAGAGGCTTAACAACAGCAATTTCCAGGGGGAGGCATCAAGACCAGCCCTTCCAAGGGAAACATGGTAATACGACCCAGATCTCCTAATGATGACTATTCTATATCCCTCATATATAGAGATCTTCTGATACTCTCACTGCAACTCAGCATATGTCTCAAATTGAAGGTTCCCACAGATCACTCTGTTGATCTCAAAATAGTCCACTTTGGCTGCTGCCAAGATCCTAACCTATACTGCCTCTATCCCATTTTGGAATCCCAAGTTCTTTCCCCAAGTTTCAATTTCCAATTCTTTTAGCTCTCCATTTCTACAAAGAATGAATCAGTGAGAGAAGCTAGACACAAAACACCACATGTTGTAATGATTTGTAATGACTCCTATACAAGAGAATACTTTTCAGCAATAAAAAGGAGCAAACTAGAGATATACTCAACACGGGTAGATTTCAAAAACATTAAATTGAGTGAAAGAAAAAAAAATGAAAGACTATACACTGTATAATTCCATTTATACAAATCCTTAGAGCAGGAAAAACTAATCTATAGTGGCAAAATCATATTAATGACTGTCTATGTGGCGGAAGGAATTGATGGAAAGAGGCATAAGCAAATTTATACGGGCGGTGGAAATGTCTTATGTCTTAATTAGGGTGGCAGTTATCTGGGTGTATAAATTCATCGAAACACATAGAACTATATATTTAAAATGCATGCACTTTATTTTACATAAATTGTGTCTCAATAAAGATAAAGATATAAAAATGAATAAAGGTTTGCTGGTTACCCTTTCTCTTACTGTGGAGACTGCCCTACACATGAAGGAAAGGGCACAATGTACAGATACTTTAGTGTGTCCATCAACCTTGTCTATGCTGTTAAAATTTTGAATGGCCTTTCCATTAAAGAAGAAAAGCAAAAGGAAGCAATGGAGGGGAACACATTTTCTGACTAAGCAGTGGGTACTTGTACAATACATGAAGAGCGCAAAGAACTAACTAGACTTTACAATGTCTGGGACCTTCACTACTCCCCATTATTCATGGGCCTAAAAGAGACATCCAGGGGTCAAGTATCTTTATAATATACTGTTAGTCTACAAAAGTTGAATCTAGTTACAGTATCAGTTTTTTGGGACCTTGCACCCATTAGAAAGCCTCGCACACAGGTCCTGCACATCTTTAGTTCAACCCAAGCCTGTAGTATTTCTTTACTGAGCTCCCATGTAGGAAATCTCAGTTTTTGTCTATAGTACTGACCTTGGAAGAGCTAAAAGACTTTATAATGTTCTCTTCCTCTCCCTCTCCTCTTATCTTTTTCTCTTAAGTTGATTAATTCATTCTGTTCTCTATTTATAGGCTGTTATGAAATCTGGCTGTCAGTAATCAATAACCCAGGGCTTGAAAGTTTCTGAAGGAAAAGTCTCTTTTGTAGATATAAAAAGTCAAGCTTTTTATAAAGAGTAATTAAGGTAATGATGTCTGAATTGGGGTGGGGGGTGTTGAGATTCCATCATCTATAATGTTTCCACTATGTAATTCAAGTGTCTTACTTAAAGAAGCTACTAAATGAGAAGCCATGTAAAGAATAAGAAGAAGCTTCAGTATAGGTAGTTCAGTAAGAAAAATAACTCTTAAGAAAGCTATTTTAGATGACTGCTAATAACATTATACAATAACCTAATCATACATGATTTGTTTTACTTTATCAAAACGATGATGGTATAATTAATTTAGATGACTGCTAATAACATTATACAATAACCTAATTATACATATTTTGTTTTACTTATCAAAATGATGATGGTATAATTAATATAGGCAAATATAAGCTCCTTCGATGGTGAAAATAATTTCCTTATACATTCACAAATATTGAGTACTTAATGTGTGCCAAGGATTGTTCTAAATAGCAAGGAATACATGAACAAAATAGACAACGTACAAATCTGATGATGATAAGTACAATGGAGAAAAATTAAGAATGGTAGAGGATAGGGAGTAAAAGGAATTCCATATTGGATAAGATGTTTAAGGAAGTTCTCTCTAATGAAGTGACATTTAGCCTGAGAGGAAAAATGTTCCAGGTAGGCAAAAGAGTAAGTTCCATGTTTCTGAGATACAAGATTGAGAAAGACTGTGGTAGGTTCTGGTATACATGGCCTAAAGCAACCTGGGGGTTGGGGGAAAGGTGGAACACAAGTCAAAAATGTATTTGTAAATTAGAGTTGTTTGTAGAATTTTGTTAGTGATGTTTTGCTTGACACACACAAGATGATCAATAAATATTTTGAAAATAAGTGTTGTGTGTTGTTGCAATGAGCACCAGTGGTCAGCATATTCCGATACAAGAGCTATTTTCCTTTAGGAACTTCCTATGTCATTGTTAAAGCAACATCCACAAATAAAGTTGTTAGATGCTACTGAAGCTCTGATAAAAAGCAGAATGAGCATTTGGGAAGAGCATAAGCTTTGGAATCAGACAAACCTTTGAGTCCCAACTCTACCACTTACTAGATATGTGACCATTAGCATGCTATTTAATCTCTGTGACTCAGTCTTATTCATCAGATGGATGTAAAAGTGCCTTTCTCACACCATTTCAAAGATTATAATACATGGTGCATTTGAAATGTTGAGCACCATATCTGACACATACCTAATAAATAGCAGCTCCTCCTCATTCCTTGCATACACCTGGTGCTTTAAAAGTAGGTACACTGATTTACCTGACACCATCAAATTTGATTCACACAGCAGCCCCAGGAAGCAGAGTCCCAGTGAGCAGCATGGTCTACGAACACTCAAAATACTCAAGGAAAGGCAGAGTCCATGGCCAAGTTAGTTGGGGGAAGCATGGCTTTTTTCCTTCACCAGTCGTTCAACATCAACAAAGCAATAGTTTCCCTTGTTTAAGCCCTGACTACCTGGTAAAGAATACATGTCAGTCCTATTTGGAAAGGGAAAAGAGGGTATTAATGGAGCCGTTGGTAATTACGTCTCTGGGATTTTTAAGAGACTGTGGCGCGATCTCGGTTCACTGCAGCCTTCGCCTCCCAGGTTCGAGCTATTCTCCTGCCTCAGTCTTCCGAGCACCTGGGACTACAGGTGTGCGCCACCACGCCCGGCTAATTTTTGTATTTTTAGTAGAGATGGGGTTTCACCATATTGGTCAGACTGGTCTTGAACTCCCTTGTTTATTTGTTTGTTTGTTTGTTTATTTTCTTTCCATGAAAACTGAATCAGAGAAGGTTTAGACATTATTTGCTCCCTCCCACCATCTGCAAAAAAGAGACATAAATGACCTTTATTTGGTGCAAAGAATAATGAGTACTATCTGATTGCCAGATCATAATGTTATATTATCAGCCCCTTTGCATTTCGTATTTACAGCGACATGTGGCTGAGCTCAAACTTGTCTTTTAATCTTCCCCTTGTTCTGATTGGGCAGTGGAGTTGATAGGTCTGTAATTTCGGCAAATGCTGTGTGGGAAACTGAAGAACAGCAGGAACAAATTAGTGTCATTCTTTTCACATGTCATGGACAGAGTGTAAAAAGGCAGTTTGCTTCTCTGGTCGGGAGAAGTGGGAGGAAAGGATGTGTACTATTAGTAGAGAGTAAGTTGGTAAAATGAACTGAATGGATTTTAATTTTTTGATGGGGGGGGTTAGTATAGAAGAGGTAGTGCAACATTTAATGGTTCAAGATGACATCATTTTTTTTTTATTTGTATGAGTTTAAAAGGTAGAAGTGTAGGGTTTTACATGGATATATTGCATAGTGGTAAAGTCTGGGCTTGTAGTGTAACCATCACTCAAACAGGGAACATTGTCCCCATTAAATAATTTGAATTGCAAAATGTTAAACCCTGAAGGGCCCTCAGAGATGACCTAGTCCAGTCCTCCTTTATAGATGAGGAAGTGGAGATCTAGAGAAGGAAAGCAACTTTCCCAATATCACACAGCTAGCAGCTGCACTTCTCAAAATAAGACATGCCTAAGCCAGGGAACACATTAAGGTTTTATGAGGGGAACCCAAAACAACAGGATTATTGATTCTTGGTGCATCAACTTTCCTATAGATTGGTCATTTAATATAAACAGGAATCATTCATAATCAGAGAAACGCAAATTAAAATAGTCACTGGGCTGTCACTTTACACATTTCAGGCTGGCAAAAGTAAAAACTTTGGATAATACCGAAGGTTGGAAGGGATGAGGGAAAAGAGACACAAACGCTCCTCCACTGCAGGTGGGAGTCAAAGCTGGTACAGCCATTCCAAAGAGCAGTCTGGCACAACTCACTCTCATGAAGAAAATACACATTCTATGGCCCAGCAGTTCTTCTCCTGGTATATACTCCAAAGAAAGTTGCACATGAATCCACATGTAGACATGTACAAAGATACTCTCTGCATCTTTGTCTAGGGAGGCAGGAAGTTGGCAGCCATCTGGGTGCTTGTCCCTGGGAGAGTGAACAAGTGAAACGTGGCAGATGTACATGCTGGAGTGTAATGCCTCAGTGTAACATCAGGTTAGATGTATACAAAGAGCATGGATGGTTCTTATATCAGTGTTGACAGGAAAGACATAAAAACTGAAAGGAGATGTGTAATAAATGCCATTTCCACACATTAAAATGCACGTACATAAAACCATATATTTTGAATAACACATTCAAATCAAAAGATACTCCCAAAACACATGAGGATGGCTGTATATGTTGGGGGAAAAAATGGGAAAGGGAGTGGAGACTAAAGGAGAATAAAATCACAATGAAATAAACAAGAGGTAGAATGCCAGATTCACATGAATTTTTAAAAGAAAACAGTAGATTTCAAATAAACGTTCTGCTTGTGGCTGGCATTGGACCACATCTCCAGTCGTGTCGAGAGTAGAGGTGGGAATAGTGTGGGGGGGGGTTTATGAGTTCTTCCCCTAGAGCTATTTTGCTGGAAGATTTTGAGAGGCTCCGAACCACTCAGTATAACCACGGGCTTTGTTTATGAATCAATCCACTCCAACTCATCTCTTCAACACTCCCTGAGGGGATATCTAGGCCAAAGGAGTCTGCTAGATCTACTTTCTCTGATTCTTTATTTCAACTCTTTCTCACATGGCTCCTGGAGGGAGAGCTGTTCTCCGAATCACCAACACGTGGGGCCTGACTTCTGGAGCTTTCTCTCTTCAACAATACAAGGTTTTTTTCTGCTTCCCCTGATGGCTTCTCCCAGGAGAGTTTGTTGTAAGGACTGCCATTATATATTTAATTTTGAGGCAACAGGAAAATATTCATCATGGCCAATGACGGGCTATGATTGTTTTACAACTTCATGGCTTCCCAATATGAAGGAATAGTTTAAAGCCGGCAAGTCCAGAATCTTGGGGCATGGAATTACTGTGAAGGTACATAAGAAAGGCAGAAGAAAACAGGGACGTCTCTCTATCAAGATCACCAAAAGGGACTTGGTCAGAGATAGTGCGCATGGAAAAGGAGAAGAACTTGAGAAGGCCTAAAATTTGTAGGAGAGTATGAGAAAAGTGGGGCTGGTAAAATAGGTCCCTGTGATTAATCCTTTATGTTTCTAAAGAGCACGTTGATGAGGAAAACAAAAGAACAATCTGAGAGGCTCCAATGAGAGAGATGTGAAATCAATGTTAGATTGCAAGCTAATTATATCATTTAAGCATTTTCATATTTACAACCTGCCTAGTTGCAGTAGCTGACAAAATTTCCAAGAAACTATGGCTTATCATTTTCTCAGAAACACAAAAATGTCAAAAGTCCTTAATGTAGCTTTCACCTGGATCCCCTTCCTCATCACTACTATCTCATCGACTCCTTTTGGCCCTTTTGCCCATTATACAGGTGCAGCATCTCTGTTGTTTTGTAGTATTTATCCTCACCTCCAACCAAACAGCAAACCAAGATGGGGAACTGCCAGGACCAAAAAGTTCCCACTACTAGGATTACACATGGTGTTAGGAAGTTGCACTTAACTCCCAGAAAGCTAGCACTGGAAATTGCTTGATCGGTTTTATCTAATTTTCTAAATTTTTAAAACTCCAGTGAATGTGCTGAAGGGTGGGTTTTAGAATGGGTCAGACAAGGGTTGAAGACTTGGATCTACCTTGGAGTGGCAAGTTACTTAATCTCTCTCAATCTCAGTTTCTTCGCAGTCGCCAGTACTTGGCATGTAACTGATATTTGTATATCTGGAGAACTGAATGCAAAACTATACAATGATGATGAGCATAACTTTCTCACAGGATCTTTGTGAAAGTTAGGCAGTGTGGTGATAAGCTATTAGCACAGTATAGGTTTTACATATATTATAGTGTTTAGTATATGAGAGGCATCAGAATTTCCCCCACTTCCTTTTGATCTCTCTTTCCCCTCTAAATTCCATGCTGAGAATACTCAACTCCCCAGCCTCTTTGCCTTTTTTTCTTAAATTTCCTTTTGACATCCATCTTTAGGACTTTGTCATTTGAGTGACATTTGCTAGTTCTTACGTACCTTAATCACTCCTCTTCTTCCTCTGTCCTTGTCAGAGCAACGTCATCTCAAGCTCTATAACTGAATTTGGCCTTCAGATAATCATACCCCTTTCAATCTAACCCTCTCAAATAAGATATGGATTTGAAAGAGGGAGAGAGAGAGAGAGAGAGAGAGAGAGAGAGAGAGAGAGATGTTCTGAAACAATCTAGATATCTTTATTTTATTCCACCTGTCGTTTTAAAGTTATGCAGCTCTTGGACAAAGCCCCAACTTCATCTGAGTGATATTAGGCAAAATACTTAACTTCTGTAAGTCAGTTTCCTCACTTGCAGAATGGAGATAACAGCACTCACTGTGCAGGGTGTTGTGAAGACTAAACAAAATCATGCATGGGGCATGAAGTACCACATCAGAGGTTTTCAAACTTGTTTCACCACTCAGAGCTCATCTTATCTCCCCTAACTACCACAACTCTGGACCTGGGTTTTGAGGTTTTGTTTTGTTTTTACTAAAATACATAAGATAACAATTTTTTTTTCCTTAAAAACATAAATAGCCACCAGTCAGAATAGTCCCACATGGTCAGTATTACATCTGTGGATTACTAAACTCCTATACAAAAGAAAAAAAAATGTCCTTTCTAGCCTGAACAACTATATTGTGAGTAAGTGTACTATTTCAATTGAGTTAAATTGCTCTGAACCTAGAAAAGTCATTAATTAATAAGTGTTTGCAATCAACTTCCCACTACACTCCCATTTTTACCTCAACACACATACGAATGCACACACACATTCCCTGCACTCCCTGACGGTGGTCAGGCTATCTAGAACATGTTACTAATCCTCCTTTTTGATATAGAATCTGGGTAAGTGGTTCTACAAAATAAAGAGCTAATATAAGGAAAGGGGGTGGGGGAACAAAAAAAGACATGAGACGCTCCATGGGCTCTATTTGTGAGAAAGGTTTTGGGAGACAGAGTTGGGGAGAAACAGGACCTGGAGGCAGCTGTGGTGTTTGGAACATACTGAGAATGCGGGAAATTGAAAGGGGATTTTGGAGAACTCTTTCTGTTCCTTATGAATGTACTCTGTCTTTGGCACTTTAGAGAGAGCTTGCAATGAAGATTTCAACTGCTCTTCAATTCGTTTTTATGTAGGATTGGTGTTCCTCTGATTGTAACACTGTGAGACATGAGGTCATGAGGCAACTGGGCTTTGTTTAAGTTATACAGCACGACCTCCTAAACTAGGTCAAATTGTTTGCTAAACGGACTGCCTCATTTCTTAGGGGAATGAACACAGTCTTTAACTGTGAAATTTTTCCAAAGTTCTCCCCGGAGCCCTGAGGTATTTTCTCCAAAATACATTAACTTCTTCTACAGCTGAAAATCAAGCTCTGCTCCTTATTTGGCAGGATCTGTATCACTTCCAATCTGAATTGTAGATTATTAATGACAAGCTGTCATTTATCTGTTAGCACTTTACAGATACCATCTCATTTTAGTTCTTATAATAACTCTGGTACATGGAAATTATTGTCCTCATTTTACATGTAAGAGATCCAGGGAGTGGAAGTGACTTTTCCAAGGTCACCAGTAGAGACATAATTCAAACCTAAATCTGTCCAATGCCATGACCTGTACTTTCAACTACTACACTTTGATGTCTGGAAATATGCTAATGGGTTATTATCTATGCTGGGAATAGAAGGATTTTAATTGAGTATCCAATATTATTGTTAATATTATTGTCAAGAGAATGAATGAATTTGTGTAGAGGAAGCAGTTCATTCAAGTGAACTATGATAGGATTGGTTGTGAATAAGATACCACATGTAGAGTGTCAATTATTTTTAGAGTGAAATTAACAAGAAACAGTGATTTGTGTTGGAAAGATATGAGCAGCTACTCTGTAGTGAGTGAGAGACCTTTCTGAACAGGGGGAATAGAGGAGAAGGTTTTTGTGAAAGCAAAGAAAGGGGATAAAAGGATTAAAAGGAAGTGAATGTGAGCACTGTAGAAAAATTAAGAAAGGAGGATGAGTTAGGAGGCAGGCCAGAGCACCTACAGAAATGGTTTCAAAGCAAAGCTCCAGAAATCCTAAATACACTAATGAATAGAAAATACCACTTAAGCTGCACTTACTTTTGGCTTTCAAGGTGTAAAGGAAGAAATATGCTCTCATTAGGTGTTACTTTTCTAATACAGCAGGCAGGGGTGGAGGGAGGGAAAAAGTCTCAGTGATCTTGGCCTAAGGGACTTACAGGGGCAGCTGCTCCCACACACACTTTGTAGAAAGTTTAAACGAGGTTACTGCATCAGAATTCTTGTCCAGTGCTCCCATCCCTACCCCGAGAACTGAAACCTGTTAGGATCCAGTGATTAATCTGTTTCTCTAGAACCCGTCTGAGGGCACTTTTAGAAGTACAGCCAATATCCTATAAAATGCAGAGGGAATCAGATGGAGAAAGAGGTCCCAGAAGGGGCAATCTTTTCGCCAAAAAACAGTGAAATTAGAGAAGAGAATTATCAAGGGCCCCAGCTTCTCAGTTCTTCCTCTTCTTCCCACTCAGTACTCTTCTCTTCTCAGCCTTATCACACCCAATGCCTACTCACAATCCCCAAAATGTCCTTTCAGATCTTTCATTCACATCCAGGTATAAACTATTCCTAACAACTTCAAAGAGCTTAAGGCTTGTGTAGGACACAAGGAACACCTTTCATATTGGAGCTACTTTCATATTGGAAAGTAGCACCTTTCATATTGGAGCTACTTACACAGGCCTCGTAGTGCTTCTTAAACTTCATCTCAAGTTCCCCCTTTGCAGAAGAGAATGAAAAAATACCTCCCAGGAGGTCAGAGACATAGCGGCAAGACTGGAATTTAATTTAATTGCAAGACTGGAATTTCTTTGCTGTCTCCTGTTTTATATATACATATATATGTGTGTGTATATATATGTGTGTGCGCATCTATATGTGTATATGTGCTCCATATAGCTGGCTGTGGTGGCTAGCAATTTGGGAGGCCGAAGCAGGTGAATCTCTTGAGGTCAGGAGTCCAAGACATTCCTGGGCAACATGGTGAAACCCTGTCTCTACAAAAAATTAGTTGGGAATGGTGGCACGCGCCTGTGGTTTCAGCTACTTGGGAGGCTGAGGTGGGAGGATTGCTTGAGCCTGGGTTGAGGAGGTTGCAGAGAGCCGAGATCGTGCCACTGCACTCCAGCCTTGTAAACGAAGTAAGATCCTGTCTTAGAAAAAAGATACATGAATTTCATAGTCCATTCTATTAGATACTGCTATGGACTGAATTGTACCACCTTCCAAATTCATATGTTGGAGCCCTAACCTCCAATATGATGGCATTTTAAGATGGGGCTTTTGGGTGGTAGTTAGGTTTAGATGAGGTCATGAAAATGGAGCTCTCATGATAGGATTTGTGCCCTTAGAAGAGACACCAGACAGCTTACTTGTCTATCTCTGCCACTTGAGACAGCAAGAGGTCAGCTGTTTGCAAGCTAAGAAGAGAGACCTTACTGGAGAACCAAATTGGCCAGCACCTTGATCTTAGACTTTTCAGCCTCCAGAAGTGTCAGAAATAAATTCTTGTTGTTTAAACTACCCAGTCTATGGTATTTTGTGATGGCAGCTGAGCTTACTAATATCACTGCTTGCTTCAATATATAAACAATGGTTTAAATACTCTAAAAGTCCGTAACTTCCCTTTCCTCAAATCTTGGAGTAAAAATTGACACTCCAGGAAGATACACCTTATTTAACCTATTACACAATCCAGGAAGATTTGCATCTCAAGAGGAAGCAAAGGTCTAATCTGAAGGGCGCTGGGTAACAGAAGGAAGCTTTGTTTTTTTTTTTGCTGGAATCATTCTAATCCCCCCACCCCTCTGTGTTTCCACACTATGTGCAGTGGCTTATTACATCTGGGGTTTCAGCCATACTGGCTCTAAGGAGTCTCTAAAAAGGACAGCATAAGCTGGTACACTGAATGAAAACCAAGAACAAGCAATCAATGTACAACAGTTTCCCGAATCCATTCATCCACGTAGAAAGTTTCTACTATGTGCCAAGCAACAGGCCATGTACCAGAAGTACAGAGAGAGTTTCGCCATAATTCTAAATGGAGAAATCTGACCAGAAAGGTATGTCTGGTATCCAGAAAAAAAGGAAAGACGCTCTTTTGCCCCTAAGCCTAACCTGTCCTCCATTTCCCTGCCTACCATCCTTTTATCCAATCAGAGAACTACAACTGCTACTTATAGAATATTGTAAAACTAAATACTAACACAAAAATAGGGCCCTCTCCAACAATAGCTCATTCCTCACAGCACTGACTTCTAAATATTGTTAGCCATGTGTTTTCATTTGATATCCTTAATCATTAGGGTACATTAGGGTACTGGGAAGATATAGCCCAGAAATAAGAGGATGATTTTTTAAAGTTACCAGACTCAACCTGGCTTTGTCTCAGAGTGGCAGGTGATTTACTTTGCTTATATTTGAATGACACTCTAAGTACCAAGTTTATCTTCTTCCAGTTAGGTAGTAGATTTGAGACCTCTTAGAAGCTTTTCTAACCCCACTCACCCGATTCTAGTTGTAGCACTTTAGCAAAAACCCCCAGAAAGTGGCATGATTTTTTGTCAAAATTTAGAGGTCCCCACATAACTCAAGCACTCTTAACACCAACTTTTGCTTATATCAAATAGTACTAGAGAGTACCTCCCAATTGGAGAAAAGATAGTAATAATCCCTTGCAAGTCACTTAAGCCATTTGAACCTCCGTTTCTTCATTTATCAAATGGGGCTAATATAACTACTACTTTGCCTCACAAGGACAGTATGACAGAAAATGAGTCCCTCTTGTAAGTGAGTGATGATGAGGAAGTAGAAAACACAGCAAAGGAATTGTGAGGGCAGATATCAGGCAGTTCTTGTTGAGAGAAGGAAAAATAAAAGAACAACAGAAGAAATATCGTTACAAGATTAAGAAAGCTTAGCAGTACTCAAAAGTTTGAATTAGCCAATCTATAGCACAGTGAGGATCACAAGTGAAAGTTAACTGTGGAGGCAACAAGAAAAAATGTGCTGAATTTGGGTAAGATGAATGGAAGGAAGGAATGGAGGGAAGATGAGAGAGAGATAAAAATATCCTGGGGATCTTATAAGGTGTGTCCTGTAAGGCCTGTACAAAGACATTGAGAAGGGATCACTTGCAGTGGGAAGATCTGCTAATGAAAAGAAATTGCTATGAAGTTACTTGTTCAGAGAGGAAAGAAATCTAACCAGGCAGACTGGGAATCCTGCTTATTGATACAATATCAATGACATAACATGGACTAGTGGACATGCGCATAAGCATGGACTTTGAAGTTAGAAAGACAGGACCTGGCTGTGAGTCTTTCTTAACCACTCATTGGTTAGGTGACTTGGACAAGTTAACCTTTGTGAATTTCAACATCCTCCACTGTGAAGTAAGCACAATAAGAGTTTTACACAGCATTGCTGTAAGTATTAAATGAGATATTGCATGTAACTGCTTAGAACACAGCCCAACCCACAGAAAATGATTAATACATGTTAGCTATTATCAGCTATTTGCAATTATTATCTCGGTTAATGGCAGACACAGAGTCAAGAGCTATTAACAGGAAGAATGGGGACAGAACGATCTGAAGCAATGAAAACTGTGGAGAACAGTAGGCCCATGGAAGGAATGCCAACATGAAGAAAGCTGGGATCCCAGAGGTGTCATACATACACAAGGTTTCTAGCAGATGCTGAGCAGAGGGAGGCAGAGATCCTGAGAGAAGGACAGGAAGTGCCAAGGATAAGCTCCTCATCTTTCAGGATTTAGCTCCTGGACAGTCATGTGCACAGACAGCACTGGTACTAGCTTCCTGTTGTGGCCACTGCAGAAATATTTCCCGCTTGGAAGTAGAGTTTCCCACGGAGGAGGTAAAGAGTACTGAATACTGTGGGAAGACTCTGGGTAGCTGGGAATCTGCATGCACTGCTTCTACATAAAGCCAGCATAGGACAGATAGCACTTGACAAGCTCAGTGCTCACCCAGCCAAAGCAAGGGGCTCTGCTTCCCTTCTTCCATCTTTCCCCTCTTCATAACTGATTACTTTTCATGCTATCTGTGTGAACCAATTGAAAGAAAAGCATCCTAGTTAAGAACTCTGGAGTCAGCCTGGCTAGGTTTGAAAGCTGGTTTCTCCAGTTACTGTGTGACCTTGGGCAGATCATGGAATCTCTCCAAGGCTTGGTTTTCTCACTTGTAAAATGAGGATAATAGAATTGACCTTTCTTACAGGATTACATGATGCTTAAGTGAGATTACACATGGTAAATTCTTCTCCTGAAGCCCTGCATGCATGTACCTTCTGGAAAAGTGATAGTTCTGGTTACTCAATTGTCACACGTTGTTCTTTATGAGCACACCTCACACTGTAGCTTACTCCCAGAATGCAAACATCATCTGAACAAATTGTGCTTCCACATCAAATATTCATTAAGCAGGGGAATGCTGGGGCTGTTCTGGGGGTGGGGGGTGAGATTTAGAAATGGACACATGAGCACCAGCCCACAATCAGTTTCCACTTGCAAATTTGTCAGTCTTTCCTCTCTCAAGTGACACTTGGTATAAGGCTTTTGAAAACCAGCAATAAGTTTTGAAGGGAATAATCTCTGCATATCCCATCTCATTTCATCCTCAAGCCACCACCAAGGAGCAGCAATCCCACTAGACAGATCACAGAATTTCAGATCAGGAAGGGACGGGCTACTCCAGGCGATACAGTAAAATCTCCTCTGAGGCCCAGAGAGGCCAAACGGTTTGATTGAAGCAAGGCAGCAAGTCTGTGCCTGAGCTGGCCACCAAAACCAAACCACCTAATTCTAGTGCAGCTTCACAAAGAAGGCAGCACATGACAAAATCTGAAAATTACACAATGTCCCTCTGAGAGTACAGCATTGGCTGTACAATGGCATACATTATAGAAGGAATAACAATAGTGTTTCTTCTCTTCCTGCTGAGCTGTGTTGGCAAGTTCTTAGTACTTATTTTAAAAGGTATGGCTGTTGGCTGGGTGTGGTAGCTTACGCCTGTAATCCCAGAACTTTGGGAGGCTGAGGCGGGAGGATCACCTGAGGTCAGGAGTTCAATACCATCCTGGCAATGTGGTGAAACCCATCTCTACTAAAAATACAAAAAATTAGCCGGGCGTGGTGGCGGGCGCCTGTAGTCCCAGCTACTCGGGAGGCTGAGGCAGGAGAATGGCGTGAACCTGGGAGGCGTGGCTTGCAGTGAGCAGAGATCACGCCACTGCACTCCAGCCTGGGTGACAGAGCGAGACTCAATCTCAATAAATAAATAAATAAAAATGAAAATAAAATAAAATACAACAATTAGCCAGGTATGGTGGTGCATGCCTGTACTCCCAGATACTCAGGAGACTGAGGCAGGAGAATCACTTGAACCCGGGAGGCAGAGGTTACAGTGAGCCAAGATTGAGCCACTGCGACAGAGCAAGACTCTGTCAAAAAAAAAAAAAAAAAAAAAGATATAGCTGTAATTCACTGAGTACTCCCCTTCCCCTCCATGAGCATGCCATGTGTTCAGTCATTTGCCTGCATGTAGATTCTTATGTTATGGAGAATCTGCAGATCTACCCAGCCGAGATCCATAAGCTATTGACGGCTTCTCAGGGGCAGAAGCAGGGAGTATTTTTTTCACGTTTTTGACAGCCCTTGCTATTGTTCCCAATGCTAAAAAAGTCATTGAAATGCTTTTGGTGACGGTCAGGTTTCTTACTAACATGCCAATGAATGTGGAAAGGAAAAGAGGAAAGATAAGGAAAGAGAGATGCAGGAGTGGGATGGGAGGTAAGAAGCATGAGGAAAGAGGGGGCAGGAGGGAGTAGGAGGATAATGAATGGGTCAAGAGGTTTATTAAATTCTGTCATACCTCATTCTAGAACAATTTATAACAGTGTTTCTTAAAACATGTGCTGTGGATTAGTGTTCCATAGGCTGCCACACAGAAAAGATATCTGTGAGCCAAAAAAAAAAAAAAAAAAAAAAAAAAGGGTGTGGGAAAACTCTAGTAAGTAAAGAGTAGTCAGGTTACTTTCCTGCAGTACCACTTGGAGCCTTTTATATGTTGATGACATCCCCCAGGAAATACTGCAAACACTGTTCCCCCAAATGTCTTTGACCAGGGGGCTTGCCCTTTGGTCCTTTCATCAGAAACAGGTCCTTTAAAAATTGTTTAAATCAGTAATAAAACTGCAATTCATTCTATATCTGCCCATTCAGGTGTTTATCAACACTGTCAAGATAACCAAGTGCCGTTGCAATACCCTAGGGGACAAGATAGTCACATACACACACAAACACAAACACACACACACACAATCACCAGGCAATGGCGGTGCCTTTGGAGTAGGGCATCTTTGGCTACTCTTCCACATGAAGTATTCTTTCCCAATGCAAACACCCTTGGATGTGATGATCTCTGACTTCCTGGAGTGACCTGAGGGCCACAAAAAAGACATGACTGGAGTTGCGCTCTTTATCCTTAGGCAGCCTTGCTTGGGTATCAGCCACAGAAAGGTCCAGGTCCTTCACTTCAAGAATTAGGCTCCACACCCAACCATATGACCACACTCAAAGAAGAGAAAAAGGGTCACATTAGCTACTGTAAAGACTACACATGCAACACTTCGAGACAGTAGTTTGTGGAAGTCAGTAGGTAGCAATCATTAATTTGCAAGTATTAGACAGTGGGTGGTAGTAATGTTGTGCTAGTAGTTATAATACAAGCATCCCTGTATATTCAAATATAAAATGCAATAGAGAATATGTTGCATAATTAACATAAGGAGAAGCCTATATCCCATTATTTTAAATGGAGAACTAACAATACATTCCCAGGCCATCCAAAAACTCCAAACAGTTTTCCTAATCATTATTAAAACATTTAAACAGCTATACATCAATCCCTGAAGGACTTATGAATAATATAATTCATTTAAAGTGCCAATACCTAATTAACACATAATGAACTCATTAATGGGTATTTTTTTGTGTTTGGTATGCAATCATTTACAATTTCGGGAGCAAACTGTTTCTCTTCTAAACTGCAATGAACATATATTGTAATATAAACAATGAAATAATGTGTTAGAGATTCTCAGCATGTGGTCTATGTGGACCATGGTTGATAGTGTCCCTAGGCACTTGAAAGAAGCAAACACTGGGCTCATGAAGGACTAAACCCTTAAGAAAATGGTGTGGAAGATGAGAATGATCACACACAAGGCATCTGGAGCCAAGATGCTGTCGTATCCAGAGAAGGGTACATTCTATGTCCTCTGGATAGGATTCCTGTGAAACTCAAACGTTTTCACCTGAGGACTTCTGAGTTGAATAGTGAAGTTTGGGAAAACATTTTTGTAATTTTTAAAAAATAGTGAACGTCTAGATAGTGAGAGTTCAAATAGCAAGGGATACGTGTTTAGTAGTAGTAGCCGTAGTAATGGTAGTTCTCATTTATTAAAAACGACTTAACAGCAAGGCCCCTGTTTGCTTCATTCACCAATTTACTCCCAGTGCCTAAGCACAAAGCCTAGCACATTGTAAATGCTTGACAAATATTTGTTCAATGAATGAACTGAGTACTAATTGAGTACCAGGTACTGAGCAATCTACCTGCGTTATCTCATTTAATTCTAACATTAATAACCCTATAGGATGAGGGATGAGAAATTACTTAATGAGTGCAATTTACACTATTTACACAGTTTATACTATTAATGAGTAGAATTTACACTATTTGTAGCCATCAGTACAATAAAACCCCAAACTTCACCACTACTCAATATATTCATGTAACAAAATAACAATTTACCACCTAAATCTGTAATTTAAAAAACCTATGTTGTAGATCCCCGTTTTTGAGATGGAGAAACCAAGGCCCAGTATTAAAGAGGAACTTGGCTAATATTACACAATGCATGTGTGAGAGCCAGGAACGTAAACTCCTGTTTCTTAAGTCCAAAGCTAATGCTTTTTTTTTTTTTTTTTCTTTGACAGAGTCTTGCTCTATTACCCAGGCTAAAGCATTGGCACGATCACAGCTCAGTTGTAGCCTCGACCTCCTGGCTTCAAGCAATTCTCCTGCCTCAGCCTCCTGAGTAGCTGGGCCTACAGGTTCAGACCATCATAAATGGGTAATTAAAAAAAAAAATTTAAAGACAGGGTCTCATTATGTTGCCCAGGCTGGTCTTGAACTTCTGGACTCAAGTGATACTCCCACCTCGGCCTCCCAAAGTGCTAGGATTACTGGTATGAGTCACTGAGCCCAGCCAAAGCTAATGCTTTTGGTTACCATCCCCTCTACACTTCTCTTCTCTCATTTAGAAATTTGTACACTTGTTTGGGTTCTCTAGACTACAGAGTTTCCTGACACCTCATGTCAGAGACCTTGAAAAAAAAAACTGTCTGCTTCTGAGAATTATGAATCTCTTGCACATGACTTCATTGTTACTATTAAACCAAGTTTTTAAATGCTATGACAAATGTTGTTTTCTTTATTAGTATTAATAATAATTACAGCTACCGTATGTAGAGCATTTACTATGTGCCAATCAGGCACGGTACTGTGCCATTATTTCAGTTAACCTTTAAACAACCTCATGAGGTAGGTATTGTTATAATTCCCATTTTACAAATGAGTAAACTGAGTTTTGAAAAAGTTAAGTAGCTTACCTAGGCAAATATCTTGTAATTGACAGAGATGCAATTTGAAACCACATATGTCAGATTACAGGGCACACCCTCTCAGTCACTCTGTACCACTTTGGTAACTAGCTGACAAACCAGCTAATTTGACAAAACAGAAGATCTTATTGCTGCCCTACCAACCACTGTCAAGGCCTGTAGGAATCCTACTCTCCTCAGCTTGGCCTCTGCAAATCCTGTTGCCCTTCCATATTGAACCCAATTCCCACTTCCCCTGAGAAGCATCCCCTAACTCTCATTGATATACTCCACAGGGATTGTTCCCTTGGCTCAGTCCCCCTCAGCACTGTCTGTGTGAGTCTCAAAGGGTTGTTGATTCCTGCTGCCTTGCACTGATCTCTGGCTTCTTTAGTGTAATTGTCTTCCCCGGTCTTTCTCACTAGATTGAGAGCTCACACAATATATGGTCTAGGCTAACTAGTTCTGACTGCCTAGTTCTCCACCAGCTGGCATAGTGCCATAAACACAGTAGGAACAGGAGAATGTGGCTGCAGTGCCATATGATAGATGCGAATCTGTTTTTTAAAAAAGTAATATTTGTTGTATTGCTTTTCTAACTACTAAAGCAATATACATTTATTGTTGAGAATTTAGAAAATACACTCAAGCAAAATGGAGAAAAAATTTAAAACCCTATCTTCCAACCACCTAGAGAGAACATTTGTTAACAGATTAACAGTTTAGTGAACATCTTTTCACATCTGTTCTATGCATGCATGCTCACAGTTTCTATCCATTAGGGCCCACACTATTCAAATGGATTTGTAACTTGCTTTTTCCTGTATAAAGACATAGTTAACACTTTGCTATAGCCTTGAATGTGCTTTCACAATGTCATCTTTAAAAGACATCATATTACAGATTATAATACAGTATAATACAGTTGATTTAATGAATTATTGAATATTGAACACTGAGATGGTTTCAAATCCTTTGCTACTCAGATGACTGGAAACAACCTAAATGTTATCACCAGAGGACCAGTTAAATAAAATATGATACAACCATTCAATGGAATATTATGCAGCTGTTATAAAGCTTAATGTAGAATGTAAGTGATGATATGGAGTGATTACCAAGATGCATTATTAAGCAAAAAGATAAAACTGTAAAATCAGATGAGTGAAAGGACCTTTATATATATTAGATGGATAGATAGATCGATCGATAGACAGATAGATGTTTATATGTGCAAAGATATTTCTGAAAGAATATATAGATACAAAAAATACAAAACTGTCAGCAATTATTTTACCTGGGGAGGCATAGGACTACCAATGGACAGGGAGAGGTTTTCTGTTTATTTTATACTCTTCTGAAATGATTGAATATTTTATTTTGTGTGATATGTGTGTGTGTGTGTGTGTATGTGTACACACACACATACAGTATGATGATGAAAAACCTCGTCACTAATTAGTTTATATTTATGATAAGTAATTTTTCAATCTGTTGGGGAGAGAAAGTCAGGAACAAGTTATATTGGCATCAAGTTCCTGAGAAGGTTGACAGAGGACACACTGTCAGGAAGAGTACATATGTCCCATGGGAAAGCCCAGGAGGCAACCTCTGCCCTGTTACAGAGTTGCCGAAGGGTTGGCTTCACAGAGGAATGCACTATTGCAGACTCCAAAGTCCAAGGGTGAGAGCAAGGCTTTTGATTCTTGCTCTGAAGTAATGCTTCCTCAGCTGTGTTCTCTGAAGACCTCAAAGTCCACTGAGAGGGATGACAAAGTTCCAGGGCCCAGCTGCCATTTTACTCAAAACAGATTTACTTTTAAAAATTGTGGTAAAATGCACATAACATAAAATTTGTCATCTTAACTATTTTTTTTTTTTTTTTTTTTTTTTTTTTTTTTTTTTTTTGAGACGGAGTCTCGCTGTGTCGCCCAGGCTGGAGTGCAGTGGCCGGATCTCAGCTCACTGCAAGCTCCGCCTCCCGGGTTCACGCCATTCTCCTGCCTCAGCCTCCCGAGTAGCTGGGACTACAGGCGCCCACCACCTCGCCCGGCTATTTTTTTGTATTTTTTTTTTCAGTAGAGACGGGGTTTCACCGTGTTAGCCAGGATGGTCTCGATCTCCTGACCTCGTGATCCACCCGTCTCGGCCTCCCAAAGTGCTGGGATTACAGGCTTGAGCCACCGCGCCCGGCCCATCTTAACTATTTTTAAGTGCTCAGTTCTATGTTATTAAAAATATTCACTTTTATTCTGATTCACATATTGTGGCTCAATAGTTAAAAGACACTTGATAACAAATGCTCTAAACATAGTACTTCCCAACTTTTTCAGTACATGACACAAATGGAAGATGACAATGTTTATGTGGCACACTGAAGTAAAATAAGTTTGCTCATGGCCAGAAGCAAAGACTGCTCATGGATAATGGCTGCCCTATTATCTATCAGACAACCTAGAAAGATCAATAGCTCAGCACATTTGCAACCGACTCAGGGCACATCAGTACACCACAATGTCCCAGTTGGAAAGCATCATTGAAAAGACTGAGGGAACCAACTCTCAAATCTCAGAGTTAAAACTGAAATACCAGTGTTTAATGCCCTGTCTTGAATGACCTATGATTGGCAAGAGCAGCCTACAAAAACGGAGAAGGACATAAAAGGTCTTGGAAACTAATTGATGCAAACACAGCTGAAGTTCTCTTAGACAACTTAGAAGAGAGCCCTGGGTATCAGTTGGTACATTTTACAGAGTGTTGCTTTGGTAATTAGAAAAGCAATACAAGAAGTATAAGGAAAGGTCAAATAACTTCTTTGGTCATCAGAAACATGCACCTGAGTACATGTGAAAGCTCACCTTGCTTCTAGGATCTAGAACAGAAAAGGGCCCCCAAATAACCCCACTATCCACAAAGGGGTGTTTGCACACTGTCACTGGGGCTACAACTGTTGGATTCATTCAAATCAGGCAAAGTCTGGAGTCAGGAACACTAAACAAACCTACTGTGCGGAAGAGCAATTATTAAGACCCAGAACACACATTTTTCTGTCCAATTATTGACCCAAGTTCCTGAGGAATAAGGACAATAAAAGAACCATGTGGAATGAAAAATCTCAAGAATAAGAACCCGAGGACCCTAAAGTAAGTTGCTCCCATGATAAGAGATTCTGAGAAGAATGATCCTAATTTGTAACATTGTAAAGGTGGAATCAGGCTGAACCTCTAAAGCTCTTCAGGATCTAGTTTAGAGGCAGAATTTCATAGCTATGCCCAGGTAGTCTCTCTTTGTTTCATAATAACTAATGTTTACGAGTATTTGCTATATGCTAAACAAAACACATGCTTTATTTAATTTCATCTGGAAGATTAAGTGAGTTAATCTATACAAAGCAGTGTGAACAGTGTTTATCACATAGTAGACAATAAATATGAGTTAAAACAAACAGAAAGTACTCTGAGGTGGATACAATATTATATATTGCTTAATGTCTGGGGAAACTAATGCCCAGATAGGTGAGATAATTTGCCTAAGGTCGAAACAAAAGTAAATGGCAAAGTTGGGATCCAGACACTCTGATTCTGAATCACTCCACTATGTTATCCCATCTATCCAACCAGCCAGCCCATCAACCAACCAATAAGCATGTTTCTAGGAACCTCTTCAGTTTCATGCACTTTGTATACAGACATGATTAAGTCTTAGACCCTGTCCTCAAGAAACCCAGAGTCTAGTCAAGCAGCTCTCAGACGAGTGTCATGTATGAGAAGAGATAATGTTATAGCTTGTACTGACCCAATAGGAGTGTTTCAGAACATCTTTTCTATGTCATACGTCTAAGTTAAGTAGGTCTATGAAAAATCTAGTGTAAGTGAACATATGTGTCGCACTTTAAGAAAAGGGTTGTGAGCCACTGTTTGTTGGGGAGACAGACCTAGAAATCAGTCGCTCCAATGGCTTGTTTATCAGGCTGGTAGGCATGTAAAGGAGGGAATCATTTGATATGGTTTGGCTCTGTGCCCCCACCCAAATCTCATGCTGAATTGTGATTTTGAGTGTTGGAGGTGGGGCCTGGTGGGAGGTGATTGGATCAGGAGGATGGGTTTTCATGGTTCAGCACCATCACAATTCCCCTAGTGCTGTCCTGTAATACAGTTCTCATAAGATCTGGTTGTTTAAAAGTGTGTAGCACCTTCCCCTTTGCTCTCTTCCTGCTGCTCCAGCTGTGTCCAATGCGCCTGATTCCTCTTTGCCTTCCGCCATTATTGTAAGTCCCCTGAGGCCTCCCCAGTCATGCTTCCTATACAGCTTGCAGACCATGAGCCAGTTAAACCTCTTTTCTTTACAAATTACCCAGTTTCAGGTATTTCTTCATAGCAGTGTGAGAATACACCATTAAAACCACTTGGGACTAAAGAAAGATTGAAATTGGGGGTAGTTAAGTTGCTCCCATGATAAGGGATTCTAACAAGAGTCTTAACTTGTAACACTGGGGAGGCAGAATCAGGCTGAACCTTTAAGGCATGGAGGACATTCCTTCTGTTCCAAAATATTACCACAGATGAGACAGAGCTCCCTGGAAGGCAGGGAAAAGCAGTCAGCACTGAATTAGGAAAAGGGAAAAAGATGGACAAAACCTGTCTTTCCACTTCACCTAAATCCTATCTTTTTGACCTAAGAATAACTTAGGGAGAGAAAAGGCCAAGGAAGAGATGGAAAAGAAAAGGGATTCTAGGCCGGGCGCGGTGTCTCACGCCTATAATCCCAGCACTTCCGGAGGCCGAGTGCGGCGGATCACAAGGTCAGGAGATGGAGACCATCCTGGCTAACACGGTGAAACCCCGTCTCTACTAAAAAAAAAAAAAACAATTTAGCTGGGCGTGGTGTGGTGGCGGGCGCCTGTAGTCCCAGCTACTCGGGAGATTGAGGCAGAAGAATGGCGTGAACCCAGGAGGTGGAGCTTGCAGTGAGCCGAGATTGTGCCACTGCACTCCAGCCTGGGTGACAGAGTGAGACTCTGTCTAAAAAAAGAAAAGAAAAGAAAAGAAAAAGGATTCTCAGTTCTCAAGAGGGGTAAACACAAATGGAAGGGAAAAACAAAAAACAGGGAAATGATTCTCTGAGGTCATACTGAGACCAATTGCTCAGTATGGGGTATGGTGGAGGGATGTATGTGTGTGTAGGGAGGAAGTCACAGTATCTCTGTGAATTAGTGGGGAACAAAATACAGGGTGTAGTACAACTAAAAGGACCTTATTTGATTCTGCTATAACTCCTGGAACACGTTCAGGAATTCTAGAATAAAACCAAAGTTAGAGCCAAGTCTTTGAAAACCCACATTAATTAGTCAGATAAAGGGGAAATGGGCTAATAGCAAGAACTAAGGTACTAAGGCAACTCAGAGAATAACAGAGTTGGTGAACTTCAGGTCCTTTGACTCTGCTGGAGTTTTGGGATGCATAAGAGAAACGACAAGAGATGAGGTTGGATAGAGAGGAAGGAAGGATCAGCGGCAGTGACAAATGGTCTTAGGTCCTCTGAGGCAGTCCCTGGCAGTGGCCCCCTCGGAGCCTCAGCTTCTCTGGAGGAAAAGCAGTTTTCATCCTTTCCCCTCTCTGCAGTATGGTAGAGGACAAACAAGGAAATAGGCAGAGAGTTCATTTCAGTATAAATGAATATATTTCAGCAATATTTTTCAGCAATGTATTTCAACAATATAAAATACAACTGATTATTGTCACTTACCTGACTTTGGAATTGGGACATTTGGGTACAATCTTTAGGCAGTTCAATATAAAAACACTCTATGCAAATTGCACAGTAATTTCGACAGAGAAAAAAAAAGAGAAATGCAAACTTAATGAGCTGTACTCAAGAGTGCTTGATGAAATTGGAGTTATAGATGATGAAGGCAGGAATGGAAATAGACCCATTAAGCTCGCTTTTTCTGGGATCCCTCCCATCAGCTACAGTTGAAAATGATTGGTCATAATGCCCCGGAAGGCTCATAGCACTGAATTTTTCTCTGAGCCTTGGAGTTGCAGAAGGACATAAGTAGAAGTGGGATGGCCCTTGTGTGGGCTACCAGCAGATCTCATGTGTGGGCTGTCCCCATGGCTCCCGATTTGTGCTGGCAGGCAGGCACCTGCAGTGAGGGTGAGGAATACACGTGGAATGACCCTTTGAAGAAAAGGGCTCACGGAAACCACTTGAAGGGAACAAATGAAGAGAAGAGAAGAAGATTTATATACTTTAAGTGGGAGTGGTAAAAGGAACCTCTTGAGCAGGACCAAAAAGCATACTGCCCTAGAAGCCAGGGAGATAAGGAGACGTTAGTAGGATGGGGAAGACAACAGCATGAAATGAGGAGCAGAAGGTCCAGTGGCGGAAGACTATGAGAAGAGAGATTAAAAAAAAAGATACCAGCTCTTACCTGGAGAGGTTTAATTCAAGGTCTCTGAGAGGCCAAAATCATTTTGGATACACTTAGAAGCAGTAAAGTCATCCACAAGGAACAAGTAGCTGCTATGTTGCCTCCAAAAAGCCTTCTATAGTGAAACTCATGGACATACTGATTCAAATGTCCTAATCTTTGGGAGGCATTGTTTGATGACAAAAAGAAATTGTATTTTAAAGTTGAATTGTAAGAAAATGCATTTGTAGCAATATTTGATTATATTAGTCAAACCAGGGTCTGCTCAGAGACTGGTCTTTATGATTGTTGACTGGTACACTATGGTGAGTCTCTTAGAATGTACACATGAACATTAAAAAGAGGTCATCTATTACTCAATGGTCAGATCAGGTATTGAGCTAACTGCTAATGAAATGAACTTCCTAGGAAGTTGGCCATCTAAAAAACATCCAGAAAATTTCAAAGAACATATTATAAATTCCCAGAAGATTAAGGCTGATTCAAAGTATCGGGATTAAAAGTAGATGTGAGATGTCAAACTACATAGCACATATGAAAAGTAGTTTTGAGGGATTAATGGTTGACGGTTTTTGTTTTGTTTTGTTTTGTTTTTTGAGATGGAGTCTTGCTCTGTCTCCCAGGCTGGAGTGCAATGGCATGATCTCGGCTCACTGCAAAGTCTGCTTCCCAGGTTCTAGTGATTCTCCTGTATCATCAACCTCCTGAGTAGCTGGGACTACAGGCATGTGCTACCATGCCTGGTTAATTATTTTGTGTTTTTAGTAGAGACAGGTTTCACCATGTTGGTCAGGCTGGTCTCAAACTCCTGACCTCAAATGATCTGCCTGCATCAGCCTCCCAAAGTGCTGGGATTACGGGCATGAGCCATCATGCCTGACCATGGTTGATATTTTAAGTAATCCTAGGACACACTAAAAACATTTGATCCACTATTCTCATCTGCCAAATCTCTGCCTATGTTGTGGGTCCCAAGGCTGTAGAGGCTTAAGCACTCAGCAATTAGTACAAAATTGATCTAGACCAGAGTTTATAAGATCAATGTATCTCCCATAATTATCTACAAAAAATATGTGCACACAGGCGTTTCTTTGGGGAAGAGAATCAATATTTTTCATCTGATTCCTAAAGTGGTCAAAGACCTCTCCAATGGAAGACCTCTTCCAGATATGTTTTATTTATAAAGAATAGCTTATTTAAATAAACAGTGGCTTATTCACAAACTAGTGATGTTTTCTGAGTATTAGCACTTGCTATTTCATACCTCTCAATTGACACCATCCAATTGAGCAAGATGCATGGAAACCTACTTTGGAACATGAAAACTCTCAAACTGCTCAAGCTAGTAGAGGTAGGGAATTTGGCCAAGTGACATTTTGCACAGAATCTAATATTTGGAATAACCACTGGCTTTCCTGTAGGTACTATTTCCAAGCCTAAACATTTGGAGGATGTCTTGTAAACAATACAATGTCTTGTAAACAATACAATCTTAGCAACGGTTTTGTGGCCAGGAAATATTATAGATTTGAAGCTATTGTACTTTTAATTAATTTGATTTCTCTTAGTGCCAGAAAGGAAATCACTTTTAACCAAGAACTATCCCAACTCCCTTTGATCTTCCCCAAGGTAGACAATTCCACCAGACATCCTGTGGTTTAGATGATTGCATGGAAAACTGTTACCCCATTCTTATAGATTAAGACTATCGAAGTTATCAGCACATACTATTCAGATAATATTGGCAGATAATTATATAACTCTAGAAATTTCACTGGAAATGTCTGATTCATTAAAAAAATCTGAATGAATAGTGAATACTGTGTTATACAAAGTTGGCAGCTAAAGGGCAAGAATAATGCAAAAGAAAAATGGAGAAGACAAGGAATATGTATCTATTAATGGAATGCGTGTTTTCAGAATTATGTGTGTGCCTCCATAGATGGAGGTCCTTAATAGAGACCTTCTCTGACCTCGCCAGCCATGGGAAGAAAGATGAAAGTACTGCTAACAAAGGGGCCAGCTGGTCACATCTATCTCTTCAGTCATTTTGCCTACATGGGGAATAATGGCCATCCCTGGCATCACCTTTGAGTTACAGAGAGAAAACAAGAATCATAAGAAGAATATCAAAGAGCTGACTGAGGTCCAGATTGGTTGGTCCTTTGATTCTCCATAGGCTGTCTGTGTTACTATTAGCAATTCTTTGGACGGAAGCTTTCACAAGCGCAGTAGGAAGGTGCCTGCTTTACACAGTAGATACGTTCTTAGGAAGTTAGGTGCAAATTGGAGACTAAGTCAGTGAGTCAGAGAGTCAGTGATTTTCTAGTATGATCTTTCTCAAAAAATATATACATATAAAAATATGTTTTTATGTTATTTTTATGATACATATTTTTCCTGTTGAACAGTATATACATACATACACTGGATTGAGCTACTGTGCTCTGCACATCGAGGGGATAAATCTTTAGGTTAGTTCACAGTTCAAAAAGAAAAAAGTACTGAGTTTTAGTTAGGTGTTGATGCAAATTAGCATTTTCCAATATTTCAGTACATGGAATTTTTTAATTTAATTAGTTTTACAAATCAGATCCTATATTAAATGCCTATTTAAAGGAAATCTGTAGGTAAGGAATCATCTTTTGATCATTGTAATGTTAAACACCCAAGTATTGTGGACAATATATTCACAATTTTGCTTATCAGGTGTTCTGGGAAATGGAGGCACATGGATATTCAATGTGAGGAAGAGGCTTCAGAGGTCCTTGCTTTGCTAGTCATTATTCAGCAGCACTGTCAGTTCTCTTAATTTGATGAGAAGGGTCTATGAGGAAATACTGGACCACAGGTAGTTTTTCATTCATAAATAGAAAGGAACAAAACAAAAGCAAAGCACAACTAAAGGTCTTCTGCCCTAGATCTTTTTCCTTAAGTGAGAAAATAATTCTGGTCTGAGTTTCCGTCTGGTTTTCAGCTCTGAGGGATGTGGGAGCATCAGAAGTGACAAACACATTTAGTATTTTCAGAGACCTGAATAGAAGTATAAAGCATGGAAAATACAGAAAATGCACATTCACTCCAGAGGTTATTGACAAGATTAATTACCTCATAACTGCTTTAATAAAATGACTCCAAGCATATTACAACTATAATTATCCATAAAAATCCTAATGAATTCAATTTCTCCAGAAATCACCCCGCTGCAACTACTGAATGTAGGAGAAGTAGCAGGAGGAGGCAATCCTGCTTTTAGGAGGGAAGGAGAGGGGAAGTTGGTTGGTAGAAATAAAGGTTATCTAAGCTGGGCATGGTGGCTCACGCCTGTAATCCCAGCACTTTTAGAGGCCGAGGGGGGGGTGAATCACGAGGTCAGGAGATCGAGACCATCCTGGCTAAGACGGTGAAGCCCCGTCTCTACTAAAAATACAAAAAGTTAGCCAGCCTGGTGGCGGGCGCCTGTAGTCCCAGCTACTCAGGAGGCTGAGGCAGGAGAATGGCGTGAACCCGGGAGGCAGAGCTTGCAGTGAGCCGAGATGGTGCCACTGCACTCCAGCCTGGGCGACAGAGCAAGACTCCATCACAAAAAAAAAAAAAAAAAAAAAAAGAACTAGAGGGTATCTAATTAGGTCAAGTACATAGGGGTAGATGGTGTTTCTTCTGGTTTTCACCCTGTGATGTTTCATATTGACCTATGAAACTATGAACCCCAGTTTTAGATGTCAATGTTTCTGTTGAAAACAATTCCAAACATCGCTATTATTTCTTTTCTTTTCCACCCTACCACCCCATCAGTATGTGCGTGTGTGTGTGTGTGTGTATACAAACATACATATATCTATATTCATGAATTTGGCTCAAATCTTCTTTGCAAAATGCATATTATAAGATACAGAGCCAACACTCATCCTGGATGAACTTGTCTGAGACAAACTGAGAGGAAGGCAATATTGATCTGTGGTGGTCCCCACACTTTCTGCTTCCTGCTCCCTACTTGGACACCTATCCCACCCATCAAGACCTCATCCTACCTCTGGGCTACTTAGGGCCCTTTTCTACTTCCCTTCTCCCAGGCAATAACCCACTCAGAGCTGGTCCTGTCTCCCTCTCCCTTATGCAAAGTATTCCTATCTTGAGTCCTAGTCCCACAAACTCCTGCCGTCCCCTAGCTGTCTAACTAGAATGTATTTAGGGAATGTATTTTAGACTGGAAATTACAATGACCATATCCCACTTAATAGCCATGTAGTTCAGGGGCAAATCACTTGGATTCTCTAAACCTCAGTTTCTCTGAATCTCACCTTCCTTCTCCCAAAAGATAAGGTTCAATAATGAAGTTTGCACAATGTACTTCATAGACGGGATCCAATGAGATGTAGAAGAAAAAAACAAACATTTGTGGAGTGGTTTCACTATTTTCATAGCTATTCTCTCAATTAATTGCTAAAACAACTCTGTGCTAAATATTATATTACTATATTCAAATTATAAACAGGAAATTGAGAATTAGAAACGGTCAGTTATGTGTCTAAGCTTATTGAGCTAGTTAATATGTTATAGCAGTAGCTTATGAACCTGGGTCCACAAACTGTCTCAGCCCAGTACTTTTTCTATCACATAATACTGAACAGCACAAGCGGAAATATGCAATATACATGAAAAGCATTAGCATTACCACTGTCCTGATTTTATTGCCATGCTAACTGCTTGTCTCATAACTCCCCAAGATGATCCTCCCTTTTTGGTCAAGACTGTCTGTCACTGTCCATCATTACTTCTCCACATGTCATGCCTTTGCTCATCTTTTAAATTTAAAAACATATATCTTCTGATTCTATCTCCTTAATAAAGCCATCCATCATTATTTCACCCTGTGCTGATGGCTTCCTTCTTTGAAGACCAAGAAACCTTCTCATGGCTATCAGGAAATATAGCCCAGGTTTATAAATACTTTCACATCATCTTCTGGTTAGTCATTCCAATGAACAATAGCTACCTTTTTTAGTCTCTACTGCATTCCAGATAATAATTTCAATAATCGCAGTTTATCTACTTCTAACACTCCACAAACTTTCCTTGAGCAGCTCTATAGCCTGCTGCTCTCTGACATACACACTCAGGCCATATGCAGTCTTGGCTACTTCATGTTGTCTGCACATGTCCCACACGTGCTCACAGTGCAGCATTGTGATTAAGAGTACAGCTGCTAAGGTCAAGCTTCTTGAGTTCAAATGTCAGCTCTCACTTACTATCTGTTTACCTTGGCAAGCTACATAATCTCTCTGTGCCTTAGCTTTCTCATCTATAAAATGTGAATAATAACAGTACCTACCTCACTTACCTCAAAGAGTTGTGGTAAAGGTGAAAAGACTATGTGTATGTATGTGTATTATACACACACACACACACATATATATTATACACACACATAGAACTTAAAGTACCCCAGTCACATGGTGAGTGTTCAGTAAATATTAACTATTATTTCTTGCCTACTATGTGCTAGGTTTGTGACGTACATTATCTCATTTAATATACACAACAACCATGTGACGTAAGGTCCTATTATTATCCCCATTAAACAGATGAGTCATATGAAACTCAGAAAGGTTAATACACATGCCCAAGGTCATACAAAACAAAATGGTCTATGCAGGACTCAAATCCAGATTGATCTGGCTCCAAGTCAATATTTTTTTCATTGCATAGTGTTTATTCTAATTGTTTTTATTGTATATGCTTTGTCTTTCCAATCAGACTATAAACTTTCCAAGAACAAAATCTGTCTTATAATACTTCTAGATCCTCTGTTCTCTTCATTGTAATCCTTAGTTGTTTGTCACAAAGTTGGCTTTTCATAAACATCTGCTGACTTGAAAGGTACTTTTTGAGTCAAGCCTAGAAACTATCACCTTCATGTACAAAGGAGTTACTTCCCTTATTGCTGAACTCATGAAAAGGTTTCCTGCCCAGGACTTACCAGGCACTCTGATCATTTCCTCTAGATCTAGCCTGTAAGCTTTTTATGCTTCAGTCCCTTTGTACTTACTCGACTGGGTGACCCCATGTTAAGAGATGCAATAAGGAGAAGGCTGGGACTTGAAGGGTCTTAGCATTTCAGGTTTAAATTCTATTCATTCATTCAACAAATCTTGATTGAGCACATACTA